>NC_069660.1:297893862-298518862 GCF_027244095.1 Hemicordylus capensis | reverse complement strand
TCCAAACATGTTTTAAAAATTTCTGGTATTGTCATTGATTTTGCAGTATAGCATTAGATTTTCTTTTTCTTTTTTCTTTTTTGTGGGTAAGAGAAATCTAATAAAATATTTAGTAAAATGCATTGGTTTCCTGAACACAGGAGATTTTTTTTGGTGGGGGTGGAATGTAACAATTTTAAGCAATGTTAAATGAACTTAGGCTACAAATGTATATTAAGTTATGTGCATTTAAAGCTGTCATCCTGTGTGTAATTTATATCCTGCTCTCCCTCCAAGGCACCCAGAGCAGTATACATGGTTATGTTTGTCCTCACAACAACCCTGTACTTATCCATTAATGAGCATACTTTGTTAGTGGCCAAGCGAGCCACACTAGAGGATTTGCATAAAAGGGCATCATAGGTACTAACAGGGGCGTAGCTATAATTGAGCGAAAGGGTTCAAAGAACACGGGCCCCCAGCTCCAGAGGGCCCTCCAGCTCCACCCCTCCCTATTTTCTTCCTTATCTCCCTCACTCTGGGGGGGCGCCAGAGAGAGGGATGAACACAGGCCCCCTCTCCCCTAGCTACGCCCCTGGCTACTAAACAGAATACAAAGTCGTAACAGCCAGATTTGAGGCAGATTGATTCAAGTCCAAATCGATTCACACATCCCTATGAAACATATTTTGCTTTCCATTCTGAGCTCAAAACGGAACACAAACTGTGTGAAACGTTCCAACAGAACAACTGGGTGAGTTGGTTGTTCCTATGGAATTACCCCAGCCCATTGGAATGGTTCAACTCCATTCCAAGCTCCATTTTGGATTCCAAAATGGTGCTCAGAAAGGAGTCAGAACATTCCGCCTTGGAACAGGTCATTCTGTTCCAAGCTTGGAACAGGTCCCCCTTTTTAGGGGTGTTATGTTCTGAGCTTGGAACGCTTGAAACAGCCTGTTTTGAGGCAGAATGTTACAACCTTGGAATGTTCTGCACACCCCAAATACAAATAATAATATGGTCCACTTTCATTGGTTCAGACTCCTAGCTCCAGTCTTAAAAAACTAATTCTGCAAATACGCACATCAAATTACAGGAAATAGCAAAGTTTAGTACCATTCACAATAAACAAATAAGGTAAAAAATGGCCACATATTTGGACACCAATTTATATATATGAGCCAGCTTGGTGTAGTGGTTAGAGTACTGGACGAGGATCAGGGAGACCCGAGTTCAAATCCCCATTCAGCCATGATACTAGCTGGGTGACTCTGGGCCAGTCACTTCTCTCTCAGCCTAACCTACTTCACAGGGTTGTTGTGAGGAGAAACTTAAGTATGTAGTACACCGCTCTGGGCTCCTAAATATAAAATATAAAATCTAATAAATATATAAATATAATAAATAAATATATAAATATAAATATAATAATAATAATAATAATAATAATAATAAAAATAAATATACCTATGACTATTGAATTGGTAACATGGTATAAATTTCCATCCTCATTTTACCCTCAGGATACCTCAGTTTTAAGGGTATGGAGTCATAACAGCTATTGTTCTAATAGAATTCTATTAATCTCATTCACAAATGTATATAGCTATACAGCTGATACCAATGTGCCAATTTACATCCTCATTGAAACCCGCTCCTCCAGGAGCCTAATTTTTAAGGGTATGGATCCAGAACAACTCTCATTTTAATAGGGTTCTATTCATATCACATCTGCAGGTTTGATCTTTTTAGCACACCAGAATTGTAATTGGTCTGCTGAGTGGTTATGTTCCAAAAAATGTTTAACCATTGGGGTCTGTGTCCTACCTTTGCATATGCAACACTTATGTATAGGTGAGCCCTAATCTGCCTAGAGGTCATACCATCACACATAAGATAACATGGACACCTGATGACATATATACCTTGCTATTACATGTAAACAAATCCCGCAGCTGATATTATTTTGAATTGTTTGTATTACAAAAATCTTTACAACTAACACAGGTCTTATAAACAGTAAAGTTCCCACAAATATATTGGCCTATTGGGAACTGAGCATCCAGTCTTAGACTTCTGCATGTGTGACTGTGTAAGGCACTGTGCATCAGCATGCCTTGTAAATGAATACTGTGTTTCCTAGCAGAGGTTAATTCATGCATCTTGATATATTTTGTAATAGGTGCCAATGTTGACAAATCATGCCCTTGATCGCAGGGGAATATGCATTATATGTTAATGGGATTACCATCCAGTTGAAGGTAATCTTATTATTTTGAGAGTTTTGAGCATTTAACAATAACTTCCTTTCCATAGACCTGGCTTTTTAAAAAGGTCTCTTTTATCAACTGAACTGGATACCCCCTATTGACTAACTGTTGTTTCAGCATATTTGCTTGTTTTAAAAAGGAATTATCTGTACTGCAGTTCCTCCTAAGGAATAAGGGAGGCCCTTTTTTCAAAGTATAAGGGTGGAAGCTGTCAAATATCCCATGTTTATTTTGCGTTTTATGTTGCATATAATTGAATGACATTTGGTATGATCTCCAGGCAGGGTCCCCCCTCCTGCTTTCCCTTCTTTCTTTCTCTTTCTTTCTTTCCTTTATATTTGAGGCTATCTGTAAATACTGCAAACAAAGTGGACAGAGAAATTTCTGAAAACTCAGAGTTCTTATCCAACTGCATCAAAGCATCTCAAATTTCAAATATGAATTAACATCTGTTTGTTTCTGATAGACAGCCATGATCAAACCAACTTCACAATAAGTTACCTGCACATTTTAAAAATGTATACTAACCCTATCATATGTAAGCTGCAATTGAATAGAAGAGTGCACAAAGTTTTAAAAAAGTTCTAAAGTGTAACAATTCTGTTTCCGTTCCACCCCAAATTAAAAAGATATCATCTAGTTACAACTTAAAGGTTACAATCTCAAATTCATTGAGATTCATTGAGGCGAAATTCATTGTTCTTAAAAATAAAAGCTGTTCAAACCTGTCCATGTACAAGTTGGTATATGGAGAGCTGGTCTTGTGGTAGCAAGCATGAATTGCCCCCTTTGCTAAGCAGGGTTTACATTTGAATGGGAGACTACATGCGAACATTGTAAGATATGGGGCCGCTCTGGGAAGAGCACCTGCATGCCTCAATGCAGAAAGTTCCAAATTCCCTCTTTGGCATCTCCAAGATAGGGCTGAGAGAGACTTCTGCTTGCCTGCAACCTTGGAGAAGCTGCTGCCAGTCTGGGTAGACAATACTGAGCTAGATGGACCAATGGTCCGACTTGGTAGAAGGCAGCTTCCCATGTTCCTAAGTTGTCAAGCTCTGGGGCAAATTTACAACCCATTGCCACCCCCAAATTTTCCCAACAATATTTGTCTTGAAACTGAAAAAAAAAATTTGAGTGCCACTTCTACTAAAGACACCAAAAAAGAGGCTGGTGGTTGCAAAGAAGATCTCCTGTCCAAGGTTTCCTTAATGATATCCAGTGCCTCTTCTTGGAGTATGTTTGTATTAAGTGATACCACATCTATCGTAACCAAAAGATATGTGTCTCTGGTAAAGAAAATCCTTCCCAAAATTTAAGAAAAATCTATTGTGTCCTTCAGAAAAGTGGGGATCTTACTTAGAAAAGGTCTAAAAAATGATCCCCAAAATATAGAAAGAGGCTCTAAAATCGAGGAACATCCAGAAACAATTGGTCTACCCAGAACTGGGCGTACATTCTTATGTATTTTAGGAAGGATGTAAAATAGAGGCATTCTCTGAGGAGAATCCTGCAAAAAATCACATGTGTCTTTTGAAAGATAACCCAATGTATGGCCCCCTTCCAATATATCTGTAATTTCCCTTCTGACCTCAACCGTGGGATCCCTTATGATGTTTTTATAATGTATACTATTAACTGTCTCATAACCTCCCCAATATATTCTTCTCTATCCAAGATGACTATAGCACCCCCTTTATCTGATGACTTAATCTCTGTATCATACCTTTGTCTTAAATTCTGTAAATTCTGATCTTCTTGGATATTAAGATTATTATTTAAATGTATCATGATGAGGGTTTGGAACAAAAGACAACCCTCTTTATAGTACCCTCTTCTTCAAATTAGCAAGCTGGTATTTCGACAGGTTCATTCAATCTTAATACCCAAGAAGATCAAGGTATTTGTCTGGGGAATCCCTGGGAATCCCACAAGCGGACCATAAAAGTGATTATCTTGTCCTGGTTTTCTGAGGTATACTGCTACTGTACAAGGATGTTCCATTTGGCTATCAGGATAGTGGCTACTGATAGACCTATCCTTCATGAATTTCTCTACTCCTCTTTGAAAGCTATCTAAGCTGGTGGCCACTGTCTTATCCTGGGCAGCGTGAAGTAGTACTTTTGCTCAGACAATGGAATTTGTGAAATAGCACTCTTTAAAAAAAACAATGATTCATTCCTGAACCTTTCCTTGAGGGGCAAAATAGCATTTGTACATTTCTGTTGTATTTCAATATATGTTATTTTTTCACTGTCTTGAATCAAAGCTGTGGTTTTATCTCTCTATCTCTTTTTATCTCTCTCTATAAAAAAGCAAGTCATTCTAAGTAGAACTAATGGAGCCTAATTTCCATTTTTTAAAAATATGGTGATTCTTATGGTAGGACTCCCTCCCATGTGGTGTGAAATTTCTATCTGTCAACACATGGGATAGAAAGGGGTGCATACGAAGATAAGAACACAAGAACAGCCCTGCTGGATCAGGCCCAAGGCCTATCTAGAACAGCATCCTGCTTCCCACAGTGTCTTTGAGTGTCCCAGAGGTCTTTGAGAAGCCCACAAGCAAGAGATGAAGGCATGCCCTCTCTCCTGCAGTGTTCTCCTGCATCTGGAATTCAGAGGCATCTAGCCTCTGAGGCTGGAAGTGGCCTATAGCCACCAGACTAGTAGCCATTGATAGACCTGTCCCCCATGAATCTGTATAAGCCCCTTTAAAAGCAATCCAAGCTGCCAGCCATCACCACATCCTGTGGCAGAGAATTCCATAGATACACCATTTTGAATCAATCTGGTGGATCAGCAAAAAATATAAAACATGTTGCTGTTGGAGTCCCTTAGGACCACCTATGAATTTGGTTTGTATCAAACTGTAAATGCAAGCGTTATAAGCCGGGGACACCCCCAGCGATATTATAAGTCTTCTTCCCTTCGAAAAATAGGCTAATAACTGATGGCAACAGGGTGGGTGTGTGGAAATTAACCCTTGTGTGATCATCATGAAATGTTGCAGAAGACAAATCTGGTCCTATGACATTTGGCGTGAATAACATTAGAATGGACATCGTTATAGAAAACTGCTTTGACTGCCTGAGCCTATGTATGTTGACTCAGAAGACATTCTCACTGGTTTCAGTGGCACTTACTCCAGAGAAGGTACTCCTAGGACTGCATGCCTAAGAATTCGCCCAGGAGTGCAGCAAAGTATCTTCTCCCTGGCTGTTCAAGTTGGTTCTTGTCAAACTCCTTGTATGACGATGTGACATACACTTATAAGATGGGCTCCTACTTCTAGTCCCATGGGGACGTCTGCTTCATTCATGATGAGCGAATGCTCCATTACACCCAGAGACTTCCTTGGCTTGCAGCTTGTTACCCATTGCTTGCGTTTGCTGTGTTGGCATCTAGGCTATCTGAGACAACCTAACAGCAGTCCAGACAGGTGCCAAGATTATGTCTCTGCCTGGTTAATCTGTCCAGAAGGGGATTGACAGATAACTGCGGCTTTATTTATTCCTCATAACAGAGGGAGGATGCCAGTCATCTTCATGTATTACAGCTGCTGGCCAATGTACACAAAGATTGGAACCCAGGTGGGAATTGGTTCCTTTTCCCAGGCACGGTGATAATGGGGGAAAGGGGGAAAACAGCAAGGGAGGAGGATTCCCATTTGAATTTGTGGTTTCCCCTTCTGAAGCAAGAGAGCCAAGATGGCCCAGTAAAGGCTGAGATGGACCTGGGAGTTGGGCACACAGCAGGCTTTAATGCAGGTTTTCTGCAAGGCTTTACTGAGAACTCAATGCTATCCCAAAAACCCAATGCAAAAAGTGGATTTTTTATTTTATTTTATTGATTGATTAAGTGCTGTCAGTGGGTGTCGACTCTTAGCAACCACATAGATAGATTCTCTTCAGGATGATCTGTCTTCAACTTGGCCTTTAAGGTCTCTCAGTGGTGCATTCAATGCTGTCGTAATCGAGTCCATCCACCTTGCTGCTGGTCGTCCTCTCCTTCTCTTTCCTTCCACTTTCCGCAGCATTATGGACTTCTCAAGGGAGCAGGGTTTTCACATAATGTGTCCAAAGTATGATAGTTTGAGCCTGGTCATTTGTGCCTTGAGTGAAAATTCTGGATTGATTTGTTCTGAGAGCCAGCTAAATGTTGGATCCCACTAAATGATCTGGGATTTTTTTAACCTCAGATATCAGTGGGGTTGCACTCTGACAAGCAGTGAAAAACCTGAGTCATGTGTGAAGTGCTCCCCGATAGCTCGCAGAGACTTCGGGGTAAATCTGCCCAATATGTGAACATGCCTGCTCTGTTCCAGAGGACATGTGGGCTAAAAGCCAGTTGTGGAAAACTTCCAGTGGATAGATGATAATAAATAATAATACATGTTATTTGTTGGCTGCCCCATAACAAATTGTTCACTGGCTGGCTCACAACTCATTAAAAAAACATCCAATAAAAACACATAAAGCTGTCCAGGGATGGAAGTTTGGGGAGGTCTACAAATTTGGGTAGTAACACCACCACCACCACCACCACAACAACAACAAAAACCACAACCACAACAAAATGACAAACAAATCACAACGCAAAACAAAATAATACAAAATGCAATACAAGACGTTTAAAAAGCTTTTTAAATCCAGTCTAGATGTGGGTTTGAATCCTTGCTAGGACATGAACCCCAACCTGGAGTGGACTAATATCATTCGTCTCCAGCCCTAGTTCCTCATCTGTGAAATGGACACGTTATTTGTGCTCTCCTTCTTTCGTTTAAATTGTATTGACTCTTACTGGACTTAAAAAAATTGACTCAAACACTTCCCAGTGCACAGTCATCTCCCCGTCTCCTAACCAACACACATGATTATAGAGGCAGAGCATATGCTTTACAAAGAAGATGGTCCCAGGTGCAATCCCTGGTATCTGAAGGTAGGGCTGGGAAAGATATTTGAAGCCCTGGAGAGCTGCTGTTACTTAGTGTAGACAATATTGACCTGGATGGACCAATGGTTTGATGCGTTATAAGGCAGCTTCCTGTGTTCAAAAAGGAGAAACTCTTGCTATCTGGATGATTTTTCCCTCCCTTTGCAACTCCCCTTTCCATATATCATTCCTCGACCCCCCCCCCATTTCCTGCTGCTAAAACACAATTTAATTTTGTTTGAAAGTGGGCTTGTGATGAAATCAAACCACTAATGACCCATATCATTAATGACCACAGCAGACACGGGGCTATTGCGAAGATGAAAGAGGTAAGTAAGGATTGTAAAGTAGTTTGCATGTCATGATTAATCTTCATATTTGTGTCCCACCCTTCTTCCATTAAGCTCACAAAGTCGTACAGAGATATGGATTTCCCCCCTTTAAAACTGTGTTCCAGATTTCCCTCCTCTGTTTGTTGTCTGATGCCTGATTTACACATTTAGGAGAATGAAGTTGGATAATTCCTTTACGGTATGGTCTGCCCCACTTCTCTATCTTCACACTGGTCCTGTGAGGTGGGTTAGGCTGAGAGGTATAATTACTGGTCTAAGTTCACCCAGGGAGGAACAACATAACTGAGTGGGATTTAAACTCTCATCTCCCTAACACTTTAACCTGCTCCTCAAGTGAGCATGAGCAACCTGAAGTTCTTTGGTGGTGAAAAGATCAAAGCAATTCCTCTGGCCTCTTTAAAATAATCATGCATTCTATTTTAAACAATGGATTCTACAGTGGATACTTTCCACTCCAGATGTGTTTTTGTTTTTCATCTCTCACATTCCCTGAACATTTCCACCCCCTCTTTTTGTTATTTTTAAATGAAGCTGCATAATCTTGGTATTTCTTTTAATATCCATTTTTTTAATTTTCTAATTTGGGCATTAGTTATTTATTTATGAATGTCTTGGCCTGGTCTTATGTCTCATCATCATCTCAAGGCAATTTACAAATAAATAATAAAGTCAATATGAAAAACAGCATTTATTAAAAATAATAAAACAGCGGAGATGAAATGTATGACCAACAGCTGGAGTAAACACCATAATACCAGTAAAATCCTCCAAAGCAAACCAGAAATTCTCCTTCTTCTTCCTTGCATTTCTTTGGTGTCTTGGTATGGGAAAGAAGTCAATCTTAACAACATTATATTAAAGTTATTGTTTTCTTTTTCTGCCTGTGCCTTGAAACCTTTCATTATGAAGCTATTCTTCCTTTGCTCTGAAGTGTTTGATAGTGAGGAACAAAATCTAATGCAGTGTTGTAATTTGCATGTTTCTAAAACCAATTAACCTGAGATTCCTTATGGGATGTTACTATAATCCTCAGTGATATGGAAGGATCAATACATAATTTTCCATACATTTGCATAGAATCCCACTGACCAATGGAGTGGCATCGTTCTGTGGGTTTCTTGGAAGTAGTATTGAAAAGTGCAAGATGATAGTGCCACCTGGTGTTCATAATGCTAACAGACAAGGAAAAATGAAATCTAAACAATTCCAAATTACAAGGCTGAAATCAGGGCCGTTTTTAGTCTTGTGGGGAGAGAGAGAGAGAGAGAGAGAATGCCTGCTGCATGTCTGGCCAGCTCAGGGGCGTTGCAAGGTTGGAGTGGGCCCAGAGACAAGATTTTAAAATGCCCCCCGTCACTGAAGCTCAGCTCACGAAGTAAAGAAATCTTAAATGAGGCTGAATAATGGTAACAAAAAGCATATATATATACACACATACATATACACACATACACAAACCTATGTGTCACAATATAACATCGTCCTAAATTATTTTTTTTAAGGTTTTGTAAATTGTGGACGATGAAAGTCATTTAATGGTACTAGAGAAAGACATGCTGTTCTGGTAGCTCCAGGTCTTAACATTCACATCAATTTCAGAGGATGAATACAACTGAAGGAAGCCTGGGCGGGTGCGTGGTTTGGGGGGGCAGTCACGTGACTTGCCTCTGGGGGGCCCCTCAGGCAGTGGGCCCCCAGACAACTGTCTCCCCTTGCCCTATTGTAGTTATGCCCCCTGAGCGGGCTGGAATTGCTTAGTGGTGCCTTGGAAAGTGGGCTGCATGTTCCAACCATACCATTTGGGTGCATAAGGCCAGTACTGTGACCACAGCCCCCCTTCCACATGTAGAGAGGAACGTCAGAGCTTTTATGATGACTGCAAGACAAACGTATGGAAAATCAGAAGAGCAGGAAGTGAGCGGGATCAGAGTATTCCCCTGTCATCATCCCTTGAATGGAAAGTTGGTTAGCTTTGTGTTTGTGTTTGTGTTTGCTGAAGCAGCCCCATGCTGGCCTTGTGTAATGGTGTTGACTCTGGCCATCTGAAAGAGTGGGCCAGCGGTGCGCTGGGTAACAGCACTGGATGGATCTGGACAGCATCCAAGTAGGAATCCCTTGCCTCACTGAGCAGCTTTGGGTATCAGGCCCGATTGACTTTCCATGGTGGCTCCATCATCTGCTGCCTCCTGGCCCTTTGGAAAGAGATACCTTTGAAATTAATTAGTGTTCCCAGATCCCACAAGCCGGCTGTGTGAGTCAGTCAGGAAGTGAAACCACATAAATGCAGCACAGGCTCACCAAAGGCAGAGTCATGCACAGGACAGTGTCCAAACTGAAGAGGGCATCTGGACTCCAGGAGGCAAAAGCAGGTATGTGGGGAACAGCAAACAGAAAAGCAGCAGATGGATCAGGAAGCTAGAACATAGGAAGCTGCCTTATACCAAGTCAGACCAGAGGTCCATCTAGCTCAGTATTGTCTACACAGACTGGCAGTGGCTTCTCCAATCTCTCTCAGCCCTATCTTGGAGATGCCAGGGAGGGAACCTGGATGCTCTTCCCAGAATGGGAAGGGGAATATCTCATCTTCATCCCGTAAGGGGAATATCTTACAATGCTCACACATGTGGTCTCCCATTTGAATGCAAACCAGGGTGGACCCTGCTTAGCAAAGGGGACCATTCATGCTTGCTTTCACAAGACCAGAAGACTGGTAGAAAGACTAGAAGGTGACTAGAGAGCCCAACAAAAAATGCTGGAATCTGATGGTTGCCTAGGCAAAGGCTCAAACATGACCCCAAAGCTTTTATATCTAAGGCAGGCAGAACCAATGCACAGCCTAGGAGAATAATGCTGTCCCTTTCTCCAATATACTTTGTAGTGAGTCACCACTAGGGCAGTAGTGCACAAGTCAAGAGGTAGTTTGAGTCCCAGTGGATCTTGATTCTTGATCATCTTGGCATAGGAATTGTGTAAATAATGGAGAGAGTGCAATGCTTGTCTTGCATTCTGAACTAAATGAATGGAAGATCCTAATTAAACACAATATTTCCCTTGCGTTATCTTTGTTCCTTGGTGGTTCATTCTTATGTTCTGTTTTCATATTGCAGCCTTACTAGATTTATTGATTTATTTTTGGTCCCAGAGGCAATACCAAGTAATGAATTCTAGGATGCTTTTATTTTACAGTTCTAGTGAGATGTGAGAAAAGCAACAGGCTGAAAAAAGAAAGGTTGGAGGGCAAAATCAAATTACTGGGCACAGGGTAAGAGAAGGTACCTGAGCAGGGAGGGAATTGGAGCAAAGGAGATTTGTGGTACAGGAGAGTCAGCAATGCCTCCGGTGGAAGGAGAGGAAATGAAAAGCAACTAAGTATGAAATGAATATTGTAAGTGCTTTGAATCTGATTAAGACACCATATTTAAAAAGAGAGAGGAACAGCAAATCTTGTAAATTTACAATACTGATAAGTTGATACTTTCCTATTATGCATTTATAATTACTGTTTTCATTCATTTCTTTATTTGTTGCTATTGTTTCTATACCTTTGTGGGTTAATTAGTCAGCCTGATTTTGGGGTGGGGGGGATGATGATGAAGAAAGTAGAAATGAATTGGCCCAAAAGCTTTTTAAAAAGACTGAACCAAACAGAATCCTTCCTAATCTGGCCAGCTGCCGGCCTCAGTGGCAGGAGCAGCAGAGAGCTGTTTTGAGGTGCTTGTAGCTTTTGTTTCTGGCCAGATGATGCATGGAATATGGGACTAACATCTGGTTTCAGGGACCCTGCTCTGAGACCCCATGCTGTCTTACACTCCCAGAATGGCTCTTTGGACTAGTAAGAAATATTATGTAAACATTCCTTTTCTGTGTTCTTGACACTGTTTCCCAATGTGTAATCAGGGCCAGTAAGAGGGCTCAGAAGGCAAGGATGAGGCCCTCCAATCTTTCCAGATCACACCCTACAACAGTATCACTACGTGTCCATTACATGTGCTTCCATATTGCCTGTATTTCAACATTGCAGTCCCTGCACCATCAGCAAGGTGCTGTTCACATTTCCGATGCCTTCTTTTGGGTTTTATCTTTGCATTACAGTACTACAATGTTTTGTTTTGTTTCTTTAAAAGCTGTGTTTTCCCGTTGTCCACGCAAGCTAGAAAAGACAACTCCCCCTGCTGGTGGATTTGTGCAACACCCTTTATTTACGGTTTGAAGACGATCCTGCCAAGCCGAAGTAAACTACTGCTGAACAGCATGTGATCCGGAAAGCTCCCAAGAAGCCTAGCTGTGAAGGTGAATGAGAGAAGCAGTTCTTGTTTGGATCAGACCCAGGGAGCCCAGAAGCAGGCATTGCTACAACCTCCTCCCCATTACCCTCAGGAAGTATAGTTAGAGGTGGGAGGAAGCTCTTCTGTTAGTTTAGACATAGGTAGGCGAGAACGGTACCAAAATACTAGGGTCTCCTTCCACAAAAGCATGTGTCTGAGTTGAAAACGGCCTCTTTCAAGGAGGTATTTTGTAGACACTGTGAATGAGGGCCAAAGTGTTTGCCCATTCAGAATGAGGACAATGCTGTGTAGTCCCTCTGAATTGGCTTTAAGGCATTATCATGAAGCAAAAGCCAACTGGCCATATAGTATTGTGACATATAACCTGATTCAGACATTATGCTGTACGAGTGTACAGATGTCTGCATGCTCGTACATGTGTTTGGATGAATGATTGTACCTGTGTTCATTTTAAAAATGAGCCTGGGTACAAGCCCCCTGAAATGCAGGGTACAGATAGGAAGTGTACTTCTTATACCTGTTTTCAACATAACACGTGAATGACTGTACCTGTGTTCAGATCTGTACCTGTGTACTCATTGTACAAGTGTTGAACATAACATATCCCTGGGCCTACAACTGTATTCACTATGTAATTCTTAATTGGCTGGAATAACTATTTCAGGAAGAAAAAGATCCCGTTTGAAAACAAAAAGTGCTGAAGCAGCAGCCAATTTGGAGAATACATAGCTAGAAAGCAGGGTTGGAAATTGGGGTTGGAGCAGATATTTCAGGAAACATTTTAACTCACTGAAAACCTTTCTTTTGCACCTGAGATTGATAGGGCCAGTCTTTGACACGGCCCTGGGGTAGTGGTTGTATAGATTATAATTTAGAGGCTGGAAGAGGTAACCTTTCCTCTCTGGACTTAAACATTCTTATCTTTTTCAGGACATAAAAGTTTTCTCCAGAGGTCTACATGTCATGTAAGGCTGTCAGATTCTCTACTGCAATGAAAAAGATACTCTGCAAGGATAAATGGTGCAGTAGATATATTATATATGCACACACACCACACACACACTCTTGCTAGGATAGACTCTGTCATATGTCAAAGTAGCTTTGTTCGATGGGTCAGATAAGAAGGAATGTTGTCAGAAGGAAAGGCTGACTCTGAAATAGCGGTTGGAATCTGAGTTATGAATCTTTGACAGAAGAAAAACACCCTGATGTCATGAAATGTTATTCATACTATGAGAGGGAGGAAAAATCCACTCCAGTGAAACATAGGTGATTACTTTACAGGCCTTGCAATCAGTTTTTCTTGTCTTACAGCAACCTTGAAGAAGAAAGTCAGAGGCTAGAAGACAAAAGCCGACTGAGCAGCCCCATATATACTCATAACCTAATGCATCTTCCAGTTGGTGAGCCCCCTACTCCAAAAGACAAGCACTTCTTGAGGTATGCCATGTCTTATCTCCAGCTCCACTAAGGAAGCTCCTCCCTTCTTTGAAACATATTTCCTAATTACTAGAGAAATATCTATCATTATGATTCCAGATTTGCTTCTCTTCCAAACTTGTTTGATCTGAGGTATGTATATACTGCTCTTAAGATTAAGGCTTCTCAGAGCAGTTTGCATATAACGAAGAAGCCAAAGTAATCAGGTTTCTGGCTGTGGGAACTGATGATCCTTAAAGCTGCAGCAGACCCCATATAAATGGGGTTAGGAGAACTGAGATTACAAAAAGACCAAAAAATAGAAGAAAAATTAAAAAAATCAGCAAAAATCCCCCCAAACTCCTTAATATCACCAAGAGTCACCCAGAGGAATGAGCAGATTGAACCTCTGGAGATTTTTTTTTTGGAACTCCCTTCAAAATCACTCAGTCACTTTAAATTGTGAAATATGGGCAAGGGTCAGCGAAAGGTATGAGTGAATTGAACCTTTGAACCCCCCCCAAATCACTACCCCCCACTAAAAAACACCCCCTCTCCAACTGTGGATAGCCGGGTCGTGGTTGGCGAGACTGGACACAGTTTCCCGTTCACGGATACGCAATACCATGGTTGGCGAGGGATGCCTGTAATTGTTGTAAGCAATTATGCAGCGGTGCAAAAGTTCCACGAGAAAGTCTTTAGAATCTTCTGGAGTTTGGTGCACCAGCAAGAAGCTGAATTGCTCCTGATCTGAGAGAGGCAAAAGGAGGCTTTTAAACACTTTGCTTTATGAACGTGCATCTATTTTTGCAGCTGGTCTTCAAGCAAGTTTGTGTACCGGTTCGAGGCCTTGGACAAGCCGGGGAGCACATTCCATGTCTGTCTTCCTTGTCTCTCATATCCTTGAGACCCCATATAGGAGTGGTATGAACGATACAAGAGTACTGTTAAGACATTGATGAAGAGAGAGACTGGGAGTTTTGGTCTTCTTAACAAGACCCACGCTACCTTGAATGAGCAAAGCTATTGTACAAATAGCTGTATGGTATTGTTGTATACATATGGTTTTGTGATTTGTCCTTTTGTAAACTTGCAGCTGGAGTTTATCTCTCGTGTGTAGCTGAATTCATGTATTTGCATATATGCGTATACTTACTTTAAAGCTTTATATGTCTAAAAAAATAAACTTAATGCTTACTAATCCTTTACGTTTGACAATAGAATTTTGCAACCACTGATATAAACACTGTCATAAAACAGGTTCTTCTAGTAAGAACTAACCTGCCTACTTTCCATTCACTATTCCTGCAACCGGACTAAATGTGTTTCAAATCGATGAAGTGGTCCACAAGTTAGACCTTTTGCACCTCAAACGTTCATGCGTCTACCATGTTGGATTGGGATAGATGACATCGCCACAAATGACGCCATTGGGGCATCCCTATATGTCCCTATAACTGTAGCAAATTTGGTTCATATAGGTTAAATCAGTGATTCTCAAACTTGGGTCCTCAGGTGTTATTGGACTTCAACTCCCATAATCCCCAACCAAAGGCCACTGAGGCTGGGGATTATGGGAGTTGAAGTCCAATAACACCTGAGGATCCAAGTTTGAGAATCCCTGGGTTAGATGGTTGTGACTCAAAAGTTTACATGTCTGCCATCTTGAATCAGGGTGGATGACATCATCACAAGTGATACCATTGAGGTGTCTCTGTGTGTCACTCACTACAACTGTACCTAATTTGGTTCAAATCAGTTAGACTGTCCACAAGTTACCCCACTAGCACCTCAAAGGTTTACACATCTGCCATCTTGGATTGGGATGGATGATATCATCACAAACTACGCCATTGAAGTGTCCGTATGTGTCCCTACAACTGTATGGAGTTTGGTTCATATCCAGGCATTGTGAAGTTGAGGGGGTGGGGGGACATACACACGGACACACACAGAATGCCGGGTGCTCTCATAAGCCAGAAATTGGCTAAAAAGAGAGACTTGAACCCTGCCTTATTTTCTTTAATAAGAGGAGGGGTTACACTTTGAAAATGGATTAGATGCCTTCATGGCAGAGGAGAGATCTGTCAATTGCTATGAATTGTGATTACTATATGGATCCTTCCTGTTCAGAGGCAGGACTGTAAGCAGCTTCATTCATTCATTTGATTTCTATACCGCCCTTCCAAAAATGGCTCCCCAACAACATATCTAATGTGGGAAACAGGATGCTATATTGTACTTGATTGTCCTTTGGCCTGCTCTAACCAGGCTGTTATGTGTTCTTATACTATCTTCTTTGAAACACACTTGCTTTCTACTAGAGCAGGATTGGCCAACCTGAGACCCTTCATGATGGGAGTTGGACTACAACTCCCATCATGCCTGGCAATTGGCCATTGTGGCTGAGGATAATGGAAGCTGAAGTCCAGGAACAGCTATAGAACCTCGTTGGCCATCCCTGTACTAGGGATGTTATGATGTCAGAGTGAAGGCAGAAGGCACTGATCTCATTTGCACCCACAACTTCTGTGGCGATGAAACTGACTCGGAGGAGAACAAGAGGTACCTGTAGTAGGCAGGGCTGTCTTTAGAGAGCCCTGGCAAGGTGCGGGACCCAGGGCAAATCAGCCAGTGTGTGGCCCCTTCCAGTTAATTCTAATGGGGGTTAAAAGAGTGGGGTCTGGGGCAGTCACCCTGCTTGCTATACCCTAAGGATAGCCTTGATGGGAGGGGAAATATTCTTCTTCTCACAGAATAGAAACCAAGAAAAGTCATAGGCTGACATCCAGACTGGCGGTGTGTTAGCACAATGAACAAAATTCTACATACACGAAGGCAGTTGCGTGGTTGCTCACAGTTGCACCATCCTGCGCGCTCTCAGCTTGCGCAAGCATTCTGCTTGCACAGCAGGGATACCAGGACATGATGCAGATGACGAGCTGTGCGCTTGGTTGCATGCTCACAGTTGCACCAGCTCTTGTACTCTCCGGTTGTGCAAGTGTTGCGCAAGGGCATCCTGTTGCGCTGGCACAACACTAAACTGGAACATGAGCTCTGGACTTAGTGCAAGTAGCGAATGCAAAAGCGAAGGCGCATTGTTAGCCTGGATGTCAGCCATACCCAGCTTAGGCCCTGGGTATTTGAGAGAGCATCTTCTTCACTACGAGCCCTACTGTCCACTGAGGTCATCTGAGGAGGTCTGTCTCCAATTACCGCCAACTCGTTTGCTGGCTACACAGAGACGGGCCTTCTCGGTCACTGCCCCAAGATTGTGGAATGCGCTCGCCGCTGAGATATGATCCTCCCCATCTCTGGCAATTTTTAAAAAAGACCTGAAAACCCATCTTCTCGCCCAAGCTTTCTCAGCTTTTAAAAATTTTAAAAATTTAAAAATCTCAGCTTTTTAAAATTTTAAAATTTTAAATACTGTTTAGCTCCTGTACAGCAGTGCATTGCATACTGGCTGCTTGTCAATGGAAGCAAGGGTAGGCACAGACCACAGGAGCCACTGCCATGCTAAGGTGTCAAAGTGTCTTCCCATTGCCCAGAACACGAATACTGCATCCAGCTTGCCTTGTGTGTAAATACTCTGCATCTTCCACCAGTTTCCTTTGGTTAGGCAGGTTTCCTGCTATGCGATATGGATTGCATTATTAAAACGTTCTCTTCAGCCGAATAAAAAAACACACGCAAAAGCCAAAATGATCTTATTTGTACAAACAACTTGCAATGGAGCAGTCTGTTTCCCTTCCCCAATTGCCCTTTGTATCGTTGCTTCATCATCAACTCTACTCGTACGCCAAACAAGACTCCCCAGATCCCCAAAGCAGCCAGGGAAAGGCCAATGAGGATGGAGGAGGGGTGGAAATGGTGTGTTTTATAATTGATCCCTGAAGCAAAGTACAAGAATCCAGAAGAGAAAATTGTTGTGGTTATGAAGCATAAAACATTTTGGTATCTAGGGTGTTTTTAAAGCAAGAGTGAGTGAAAAAGGGGAAAGTTTAAAGTGAGATTCTGTTCTGAACAGCAGCTAAGATCCTGTGGAGTCTCATATTGTGGTATCTGTATTTTTACAGCAGTTTTTCACCATGTTGAAGTGGCAAAGTGTTTGGGTTTCCCCCATTCTGAATCCATGCAGAACAATAAAGCCAACGTTGGATCTATGCACCCCACTGAGTCCTTTTCAGGTTATGTATCAATATCAGTTTGCCTCTGGAAGTTCTAATCATCTTTGTAAAACTGTACTGGCCCTCTGCCTTTGACAGAAGATTAATGAGCAGAAATCAGCAGGTGAATTTAAAAAAACCAAACAAGCATGGAGATAAATTTTATCATCTGCGAATGTCTGAACATCAAACCACTGCTCAAGGCATAGGGACAGGATAAAAATATTGGCCCCTGATTCAAACTGGGGCCCAGAGACTGACCCACATACTGTACACCAAAACATGGGCATCTGGGCACCCACCTGTGCTGCTGTGCATGTGTAAACACTGTCGGCAGTGTTGCGGAACAGGACACTTCTGCTCTGAATTGAAGTTGCACAAACGGAGTTGTGCAACAGAATGCCGATTACTTCCCGGGGTGATGCATTGCACAACTGCATTTGTGAAGCTTTAAGTTGGGGTGGAACTGCCCTGTTCCATAACGCCACTGGTGGTGTTTGCACACATGTGGCAGCAAGGGCAGTGCTCAACTGCCCAAGTTCCATTGTGCGGTATGCAGGTCGCTTTGTTTTAGCTTGGCCCATTCTCAGTGAAGGCCTCACCAAGCTCCTGGTGATGTCATCATATCTCTGCCATTCAATGATGCCCCCTGCTGGCCCCTTTCATTTCCCTGCCCCTTTCCCTACCTGGCAGCCATGGGGATGGCTCAGTGTCCTTTTGAAATGATCCAAGTTCTTCTTATTTGGGGGAGTCTTCTGGAAGATGAAAACCGCCTTTGCGAAAGGACTGCAGACTGGGCATTTGTTTTTGAAGTTTTAACTTGGATTTTAATGAGATTTTTTATTCATATTCCTCTTTTATCATGTTTTTTAGAAATCTGTGCAAAAGCTTTGTGATGGGTTGGACTCACATTCAGATAAAGAATATGCATTATTAGTGTGCATAAGCTGAGCAACATACAAACTATGGTGACCAGGGAAGTTTTGCACACCTGGCTTTTAGTTCCCATCTCCTCCAGAATGGAGGGTGTGTGTTCATATATTGGGTGGATTTACCCTGAAGTCCCTGCAAGCTATCGGGGAGCACTTCACACACGATACAGGTTTTCCATTACACATTAGAGTGTAGCCCAATTTATATCTGGGGTAAAAACATCCACTTTTTGCATCAGTTTTTTTGAGCAGCTTCGAACTTGCAGTAAAGCCTCACAGAAAACCCATGACCTGCTGCCTGGGAAAGCTCCAGGTGAAAATTGTACCTTGAATAACCACATGGAAGAGGGTCTTTCAGCAGATGTGACCAGTGTTCCCGCTAACAGGGATTCCCAGATGTTGTTGACTACAACTTCCATAATCCCCAAGCAAAAGCCATTGCAGCTGGGGATTCTGGGAGCTGTAGTCAACATCTGGGAATCCCTGTTAGAGGGAACACTGGATGTGACTTTTGTGAGCAAAGTGCACCTGCTGAAAGTTCACTTCCACACAATATTCTATTTTATCTTTTTATGTATGTATGCCTTCCAAAGTGTACAGGGCAGTATACAGGCCTCCCCCATTTTATCCTGGCAACAACCCTGTGAGGTTAAATCAGCCGAGAGACTATGACTGGCCTGATATCACCCAGTGATCTTCATGGCTGAGTGGGGAACAGTTTTCTCCATTACTAGTTGAACTACTAACTAGTGCAACACACTGGTTCTTTCACAACTATTAAAACAGCTATCCTATTCCAGGTAGGGGTCAAGGGCCAAGCCAGGGACCCCAAAAGGCAGAAATCCAGATGTTGGTATAGGTTCTGGGCGGGGCGCAGACCTCAGACAGGTCACGGGGAAGCTGTTGCTAGCAATGCTTTTCTGCTGGCTCCCCAAAGCCCCTCTCTCACTTGAGTTTGAGCCTCCAGACTTGGAGATCTCACTCTTGACATGCTCAGGAGCCTCACAGCATCGTGAGCTCTCCATTGGTGGCACATGGGGACAGGTCACTTAGTTGACAATGGGCCAGTCTCCCCTAGATCTGGCTACTAACAAGCAAATTGGAAAGGGGAGCAGATGCATGCCCTCCCTATCTGGGATACCCTAAGTAGACCTCAGAAGTTAACTTCCAGTCAAGGCCACTCTGCACTCGGAGTGAACCTGCCTCAACCTCCCCTCCTTTCATAAAGGAGAGCAGCAAGCTAATGCGCCAATTAAGTCAGCAGGAAGAACGCAGATGAGGCTCAGGGAGGGAACTCTCCCACCTCACAAAAGAGGCTGAGTCAGCGATAAGGACCTTGAGATGCATCTATTGAAAGTGCTGATTGGATTATTGGACCCTCCATTCATGCAGATTTCCCCTTCTCACGTCCGTGCCCTCTATTATCATGACAATTGGTCTTGGCTTGCTTCAGCCATTCCCACATTGTTACACTCAGGAAGAGCAATCAGCAACAATGGAATCCCTGCAGGCTCAACCCAACACACCTACTCAGCAAAAAAAAAAAGGCAACAGGAATGTGGCCCCAGGATATGTTATTTGGTATATCAAGCCCTAGTTTCATGATCCAGTGTGCTCCTTGCGTACCATCTACCTGGGAGTCACCAGCTGCTTGGGCGATTTACTGTTCACAGGCCATCATGCCAGGCTGTGTCCAGTACTTCGTGCCACTCTCCAGATCGGCCTTCTTGCCTAGCCTGAACTGCTCAGTCTTCCTCGCCAACATAGGAAGCTCATTCCATGGAGGAAACACCCTCGTGGATTCACTTCTATCAGCTAACCCTTCTGGCCTTCTCACTCCCGCCTCTGACCGAGCTGTCCCTGAGGAATGAGGTCCTTTGGTTGTTCCAGGACCCCTGAGGTCTCTTCGCCTAGATCAGGGGCGAAGCCTATCTCTATCCCTATTCCTTTTTCTTAAATCCAGCTGCCTCCTTCTCTAAAACCTCTTTCTCTTGCCCGCCTGGGAATGTATACAATTAGGACTTTCAGCTAAAACACCTCTTTGCAGTTGAACGTATCTTTAATAGGATTGCTTTAACCACACATTTCTTTCCACTGTACCTTTCTCTCCAATAAAAACTTTCTTATGATTTTTGAAACGTCAATCTTGTGTCAGTCCAGTTATTTCCTGGGTCCATAACTTTGTCCATCAATTTAATCTTACTTGGAGCTGTCCTTTTGAGCTAATTTCCCCACGCAAGCCCAAACACAAATTTAGGGGTGTTCACCAATCACCCCGGGACAGTTTCATTAACAAAGCACCACAGTAAAGGGATCAGGACCTTGAGTAGCTCAAAGTAGGAGAACAAGAGGGCTGGGCACATCTAGGTAACTGTCAAGGAACTGAGATGTGGGCAGTGGTCACTTGTGGGGACACAAGTCCAAAGCCAGGACTGGGAGAGCCAGAGACATCCCAGGGATCAAGCCAGGCCAACAAAGGATCTGGAGCAAGAAGATCTAGACAGGAGCCAAGAGTCAGGAGCAAGCCAAGGGTCAAACCAGTTAGACAATCAGGAGCCAGAGAGTTTCAACAGGAGCCAAGAGTCAGAAGCAAGCCAAGGGTAAAGCCAAGTAAGTAGTCAGGAGTGAGATGGATCAAGCAGGCAATCAGGAATCCATAACAAGCCAGGGGTCATACTAAACTGATAGGAGAAGCAGCAAGACAAGTGCACCACGAACAAGGACACTGATACTCAGCCAGGAAGCCTCTTATACCTCCTGCTAGAGGAAAAGGCCAGTGGGTGATTTTGAAGATCCCAGCCCCAAAGGTGAGGCTTGTCCAGGGCTTCAGAAGCCTAGGGGTTGCAAATGTAGCAGACTGCCACAGCAATGTGCAGGGCTCCAGGGTAGGCAGAGCATGACAGTAAGAGGGATGTTGCTCCAGCAGTTACTTGGAGCTGTCTGCCAATTTATATAGTCACTGCTCAGGTAGAGTGGATTGGCCATGCTTCTTCCCCAGTTTAAAGAATCCTTGCCCAATTTTATAAGCACTGGAGGACTGGCAGGTCAATGAGGGACTGGAGGATAGGATGTGGGGTGAGGGTGCTGGCTGCGGTTCTTCTCATGTGGGTTCTTCTCACTTCTTCTGGTGGCATGGGGTTGCCCGCAGCCTGGGTCATAGGGTTTTCCCACCCTGCCTCATCCTCTGAATACTGAACAGTCTGCCTTGTCCTTCATTTAGGGGGTTCCTGGACCTGGGGTCATGGCAGGACAGAAACCCCTCTCTTCTTTTGCATCTGGCCACTTTGTTAGAAATGGAAAAGTCTTTCAGAGTTGAAAATCCTCCATGCTGCTAATTGCATTTGTTTTGCATTTAGGCCTCTCCTTCCTTCCCTTCTGAAAAACTCCGCTGCGGGCCTCTTCCTTCCATGGCTGTTGCTGCCATGAATCCAGACGCTCTCCACTTATCTATTTCATTTATTTGCCCTATGAGCAAACTTGTTAATTTATGAGCAGTCGGGAGACATAAGGGCAATGTAATTGAAATTAAGGATGTGAAAACTGCCGTTAACTTTAATTAGGACTGAGCACATTAATCGATTAATTGGTGCAATGAACTGATTAATAGCTCTGCGGCAGATTAAAAATACAGCTGTGATTAATTGGAGCTGGCCATCTGGGCTCTCCTGCCAAACACCTCTACGACCTGAACAGTTTCTGTCATGGCTGCTTCTGTCTTGTGCAGCTGCTTCGACTCCAGTCTCTGCCCCTGCAAAATTTTACCTGCTGACGGCTGCAATCCCAAGAAATCGTTTACATGAGTAAGACCACTGGGTGGTCAGCCAGATCTTCCTCCAGTGTTTTCACAACAACAGCTTCCATTCCCAAACACAAAGTGATCAGGCTTTGTACCGTCGTGCGTTTCCCAAGTGGTGAGACATTCAAGAGGCACTACAGCCCAGGTTTGACTTCCTTTGTATGAGAGAGCACTGGAGACATATGGTGTCTTTGTAACACATGCTTTGTTTGCAAATATGTACAAGTGGAGCATAAGTGGAGGCAAACAGCAGGCATTCTTCCAAAGCAGCACCTTCAGATGAGAGCACACCGGAAGCATACGGTGTCTTTGTAACACTTGCTTTATTTACAAAAGGAACAAACAGAGCATATG
Source organism: Hemicordylus capensis (assembly GCF_027244095.1). Taxonomy (NCBI): domain Eukaryota; kingdom Metazoa; phylum Chordata; class Lepidosauria; order Squamata; family Cordylidae; genus Hemicordylus; species Hemicordylus capensis. Next base: position 298,496,373 of record NC_069660.1, on the reverse strand, counting down.
TGGAGGCAAACAGCAGGCACATGTACACATGCACACCCCGGCAGCCTTAGATAAGATCCTCCATGAGAGACCCTGCATTGCATGTAAGGTATGTTCAACCTTCAGCCAACTCGCTGCTCTCTGCTTGTCTCTGTCTCTTCCAAATTGCAAAGTGCTCTTTTTGACACAGACACACCTGTCCCCAACTATAAGTTGGCAGGACTTCAATTGCCATTCCCGAGTTCTGTTGGGTGTCTCTTTCCAACACAGAGAGATTCCCAGCTGGTCAGGAGTAACCATCAGCTTTCTTCAACCTACCATTTTCTAACTTGTCGAAGAGGGGTTTTTTGAGGCTTCTGGGGAGGTATGCAGCGGCAAGAAGCCTGGAGCAGCTCTCTGCGCTCTCTCCTCATTAGGCCAGTGGACATTACGGCAGCAGGTCCAAGGGCGGAGGGAAGCCAGCAGCGGCCCGGTCTGCTCCATCTGATGTGCTGCTAAGCCCCGCCGCCTGCATCTGACATCAGGGGCATAGCTTTGCTTGCAAATGGGGATGTGTGACCCCCTTTGCGAGCACAATCCCTGGCCAGCACCATATTTGCAGTGCGGCTGGAGTGGCTCCCCCTGCCTAAAAGGCAGGGAGAGTCGCTCCCGGCCACTCTGTAAACGTGGTACTGGTTTAGCTCACAAACGGGGCCATGCAGCCCTGTTTGCAAGCAACGCTACACCCCCTGTGTCTGATGTCAGATGCAGAGGGTGTGACTGGGGCATGAGGCGCAGCCCCTGAGGGGCCGTGGCCCGGGTTCTTTGAACCTGTTCGCTCAATGGTGGCTCCGCCCCTGAGCAGGTCTCTCCTTTTCTTCGCCTCCACTTACTCTCCTTTCCATGCTTGGAGGGAAGGAGACCCAGTGGAAGGAGACCCAGAGGGTCAGGAGAATGCTGCTGCCACTGCCAGCTTAATAGTGAGGTAGCACCCATTCTACTGCTGGGTGACTGGAGAGTGGTGCTTGAGCTTGGGAGATGAGGGTGCAGTAGGGTTGGGGTGATGTTGGCTCTGGCCTGGGGGAGCAGGTTCAGCATAGGTGGCGCAAAGTGGCTTTGTGTGTTTGTGCCTCAGGCACTCACCAGCATCAAGATGCTGCCGTGGGCGACATTAGTCAGTAGGAGCCACTGAGCGTATGAATGACTGAGAGCAGGAGAAACCAAACACTTCCAAGTAATACAGGCCTGCACCACATAAGGCCCGGGCCGGGGGGGGGGGAGTTATCCACACAGTAAGCTTTACCGCAAGTTTTCTGTGAGGCTTTACTGCGAGTTATCCTCAAAACCTGAATCAAAAAGTGGATTTTTTTTTACCCCGGATATAAATCGCCTGCACTCTAACGTGCAGTGAAAAACCCGAATTGTGTGTGAAGTGTTCCCCGATAGCTTGCAGGGACTTCAGGGCAAATCTGGCCAACACCCTCCATTCCAGAGGAGATGTGAGCTAAAGAGCTTTAAAAGCCCTGTGTGAAAAACTCCCTGCAGCAACAACAGGAATGCCCTGCAGGAGTAAGTTGTGAGGCTTACTCCTAAGCAAGCATGCCCAGGATGGCAACCTGAAAGAAACAGCAACTTAGGAGAGAAGAGGACAAAATATTGGTTTGGGACTGGCATGCCCTCCAGGTGCCCCACGGACTGATCAGGGACAGTTCCTATTTTCAGACCACTAATCTAAAATTGCAGGTTCCTTGACAAGAGGAGAAGATCCACAAGTAACTAATAATTGCTTCCGTTAATTTTTTAATAATTAAATTTAATGTAAAAATGTGCTGAAAGTCGATCTTTGCCCCTGAACACCATGTCGTGGTTGGTTCTGGCCCACTGGGGCATTTGAGTTGTGAACCCCTGAAGTAATGTAGGCAACCAAGCCAGGTCAAGTGCTGCAGGGGAAGGAAAAAGGGGCATCATTAGGGGGTGGCTTACAGGGCTTGGGCCCCCAATGAATGGCTCAGAGCCTCTATTCTCAACAGTCACCTCCTTCTTGGCTGAGGGGGCAGGCAGGCACCACTGCTGCTGCTCCTGCAGCGACAATTACTTCCCGTCTCTCTCCACTCCCAAAAGGTGCTGCATGGGATGTCAAAAGGTGCAAGGGATGTCAATGATGCCACTTATAACAGAGCAAGTATCTCTGAGGGAAGGTCGGATGTCTCCTAGTCTTAAGGAGGCAATTATTAGACTGCTTCTGAAGAAGCCTACCTTGGATCCCTCAGAGCTGAGTAACTACAGGCCTGTCTCCAACCTTCCGTGGGTGGGCAAGGTAATTGAGAGACGGGTGGCCTCACAGCTCCAGACTTCTCTTGGAGGAAACTGATTATCTAAACCCATTTCAAACTGGCTTCCAGGCTGGCTATGGGGTAGAGACTGCCTTGGTCAGCCTGATGGATGACCTCCAACTGAGAAATGACATTGGAAGTGTGACTCTGTTGGTCCTTTTGGACCTCTTGGCGGCTTTCGATACTATCAACCATAGTATCCTTCTGGAGCGTCTGAAGGGGTTGGGAGTGAGAGGCACTGCTCTGCAGTGGTTCCACTCCTACCTCTCAGGCAAGTTCCAGATGGTGTCCTTTGGAGACTGTTGTTCTTCAAAATCTGAACTTTTGTATGGTGTCCCTCAGGGCTCCATATTGTCTCCGAAGTTGTTTAACATTTACATGAAACCGCTGGGAGAGATCATCAGGAGATTTGGTGCAGGGTGTTATCAGTATGCTGATGACACCCAAATCGATTTCTCCATGTCAGCATCATCAGGAGAGGGCATAACCTCTCTAAATGCCTGTCTGGAGTTGGTAATGGGCTGGATGAGGTATAACAAACTGAGAATGAATCCAGATAAGACGGAGGTACTCATTGTGTGGGGTTGAAACTCGGGAGATGATTTTGATCTGCCTGTTCTGGACGGGGTCACACTTCCCCAGAAGGAACAGGTATGCAGTCTGGGGGTGCTTCTGGATCCAAGTCTCTCCCTGGTGTCCCAGGTTGAGGCAGTGGCCAGAGGTGCCTTCTATCAGCTGCTTATGATACGCCAGCTGCATCTGTTTCTTGACATAGATGACCTCAAAACAGTGGTACATCTGCTGGTAACCTCCAGACTGGATTACTGTAATGCGCTCTATGTGGGGCTGCCCTTGTATGTAGTCCGGAAACTACAGTTGGTCCAGAATGCGGCAGCCAGGCTGGTCTCTGAGTCATCTAGGAGAGACCATATTACTCCTGTTTTGAAGCAGTTACACTGGCTGCCGATATGTTTCCGGGCAAAATACAAGGTGTTAGTTATAACCTATAAAGCCCTAAACAGCTTGGGCCCTGGGTATTTAAGAGAACGCCTTCTTTGTTATGAGCCCCACCACCCATTGAGATCATCAGGAGAGGTCCGTCTGCATTTGCCACCAGCTCGTCTGGTGGCTATTCAGGGGCGGGCTTTCTCTGTTGCTGCCCCGAGGCTTTGGAATGCACTCCCTAGTGAAATAAGAGCCTCCCCATCTCTGATAATTTTTAAAAAGTCTTTAAAGACACGTCTGTTCACCCAGGCTTTTAATTAATATTGTTTTGATTGTTTTTAATGTGGTTTTAGAATATTGTTTCAAAATTATTAAATTGTTGTGTTTTAAATTTCTTGTTTTTGTTTTTAACCAATGTTTTAATGTTGTTTTTATCTCGTCGTAAACCGCCCAGAGACGTAAGTTTTGGGCAGTATAAAAATATGTTAAATAAATACATAAATAAACAAGGGTGTGTGAGCAGAACCAAGCCCATTACATATATCTCAAGACAGACATTTTAGGTCCAAATACTTGCAAAGGTTTATTAAGGATGTGGCATACTTGGATAGAAAGCCTGAGCCCCTGAGCTTTATTTCTTCATAGTGCGAGAGCATAACAAGAAAGCAGGAAAGGTAGGAAGAGGAGGGGGAGGCCTGGGAGGTCTACCAATCAGAAGCCAGAGCAGAGAGAGAGAAAACAAAGAGGAAGACCCTTGATTATTATCTCTATTCAGGGGTGTAGACTTCTCATTTTCCCAAGAGTGGGGCCACGGGGCACATGGGAGGAGAGGTCTTGTGGTAGCAAGCATGAATTCTTCCCTTTGCTAAGAGGGTCCACCCTGGCTTGCCTGTGAATGGGAGACTACATGTGAGCACTGTAAGAGATTCCCCTTAGGGGATGGGGCCGCTCTGGGCAGAGCACCTACCTGCATAGAGCACCACTAGCTTTTCTCCTTGGCGCTTTCCAGACTAGACCCTACAAGAGGGTCAGGATGTATCAGGGAAGTGTGCTTCCACACTTCCTGCATCGTGACACTGCAGTCCCTCCGCGGACTGCAGGGTGCCGTTCACATTTCCAATGTCTTGTTGCTAATTTAATCACTACGATATAGAGCAAGGACGTCGTATATCCGGCGTGGAAAAGTTGCTGTTTTTTTGGGTTGTTAGTTGCTGCAAGACTGCTCCCCATGCTGTTTACGTTTGGAAAGCGACTTGCCCGAATGGAGGCATTTTGCTGCTATTCCAGTAGCTAGTCTGGGCAGCGCCTTTGTTATACTACTTCTAATCAGAGAACGATAGAGTGAAAGGGCCCTGAGAGGCAGCTGTGCCTGCTAAGAATTTGCTGAGCTGCTACAAAAACAACACAGGACTGACTGATGAACTTGAGCACGAGAGCTTGCTGATGGTACCAGGCAGCCGGGGCGGGGGGCGGGGGGAGGATTGCCTCCCCCAGGAAATCCAGAGGAGGGCTTGAGCCTCGCCAGCCCCACAAAGTTTACACCCCTTTACTCTATTCCCAATGCTCCTGGTGGTCAATAGGATAGGAGCTGATGCTTCCGGAGCTATATTGGGGACAAAACAGATGTTTTAGCCCCCAGTACAGCACTTGGCTCTGCCAATATCCCTTTGGGGAGGAGTCCGAGGTCATTATTTGCAAGGGGGTCATGAGTTTAATCATCAAAAAGGGGCTGTAGGTTCACACCCAGGATCTTTTAAACACCTAGCAATGCCCCGGGGTTCACTAGCCATTCGGAGCTTGAGAAAAACCCCTTCCTGACCCACACTAGGGGAATCAGTCAGGCCCCACTTTTGACTTGTAGATTTGGGCAATGATAAGTTTGGAAGCTGCTTTGAGATGCTGTCTTTGTAGCAGAGGCCCCACTCCCTGCTATCATTGCTTGTTCCCAGGAACAGCATTAGTGAACAGTGAGCTAAGCTATGCATAGCAACAGCGATATACCATGAGGGTCCCCCACAGATGCCCAGAATGAGCATTTCCAATTAAGGTAATCACTAGGGAGCAATTGAAGACAGAATGGAATTTTTTCTCTCATTTCCATAATTTAGATTACTTGTTTCTAGATGAAGGAGAGCCTCCTACATTTTTCCACCCAAAGAACTACTAATTACCATTAGGTACTAATTACAAAGAGGAGGAGGATAAAGGATGAGCAATTTGAAAAATAGTCAAAAAATGCTAGATGGAGGTTTGTTAATGTGTAAAGTAATCTGGAAAAGATGAAAGTCATGATGTATGGCATTTGAGGCTGAAGCCAATAAAACTTTGCTTGGCTCCTACTTGTAGAAGCCTCATAAAATCAATTTATTACCGAGAACTAGATGTATCTATTTTATCGATTCTGGCTCTTACTTATTAAATAAAAGTAACTGTCAACAGACAAAAAGGAAACGTTACCTCCTGCTGGCATGGGAATTGGTGGTTATGGTTGTATTTCTTGCTGCTAACTAGGAGGGGAAATATATTTTTAAATCAATAGGCTCACATATAGTCAGGTCCTGCAATTAGTGCTTGGTTGTAATTTGCACCAAGTTTCTATAAGACAGACAGAATGTCTGCTTTGCTCTCTTGAGATCACTAAATCTTGGCCACACTTGCTTTGGCTTCCTTCAATGTGTATATGACAAAATTCACATTACTAAAAGCTACATAAATGTAAGCTATGTAAAAGAAACAGGGTATACATATATAAAACAAACAGACAAATGTATGTCTGGATTACACTCTTCCCCCCCAGTCAACAGCATTGCAGAGGTGCAATAAACCTACCACTATTTCTCTGCAGGGTGACTTTCCTCAATGGAGGGCAGGTCTCTCATATCATATAGGTGGGTTCACACAATAACAAGAAGCCTGGTTAAAAAGTTAATCAGGATTAGTGAGCCCTCTAGAGCGGATTGTGAGAACCCAGAATTTCAAGGCAATCCTGGTCAAATTTCTCCAGTTAACCAGATAATCCTGGTTGTGGCTGGGGTTGGTGGGAGTTGTAGTTCAGCAACAGCTGGACAGCCAAGGTTGCCTACCCCTGTTCTGGTGAAATTGCATCACCTACTACACAGAAAAAGCATACTGAGTCTGTCCTCATGACTATATGGGGGCAGGCTGGAGGGAAGACATGCTCCTATCTCATGCCTCCCAGTCAACCAGAACCTCCTTTGGGCTCTGCAGCTTGCGTGCCCACATGAACGCTGCAGCATCATTCTCCGTTGCTGCTATCAGGAGCTGGGTCCTCCAGCTATCCCACAATGCAATGCATGAGCACCAGAGAGGCAGCCCTCAGTACTGCAGCAGCTCCACTCTGCCTGCCCCGCAAGCCACAGGACTTTATGATAAACATGGATGCTGGCTGCCTAGGAACAGTTTAAAATGGCATGGAAGCACAAACCAAAAGAAAAGGTAGGATGGGCTCTGTTTTCATCCTACCTCATTTTAAACCTGGGTAGCAGATCTGGGCTACCCAGGTTCAGAACTGCTGAGTCAGCAGGACTCCTGGTGCCCCAGACAAGCACAGAACCCTCTCCTACCCAGGAAGCTCTGGTTGTGAGAACAGGCTCAGTGATTTTTATACCAATTCAGCTGTTCTGGCTTCTCCCAAAGACCCCTGGGAAATGGAGTTCCATGTTGGTGCTGAGCCTTCTCTGTTCAAAATCCCTAGCCAACAAAATAAACAAATATTGCTACTTGCTAATCTTTTATTTTCATTTTGTTTTTATTTACACATCAAAGAAACCCTATTTGTAACCATAGCTGTCGGGTCACGCATAAGGTGATTTTTGGCTTGTGATTAATTGATTAACTTTAAGGCTAATGGAATATTTATGCAAATCTTTTTTTCATTTTAATGCTCTGAAAATTTTTAATTACTGTATCTCTGTTGAATAATTATGCATTTAATCACTACAACGACCTTGGCTATAAGATAGCTTAGGGCGCATAACTTAAAGATTGTTCTTAATCATCTTCTCCTTTCTCCATGTCTTCACACATTATGCAGCATCAGACCTTTCGTCTGCATCCAAGAGTACACTTGATGGGAAGCTGTGGCCATTCTATTTCCTGTAAAATGTAGCTGCAAGAATGAATTTGTCATGTTCCTTCCTACAAAAAGTTATCTTTATATATTTACTGTGTTGCATTGCTTTCATTAGCACTGTCTACATATGTGCTGCTTTTCAGAATAAAATAAACGAACAAGTTGTTCTAGTAAGAGCTAATCTGCCTACTTTCCTTTCACTATCCCTACAACAGGACTAAACTGGTTGCAAATCAGTTAGGCAGTATACAAGTTAGCCCACCTGAGCCTCAAACATTTATGCATCCGCCAACTTGGATCGGGGTGGATGACATTATCACAAACTGTGCCATTGAGGCATCTCTGTGTATACCTACAGCTGTAGCAAATTTGGTTCAAATCGGTTAGGCATTTCACAAGTTAGCCCACTTGTGCCTCAAACGTTTACTCCTCAGCCATCTTGAACTGAGGTGGATGACATAATGACATAATCACAAACTACACCATTTAGGTATCCCTGTGTGCCACTCACTACAACTGTACGAAATTTGATTCAAAATCCACAATTACCCCACTTGTGCCTCAAATGTTCACGTGTCCGCCATCTTGAATTGGGGTGGATGACATCAACACAAACTATGTCACTGAGGTGTCCCTATGTGTCCCTAAACCTATACCTGATTTGGTTCATATTGGTCCAGGCATTGCGAAGTTGATAGCAGGGGAGACACACAGAAATGGACAAACACACAGAATGCTGATTATCTTACGAGCCTACTGGAAAGTAGGCTAAACATACAATTCCCTGCCCCAAGGAACTTACATTTACACAGAAATTACATTATAAAGGAACCAGTGAAGCTGATTCCACCCTGCCGCTGTCCTAGTCGCAGTGATGTCCTTCCCAAAAGGCTGTCGTGCGTGTGCAGCGGCCATATGCGTGTCGCTGCCGTGTGTGGCCTTTTGGGAAGGACAGCACCGTGGCCAGAACAGCAGTGGGGCAGAGAAGGAGCAGGTAAAGACCTGCATGTCTCATTCTTAAAGCTACTGCGTGCTCGTCCCCTGCTAAAACGTTTTAAATGCAGCTGCCCGAATCGTTTCGGTGCCTCTCTTATGAGGTGTCGAAATGATTTGGACACATCCCTACTGTACACAGGTGCGGTCATTCCCATGTTATGCTGAATGTAGGTACAGAAGTACACTTGCGATCTGTACCATGCATTTTAAGGACCTGTATCCCAGTTCGCTTCTAAAATCAACACAGGTACAGTCTAGGGATGTGCACGAACCTGTTCGGAGGTTTTTATGGGCCTCTGAACAGGTTCGAACACTGGCTGGTTTGAACGTTCGATGGGGGGGGCGGACTTTAAGGGTGGGGGAGGGTGAATCTACCCCTCCCCTCCCCCACTCCCCCCCCCGCTGGTGCTCGGTTCCTGTAAAATCCTTCGGAGCAGGAGCATACCTCCCTGCCACCCCTTCCCCTCTTTGTCTGGAAGTGGCCAGAAGTACCTGGCGTGCATGCACATGCTGGGCACGTGCATGCAAAGGTTGCGTGAGCCCTTGTGCATGTCAGATAGGCTCGCGCACGATTGCGATGTACACACGCGTGCCAGGTACTTTCGGCCAAAGAGGGGAAGGGGTGTCAGGGTGGTATGCTGCCGCCCCAAAGGGGGTAGGTGCACCCTCCCCCGCCCTTAAAGTCCGACCCCCCCACCCCTTTGAACCACCTGCACATCCCTAGTAGAGTCATTCACACAAACACATGTACGATTGTACAGACCTCTGTACACTCGTACAGCATATTATCTGAATCAGGCCCATTACTTTCTGAAACCCCATTGTGTTCTCACAGGAGACAATCATATGCATTACTCACTTGTAAATGAATTGGCCTGTTCAGCTCATGTCATTCATATTCTCTCATATATATATATATATATATATATATGAGAATGCCTTTTAAAACACCTTTTAAAACTCTTAATTTCAGGGTTTCTGGTTTCTGTTGTAATATCTGAATGCCTTGTTCCATTGCAGCGGAATAAGTCCTGCTTCCATTTGGCTTGCCTTCTTCAGATTAAGATGGGGCTACTGCTAGCCAAACCCCCTTAGCTGTGAGTTAAAAGACTACTGGGTGTGCTGAATTTGAAACACACCCGCTATCCAAAGAGTTCTGTTCACGAGGACAGTGGAAGCTAAGCAGAATCTTAGAACCATCCACATTGGTGCTGTTTCTCCTGGAGTTTTCCCAGACAGCAGGCTTTACAGCGGCTTTGTTTATTTATCATTTGTTAATATTTAGCAAATTTATTGACCACCTGACTTCCTTAGACTTGAGGCGGTTTACATAAATTAAAACAATGAAGACAAGATAAGAAGGGGAGGAAAGGGCGGGGGGGAGAAAGAAAAAGAAAAAGACCCCCCCCCACACACACATGTTAAAAACTAAAAGCCTGGCAAAATAGATAGGTTTTCAGGAGCTTCTTAAAGGACAGAAGAGAGGGGGCATTACAAATCTGAGGAGGCAGGCTGTTCCATAAGGAAGGGGCTGCAACAGAGAAGGCCCTCTCACATGCCCGGGCCCCACATACCTCCCCTGGGCCCAGAACTCTGAGAAGACCCACCTGAGATGACCTCACAGGGTGGGTCAAAGTTGGATGGGAGAGGCGGTCCTGAAGGTACACAGGCACCAAATCCTGAAGGGTGGGGCTTACTGCGAGGCTTTTCTGTGAGTTTGACTTTGTCCAAAAAGCCTGATGCAAAACATGGATTATTTTTAACCCTGGGCTCTAACATGCAACGAATAACCCGAATCGTGTGTGAAGTGCTCCCCAGTAGTTTACACGGACTCCAGCAGGCATCCAGCCAATATGCTAAGGCACACCCTCCATTCCGAGCCAAAAGCCCTGTCTGGAAATGCTCCTGGAATGCTTCGAGTGGTCCCTGGACCTTCTGGGATAATAACCCACAACTGGTTGCAGTTTGCTGTTCCAGTCTCACTTGAGCCAGCAGGAAGCTCGATCAAAGGAAATGACTACTGCTATTATGCATATGTCATACTTTTCAACAGATGTTCTCAGAAAATAGATAATAAATAAATAAGATGGTTCCCTGTCTCCAAAGAGCTTGCAACCTAAAAAAAAAAAGAAAGAAAGGTAAAAACCAGCAACAGCCACTGGAGGAATGCTGGGTTAGGGTTCGATAGGATACGCTGATCTCCCCCTGCTGAATATAGGAGAATCACTCACTACTTTAAAAGGTGTCTCTTTGCTCAGTGAGTAGGGACCTGAGGAAATGGAAACCTGCATCATTTCCTCAGGATTGCAGCTCCGCCCCCCAGCATTTGAGGAGCCCCACCCCCCCACAGAGGCATTCTTACCCCTGGACTTTGGGGCCAAAGTCCAGGGCCTCCCCACCCCCTAGGGGCCCCCAAATCCTCTTCAGTCTGTCCTGGGTGATGTGGTCGTCATGCCATGCTTCCAGCCCACGCTGTGCCAGGTGGATGAGTGTGATTGTGACCTATGCCGGGTGCTTTAGAGACAGAAGGGGGAGTGTGGAAAGATCTATGTGGGATGGGAATATGCTAATTTGCATGTTGAAATGTTTATGCTAATACATATCTTAATACCTGTTTTAAAATTCTGTCTGATATCTGTTTTATATTCTTACATTCTTGTGAATTCAGTTGCTGTTTGTGCCCTCAAGAAGCTCGTGTAAAAATACTGCATGTGTCACAGTGTGTGTGTGCAGAAGCGTAGGGAGACTGGTGGCGGCCCGTGTGATGCCACCACCGTGGCCCCCTGCCCCCCCCCAGCGTCTGATGTCAGACGCAGGGGACCAGCTATCAATGCCCCCACATCTGGCATCACACACGAGGGCGTGGTCTCCCTCCCAAATGGGGCCATGTGGCCCTGTCTGAGAGGGAGATTGGTCAGCCCTGCTGCGTTGGCAGCGAGACCAGAGCAGCTCTTCCTGCTTTTTAGGCAGGGAGAGTCACTCCGGCTCTCCCTGCCAACGCAGTGTGGGCCAACTTTGGTTCCAAACAGGGTAGTGCGGCCCTGTTTGGGATGAAAATAATGCCCACTGCATCTGACGTCAGAAGTAGGGTGTGTGTCTGGGGCCATGCTCACAGCCCCTGATTGGTGGTGGCCCAGGTTCTTTGAACCCATTCACCCAATGGTGGCTCCGCCCTTGTGTGTGTGCATGTATGTCTTTGTGTGTGGGGGGAAGATGCTTAACTTATTGGTGGGGGCCCTCTAAAGGCCTTTAGGTCCAGCTCCAAAATTATCTAGATGCACCTCTGTCCCCACCCCCACATTTTACTGAACTCCGCCTGCCAAACCTATTAACCCTTGTTTTCCCCTGCTCCAAAATGTTTTTCCTCCCCCTGCAAAATCTAACCACCTATATCTCCCCCTCCAAAAGTGTCTCCTCCCCGGCCAACAATTTAAGTGAGGAGTTCTTCCTCAAGCTTTCCCTCTGTCTGCATTTCCTAACAGCTCAGTGAAAGGTAGATGGGTGACAGCACCACTGATAAAGGAGCATAGGCAAAATGAGGGAGGGCAGCCAGGGCACATGCCCTAGGCACCACTGGGGGTCGATGCCAGTGCTATGCTGCCCCTCACCCCCTCACAAATATGCAGATTTTTTAAAAAAAATAATTTAATTTTTTTTAACCTGTAGCCCCTTTGGGGGGCTTCCTAAAGGCCATGGGGGAACAGGGTCTGCAAAGGTTCCCCCTCCACCCTCTTAGATCACCACCACAGCCCATCCTGGGCTGGTTTTCAGGCCTGTTTGGGCCTACAAAGATCAAAGCGGCAGCCATTTTGGAGATTGCCGCACATGCTCAAAAGGCCTCTGCAAGGCCTTGGCAAGGCATAGGACCTCACAGGGACCATTTGAGCATGTGCGGTGGCCATTTAAAAAAATTTTTTAAAGGCTGCTGAAAACAAAAATGGCCACTGCACACGCTCAAATGGCCTCTGCGAGACCCAAGTCTAGATTTTTCCCTGATCTAGGGAGTCAAAGAATGCAAAGTTGTTGGCAAGGGACCCGAGCATTTAAAAAACAGATATAAATGGCACAAAAGTGAGTGGACAAAACATCCCTTAAAAAGACGATGTTGGTTTAATATCTTGTAAGCTGGCAAAACTGAAGGGTGGTGGGGAGAGGCAAGGAATAAAATGGAAATATTCACTCGCATGCTGTTTAGTTCTCTATACAGAGCTCTATCTTTATCTGCATATTTGTCAAGCGATCTGATTATAAGGTTTGTGGGATTTCAGACTTGGTAAGTGCCTACCTTTAACTTGTGTGGTGCTTTTTAAAAAATGTGTTGCAAGAATTCACACCCAGATACGTTGCATTTGCAATGTATTGCCATTCCTGTGTTGTGCAGTCTTACTGAGAAATGGCTTGTCTTTTGAAATAAGTGGTTAACGCGCTGCAAATTATTTCCTTCAGTTTAGCTTAGTTGTACTCAGGTTTTTGTTGCCTGTGCGCATCCCAAGTAGATTTGCTCAAGTTTCCTTACCTTCTAAAAAAGTTATATTTTAGAATGTCTTTTTTAAAAAAAAAAAAATCAATGCAACTCTCTTTTTACTTTGAACACAATTGTTTTTTAAAGACACATTGAATAGTCATGCTGTGATTCTGATTTCTTTTTACTTTGAACACAATTGTTTTTACTTTGAACACAATTGTTTTTAAAAGACACATTGAATAGTCATGCTGTGATTTTGATTGACTAGTGCATTTGATAAACTAGACATAAAGTTTACTGTCCAGTCTGCCTGTTGGCTGCCTCTGTATTGAACAAGGGAGGTGTAACTTTTGCAAGGCACCATGTTTGTATGCCTACTTGGTTCATTTATGGCAGAGCTCACTTTTGAAAGGGTTGTAATGCTATGAAGGTGGCTGGTGTCCACCATCCAATACACACTATCATAGGCCATACGCTCTGACTACTTTAGTATCTGTCACAGCAACAGATAGGAAATGGAATATGTGTGCAATAGAATTGGGGTATTTTGTTTTGTTTTTACCTTTAGACCCAGGAACTTGAGGGGATGGGCCAGGGGCAACCTTTTACCAAATCTTTGCAGTGTGGCAGAGACAGAAAATTGGTAGATTATTGTTATGCATCCCCACCCCCAACCCCCCACCCCCCCTCTCTCTCTCTCACACACACACACACACCATTTTTCTGATTAGAATATCACAGTTTTGCTGTTCTGTGGCTAGTTGCAACTTCCATCTTCTTCCTGATCAGGCTGCTGGATCCAAGCCTATTGTAAGCTGCTGGATAATTTCAGATTGTATGGGGCCCCTAGGATTTCCCATTGCAACCATCTCCCTTTAAAGCAAAGGCTGTTTGGACAGAAAAAACCCATCCCTGAATTTCTTGGAGGCAGCAACCTGTAGTGAGGTGTGCTGAGGTGGCAGAGCATTTACTAAAGAGAGCTTTCACTGCTTAGCTCTATGGAGGCATGCCCAGCACATGGATGTGCTGCGTTTCCTTGGGAAGGCGACTGGCCATATGTGCCACATGCGTGGTTGTATGTGTGTATGCATGTGGGTGTTGCTTACAAGCTGTTCCTCCTGAAAGTGTCTGAACTTGTATTTTTGAGCTGATATTATGGTAAAGTTATCTGAAAGATGGGTGTCAGATGTTTGGACAGGGGCACAATTTCAGTGCTTGCCCTAGGCGCTATTTTCCCTAGATACGCCCCTGTAAAGGAGAACTTCAGCCAAGAGCGCCTCACTAATGAGGTGAAGTGAAGCAGTCAGCTCAAGCAGCAGACTGGCAGAGGCAGCAGATTCTCTGCTTCTGCAGAACTGCCATTGCCTCCAACTTCCAGCACTGCCTCCATCTGTAACCATAACTTCCCCTCAAAACGCTTTTTTGCAGAATGCTAATGGCCTTCCTCCTCCTCCTCCTCTCTCTCTACTATGTTCCATCTGTTGTCATTAGTTTCATCTTCTTTACATTTAGTTGATGTCTCATTTTTTCACTGTGCTCCTTGACTTTCATTACTAAAACTTGCAGATCATCACTGCATCACTGGTGCACCAATAATCTGCTTCCTTAGGCAACTGCCTAATTTTACCTCATGGAAGGGCTTTCTCATGTTGGAGGAAAAACATTTTACTAGGTTCCTGCTGACCTAACAACAACAACAACAACAACAACATATATTTATATACTGTTTTTCAACAAAAGTTTCCAAAGTGGTTTAGACAGAGAAATAACAAATAAATTAAGTGGCTCAGCTGGGACTGTAATGTGCTGGCAGACTGTAGTTTTTATGTCTCTAAGTTCTGAATTCTGCTAGGACCTGGGTCACTTTAACATGTAGTTTGACCCTCATTAGACTTTTGGTGTGTTGCTCTTCATAGGGTTGTTGTTTGTTTCTTTTAACTTGATCATTTTGGTACGTTGTTTTCTTTCTATTGGGTATATTGTTTTATAGAAAGGTGGCATAAAAATTGGCAAAAATATTTATTTATTTATTTATTTAAATATTTATGCCCCTCCCCTCCAATACACTACTGCTCAGGGCGGCTTACAACATTAATAAAATAGATACAATATAGCATAAAAATTAATAAAAATTTAAAAAGTTAGAAGACCAGGCTAAAACCACATTTAAAAGTCACAAGTTTTAGCAGTTTCAAAACAAAAATCAAAAAATGAAGAAACCTACCAGATATAAGCATCAGATAAAATATTAAAATGCCTCTCACTGTAAATCAGTTATAGAACTATTATCAAAAATAACCTTGCGGAACAATCTCATGTTTCCTATCAGGCTTAAAACACAAAAATGGAGGAAGCGGTGCCTGAAAACAAAGGAAATGCCACATTTGTGTGCATGTGTATGATTCCTCCCTGCATCATAGTCGTGGACTCTGTGGACCACCAGGGAATCCACACTAGATATGCATGTAGATTCCATGATGTCACTTGGAAGGACTGGATGTGCTGCTCCAGTATATATGCAGAGTCTGCCCCTCCAGCAATCCCTCTCCATGCAGACGTAGCCATGGCAATAATAGAACCAGTGACCATTTCTCCTGTAAAGCTAGAGAATAAATTGTTACCAAATCTAGCCCAGTGAATGGCCTGGAAGCACCACATCTCTAGCACTGTGGAAGAGGGTTCCAACCCTTCAAGACTGGCCTGGAGGAGTCTTGAGGAATCTGCCTCAAATCTCCAGTGATGACTGAAAGCAATTCTGGAGATTTTAATGACTTGACATGTTGGGCAAAACGGTGGGGGTGCGGTGGGAGGGGAGGCGGATTTCAGGAACAGCTTCAGTGAGAGTTGGCAACTCAGCTGTTGTAGCTAAGTGGGAGACCTCTAGAAGCCCCACATAAGCAACTCTGTGCCCTTCCTAAAGGAAGAGCATCAGAAACATAACTATAAATAATGAAGACGGCATTTTAGATAAAACTCCACACTTTGGATTTTCTGTATCCTCTAGATGGCAGGCACGCACCATGTTTTTTAATATCCAAAGTTTAATTAGGACACATGCTTCAGAATTCTTCTGTATTCCAGGAGTGGAGGAAACGGGCATGGAGTATTGACTAATCCAATGACCTCTTCCACCTCCTGACTTGATTACTGCTGCCATCTTTACACCCACATAGATATTATGCCCAAACTGGAATGAATAATGCTAATAATACTAATGCTGCTTCTTACTGCAGGTGTGTTGGCTTGATTTCCTGCAAAACCATGGTGCAGTTTTCATTAAACTGAAAATGCATTTTTAGCTGGGGTGCCCTGGAGCTCAGAACTTTCTTTGTCTCTACGGAATGTCAATGCCCCATCCATGAAGCCCTAGCACCTTACACAGAAACATACTTCCCTCTTTAAGCCACCTTATTCAAGCCTGGTGGGGTGCTACGCAGCATCTGATTCTTTAGAAACATCAGACCGTTATTATTTTTTTTATAAACAAGGAGGTAAAATAGATTTCATGGTCCAGGGTATATACAAATGCATTTATTTTATTTATTAATTGTTTGTGATTGCAAAACCCACAGTTTAAGGAGGCAGAGAAGGGAATTGTCAGGCTGAGCATGAAACTCTTATTCACAACACTAGAACCAGGGGTCATTTCATGAAAACTGAAGGCAAGGAAATTTAGGACCAACAAAAGGAAGGACTTTTTCACACAATGCATAATTAATCTATGGAATTCTCTGCCACAGGATGTGGTGATGGCCACTAGCTTGGATGGCTTTAAAAGAGGCTTGGACAAATTCATGGAGGCCAGGCCTATCAATGGCGGCTAGTTTGGTGGCTATAGGCTACCTCCCGCCTCAGAGGCAAGATGCCTCTGAATACCAGTTGCAGGGGAGCAACAGCAAGAGAGAGGGCGTGCCCTCACCTCTTGCCTGTGGGCTTCTCAGAAACATCTGGTGGGCCATCTGGTGGGAAACAGGATACTGGACTAGACAGGCCTATCCAGCAGTGCTGCTCTTATGAAAATAAAGGGTGAGGCTAGTTCTGAAGGTGATTGATTGATGGGAGGATGAGAAGCCTTCTCAAGCAGAGCACTGATGAAAAGGATGAGGAAAGCATACCAGGAGGCGTATGGAGAGAAGCAGAATATGTATGCTTCTGTCCATACGTTGGTGCTGTTTACTGTTATGTTACTTTGCCCTACTAACTGAGCAAAGACACACCTTTTACAGAGGTAACTACAGTCCATTGTGACCAGTTTGTATGTCACTTTGCAGTTAAAGTAACTCATATCCATGCTGATTTGGACTCCAGGGTTTTGGCAGTTCTAGCAGATGTGCCTTGGGTACCATCTAGTCTTATTGTGTGTAGGGGTGCGAACGGTTCATCCTGAACCAGTTCACCTCAAACCGGGGTCAGTTCAGAGGTTCGATCACGGGCTAAACTGGGGGCGGTTTGGTCTGTGATCAAACTGGGCCTGGTTTGGGCGAACTGGTTTGGGATGAACAGGAGACGAGATGAGAGGAGGAAACTGCTTACCCTCGTCCAGCATGGCTGACAGTGCCACTGTAAATTTTTGTTACCTCAGTGCATGTGCGGAGGCCATTTGCTTCACCACACAAATCGTATGGTGACACAAATGGCCTCTGTGCATGCACGGAGGTCACGAACAAAGTCACTGCTGAGCGAGGCAGCTTAGTAAAAGAGGGGGCCACACCAGGAGGGTGAGCAGTGGTGGCAGCCGCGGCAGCCAAGCTAAGCAGTTGCCCTCCCTCTCGCCACCCCCAAACCTGCCAGATCCCCCTTTACCAGCATATATTCCCTGAATGCCCCAATTCTATGGTCAAACTGGACCAGACCCGCATCAGGCAGACTAGGAACCGGGCCAGACCAAGTCGGTTTGAATCCGGTTCAGATTCGAACTAAACCAGCCAAAGCAGTTCCATGCACACCCCTAAGAGACAAAAGTTTGGGCTGGTGTACAAATTTGATAAATAAATAAATAAATAAATAATTGTGTTGGATTATTTTCAGTTAGTGCAGCCTGAGGATAGATCCTGGGCAGTGGGCGGGGGCAATGTCGTGTGCTCCTGACCCTTGCCCTTCATGGTTAATAAAATTTGCCAGGAAGGGTACAGACAGATGGTTGGAGGCTATAATCAATGCTTCATTAAGGGAGGGCAAGATACCAGCATGCCTCAAGGAGGTGATGGTAAGATCATTATTTTAAAAACCCTCCCTTGATACCTTCAACCTGGACAACTATGGACCTGTTTCTAACCTTCCCTTTTTTGGCAAGGTGAAAGAGCATGTGGTGGCATCCGAGATGCAGAGGGATGATACAGATTATCCAGACCCTTTCAATCCTGGATATGGGACTGAAACTGCCTTGGTTGCTCTAGTGCAGGGATTCTCAACGTTGGGTCCCCAGATGTTATTGGACTTCAACTCTCATAATCCCCAGCCCCAGTGGCCTTTGGTTGGGGATTATGAGAGTTGAAGTCCAATAACATCTGGGGACCCAACGTTGAGAATCCCTACTCTAGTGGATGACCTAAGCCAGGAGCTTGACAGGGGAGTGTGTTCCTGTTGGACCTCTCAGCAGTGTTTGATACTATCAACCATGGTCTCCTTCTGGACCGCCTCTCGAGTATACGGACTGGAGGTACTGTTTGGGAGTGGCTTCAATCCTTTCTCAGGGAGAGGATCCAGAAGTTGGTGCTGGGGAACAGCTGCTCAGTTCCTTGGCTGTTGGCCTGTGGGGTCCCGCAGGGTTTGATTTTGTCCCCCATGCTGTTTTGCATCTACATTGCACCACTGGGAGAGGTCATCCGGGGACTTGGACTGAATTGTCAGCAATATGCAGATGATACTCTCTCTCCTTATCCCCTGATCCTAGGGAGGCAGTGGTTGTCCTGAGTCAGGGGCTGGAGGCAGTGATGGGTTGGATGTGGGCTAATAAACTGAAATTGAATCTGGGCAATATGGAGGTGCTATTGGTCAGTAGGAGAGCCAATCAGAATGAGAGGATTCAACCAGTTCTGGATGGGGTTGCATTCCCCTTGAAAGAGCAAGTGTACCACTTGGGGGCATTGCTGGACCCAGCTCTGCTTTTGCAAGCTCAGGTGGAAGTGTTGGCCAGGGGTGCTTTTGCACAACTTTGGCTAGTGCGTCAGCTATATCCCTTTCTCAAGAAGGCAGATCTGGCCACAGTTACCCATGCCTTAGTCATGTCATGGCTGGATTACTGTAATGTGCTCTATGGGGCTGCCCTTGAAAAATATTCAGAAACTGCTCCTAGGGCAAAATGTGGCAGCTAGAATTTTATCCAGAGCTGCCTACTGTAATCATATTACACCCATTTTGAAACAGCTACATTGGCTGCCACTTTGTTTCCGGGTCTAATCCAAGGTGCTGGTTTTGAACTTTAAAGCCCTTTGGGCCCTGGATATCTGAGGGACCACCTGCTTCCAAGGGTTTCTGCCTGCTTGAAAAGATCATCAGAGGAGGCTCTGCTTTGCGTGCCGACAATGAAGGAGGCTCGGCTCTTGTGCACACAGGACAAGGCCTTCTCGGTTATTACTCCCACACTTTGGAATGCTCTCCTGGTGGGAATTCACTCCTCAGTCTCCATCACAGTTTTTAGAAAGTAAGTGAAACCTTGGCTTTTATACAGGCTTTTATATGACTGTTTTTGGTTGCTGCTGTTCTGTATGTTATGCTCTCGTTGTGTTTGGTTTTTAAACTTGAGATTTGTATTTTAATATTCCAATTTAATATAATTATTGTGTTATCATTTTATATTGTTTTAAATGTTTTGTAAAACGCCTTAAGATTGTTTTTATGGAAGGAGGTATAAAAATCTACCAGTACATAAATGAAATAAATGCTGCACAGTGCCCTGCTGATCCAAAAGTAGGGTGTGCGCACTGGTTACATAGGAACATCAGTATCTGCCTTATACTGAGTCAGACCATTGATCTATCTAGCTCAGTATTGCCTACACAGACTGGCAGCGACTTCTCCAAGGCTGCAGGCAGCAGTCTCTCTCAGCCCTATCATGGAGATGCTGCCGGGGAGGGAACTTGAGACCTTCTGCATACAAGCATGCAGATCCCCTTCCCAGAGTGGTCCCATCCCCTGAGGAGAATATCCCTGCTAACTTGGCAAAGAGGCATCTTTTAATGTGCTGATTCTCTTTGTTTAGCAGGGGGAGAGTAACTGGCCCTATCCACCCTCAGCACAGGACCTCCAGTGACTGTTGCTAGTGTCTATCTTATGTTTCTTTTCAGCTTGTGATCCCTTTGGGGACAGGGATCCATCTTATGTATTTATTTATTATTTCTCTGTGTAAACCACCCTGAGCTGTTTTTGGAAGGGTGGTACAGAAATCGAATAAACAAACAAACAAACAAACAAACAAATACAGCACTCATGTGTAGTCTCCCATTGAAATGCAAACTAGGGAGGACCCTGCTTAGCAAAGGGGTCAATTCATGCTTGCTGCCACGAGACCTGCTCTCCTCCATGCATCTCCAAAGCCCATGCACACTGCTAACTAGCTCAGAGAGGCTCTGTGGCTACTAAGAATTGTGTCAGTGCTATAGTGATGTTCCTTCCATTAGGAATGATGGGGAAATTACTGCTAGAGAGTCGACACAATTCTTAGTAGCCACAGAGCCTCTCCACCCTCACTAGCAGTGTGCACGGATTTGGAGATGAACGGAACCAGTGTGTGCGCCACTCTTGGATCGATGAAGCTCTGTGCAATAGGTGAGCCATTATTTGTTTCTTTTCTCGGCAAACTGCTCATTTTTCAGTGTAAAGCCCTCATTGAAAAGTGATATAGGTATCTGTAGTTGCATTTAAATTATGACAAAGTATACAGGAGTCATTCGCACATGCAATGTTTTCTCAGTGACCACTGGAGAGACAGAAAGTACTTGGTAAAAATGAATTTTAAACATTTTTTATAAGTCCATGAAGGGAACGCTTGAGAGGAAAATTCTTCCAAAGATGTCATCTTGTATCCAAATGCAATTTCCGACAGCTAAATTGCTCACACTTGTAACTGAGTTCTCGGGTTGCCATGTTGCTATTGATTGTCAGATGTTGCTATTGATATAAAAGCTGCAGGGAACCAGCCTCTGCTGCCCCTGTATGTCAAACTGATGCTTTATGTGGTTCAACTGCCTCGTCTCTTGCTCCCTTTCTTGTCGAGGGCAGCAACAAGCGCAGAGGGTTCTGGACTACAGCAGTATAGAGTTGCTGCAGTTCTGGAGCCAATACAATGTGCTGGTCTGAAAACCTGCCAGTTTAAGACCAGCTATCTCATTTTGGTTCGAGCTCCATAAAGCAGGGAAATTGCAACCTAAGGCTGATGCCTTAACAGATGTGCCACGTGATCAGTAATGATGTTGTGCAACGGTACAAATTGTGCTCCCTTACAATTTGCCCTCCATGCCTCTACAAGGACAATGTGAGCAATGCAACCACATGCACAATGTAGGGCATCTTTGCTAGTGTTAGGCACTCTATCCTCCCCGTCTTGGGTTGTCCCTCAAAGATCACAAGAAGTGCTAGTGCACGGAGGGCGAGCACAATGGTAACTGTTGTAAGTGACATTTGTGCCACTGCACAAATTATTGATGCCACAAATTACATTTGTGCCATTTCACACATTACTGATCACGTGACACATCAGCCTTAGGTTGCCATTTCCCCACTTTGTGGAGCTTGAACCAAAATGAGATAACCTAAACTGTGGTCTGGCCGTCAAATTTCTGTGGCTTGTGAAAAGGAAATTTATCATTACAGTGTTGGCAATCAAAAGTAACATCCCCCCCCCACACACAGTAACATTTAGAGTCAATTCTAAAGAGACAATGAATTTCAACATATGTTATGTATTTCTTAAACAGTTCTAGTACATTCTGCATTATAGTAGGGTCTTAAAATCATCATTGTGATATACAGTATGTACAACAGTGTCTGAGAAGTTACACACAGAATGCTAGGAAGTGTAATTCTTCCCAGCACTTTCCTCATAGAACTCTGTGGGAAAGATGCTGGGAAGAACTGTAACCCGATTCAGGCATTATGCTGTACAAGTGTACAGATGTCTTTACACTCATACATGTGTTTGTGTGAATGTGTTCATTTTAAAAGTGAATCTGGCCCTTCTAATGCATGCTACAGATAGGAAGTGTACTTCTGTACCTGCCTTCAACATAACATTTGAATGACTGTACCTGTGTTTAGATCTGCGTACACTACACTTGTACGAATGTTGAACATAACGTGTGGATGGGCCTTATACGTCCCAGCAATCTGTGTACGCCTTTGAAGATGGCACTGTAGTTTGACCCAACTCTGTTTCTCTTAACCACCACCACCACACACACACACACACACACACACACCCCATGCTGGGAAAAGCACAGCAATGTGTGGAAGTGGGAAATGGCTCTCACACTGGAGGCTTGGTGTGGGTTCTTTTGCTGAAATTGTCCCCACTTGAAAAATCGCTAAGATCACTGACTTATGGGGTTTCTCTCTCTCTCTCTCTCTCTCTCTCTCTCTCTCTCTCTCTCTCTCTCTCTCTCTCTCACACACACACACACACACACACACACACACACACACACACACACAGAGTCTGGAGAAATTAGTGAGCTGAGAATTATGGAAGCCAAGGACAATTTTCCTGTCAGCATTCTGACAGTGGAGGATGGGCCCTAAGTCACTGTGAACTGTGAGGGAATTTTGAGGGAAGAGGACATCACTCTCTGTCTGACAGACCAGAGAGTAGAGGTGAGCTGGTCTTGTAGTAGCAAGCATGCATTGCCCCCTTTGCTAAGCAGGGTCCACCCTGGTTTGCATTTGAATGGGAGACCAAACATGTAAGTACGGTAAGATATTCCCCTCACAGGATGGGGCCGTTCTGGGAAGAGCACCTGCATGCTTGCATGCAGATGGTTCCAAATTTCCCTCCCTGGAAGCGTCTCCAAGACAGGGCTGAGAGAGACTCCTGCCTGGAACCTTGGAGAAGCCACTGCCAGTCTGTGTAGACAATACTGAGCTGGACGAACCAATGGTCTGACTCAGTAGAAGGCAGCTTCCTATGTTCCTATGAGTATGGGGAAGGGGGAAGAAAAGGGATGCTGTAACCCTGTGCAGGCTTACTCAGCCCTTACAAACAGAGAAGGTCTTGAGCTAATAGATCCTTTATGTTTTCACTTATACACCTCTACACAGCTAGCTAAATGAATGAATGAATGAATGATGTGTGTTTGTGTACTAACTACCCACCTGGCTTTTCCCACCCATACCATTCCATGAGCCTCCCTTCCCTGCGAATTCACATTCCATCCCTGGCTGAATAGGCATTGCACTTGCAATAGAGTCCACTAGCTGTCTCCCCCAGAGTACAACATGTCAGTGTTCTGGCTTCACTGCACCAACTTCACTTCACCAACACTTGGCTAGCCATAGGCCTTAATGGTGCAGGAAAACCTTGATACTTTTTAAAGCGCTACTTGAAACTTCACCAAACCACTAAAAAGCACTCTTCCTAAACAAGCCTGAGCAAAGTACTTCAGTCATTTTCACCAAATGTGAAAGAAATAGATGATACACTTGGATAAAGTCTGGGCAAAAATGGGTCAGTTTGTAATTTTCAGCACTTTTTAATGTGCTGAACCTGTGGCAATTTTTATCAAATTACTTTAGAATTAGGCACATGTGTAGACCTCATCAAGACCTCAAGTATGAAGGAATGACTCCTTCCCTTTATATTTTGTAAATTATTTCCTTTGTATTGTTTTGTTCTGTGTTTCCTCTGGTTCTGTAAAGCTCTGCAGGGGTTGAAATGTTGCAGCCTCTGGTTGACAGCTAAGTCTGAGGTTAAAAGTGGTTTGGCTACTGGGGATTTGGAGGGAATGTATCTAAGGGACCTGGTTGGTTGTCTCCTGGCAGAAGCAGAAGGTCCTGGTTGCCTGAGATAGGAACCATCGTCTGTGTAGACCAGGCCTGCTCAACTTAGCCCCCACCAGCTGTTTTTAGACTACAACTCCCATAATTCTCAGCCACAGCAGCCAATAGCCAGGGATTATGGGAATTGTAGGCCAACATCTGCAGGAGGGCTGAAGTTGAGCAGGCCTGGTGTAGACCTTTGCAGGGGGAGGGGGGAAGGAAGAGAATTAAAAGGGGGAAATCTGCAGAAAAGGGAGAGCTGCTGAGGTAGGGAGCTGGAAGACTAGCGGAGTAGTGATGGGGTGAAGCTGCTGGGGAAATTGGCAGGGAGGGAGCTGGGACAACTGGAACCTGCCAGGCCTCAGTTTAGAAGGCTAGCAAGCCTGTTTGTTCGGTGGTTTTAATTGTACTCTTGCTTAACTGAATTTTCTCTTGTTGGTTCCTGTGCTGGTTTTTGGTTTTGGTTTTTTTGGAAGATTTTATTCCAGTAAATGTTTGTTTTTCACTATTTTACCATTGTCTCTGTCTGTTGTGGTGTCCCCACCCCATGCCTGCTTGCCCAGTACTTGCTACACTGCTGGGTTTTTGTTATTTTTGAGAGACAGAGGTTTCAGTGATGGGAGTCAGTCAACAACAACAAAAGCTAAAAATAATTCCTAAGCTGGGGGCAGTGAGTGTTTAGATTGGGGGCCAGCTGAGGCCAAACCCTCACACTTTGGCCGCTTTCACACGTAATGGGAAACCAGCGGTGCCTTCGCCTCTGGTTCCCAAACCTGAATGTTTGAACCAGGGATTGGAGTTACCAAAAAAAGAGAGACAGAAAACGACTCATGGTTTCCCTCCCCAACTCCATTTGCCACCTTAGGTTTGCATAAAGTCATGCCGCTGTAAACTATATATTTGCAGTGACGGATATATGTCTGATGCGGGGAGTGCAGTTTTCATTCACAGCAAAACGGAGTTGAGGGAGGAAGCTCTTTGCTCATTCTGGCTCCTATTGGCTGCGTGGACTGTCCTTCAGGAAAGAAGGAAGCCTGCACAGCCAGCTTCCCTGCTTCTCTGCAGTCTCGCTGACTGCAGAGACTGCAGTAGGCCAGAAAGCAGATGGGAGATGGGGATGGCACAGAACCACTGGACCCACAGTTCCGTATTTTGTCTGAACCAGGCCCAGATTTCAAGTTATTAGCTTAACAGTTCTCCTGCTTATAAGCAATAGAATTTTGAGGCTTATAATGCAACTTTGGAGAAGCTGCTGCCAGTCTGTGTGTAGACAATACTGAGTTAGATGGACCAATGGTCTGACTCGGTATAAGGCAGCTTCCTCTGTTCCTATCCTCTGACTTCTTCATTCTTGCGGTCTGTTCCTTGACTGTCTGTCTACCAGCTCTGCCTTTCCATATGTCACTGTCAAATCTGTTCTGATATGGCCCTGCTTACTACTATTGGCTGTGCAGTAATGTCTCAGTGGACGGGTCATTCCTGATGGTGAAATCCTGCGTTTGAAAATGGAAGTTCTTTTCAGTTATTTACGCAGCATCTGTCACCTTAAGTGGCACAGTGGGGAAATGCTTGACTAATAAGCATGCAGAAGGTTGCCGGTTCGAATCCCTGCTGGTACTATATTGGGTGGCAGCGATATAGGAAGATGCTGAAAGGCATCATCTCATACTGCACGGGAGGAGGCAATGGTAAACCCCTCCTGTATTCTACCAAAGAAAACCACAGGGCTTTGTGGACGCCAAGAGTCGAAATAGACTTGACGGCACACTTTACCTTTACTCAGCATCTAGCTTATGTGATTCTTTATCATGCAATTTCTCAGTGACATCTGCTGGCCATTTGCTGCCAACACATGATGAAAAAGCCATCTTTTGAGACTAAAGGTAAAGTGTGCCATCAAGTTGGTGTCGACTCCCGGCGACCTCAGAGCCATGTGGTTGTCTTTGGTAGAATACAGGAGGGATTTACCATTGCCATCTCCAGCACAGTATGAGATGATGGCTTTCAGCATCTTCTTATATCGCTGCTGCCCAATATAGGTGTTTCCCATAGTCTGGGAAACATACCAACAGGGATTCGAACCGGCAACCTCTGGCTTGCTAGTCAAGCCATTTCCCTTCTTTGCCATTAGGTGGCTTTTTTGAGATTACTGTAACTTAAAAACCTGTGTTAAGTTTGGGCCAGTCAGCTATAAGGGATTTGCACGAGAGTTTAAAGCTGGAATTCTACACCCACAAACAATGATTGTTAATTGTTGTCATTGCCTGTATGCCATTAGCTCTTGAATGTTGAACAATGCTGGAACCTTTTGATAAAAATGGACAAGACAGACCCTCAGGTTTGGCATATGCTCAATGAGGGTGTTTTTCCTACCTTTAATAATAATAATAATAATAATAAAGTAAATGCTTCTCTATGCACAGGCCATAATTCCATTGACTTGTCAATGCTGAGAATGGTGTCGCATGACTAAAAGAAAGACATTTGGGTTATTATCTCTTATCAGTCACTAATCACATCCTGTCAGGCTGTATGCATCAACTTGGTTTCTGACGGACTATACAAATAGCTCTGTTCTCACACTGGAGCCAGTATGCACACTTCTCTGTTTTCTTTGCATACTTCAGGTTTGGTCTGTTGCCCACATTTTGTGCGTGACTAAGTTGACAGAATTGCAATTTCCTTTCCTTTAGTGGACTGTCACAATTCTTGCAATGTTCCTGGATTTCTGTACACACACATACCTCTTGTGGTTTTTAGAGATTGTACTCCCTGCTATGAGGGGACTCTTGTGGTGTTCTCCAGAATGTAAATATATTTTGTTGCCAGCTCCTTGTCATGCCATACATATGTTGCTTCTTCCAAAGTCAGATGCCCTTTCCTCACTAAAGATGCTCAGATTTTTAAAAGTGTTGAATCTTAGAACAATTTGATATTTAGGAACAAAGGAAGCTGCCGTATACTGAGTCAGCCTTTGGTCCATCTAGCTTAGTATTGTCTACACAGACTGGCAGCAGCTAGGGATATGCAAACTGGTTCGATGGTTCTGGGCTGGACCGAACCAACCCCTGTTCAGTCCGGCCCCAGACTGAAACTCCCCCCCCCGACTGTAGTTTGGTGCAGCGGCCATTTTGGACGACGATGTGCAAATGGTCCCTGTGAGGTTCTGGGTCATGCCAGACCTCACAGAGGCCATTTGCGCATGCGCGGCAGCATCCAAAATGGCCACCACACCAAGCTCCACAGGCCCGAATGAACTGGCCGAATCAGCCAGAGGGGTTGATTATGGAGGCTGGTGGGGGGAGGGGGAACCTCCGCAGACACACACCGCCCGCCACCTCGAGGACCGATAAGGGAGATTTTTTAAAAAAATTCGTGAACCCCCCCCTCCCCTGAACCAAACCAGGGAGGGTGGGGTTTGAGAGGGTGCTGGACTGAACTGGTCCAGTCAGGTTCTAGGCTGATTTGGTCTCGAACCGAACCGGGCCAGCTCGTTTCTTGTACATCCCTAGCAGCAGCTTCTCCAAGGTTGCAGGCAGGAATCTCTCTCAGCCCTATCTTGGAGATGCTGCCAGGGAGGGAACTTGGAACCTTCTGCTCTTCCCAGAGCGGCTCCATCCCCTAAGGGGAATATCTTACAGTGCTCACACATCAAGTCTCCCATTCATATGCAACCAGGGTGGACCCTGCTTAGCTAAGGGGACAAGTCATGCTTGCTACCACAAGACCAGCTCTCCTCTGTCAACACGAAGCATGTCAGGATAGTATAGGGGCATAGGAAACTGCCATATACTGAGTCAGACCATTGGTCTATCTAGCTCAGTATTGTCTTCACAGACTGGCAGCATTTCATGAAGGAGCTTTTTCAGTGCTCTGTAGGATGTCAGACCATTGGCCCATTTAGCTCAGAATAGTCTACACTGACTGGCAGTGGCTTTTCCAAAGTTTCAGACAGGAGGCTTTCTCAGCCTTATCTGGAGATGCCAGGCATTGAACCTGGGACCTCCTACATGCAAAACAGATTTATTTATTTTATTTATTTAACATATTTTTATACTGGCCCAAACTTACATCTCTGAATCAGATGCTGTTTCACTGAGCTACAACTCCATCCTCAAAGGTCTCCCATCCAGGCACTGACCACACCATCCCCTGCTTAACTTCAACGAAGAGGCTGTGGCATGTGTGCTCTTAGACCATGCTCCGTGTTTCACAGGACTGGCTTATTATGGTGTTGTTGTTTTTTGTTTGTTTGTTTGTTTTGCAAACATTTTCCTTTGGTTTTTCTCATCCAGCATCCTCGTTTTGAAGAGATGTTTTCTCTGAACACATATTTGTTTTAGACAAGTAGTGCACCTCAAAGAGCTGCATTATTGAATCAGGCACCCAGATTTGATTTTAATTGGTAACATTTTAACCCTGCCACTAACAAAGGATTTAAGAAACAAGTGAATAATCCCTTTTGGGGTTCTCCACAGCTTTGCTTTTCTCTCTACCCAACTCAACTCCACCCTTTCCTGGTTTCTCAGTGACAGGTGTTCCAACCATTGTCAACACCCACTGTTGTTTTTTACAACACAGTGTCTTTTCACTGTGCATCATATAGTACGAGAGAGAGAGAGAGAGAGAGAGAGAGAGAGAGAGAGAGAGAGAGAGAGAGAGAGAGAGAGTCCTTCCTTCCACCACAAAAGGGGAGGGGTGCATTCTGAGAGCTTTCTAACAAGGACACTCAATCCATTTGTAATTGAGTGCCTTGTAGGGAACAAGTGTTTGTGGAGAGTAAATATCAGTTTTAACCCGCAGACCTTAAAGGCCAACGACTGTGTCTAAAGTGACCTTCAGTTTAACTAACTGTATGGGAGCTGACAGGGTATTCCTCCTAGGACAAGGAAAGAATTCACATCTTAATAATATTTTATTTCCTCCTGTCATAAACCAATGCCCTGTGAGGCAATGTTTCCCCCTGTCTTTCATTTGTGAGTTATTAGATAGAAGACAGAACAAAGATTAGATTCATATGGCCATCCACCACATGCAAAAGTGCATCCTTCACAATTTCCCCTTTAACTTTGGTGCTTACTTTCGGCCACTGAATTTTCAGAGGCATTCCACTGAAGCAGCTACAAAGGAATAGTGTGTGATCTGTGCATCCTCTCTCCACACTCTGTGTGTCATCCAAAAGAGGAAGGTGGACCTGCCCTCTCATCTCCCCAATGTATGGATCACAGGAACCTAGGAACAGAGGAAGCTGCCTTCTACCGAATAAGACCATTGGTCCATCTAGCTCAGTATTGTCTACACAGACTGGCAGCGGCCTCTCCAAGGTTACAGGCAGCAGTCTCTCTCAGCCCTATCTTGGAGATGCCAGGGAGGGAACTTGGAACCTAGATGCTCTTCCCAGAGCAGCCCCATCCCCTAAAGGCAATATCTTACAGTGCTCACATGTCATCTCCCATTCAAATGCAACCAGGGCTGACCCTGCTTAGCTAAGGGGACAAGTCATGCTTGCTACCACAAGACCAGCACTCCTCCAGGATACAGGGCCACCCTTGGGGTAGGTGAACTGGGTAGTCGCCCAAGGCACCTGCCTGAAAGGGGCTCTGAGCTGGGTGACTTGCTGCTTGTTGGCATTTAAGGCACTCCTTGTCCAATGCCAGATGTATGTGGGGTGGGAAAAGTTTCCAGAAAAATTTCCTGTGAGGTATTTTTTGTGGGAATTCTTGTATTTCTAAATTTTCTGTTTGGCTACTTGATCAACATTTGTGATATATAGCGAGGGAAAAGTAATATGGTGGAGGTACAAATCAGATCATATTGCATAGCAATATTTTATTTTTTGCCTAAAAGCCTCACTTTCTTTTCTTGGGAGCTCTACAGCCAAAGGCCCAGAGAATGGGAGCACAGTTATTCACTAGAATCTCCCTTTTTGCCTGACAAAGCATCAGGCCAGCAGTCACTGCTGGGAGCTTTCCCCCAGTCCAAGAAAACAAGATTTCCTCTTTCTTATATTCCTTATCTAGCCCCATCATCACATGAATGTTTCCATGCTCCCCACAATCAGCAGCCAGTGAAGCCTGGGAAGAGAGCTGGCCTTGTGTTGTGTTGCTGAGTTGATATCAACTCCTTGCGCCCACAGAGCCCTGTGGTTGTCTTTGAGAGAATACAGGAGGGGTTTACCATTGCCTCGCCCCACGCAGTATGAGATGATGCCTTTCAGCATCTTCCTATATCACTGCTGCCTGATATAGGTGTTTCCCATAGTCTGGGAAACATAGTCTGGGAAACATACCAGCGGGGATTTGAACCAGCAGCCTCCCCTTTGCTAAGTAAAGGGTTTGCATATGAATGAGAGCCTACATGTATGAGCACTGTAAGATACTCCCCTCAGGGAATGAGGTTGCTCTGGGAAAAGCATCTGCCTGCTTGCATGCAGAAGGTTCCAAGTTCCCTCCCTGGCCTCTTCAAGACAGAGCTGAGAGAGACTCCTTCATGCAACCTTGGAGAAACTGCTGCCTGTCTGTGTAGGCAATACTGAGCTAGATGGACCAATGGTCTGACTCGGTAGAGGGCAACGTCCTATGTAAGCTGAGCATGGCTCACATCTCCATATAATGTGCAGTTTGGACCTCATTTTTCAAGCTTCTAGTCCCTAGCTTGGATATAAAAGTGTCCTTCTGGTAACCAAGAGCCTCTTTTATTCACATAAAGGCTATTTCTTACTTAGGGTCCTTCCAGACAGCAAAAAACTGCAATGTGAAGAGTTTTTACATAAGTCAGAAGGAAGAGCTTACTTAGCCTCCACACACTCCTGAAGTTTTGCATTTTCCTTCTCTGTTGAATCTCATGGGCTCCTCAGGTGGCCAGCAGGGATCTTGCACGATTTTTGCAGCGCCACCTGTTGACCAGCTCTTGCTTTATGTGAATAATCCATCTTTCCCCCATTTGCCATATAATAAAAAGGAGTGTGCTTTTGATGGAAAGCAAGAGCCAGCCAGCAGATAATACTAGAAATCCATGAGAAGTCCATACTAGCCATCTCACCAGCCCATGAGATCCTGCTGGGAAAAAAGATACCTGCCTTTGTGGGTGAACCAGATTGGTCTGATCCAGCTGGTATTTTGAGTTCTGGAGAAAAACATGCTCAGTAGGCTGGGGCATGATGGGAAAGTTTCTCATTTAATTAGTGGGATGCAACAATGGCCCACATACTGTGCAGTGCCCCGTGAGCAATTTCCATACAACCTGTGCTGCTATGCAGTTCTAAGATAATGCCCATGCTGTTGTGCAAGAGTGCACTTGTGCAGATGCTGGAGATTACACAAATGCAGTTGCACAACACTAAAGCTGGTGGCTAACATCAAGTGCAGTGGAAGAGGGATGTATGCGCATGCACAACTTCGGCCAAGAGAAGGGGAAGGAGAAGGTTAAGAACCTCTCTCTCTCATCTCCTGTCTCTCCAGTCCTCCTCCTGCTGTGAGTGCCAGCCAGGGCACGCCGCGCTGGCTAACCCGTGCCCCACGCGTGCCTGAGGAAAAGCCAGGAAAGCTCTCTTCTCTCTCTCTGCCCCGCCCCCGCCGCCCCCACCACGCCACTCCCCAAGACACCAAGTAGGCTTCCAGCAGGCTTCCAGCTTTGGCACCTTTTGTGGCTGGCCCGGCTTGACTTGGGGGAGGGAGGTACCATTGGGAGGAAGAGAGGAGGAGGCCACCATGGATGGCAGCGAGCTACCAGCGGGCGTGTGCGGCTCCCTCAGGCGTCGCGAGAGCTTCCTTGCCACCGCTGCCTGCCTGTACCCTGCCCAGAAATCTGCCCCTCCTAGAGAGTCTGAGTCCACCAGCATGGCATCCCTCCTAGTCCCCCAGCCTAGCCGTCAAAGAAGAACTTCTCTCTCACCACCCCAGCTAGCCTGGGATGCGCCGCTCAGGCTAGGGGGAGGGCAGGCTCTCTGCCACCACCACCTCTTTCTGTTGGGGTGGGGAGGTCACCTGCTGCCGGCCACCACCCCCAGACACCCCCCGAGCCCCAAAATGAACAAGAGCCAGCCAGCCCAGCTCAAGCAAGCACACCGTGCCCACCCACACCCGTCTTCCTCAACCCTCACTACCGGTAAATTTAAAGAAAATAAAGTTTAAAACACACACACACACACACACCCGGCTCAGGCTAGGGGGAAAGGGTGGAATAGGAAGGTCACCCGCTGCCGGCCACCCCGAGACAACCCCCTGAAGCCAGAAAGCATGTTCACCCCACCCCACCCATTTTCCTCAACCTTCCCCACCCCCCAGGTAAATTTAAAGAAAATAAATGTTGTTTTTTAAAAAAACTAACAACACACACACAAACACACACCTTGGCGGCTTGGAATTAAGCCCCATTGAATTCAGAGGGCAGGCAGCACACTTACTTTGGCAGCACGATAATTCAATAACAATGCAGGCAGCAGAATCAATGGGCAAAAATTGACAGGCCATGAGCAGCACCAGTATACCCGACACAAGGGCAGCACGCTGTGCTGCTCCCAAAGTCCAGCTGTGCGGTGCATGCTCTCCGCTCCTCTGCTTGCCAGGAGCCAATTGGAGAGCGCCTGCCCCGCCTGGGTCGCATGGCGCTCCTATGCCAAGGAGGGGGGAGGGGTGCCACTGCTGCCCGGACTCGGGGGGGGAAATTAATTTTTTTTTTTGTGGTGCCGGGGTTGTGGGCAGGGCATGGCAGGCACTTTGTGCCCCCCTTCAGCTGTACCTAGGGCATGTGCCCTGCCTGCCCCACCATTGTTAAGCGTCTGGGGGCATTGCCTCCCCCAGGGATTGAGCCCCACCACCCCCGTGAAGTTTGTGCCCCTGTGTGTAATAACTGCTGAGCCACTGCTGCCATTATGCGCAGCAATGATTATGCATACTTTAGTGTGCCTTCTTTCATGGGTGGCATGCTGCACTGGTTGATAGCTGCCAGCTTCAGTGTTGTGTGGCTGCATTTGTCTAATTTCCAGCATTAGCAAAAGTGCACTCTTGCACAACTGTAGGGGCATTATCATAGAACTTTGCAGCAGTGCAGGCTGTGTGGAAACCACCTATGGGATGCTGCGTGGTGTGTGAGCCAATATTAGTGAATGCAAAAACAGTAAGGCAAAATGGTCCTTGATGGTGAATGGCTTTGCACAGTCTATCAGCTTCTCAGATCAATGTTTTGATGAATGGACCGAAGTGATGTAGAAAAAAACGACATAGAAACATCCAAATAGAAAAATGGGCCAAGCAAGACAGTAAATCTGGAGCTGTCCCCTAAATTACAGATCATTATTAAGAAAGGAAAGAATCCCTCTGGCAGCCAAGATTGCCTGAATCATCTGTAGTCTCTGGGGAAGGATTCATGTTTGGCATTTCAAAACTACAGATTTCTCAGGTGTCATTTTGTTAGATTTAACATGCTGAGGATGCAGAAAAGGGAAATGACAGACACATCCTGAAAAAAAATTATATAGGCTAGTTAGGTCTAGGTCCAAAATTCATGGAGAATGTTCTACTTTTTAAAATCTGGTGTGATTTAACCCACTTGCTGCTTCTGGGGGGTGATTCAGATGGTAATAGTCAAAGGTTTAGAAATGCTCTTGTCCCTCTTTGGTTGCATGAAATACATGCATTTATTTGTTCTGTACATAGTCAGATTGTGCATCTTCTAAAAAACATTCTATGCATAATGAGGAATGAGTTGGTAGAATGAGCTGAAGAATTTGGAACTATATTTATATATATAATTCTCTAAGGCGTACCCGTGACTAATCCCATGTGCAGCAGCTCTCATGAGAGTTTGTGAGCAGAGCCACCATGGTGATTAGGCAGTGGGCATTCCATATGCAGATAGGGAGGAGGAGCCTGTGATGGTTAAGGTCAGTTGGAATACAACTGTTACTGGTCAGAGAAGCATAAACTGATAAGCTGATCTTGCCAAGAAACAATGGATGACATCCTGACTAAATTACTCAGTTGCCTAACCTGTCTTGTTAATTTCAATAAGATTTTGGTTGAGTAATTTAGTCGTGATGTCAGCCAATGTACTTAAGAACTAAAGAAGCAGCAGCAAAGAAAACTCAACACAACCCTTCCTATTTGCATTGCTTTTGTTTATTTAGTTTATATTTCCCAGTAGATATCTTCAGTTTGAGGTTAGATAACAGCTCATTATTCTAACAACCTGTAGGTTGCATGAATTTAGTTTACTGTGTTATGAACCTCAGTGTGCTCCATTTATTAGATGCTATATTCTGCATTCCACTTCCCTGATATTCAGCTCACAGTCTGAATGTGAAGCCAGCTGCATGCAAATCTTTACATCTGTAATGAGATCTCGATCTCTTTCTTTCTCTCTGGAATAAACAGCCATACATGCTACTGTTCCAGTCAATGAGGTTAGAGATTATTAAACAAAATCATCATACAGTTCATTAATAAAATTCCTCTCTTTAACTTCTTCTTCATCCTAGAGCAAGGCACCAATTCAGTCTAGAGCTGTTTAATGGCCAGGGTTAAAAGAACATTTAATTCAACTTTGATATTCTCTAATATCTAAGTTGAAAGTGGTTGTTACTTAGAAGGCGGTTGGTAATTCCCTATTGACATATGTTTTGCCACTGCTAAGAATACATGCAAGCCAAGGTAGATTTGTTTTTGCTTTGCAAGTTAGATCAAGCTCTGCTTAATATGGCAATTTCTAGATAGTTTAGGATAATTTTTCCTTTATCAAAGTCATATTACCTATTCTGGTCTAGGTAATTTAGGAGACTTCCTTGGGTGGTCTCCATAACAGCACCCTCCTTCAGCTAGAGCTGAATCATGGCAAATTCCTTTGCCTCACCAATTTAAGGGGCAAGTTACACATTACAATGAATCTTGTTGAGAATTTGAGTCAACTCCTTATTTAGCAGAGAAACCCAGTTTGATGAGAACAGAGCTCACAGCAGAGATCTGGAGTCAATTGTTTAAAGTCAACAACAAGTACAGATTTATTTGAAGAAATTGCATACTCAGATAGAAAAGCCTGCACCTTATACTAACTAGTTCATGGTGAAAGGAAGAAAAAAGAACCTAGAGAACACAGAACCCCACTTCTTACTTGATGATGCTTTCCATCCATTTGCCTGGAACAGATGTTAAGCTAACCGGCCTGTAATTTCCAGATCCTCTCTGGATCCCTTTCTGAAAATCGGTTACATTGACTATTTTCTAGTCCTCTGGAACAGAGCCTGATTGTAGGGATAAGTTATATTTTTTTTCAAGGAGGTAGGCAATTTCATATTTGAGTTTTTTAAGGACTCTTGAGTGTATGCCATCCATATCTTCCTCCTCATTACTGGACTGAGGCATCACTCCAGCTGTCTTGGCTTCATCCAAATAAGCTCTAATTCCCTTTCCTTTTCACTGTACACCTTTTCTAGACATTGTAATACTATAAAATCTTGGCTTCAGACAGAGCTCCGGCAAAATTAAACAGGCTAAAGCTAACTAATAGGCTCAGTTGGAGGGAAAGCAACAAGCTCAGCACGCCATCTTCCCCAGTGGCTAGCCACACCCCCTCTTCAGATAGTTTAGAATTTTATCTCTCATCAGCTCTATCTGAGTCAGTTCTTTGGCCTCTGTCCCCGAGAAGCTCGGTTCAGGCACAGGTATACATTCAGTACCCTCTGCAGTGACGACAGATGCAAAGAACTCATTTAGCTTCTCTGCAATCCCCATATCTTCCTTAACAATCTTTTTCACTCCCTCATCATCTAACGGACTAACCACCTTCCTGGCAGGTTTCCTGCTTCTGATGTATTTAGAAGAGGAGCCTGGGATGTCTCTACCATATCCCTGAAGGTCTCATCTCATCCATGTACCACACCGAGTCTCTGAGCTTCTCCAGATCAGCCACCTTGGCTTTGAGGAAATAAACTTGTTCCCTGAGAGTCAGGAGCCCCTTGCACTGAGCATACACACAGTACTTCTGCCCATTGAGCAAATAGTCATACGTGTAACATTCTGTGCAATAGCCCCCTCCCAGTTGACTTTAGATAGATTACTGCAATGCGTGGTATGTGGGGCTGCCTTTGAAAATGGTCTGGAGCCTGCAGCTGGTACAAAATAGCACTGCAAGGTTATTAACTGCAACGGATGTTTTGATCATATTATGCCAGTGCTTCATCCGCTGAACTTCTCCCAGTCCATTTCTGGGCCCAATTAAAGGTTATGGTTTTAACCTTTAAAACCCTAAATGGCTTGGGACCAGGCTACTTGAGATAGTGCCTTGCCCCATATGTCCCTACATGTACCTTAAAATCTTCTTCAGAGGCTCTCCTCCGGGTGCTCCTGCCAAATTAGGTGAGGAGGGTGGCTACTAGGGAGAGGACCTTTTTGGTGGTTGCACCCATTTATGGAATAGCCTCTCTAGTGAGGTTTGCCTGGTTGGCTTCATCACTTTATTCTTTTAGACAACAGGTAAAGACCTTTTTGTTCACCCAGGCCTTTTAAATTTGGGTTTTTAAATTCAGCTTTTCAGATTTTATCTGATTTTTAACTAATTTTAAAATGAGTGTTTAATGCCACTTTGTATTGTATTTTGTATTTTATTTTCACCTATTTTTTGTCTGTTATGATTTAATGTGTTATGTGTTTTTATTATATGTATTAATCTTCTGTTGTGAGCCGCCCAGAGAACAATTTGTTATGGGGTGGCTAACAAAAAAAGTTGATTATTTCTTGTTTACTCAGTCAGACAGGTATTACTGACTGGTTTGTTTTATCCAGACATTGAGTCCTTCCCAAGAACCTGGGATGGCTGAATTTTATTATCAATGTTGTTGCTGTTATAATAGATATCGTCGCATAATATAGGCTGCTCCCAGTAAAGTTGCTTTTTGTAATTGGCTGATAGTGATTATTCTGCCACAGTCTTTCAATTTCAATTTGTTGATCTTTGTATTTTGTTATTTTTTCTTTTTCTTCTATTCTGCTATCACCTGGTATTGCTATGTTGATTATTTTGACTTGTTTTTCTTTCTTCTCGACTACAGTTATATCTGGTGTATTGTGTGGCATATGTTTGTCTGTTTGTAGTCGGAAGTCCCATGATATTTTTGCATCTTCATTTTCTACCACTTTTTCAATTTTATGGACCCACCAATTTTTGGCTACAGTAGCTTGTATTTTTTGCAGATGTTCCAATGTATCATCCCTGCTACCTTGTCATGCCTTTGTTTGTAGTCAGTCTGTGCAATCATTTTACAACAGCTGATCAGGTGGTCCACTGTTTCATCTACTTCTTTATAAAGCCGGCACTTGCTGTTTGTTGTTGATTTTTCTACTTTTGCTCTTATTGCATTTGTTCTTAGTGCCTAATCTTGTGCAGGCCAGTATTAAACCCTCTGTTTCTTTCTTCAGGTTGCCATTCTTAAGCCACTGCCAGGTCTTGGTGATGTTTGATTTTCCGGTTATATTGTGCAAATATTGAAGTTTTTATTATTATTATTATTATTATTATTATTATTATTATTATTATTATTATTATTATTTCTATATTCATGACTGGTTTTATTGGCTGTTTAGTGTATTTGGAGAGTGTTTATTTAAAAGTTAGGTCTTAGCTGCAGTTGTCAGCTATTCAACAGTTTAAACGTTCTATCCCAAGAATATGAAAGAGGGAGTAGTACTTGCCTTCAATTCCTGCTGGGCTCCTTGTGATTATGGGGACTCCTTTCAAGCTTCCTACCCACTTCCCTGCTAAACTCCATGCAAAATTCCTATGACGCTGTTTGCTGATTCTTGTTTGCTAAGTTCTGTTCACTAAGTTCCCTGGCCATTGCCTCTTATGTAGAGGGTAGGCTTCAAACTGAGGCAAACAGGCTCAACAGGAATGTAGCCCCTCCTACCAGGTGTGACTCACCTCAGCCCTAACTAGCGCTTCCTTCTGGCTCTCTCCAGGCAAGAGAGAAACTAAAACTGAATGCTACACAGCCTCCAAAACAAGCCCTGGCAACACCCCCACCACCACACACACTGGACTTTGCACATATCTACACAAGGGCATTCTTGAGAAAAAATCAGAAGAGGTAATATAATATTGAGTATTTCTACAGCTCCAATTTTACGGAAACAGAAATAGTTCCACCAAAATTTACAAAACAACCAGTCTATTAATATCAAGAATGTGAATACATTGATTTATGTCAACACACAAGACTTAGGTCCATCATCACTTGACAAGGAGCCTTTTTGAAACGGAGGTTCACCAGGTCACCGTAGTCTATGTGGACATCTTTATTATCAACTTGGTTATAGACATCATGTGCTCTGTTCATGATATACAGTCTGTGGACTTTATCATTTATCTGATTATATTTCTTATAACATCTATTGTTGGTATATATCATTGTATTATGTATATTTCATTGATTCATATTGTATATATTTCACAATATCGTAATATCTATCTTCTTGTGGTCTTTCTCTATCTACTGGTTATTTTATGAGGGATATTTTAATATATTTTTTGACACATTTTGATCCCAGTATGCTATACATATTTTACTTTGTCCCTAAAACCACCAGTTCATCCTGTTGCCAGCAGACAAGCAGATCTGTACAAAGCTGTAGATACCAAGCAGTGATCGCTAGGCACAAACTATCATCTGAATCCACTCCTAAGGAGCTAGCAAGATGGAACATAATTCTCAGCACTTTCTCAAAAGTGCCTCGTCCAAGGATTTCTGAGAGATGCCAGGACACTCAAAAAAGTTTGAATCTGGTTTAGGCTTATGGTGCTTGAACATTAATGCAGCAGTAGTTACGCAATCATGTGCCATTTTTATAACATTGCTTATATATTGGAAGCTATTTATAAAATGTCTGGAGAAATTTTTGGTCCCCACTTTGTTCCACTACAACACAAAGTGGGCCATTTCTCTGTCTCTTGGGGAACCATGTGCTCATTTATTAAAATAACTTGCAAATCTTTTCCCCAGGCAAGCCGGGCTAAAAAGGTTCCATGGATTAGTGATATAAATAGAATAAAGAAGAGGAAAAAATGAGAAAAAGGAACCAGCAGAACATTCTTTCCAGTACCAGGATATTTATTTTATCACTTTTTGGCTACAAGGCCATTGAAGCAATCTACAATACAAACAGAGTAACATATCACAATGCAAATACAAATCTGTTACACCGAAGCAGCCATCTATTACAAATTGACCATAAAGAACCAGAAACCCTGGAAGAAATCACAAGTTGACAGAATCCCTCCCCCATTTTTAGAAGGAGATTGAAAACTCTGGTTTTAACAAGCTTTTAGTATACAATTTCTGATATTTTAAACTTTGATAGGCCACCACATCCCATGGCATAGAATTCCACAGATTAAATATGCGCTATGTGGGGGGGGGGGATACTTCCTTTTGTTGGTCCTAAATATCCTGACCATCAGTTTCATGGGATGACTCTTGTTTCTAGGGATGTGAGAGAGGGAGAAAAAATTCCCTCTGTACACTCTCTCTACTCCATTGCATAATTTTATCACCTTCTACCATGGCTCCCCCGTAGTCTCCTCTTTTCCAGACTAAGAAACCCCAGATACTATAGCCTTGCTTCAAAAGGAAGGTGCTCTAGGTCCCTGATCATCTTGGTTGGCCTTTTCTGCACCTTTTCCAGTTCTACAAAATCCTTCTTAAGATATGGTGACCAGAACTGTATGCATAGTACTCCAAATGTGGCCACACCATAGATTTGTATAAGGGCATTATAACACAAGCATTTTTCTTTTCAATCCCCTTCCTAATGATCCTTATCATGGGATCTGCCTATTTCACAGCTGTCACACACTGAGTTGACAATTTCAACAAGCTGTCCACCACAACCCCAAGATCTGGTGGATAACTCATCAGGATCATCATCCATATATGACATGGAAGAGGCTATGCATTCAATCATTCATTAAATAAATAAAATAGCTTAAATGTGAGTGTTACTATTTTATATGTATTAACCTCTCTCTGTCTCAGCACTGTATGCCCCGAATTCAAACATGCTTTTTAAAAAAACCCTTTGGTTTATACAAAAACACAATGAGAAAAAAACCTGCCTTACAGGGATGTTTGGAGGATAAAATATGGTGTTTTTATCCTCACAACATCCCTCCTCTGATTTCCTTGAAAGAAGAGCTGAAAAAAAATGTGTGTGAGAGAGAGAGAGAGAGAGAGCCAAACAAGCATGAAGAACTGACTGCAAAATTATTCTGCACAAACAAAACAAACCTAAACCAAAAGGACTATAACACACAATATTGCTCTAACAGATCTATAATGATAACAAGAATTCTCATGACACCTTATCCCTCGTTATGTATGCCTAATATCTATTCTGATATACAGAAGTTATTAAAAAATAATATAAAATACATCATGACACAGGAACAGATGTACAAAAATTGACCCAAGAATGTTGAGATTAATGTATCCTCTTATAGCACCCTGAGATCAAGGAAAACACAGCAGAAACTAATCTCTTTGCACAACAGTTTTGAAGCTAATCTCCTTTTCTTATTAATGGAGAACTTTGTTTTTCAAATCTGCTATTGGCAGCAGCACAACATTTTTCAGTAAGGTGAGTTGAAGAAAGATAATTACTCCATCCAGAGACTCCTGTTCCTTGTGACTGAGTCGTGTGTACAGAGTCATCTGTCCAAGCCCTGACCTTTGGGACAGATGCAGGAGTACATATATCCCTACACACATGTAGAAATTAATGGAGAAGGAGCACTGTGTGTATTAGGGCTTTCATAGCTATCAAAGACTTTTAGTTTGATGCAAATGTCTACTATGGGGGGGGGGGACCCAAGTAGTACTAGGTTTCAAGTGTCTGAGCAGGTTTGTTCACTAAAAGCATGCTTTCTTCCTTTCAGGGCAGCACAGGTCTTCTTGAGAGGGCTGTGTTTGTGCTATCTGCTTAAACTAGTAAAAGCAAATGCTTTATTAAGAACAACGGTCAAACCATACAGGGCTCAGCTTACAGTCTCAGATTTGGACAGGCCTTGATCTGAGCCAGCTCATCTGTCTCTCTCGCTCTCTCTTTCTCTTTATGGGAACAGCCTGGCTGGATCAGGCCCAAGGTCTATCTAGTTCCAGCATCCCGTTTCCCACAGTGGCCCAGCAGATGCCTCTGAGAAGTCTACAGTAGGAATGTGCATGGACTGTGGTCCGAAGGTTGGTCTGAATTTGGACTGCACTGCAGTTCCATGAACTGGTGGACCAGTTCGGCATGAACTGGTGGACCAGTTCAGCCAGTGAGGGCACCGCCGGGGGTGGGGGTGGTGAGCGGCACCTTTAAAAGGAAATAAGCATGTCCTTACCACTGCGCCAGGCAGTTTCCTGCAGTGGTGGGACTGCCCCCCGCCTCCCATGTGTGGTGGCAGTATGGCACCACAGCAGGAAGCTGCCTGGAGCAGCAGCAGTAATACCAGTAAGGACATGTTTGTTTCCCTTTAAAGGTGCTGCTCGCCACCCACCAGGGTGCCACCCTCACCAGCACTCAAACTGCCGGCCTGGTTCACGATTGGGCCAAAATGGGCTGAACCAGTTGGAGGAACGGTGAGTCAGTCTGAATTTCAGACCGACCCGCAGGCCACGCACAGCCCTAGTCTACAGGCAAGAGGTGAGGGCATGCCCTCTCTCCTGCTATTGCTCCTCTGCATTTGGTGTTTAGAGGCGTCTCAGGCTGGAGGCGGTCTATAGCCATTTAGACCTCAGTCAGTCCAAGCAGGTCTACCAGTGTCTGTAGTACCAAGGTCTACTAAACAAGAAGCAAGAGCTCAAAAAAAAAAAAAAAAAAAAAAGCTGTTGCCTCCAGTACTGAGAGTTTGGCCCTGTCACCTCTGCTCCTGGAATCCTTGGAGCAATGGAGGGTCTTCTAGGGTCAGGACTGGAGCCTCACTGGCGAGCTCTGATTCCCCAGAGCTCCAGGGCTCCTTTGTGGGTGTGACTGCAAGATGGGCAACAAACTCCACTGCTCAGGATCTGTTGGAACTCGGTGTCTTTTGCCAGGTACAGGAATTTCAATAGCAGTGTGCTCCTCCTCCTCCTCCTTTGAGAACCTCTCCTGGATTCTGACACTAGCAAGCCACAATACATTTCGGGCAGGTTGCATTTGGCTTCGTGGCCTACAGTGTAGAATCCAGTGACCAGCAAGTCTCCAGCAAGGTAGCAGGAAAACAGGTAGAAGTGATTGTGTGGAAGCAGGTAGGAAGAAAAGCTTTTCCTCCTA
This sequence comes from Hemicordylus capensis, assembly GCF_027244095.1. NCBI lineage: Eukaryota > Metazoa > Chordata > Lepidosauria > Squamata > Cordylidae > Hemicordylus > Hemicordylus capensis. The sequence goes on along the minus strand of NC_069660.1, from coordinate 298,454,337 downwards.
CCTTGCTTCCACACAATCACTTCTACCCAGGTTTTTCTGTTCCCTTGCTTCCACACAACCGACAATTGGGAGCACTCACAGCTCCCAGACCTGGGTAGAACACCGTTTTTGATTGTGTGAATGGCCCCACAAAGTGCTAATGCTGCAGTTCTCTATGCCCACTTAGTTGCAAGGAAGCCCCCATGAGCTCTATGAGGCTAACGTCTGAGTTAGCATGCATAGGACTGAGCTGCACTACTACAGAGAAATGGCAAGAATTTATGACAGGAGCAACCCCATTAATTATTGCTCTAATTTTTGCATAGCATTCATGCATGAGATACTGGCAGAGATGAAGAGAGAGCCATTGTTTCCCTACAGTTGTTTTATCTTTGCTACCTACCGTAGACAATGAATGACTGATCTGTATGATACAGTCAGAGTGTCCTATGATAAAAATGAGGTATTGATTCAGGAAGATTTTAATTTAGATTAGTCCACGTAAATTGAGTAATAAATTGAAAAGGCCTTTGCGTGGCTCACATTCAAAATGAGTTATCATAGCACCAAAGTGAAAACTCTGGCAAGCAATAATTTGTGCGGCAGCCTTAACCCAAGTCCCCCTCCCCTTTAAATTATCAGATCAGTACAAATAATGTGGACTTGTTTGTGAGTGATGGTTTAGCTCTCCATAACTGATCAGTCCAAGAGCCTGAGAAGAAAGAAGAGTGGTGGCGGAGTGGGGGGACCTCCAGACAGCCAAGGATGAATTAGGAGGGGAATACATTGGTAATAAGGATTTAATATAAATTGGGTTCTCCTGTACAGAATGCATAGAGGGTCAATTTGATCAGAATGCTCAGTGGATTAATTAAATAATTCAGTAATCACAAATAGTAAAACATAGATTTTAATCACACTGAAATCACAGATGAGCAGAGACACATATGTTTGTTGTGTCGGTGTGGTCTATTCTATTGCATAGGTTTCCCAACTTTGGGTCTCCAGATGTTGTTGGACTGCAATTCCCATCATTGCTTTTGGCCATTGTGGCTGCAGATGATGGGAGCTGTAGTCTAACAACATCTGGAGACCCAAGTTGGGAACCCCCAGCATAAAATGTTGGACTTTGACTAGGAAGACCTGGGTTTGAATCCCTGCTCAACCATGACATTCATTGGCTAACATTCAAGACAGTCAGCCATGACATTCTTTGGCATGACCCAGGCCATGCAGAGGCCCATTGCACAGGTGTGGCGACCTCCAAAATGGCTGCCACGCCAAAGGGGAAAGGCCGAAGAGAACCCTAGCCCTAACCAGCCGATTTCTTAAATAAGGGAGCCTGGCGGAGGGAGGTGGAACCTCCACAGACGACCCCCTCCCCCCGCCGCCACCTCAGACAATTCCCCCAGAGGGGGTAAGTGTAAAAAAATTTTTTAAAACCCTGCCAAAACCCACAAAATACCCCCCCAGGCAAAACCGGACCAGACCAAACCAGGGTGGGGGGGGGGTTCAAGAGGGTGCCGGACTGAACTGGCCCAGTCTGGTTTGGGTCCAGTTCGGACTCAAACCGAACCAGACAAGCCGATTCCATGCACACCCCTACACAGGGAATTCGGTGTCAACTTACCTGCATTGTTGCAAACAATCTGTTTTGTTTTGCAGCTCCCCTGGCAGTAGGAAATTCCAGAGGCACAGGGTAGTTTTTCTTGTGAGGAGATAATGCTCTGGAGACATATGCCAGCCCCAAGTCCACCAACCACCATATTGGTGATAGTGCCTATTAATGCCTACTGCATGCAACCAGGCATTTCCACTATCATTATTTAGCCACATTGGCATTTTAAGTTGGATGCAACCCCTACCGGAGAGGAAAGTATAAGATTAACAGACGATGGGAGAGGAGATATTGTGTCAACACTACAGTTAGGGCCAAACGAGTCAAGATGGAGGTAAGGTGATCGTATCACCCATGTGTTCCAGTTCCCATGCTCTCTAACATTCTGCAAGCAGTTTCAAACCTTGGTTACAAATGTCAGTGGAGGTTGGGAGAATGTCGAGTACAGAATCTCAAGAACTGATTCAGAGTTATGTAGATTTGGAGATATGAATCTGATACGTAGATTTGGATGTCATGCCTGCACATACTCTCGGTTCCCAACATGTTCCCCACTCACAGACTTGCTGGTGGTCATGTGAAGTTGCCCCATGTTTCTTTAAAAACCAGAGACTGCACATCTGGTCATAGTCTTCAATACTTTGTCTACTTTGACTCTTGAAATGGCTCTTACTCACAGACTCTTTGTTTAAAGCTATTCTTTTATGAGGCTATTCACACGATGGGAGAAAATTGGGCTAGAAGAGACTAGCCCAATTTTCTCCCTTCGTGAGAACCACCGGGCTCGGCTTAAGCGGGTAACCCATTGAACTACCCTTGCCCTTAAACCAGGTTTGCAGAGCAAGCGCTCCGCAAACCCGTTTTTAAAATCGTGTGTTGCCGTGGTGCGGCTCTGCACCATGGCAACTCATGAGTAGACCCTCGAACGGGAGGCTTAAAAGCAGCCTCCCCGGCTCAGGGGTCTCTCCAGCATGCCCTGCATGCTCGTGCAGGACATGCTGGAGCTTCCATGGGCCACGCAGCCCCCCAACTCCCAAGCGTGGGACGGAGCTGGCAATCGTGTGGGTGACCGCTGTGGCCGCCCAGAGCAGACTGACTGCTGGTCTGCGGGGAGAGCCGGCTAAGCCCACTCTCCCCGCTACCCCTCTCCAGGCGGCTCCCACTGATCATGGGAACTGCCTCGTTGTCTTCCATTTATCCACTTCAGTTTGCCCATTTCCTTCCATCTTGGATTTATTTTATGCATGTCTTAAACTGGGAGATACAAGTTTCCAAAGCAGATAATAGAACAGACCAATTCTCCTTTCACCATGATAACAGCTCACTGTTTAATCTCCACCTTCAGATTTATTTATTGGCATTCCTGTGCTCTCCCCGAGGTGCTTTGTAAAAGGCTTAGCTTGCTAGATATCCTGGGGACAATCTGGGGCATATTAGCAGAAAGAGTTGACTTCCCTTGCTCCCAAAGGAACATGCAGTGCTTATGCAAGATAATTTCTTAAGCCACCAGATTCATCATGCAAGGGAAATGCCAATTGAAGGTAGACACCCGGGACGAGTTTTTCATAGTAGGTCATGCAAATAGTTGGCTTCTAAGTACTGCAGATAAACACTGCAGACAGTGTCTGGTTTTGTTTGTCTGTTGTTATGCAGCAAATTAGTCACCAAGATTAACAATATTAACTAGAAGTGTGAGCCCTGCAAGATATTCCCCTCAGCGGATGGAGCCACTCTGGGAAGAGCAGAAGGCTTCAGGTTTCCTCTCTGGCATCTCCAAGATAGGGCTGAGAGAGACTCCTGACTTGAACCTTGGAGAAGCCACTGCCAGTCTGTGTAGACAATACTGAGCTAGATGGACCAATGGTCTGACTCCGTATAAGGTAGCTTCCTGTGTGAGGAAGATATGACTAAATAAGTCTTTTGGAAGTCCTTCCCCTGACTTGCTGTTTTATTTTACTAAGATAATTGGAGATTATTATAGACTCAGGCTTTTAGAGTTGGAAGGGACCTTGCAGGCCCGAGTCTGACCCACTGCTCAGTGCAGAAATTGGCTACAGCATCCCTGACAGATGGCTGTCCAGCCTCTGTCCAGAACTGTCTAGTGAAAGAGAGCCCACCACGGCATGAGGCCAATTGTCCCACTGTCGAATAGCTCTTACCAGAGGCACTCTTACCCCTGGACTTCGGGGCCGAAGTCCAGGGCCTCCACACGCCCTGGAGGTTTTTCACACATGGCTCTTCAGGGTATCTGAAGAGCGAATCTGCATCATAGCAGATTTGAGGCATTTCAATTTGAGGGATTCGAGGGACCATTCGCATAGCCATCAGCACCTCCATCAACACCTTTGGAGAAAGCAGAAGCCCCAGAGTTTTTTTTTCCAAAAGCTGCTGGAAATAGAGGGTTTTTTAAAAAACCCTAGACATAACTCGGGCTAAGCCAGAATTCGCAGCCTCCATTCGAGGAGAATCAAAGTCCTGTCTGTCCTGGTCCCTGATAGCCCACAGAGAGGTTGGGTTAAATCCAGCGAATATGTGGACTGGCACACTCCAATTAGGAGTGGATTTGGGGGGGGGGAAGTCCTGCCTGTAAAACCTCCTGGGGGCCCCCAAATTATCTTTAGTCCGTCCTAGGTGGTGTGGTTTGTGCCCTTAAGAACCTGTTAAAAATGATGCTTAACTTGCAGCAAGCGTGGGGAGGGGAGGTCCAAAGGACTTTAGTTCCAGGCTCCAAAATTACCTAGGTGCACCTCTGGCTCTTACTGTAGGAAATTTTCTCCTAATATTTAGCCTAAATCTACTTCCTTGTAATTTTGACCCATTAGTTCTAGTCCTAGTTCATTATTGTTTCCCACCTTTTTCCCCCTTCATTCTGCGCAGGGTACGAGGATGTACCATGTGGGACTAAACATGCTTTAAATATCTCTGTGAGTAATTTTGTGATTTCAGTATGATCTTCTTCCACGCCCACTTTACTTCACTGCAGATATGGACAAAATAAATCTGTGTTGTCATCCCCCCACCCAATAACCAAAATGCAGATTCCCTTAAACTTTTAAGAAACTGTGCCTTGCTTCCATGCTTCTCATATCAGGCTAAGCCTAGCCCAAGTAGGAGCCTCCTGTTCTGTGCAACTGCACCCTCTGGGATGATCTCTCAGGGTAGAGGAAGAAGAGAGCTGGGCTTGTGGTAGGAAGCCTGAATTGTTCCCTTTGCTAAGCAGGGACTGCCCTGGTATGCATTTGAATGGGAGGCTACCTGTGAATACTGTAACATGACTAGGGTTGCTCTGGGAAGAGCACCTGCCTGCTTGCATACAGAAGGTTCCAAGTTCCCTCCCTGGCAGCATCTCCAAGATAGGGCTGAGAGAGACTCCTGCATGCAACCTTGGAGAAGTCGCTGCCAGTCTGTGTAGACAAATGATACTGAACTAGATGGACCAGTGGTCTGACTTTGTATAAGGGAGCTTCCTATGTTCCTATGGTACAGGTTGTTCTCCCAGCCTGGCTCCACCCTTCTAGGCAGCCTGTTGGCCTCTCCTAATCTGAACAGAATAACACTGAAGGTCTTAGGGCAGGAGTAGGCAACCTGGGTTCTTCAACCATTGTCAGACTACAACTTGCGTCATCCCTGGTCACAATTTACTGTGGCTGGGTATGATGAGAGCTTTAGTTCAACAACAGATAGAAGACCAAGGTTGCCTACTCTTAGGCTAGGGCCAAACCAGAGGGTGCCCCCGCAAATGCATAATTCATTCTATCCCCTCTCCCTCCCTCCCTCCCCCCTCTCTCCTCCACTCCCTCCCTCCCTCTCCCCCTTCTTCCCCCATCTCTCCCCCCTCCCTCCCCTTCCCCCCACCACAGTGGCAGCCATTGGTGCTGATTCAGATTTGGATGCAAGGGAAGGGAGGTTAACCTTTCCCTTGTGCCTTTTTCTTATGAAAATCTCTCCTTGCCCCCAAAGCTGTGATAAGCAGACTGGCTCTCTTGCTTGTCTCCTGTCTCTCTCCACAGACATTCCCTGTGGGTTGTGCTCCTTGTCCTTTCTCTCTTGACTGACGGCGGGGATCAGCAGGTTGCACAAACATCACAATTTGACCACTGCTAGCACATGAAATTGGGGGTGGGGGGGAGGTGGATTCAGCCACTTAACATGCAGGTGACATAGTCTGCCAAAACTGAAATAATTGATGCAGTTGCTGAGTCACAGGGTTCATATGCATGATTCATACCTTGGAGAAGATAAGGAGGAAACAGCTCTTGAAGTTGATATTTCTCACCCCCAACCCCCACCCAAAGGAAAGCATCATGTCCACAATTTACTAACAAATATGATCAGGGCTGCCATTCTTATCCCAACCACATACATCTACAATATGTATGATTACTACTAATATTTATATACCACTTTTTAACAGAAGTTCTCAAAAGAGTTGACTTATAGAGGAATAAATAAAAGGGTCCCCTCTCCTCAAAGGGCTCAGACAATCTAAAAAGAAACACAAGGTAGAGACACCAACAACCACTGGAGAGATGCTGTGCTGTGGGTAGATAGGGCCAGTTACTCTTTCCCTACTAAACATCAGAGAATCGCCACTTTAAAAGGTAGCATGTCGCATGTACTAAGGTCTAAGCATGTAACTACTTGGAGCAGGTGGGTGTGCAGGCATAGCAGGCTGTCCCAGATTACACCCTACAACGGGGTCACGACGAATCTCTGAAGTGTGCTTCAACACTTACTGTGTTGTGACACCGCAGTCCCTACGCTCACAGCAGGGTGCCGTTCGTATTTCCAAAGCCTTGTTTCGATTTTGCTGCATTATAGTGCTATGATGTCATATATCCAGTGTAAAAAAGTTGCTGGTTTTTGGGGTTGTTAGTTTTCGCTACCTTCATTTTGGCTTCTGCATACCTTCTGGTATTCCCAGATTAAAAGCATCTCTTCGGTAGTGACTTGCACAAGGGGTGGAAGAGCCCCTGGTGGCGCAGTGGTAAAACTGCCGCCCTGTAACCAGAAGGTTACAAGTTCGATCCTGACCAGGGGCTCAAGGTTGACTCAGCCTTCCATCCTTCTGAGGTCGGTAAAATGAGTACCCAGAATGTTGGGGGCAATATGCTAAAAATCATTGTAAACCGCTTAGAGAGCTCCGGCTATAGAGCGGTATATAAATGTAAGTGCTATTGCTAAGTGCTATCTATAACTGAGGGGCAGTTATAGTGTGCAGGGGCATGCCGTTTGCCTCCACAGCCCCCTGGCCACCTGCCGCTCGCCTCCATAGCCCCCATTGGGCCACTCACCCACCGCCACCGTGGCTGCCAGCTTTCCTCCCTTTGCAGGCTGCGGTGCAGTCTAATGATGTCACCACATCAGTGCCTGTTATTGTTGGGACGGGCTTGTGTCATGGTGGTGACATCATCAGACTGCATTGTGGCTGGCAAAGGGAGGCCATGGTGATAGCAGTGGGTGAGCGGCCCACCTGGGGCCATGGAGCTGACTGGCGGGTGGGGGCTGCAAAGACGAGTGGTGGGCAAGCAATGGGGGGTGGGGCACCAAACATCTCACCACTGTAGCGTTGCCCACACTGCATTGGCAGAAATTGGGACACGGACTCCGAGGGGAGCCGGAAGGGGGGCAGGGGCATGGCCACCTAGGGGCGGGTTTATTTTAGCACATGTGCGTGTGCAGAAGCCGGAAATTGGCCCGTCTGCCTCAACTGGAGGAAGGCAGGGCCAAGGGAGGGAGTCTTTCACCCTCGCCCTCCCTCCCCTACCCCCGCGCCCGGTGAGTGCTCCAGGCTTTCCTTTTAGCATCAGCCCAGCATGCCTCTTGACACTCGCCAGCGTGCCGCCTGCCCCAGCCAGCCCTGGCCCCTGCCCCAGAGAGGTGCAGCGCAGCCACCATTCCTTTCATAGTCCAACCATCCTGCTCCGCTGCCGCTCAGTGGCAGCTTCGAACGTACATTTTTTTAAAAAAATAAATTTTAAGGTGAAAAGTGGGAGAAATTGCGTCCTGAATGGGACAAGCACGTTCCCCCCAAAAGGTGGGACATCCCGCATAATGCAGGACAGTTGGCATCCCTACACCATAGGTCACCATCAATGTTGTTGCACCACTGACTTGCACCCACAGGCAGAGGTGCTCTTACCCCTGGACTTCCAGGCCGAAGTCCAGGGCCTCCATACCCCCGGGCACCCCCAAATCCTCTTTAGTCTGTCCCAGGTGGTGTGGGCACTGCGCCACTGGCCCGTACTGTGCCAGGCAGCTGGGCGTAGCTGTGACCTGTGCCAGGTGGCCAAGTGGGACCTCTGCTGAGACAGAGGGGGGAGTGGGGAAAGAAATATGTGGGGTGGGAATATGTTAAGCTGCATATTGAAATGTTTCTGCTAATGCATATTTGCATACGTATACCTGTTTTCTATTCTTACATTCTTGTGCGTTCAGTTGCTGTTTGTGCCCTCAAAAACCAATGTGTTTAAAATACTACATGTGTCATGGGGGCCTTCAAAAGGCCCTTAGGTCCAGGCTCCAAAATGACCTCAGTTCACCTCTGCCCACAAGCCACAGTTCCTGAAGTCCTGGCCTGTTACCATTCACCAATCAGCTTCCAGCCCATCAAATATATAGGAACTGCTGAAGTCAGTGGAAAAACCGCTTGGGAAACCAATCAGCGTGACAGGTGCAGAGAGTCCAAACTGGGCACAATCTGAGCGTCAACTTAGTCAGGCAATGGGGTTACTAGGAGATCTTGCAGTGAAGTTGCCTGCCTTCATTTTCAACAGGCTGCCAGGCCCTTTCCGACTTTGAAATTGCAATGATGAGGATGATATAACGTAAAATAAATATTTGTGCAACGGCCAAAAAAACCCTATTAGTTTTGTGCTGCTTAAGCAACGACATTGAGCTGCTTTGTTGCTTTTAACAAGTTGGCCCTCTGCACCTATTGGAAGAACTTACAAATGCCACCCAAGAGTAGCAAAAGGGTGGAATGGATCCTACATACTAGCTGTAGCAGAAGAAATAACGCCATCAATAAATTTCCAAGTGTTTATTAGAAGCTGGAAGCGAAAGGCGATCCCTCCCCAGCCATAACTTATCTACCAAACATCATTGTTGCCTTCATTTGCTGCCAGAATGAGTATATTCTTCCTAACAAGCCTGTCCCCAAAGAGAAAGGAATGCATCCAAGAGGTACTTGTTAACAATGCAATTACAGACTTAATTCCTCAGCTGACTCCAGATACCATAAAAACAGACAAGCAAAGGAAAAAATCCATTGCAGCCACAACACAAAATAGAGAGCAGCTGAGTATTTATTTAGATGGTTAGTTTTTAAAAAACAAACAAACATTTCTCTTTTGTAACATCGTTTGCAAAAGAGACTTGTCATTCATTAGTCACAAGGGTTGTGCCAAATGGTGCCTGTTTGATTTTTCGAAGGGTGGCTGGCTGGCTAAATAGTTCCCATCCATTGCCTGCTTGCCTTGCATGTTGTTTCTTTGCTATCTGACCTACTGCTTGTTTTCCCAATTTGCTGCTCCTTTCAAACCAATTGAAGGAGAGGAGGGGGTCTTAGTTCTTCCTGGGGATTTGATTCCAGTCAAATGCTGATCACAAAGTGAACGAGATGCTGTCACAAAGCCAGTTCAGAGGGAGGGCAATGCTTTCAGGAACAGTTCTCACTGAAGGCAATGCTCCTGTTGCTCCTGAGGGCAGGACTAGAACCAGTGGAATGAAAAGGCAAGGAAGCAGACTTACCTTAGACACTGGGAAGCATTTCCTAATGGTAAGAGCTGTTTGATAATGGAACAGTCTGCCTTGTGCTGTTGTGGGCACTTCTTCACTGGAGGTTTTCAAACAAAGACTGGACAGCATTCAACAAGGGATGCTGTAGGAGATTCCTGCACCAAGCAGGTGGATTGGACTAGAAGAACTCTATAATCTCTTTGAATTCTAATGTTCTAGGATTCTACATTCCAACCCATTTTTACTGCGGTGGCACATTGATGTCTGGGCTGCACCACTTCAGACTACGGAGGAGGGCTCACATACAGTAACTGAATGCTTTCCCTTGAGCTTCACAGTGGTTTCAGGAATAACACACATTGAGCCCTTAACTGGGCCGATTAATGCAGCCTTCAAAACATGTGGAGGGCAAATGCAAAAGTGTGAGAGAAATCTGTTAAGAAGCACCCCCCCCACACAGTCCCACACTTAGGATTAAACAGCTTTGGGTCCTTTCAGGCCTAAGAATCCAGCTTATAACTGTAGAGAAGTGATCAGCAGTTGTGCATGTGTGTGAGAGTGCCTGCAAGCCTGAATCAGCAGATCTTGCACAAAGGTTTTACTGTTGACTCCTCGTGTTGTCTGAGAAACACATTGTGTCACCTGGGGGCTGTCAGCAAGGAGGAAACCATGAAGCCACCCAGCCCTCTTAGCAAATCATACCCAGCCCTTGTGTTAGAGATGTCCTCAGCAGTCTGGTCCTGGGTCGCCTGAGAAGACTAGAGACCATTGTTGCTTTGGAAATCTAGACAGTGATTTCTCCTGAATTGCGATAGTAGTACTAATTCCTTGCTGGCATCTAAAAAGTGGCACCTTTGCCGAATGGGATATACTTGGTCATCATGATGACCACCAAGGATCTGGAAACAACTTGCCTTGTCGATGACAGAGACACCAAGAGGTACTCCTCCTCTCCCAGCAGGTAACAACACCTTCTGTATTTTAAGCTATGGCTTTCGGGGCCAGTCCATTCTCTAGGCACACCTAGGAGGTTGCCTAGGGCACCAATTCTTGGGGGTGGGTGGTGTGGGCAGGTTGCTTAATATATACAGAATATAGCACTGCCAATTATTATTTTTCTCTCTCTTGTATTGCACCCTTGAAGTACTGCACAGGAGTGTAAGAATGTAATATGTAATCCTGCACCCCGCTCCCCAAAGGACCTGCACATTCTGCACCTTAAAATGCAGTCTTCTTTGCTCATTGTACCTCAGCCCCTAGTTAACAGCTAGTTTCATAAGCTGCCCTCCCTCTCTTGAATATGAATGGTCTGCCTCAAATTTCCAAAAAGAAATGGTCTCAGATTGGATTTCCAAATCAACAGAGAGAGAGAGGAGAGCTGGTCTTGTGGTAGCAAGCATGACTTGTCTCCTTAGCTAAGCAGGGTCTGCCCTGGTTGCATATGAATGGGAGACTTGATGTGTGAGCACTGTAAGATATTCCCCTTAGGGAATAAGAAGAACAGAAGGTTCTTCTGGGAAGAGCAGAAGGTTCCAAGTTCCCTCCCTGGCAGCATCTCCAAGATAGGGCTGAGAGAGATTCCTGCCTGCAACCTTGGAGAAGCCCCTGCCAGTCTGTATAGACAATACTAAGCTAGATGGACCTATGGTCTGACTCAGTAGAAGGCAGTTTCCTATGTTCCTATCTTCTTCTTCTTCATCTTCGAAAGCTTAGAGATCTGTTCCCATTGGAAAATCTGGGAACTAGGGATGTGTACGAATAAAAAATGGCAATTTGTTTCAAAACCTGCTGTTTTGATTCGAACAAGAATGCAATCTGGTTGAAACCAGGTCGATTCGATTCAGACTTGAATAAGCAATACACTCAGGCTGCAGTAGCACCCTACTTCTGCATATGGTGGAAAAAAATAAACAGCAGCATGGGAATGACAACACTTCTTGAATCCAGGTCAGAATTAGGGATAGGCATCTCTATTGCCTGAAATGCTGGGCCTGTGAGACATAGAGCTTTTTCGTTATCTTTAAAATAATTATATAGGATTAAAGGAAACCAGTTGGCTTTCATTTGTTTATCTATAGCAGGAATAAATACAGAAGTCCAGAGCCAGGCATGTAAATATATTGTTTTCTGTTCCCCTAATTCTGTGCATTTCTCTGTGACTGCCCTGTTTTAATGATTTCCTTATTTTTCGTTTCTGTGATTTTAAAATATGTGCTTTACTGTGTTTTTAAAAATGAATTTTGATGTAAGCCACTTTGAATGTGTTTATGCACAGACATCTTTTAAATAAATTAATAAAATGTGAGGCGGGGGGGACCAAATTCACCTCTTACTGGAGGCTCCACTTGGTCAATTGATGCAATATCTATTTATTTTGTTTCATTCTAGAGCAAAATATTGGTATCTCACTGTTCCTACCCAAAGGCAGCACCTAGGAGTGTAGAATAAAAGATTTAAAATATAATCAACAAAGAATAAAATAAAAAGGAAAGAATTAATAAACACACACGCACCAATAAAATAAACGAGAGGTGTCAAGGATAAAAATCCCGGCACACAAAAAAACAACCCCAAATACCAGCAGCCAAAGAAAAGAGCATAATGAAAGAACAGCATACTCAAAGCACTAGATATCATTCATAAATGTATCCCATAAACCTAGACACATGTGAATGCATACATTTATCATACAATTAATAAATGCAATATAGCCTTGGCTGTTTATCACAGTCACATAAAAGGCATATTGACACAAAGCCTTCAATGTCTCACTTCAGATTGATGTATTTGATGTTCTTCCATCTGCGTTACACCACTGTAATATCAATGGCTCATTGACTGACTCAAGAGCAGACAGGGCTGCCTTCAGTGATATGCCTAGAAAATGCATTGCTGCCCAGGAAACCAGATTAACTGTAACGGGATTTTGGAGAACATTATTGGCACATAATTGACTCGAAGTCCCGCTGACTAGTGATTTGTAAAACTTGTTAAGATAAGCAGGCTAGAGATTTGGTCTAATTTTGAAGAACTTTTTATGCTTTGAAGAAATTATCCTGAGAATAAGCTGGGGTGTTTTTCTGGGGTGTGTGTGTAATACAATATCCATATATTATGTTAATAATTAAGGTTTGTTTAGCTAAAGTGAGGTTTTATTTATTTTCCTGATTACAGTAAGTTAGCCACCAGGTTCACACGCAACGCCAAACCGGAATTAAAGGTGGCAGAGGTTTCACATTATGTATGAACCTGACTGTTGTATTTATCTTTCATTTGACCTTTAATAAAGAAAAAAATAATAATCAGGTTAGTAAATAAATAGCATAGATCTAAAACAGCCTGATTCTCAAAAGATATCAGCATGTCTGCATTATAGACATAAATGGGTTTACTCCTTCTCTCTGGGTAACACTGGAATTGTATTTTTATGAGAACAGGATAGGGATCTCTAGCAGAGTGGATGCTAAGGCTGCTACTATGACTACTATACATATTTATATACTGATTTTCAATCGAAGTTCTCAACACAGTTTGCCTAGATAAATCAATCAGGTGAACCCAAAGGGCTCACATTCTAAAAAGAAGCATAAAGCAGACACCAGCAACAATTATTATTATCCACACTAAACTACCAGGATTCTTTGGAGGATTCCATGACTGTTAAGCAGGTATAAAACTAATATATTTAAATAATGTATGTATTCTGTTTATATTCTACAGTAAATTCACAATGCCCAATGAAAAGGGCGTTCACAGCAGCCCAATGAAAAGGCTGTGTTGCCTAGGAAACCTGTCTTTTATGCAGGGGCAGATTTTTACACAGTTCTTGCTTGATGAAGTGCTTGAATTCTTGCTTGATGGGCATATACACAAAGTACTAGCTGTAGCTGTCTCACTTCATCTCCTCTACCAGTCACTCAACAGCTGTGAGGTGGACTGAAATCCACAATAATCCAAGCCAGTTGTCACTTGTGTGTACATTACTTGGTGAGTGCAGCATCAAGTGGTCCCTTTTACATGGATTTAGACACCATGGACAAAACTTTCATATTGCTTCACATGAACTCAAATGGTAATGCTTTCCAATGGAGTCAGTGCGCACATTCAGTTTGGAGTTGTCAAGCGAGATTTTTGTCCTGGTCACTGCAAAGATAAGCATAACATCTATTCAATGTCTGGCAGGAGCATAGCAAGGTTGAAGTGGGCTTTGGAAGAAAAAGTGAAGATGGGACCCCTCTCCCCACCACCTCTGGCCATGAGATGGTAGGGGTATGCACCTTTGGAGAGGAAGAAGAAGACCAGGAGAACTGGTCTTGTGGTAGTAAGCATCAGCTGTGCCCTTTGCTAAGCAGGGTCCACCCTGGTTGCATTTGAATGGGAATCTACATGTGTGAGCACTGTGAAATATTCCCCTTAAGGGATGGGGGCCACTCTGGGAAGAGCCCCTGCATGCTTGCATGCAGAAGGTTCCAAGTTCCCTCCCTGGCATCTCCAAGATAGGGCTCAAAGAGATTCCTGCCTGCAACCTTGGAGAAGCCACTGCCAGTCTGTGTAGACCAGTGTTTCTCAACCACCGGTCCCTGGACCGCTGCCGGTCCCCGAAGGGTTGAGTGCCGGTCCCTGACTGGGAGTCAAACCCCCCCCCCAACTGAAATCAAGGCACTCACTTCCTCAATTTTGCACATGGCACAGAAGAGGAAGAGTATCACGGAGGCATGGGACCCTTCTTGTGCCTTGCCTCCACGTGCTGCTGAGATCTTCCTACAGCTATCTTATTCCCTATCTTTACAGCTTCAAACTGTATGCGATGCGGGGGCATGGAGGAAAAAGTATGGCAGTGGGCGCCACTTGAAGGGCTGCTGGTTCTTGCATGCTCATTGTTTGCAGCCAAAGGTTGGTTGATTGAAACCCAGCTGCCTGTTGTGGTCGAGGCGCCTTGAGAGGGAACACTGTTTCCCTCTTGCATCAGTGGGGCTTGCTTGTATGTTGTTTTCATTGGCCCCGTGTAGCTTTTGAATTTTTCTAATGGCCCAACATCCCCTCTCCATTGAGTAATCACAAGCACCTCTACTCCAGACATACTGGAGACAAATTTGTTCACCCAGGCTTTTAGATTCAGGGGTTCTCAACCTTGGGTACCCAGACATTGGTGGACCTACTCCCATAATCCCCAGCCATAATGGCCAAATGCCATTGTTGTTGGGGGTTATGGGAGTTTAACTGAGGGACCCAAGGTTAAGAACCCCTAATATTCAATGTTTGCAAAAGATTCCAAATTTAATTATTTTAATGCTTATATTATTTTCATTCTAAACTGCCCAGAGATGCAAGTTTTGGGCAGTATAGAAGTCGGATAGATAGATAGACAGACTTGAAACCCCTTTACTAACTGCTGGTCCGGGAAACTGCGCATGAAGAATGTAGCGGTCCTTGAAACTCTGCACGAAGAATTTAGCGGTCCTTGACTCCAAAAAGTTTGAGAAACACTGGTGTAGACAATACTGAGCTAGATGGACCAATTGTCTGACTCAGTAGAAGGCAGCTTCCTATCTTCCTGTGAATCTCAGAGGTGGGTGGGCAGGGGCCAGGAAGAAGGGCCTTATAATGTATTCAGCTTGCAGAATTTAGCTTTCCTTGGCACAGAACTGGGTTTGATTTTTATCTCTTTTACTTTTTGGTGTAGAGAATGCACAACCCATTTGAATGTAAGCTTTCTATTTCTCTCCCACACTTAGCATAGATCTACCAGAGAACCATTCAGACAAAGAGAATCACCATGAGAAACAAGAAGCATCTGGATCTCGTTCGTTGCATCACTGCCATAACCACTCAAAGGCCTGTGAGAGCAGAAACACAGAGCACCAGCAGGCAAAGTGCAAACTCTATCTGGCATCAATATTCTGCCTCATCTTCATGACTGCTGAAATCATAGGTGAACATTGTTTGTGTGTGTGTGTGGCCTAGAACTCTCACCCTACTCTTTTATTTTGTCTAGCAGCCCACTCCTTTATGTTTTGTTAATTAGAAGTTTGTCCCAGAGGAGATTCTATAGAAAGCATGGGGGGGGGGCAGTCAGGAAAGAGATGGAAAGGAGGAGGAGAAAAATTGAGTTATTTCTGAATAAAGCTTGGTTAAACAAACATAGAGGCCATTCACACAATCAAAAACTGTATTCTACGCCGGTTTGGGAGCTGTGTGTGCCCCCAATTTTTGGTTGTATGGAAGCAAGGTAAGAGGAAAACCTGGGTAGAAGTGATAATGTGGAAGCAAGGTAAGAGGAAAACCTAGGTAGAAGTGATAATGTGGAAGCAAGGTAGGAGGAAAACCTGAGTAGCTTTTCCTCCTGCCTTCCTTCCACACAACCGACAATTGGGAGCTCACACAGCTCCCAAACCTGAGTAGAACACAGTTTTTGATTGTGTGAATGACCTCATAAGATTGCTTTGTATTTACAAGGAAACCAGCTATAAAGCACCCGTTAAAGAAAGCTCAGTCTATTATTTGATTGACTGACCAATTCTGCATATGTTTCTATGATTAAAAGAATAGTTTTGAAGACAATGCTCTTTCTTGTCAGAAGGTATGGACAGATTCGCAGGTAGACAGATAGATAGAGAAGGAGAAGGAAGGGATGGATGGATGGATAATACTTCCACAGAATCTGCCTCAGAAGAAGTATTCCCTCCTGTGCAATAGTAAAGTAGGAAAGCCTCTTTGCGATGATGTCTGGAAACTGCCATTTCTGTAAGCACTTATATTAAAATTAATTAACACTTAACAAATTTGTTTCCAGATAATTGACTAAAAAGGCATTCCCAGATAAAAAGGTTTTAAAGGATACAGCCCAAATATATATATTCAGGCTTTCACATAATTCAAGAAATTTTAGTAAATTAATCATTTGAATGTTAGTCAATTAATCAATTGCTTAAACCTGCATAGATCTGCATATAAGAAAAAAGCAATTGTTCTTAAAAAAAAAGTCATACTTTGTTTTTAAATGATCCGTACATATTTTGCAATAGGCATCAATCTTTGAATAGGCATTTCCCCATTCTTAAAAGAGGGAATGCCTCTTTAATGCGCTGCTTTTATTAATTTTTTTTTAAAGCAATTGAATTTTTAGTGTTTTGTGGTGATTGTGACTGTAAGCCACTTTGAGCAACTCCTGTATTGGAGAAGAAAGGCTGGAGATAGATAGATAGATAGATAGATAGATAGATAGATAGATAGATAGATAGATATGTAGAGGGTTCCAGACAGCCTCAGAATTATGACCACTGTGGGGAAACAGGCAAAAACATGCCTTTGGGGGCCAAACACGGTCACAGCTCCAGGCTGCAGGGGATGGCATTTGTGGTTAACAAAATAATACATGCTATATGATTCAACCACAGGTGTGTGCAGTCTTGAGGAACAATAAAGTGAAATGGTTTGATAAACCTGTATGGGATAGGGTGAATAGGCAAGTTCAAAACCTGTCTTGTGGGTTGGGAAGACATTCCGGGGGTGGGGGGGGTGGAGATCGGAATTCTTTTTACACTAATGACCCTCTTCCTCTGGTCCATGCCAGATCATTAATGCTGGAATAATGAGGTGGGAGTGATACAGACTTATCTGACTCCCTTTTGAAGTGATTAGTAAGACTAATCCTTTGTGCCAAGGAAAAGAGGAATTTTACTATTCTCTTGAGAAATAGTCCTTCTCCTTAGCTCATGTCTGCTCAGCCAGCCTTCTTCTCTGTATTGTAAATAGAGAGGGGCATGGGGATACCTTGCAGCAACATGTCATACTAGATTTGGGGTAAAGTTGCTCCATGCTGCTTGTGCTAAGCGACTAATTGAGAGTTTACCAAATACGGGCATGTAGAAGGCTAGCGTGCCTGCGAATCCAGGTAGCCAAGATGGAGACTGCAAGCCTCCATCTTCAAGTTCCAAAATCAAATAGAGGGGTGCTGCTTGTAGCCCCTGAACGGGCTATTCTCACACCACCGCCCCCTTCTTTGGCACAGGAAGGAGTCACGTTGCAATGTCTCCCATGCTGCCAGTATCTCTTTGCAGTATCACGTTGCAATGCCTCCCATGCTGCCTGAAGAATTATGATGGGTAGGAATTATGATTGGCAACTGCAAGATGGGAATGTCATGGTTCGGATTTCACATCAGTGATGAACTGGCTGGTTGACCCTCTCCAACTTTGTGCAAAATGGTTACTCTAACATTTCTGAAAGAATGAATGCTATCATTGTCAATTGCTACCTCTGGGTAAAAACATCTAGTTTTCAAGATAATCTGCTATACCCCCATGTCGTTTGTGTCCATTTTTAATTAACTTTCACCCCTAACAATTTGATTTATGATATTTGATTGAGTAATGATTGTGGTTTATTTATTTATTTATTTTATCCAGGTGGCCAAATTGCAGGAAGTCTTGCTGTGATCATGGATGCAGTCCATGCTTTTGTGGACTTGATGAGTTTCCTGATCATCATCTTCTCTCTGCAGCTGTCATCTAAACCACCTAGCATGAGATTAACGTATGGATGGCACAGAGCAGGTATACCAAATTTAATGACCATTAAATGGCCCAGCAAGCCTCTGCAACCTGAACTCAGTTTTGCACTTAGCAAGGTCTAGTCTAATTAAGTCTGCCTAACATCTCCTACACTCTGTCTCTAGGCTACTATAATTTGCAGACCTTTGGGCTTCCATGTCATGCCCAGGCTTTTCTTTCTCCCTCCTTCCACTGTTTAGCTCAACAACATCCCACCTGAAGAAGAGTTCTGGAGAATTCAGAAGCTTTGTCTTTATTGGGACCAACATTTTGGTTGGTCCCTGTGATGGTTCCTGTATCCACTGCCACCATTTATCTTCAGCATTCTTCTTCCATAATATTTTCTGCCCTTGATAGTGGGGGAATCAGGGGCGTAGCTATAATTGAGCAAAAGGGTTCAAAGAACACGGGCCCCCGGCTCCTGAGGGCTCTCCAGCTCCACCCCTCCCTATTTTCTTCAATATCTCCCTCACTCGGGGGCGGGGTGCCAGAGTGAGGGATGAACACGGGCCCCCTCTCCCCTAGCTACGCCCCTGGGGGGAATGCTATATAGGCATGGGGTCTTACTCCAACAGAGGAAGTCCATATACTTCAAAGATAAAGAGGATTTATCGTTCACAAAAAGAAAAAGGTAAAGAAAGTTAATTATTTCCCAGAAATACACAGTTCATATTACAACCAATTAACTATTCTCATTCCATTTGCGTCTCTTTCTCCAACCTTGACAGTTAACTTCTAATTGGCTCTAGAGCACACATCTATAGAACTCTTCCTGTCAATCCAAGTACCTGGCAACAGTTGTCATGCTTAACTAATTAAACCCCTTAACCAAGCAACATATAAACGCATAAATGGTTCTTTAAACCTTTTGTTTCTGGAAGCTCTTCACAGACCCAGTACAGGTATAACTACTGACTAAGGCTGCATGTGTGCTTCAGAAAGAAGTTCCTCTGCTGTGGCAAGTGTGCTGACTACTGCACCACTGATGCTTGCACGGGGAAGAGGAGTTTTGCTGATCTCCCCTTCTGCTGGAAGTGTCCCACACCATCCCAAAATATGTCCCTGAGGGATGCACAACCCTCAGACATATTTCCAGGTGGTACAGAGTGGTTTTTGAGGGAGGGGAAGATTGACAACACCCCCCGCCCACATTGTGATCAGAATAGCTGAATTACTAGGAGCCTTCTGCAACACGAGTGCATCTCACATAGTGTGTATGCAGCCTTAGTCAGGATGTCAGCCAGTGGTGTTTGTTCCCCCTTTTTGGATCCTGGGAATTGAATTTTGGTGAAGCTTCTGAGGACTCCCTGTTAGAGATCACTAATGCCTCTATCACAGAACTACATTTCCCAGGGTTCCCTGAAGAAAGAGAATGACCATTAATGAGCTTAAATCTGCCGAGAGGATATGCCCTATGTCTCCTCATTTCAAAGTAACATAGAGAGTAGTAGCAGCTTTTCATTAACATGAACACATGTTCTAGGGGAGTTACTCCTAACAATTATTTGAACCGCTAGAAATTCTTGGAGCTCTCCTATCCATCGTCATTGTTTGGGCGACAACCGGTGTGTTGATGTATTTAGCCATGATGAGGCTGCTGCATTCGCATTACGAAATTGAAGCTACCGTGATGCTCTTTACGTCTGCCTCTGCAGTAATAGTCAACATAATGTAAGTTGTCCTTTGGTTGTTTTTTAATACAGTCAATACTACGTGATTTTTACAATAAACAGCAATCTTTTTAAATGATTTTTTTCTAATGGGACTTGGCACATATGTCATTGGGGCAAAGCACCAAAGGAATGGAGTTATCCTAAACTGGATAATTTGGTGTAACTGGAAGTCATGATTCAAATGGATTAATGTTTCATAAACTTTTGGTGGTCACTCAGGGCCAATTCATGTGACCCAAATCCAGTACATTATGAAATGAAAGTGAATTACAGCTGAGCACCGGACAAAACAGATATCTGAACAATGGATTTTGCAGTCATTTTTAAGTGCATGATGAGGTCAACAGAAAATCTGCTAAAACTGATCTGGCCATGAGATGGTAGGGGTGTGCACAAAACTGGTTTGGGTGGTTTGGTTTGAATTTGAACCAACCTGGGGTGAATAAGTTCAATTTTGGTTTTGCTTGAGTTCAAATTCGAGCCCAACTTGAACAGGATCTAAAAGAATCTATATAAGGTATAATGGAGACTTGAACTGGCCCATTATTCCCTATTCAGAGCACCTAGGGGCACAAAACCAGGGTGGGTGGTAGGCACCCATGGGTGCCAACAGCCACCAAAGCCCATAAGCAATCAGACACTCCTGCAATATTTAATGAACTTTTGAAGATTTTTCAATGTTTTGCATTTTTCCCATAGGGAGGGGATTTGAGACTGCCCCGTCTACCCCTTGGGGAGCTGCCTGGGCACCCCTAAGAGGGTTTGGGGCAAGGCAGGTCAGTCCATAACTCCCCCCAAAAGCTCCAAGCTGATGGGGTTCATGGTTTTTAAATGAATATTTAAATGAATACTTTTTTAATGCCACCTCTTCAATAAATGCATGGATTCCATTAAGAAATCCAACTGGAGTGACCTGACCTAGTGACCTGTGTGTGAACTCATGGATGCTTAATTTTTTTTTAAATTAAAAAAAAATTAAAAATTGGGAGGGGACAATCTAAAAATTTAAAAACCCTATCCAAACCCCCCCCCTTAATTATCCACCCACTCCACCCACAAGAACAACACAATACAATGGGGGGCAACTAAGGGGGACCTGCCAAAACAAGAAACAAACTGCAAAGAAAAGCACAGAAAAAATTCCTCCCCCAATCCAGCCCAAGGAGGCCCTATTTAATGAAAACTAAGGGAAAGGGGGGAACAAAAAAGTAATAGCTTACCCCTCTTTGTCATTCTGAAGAGGCTTCTGCCCCACATACTGGTCAGGGGGGAAAAACCCTGACTGGTGGCAGGCTGGCAGCACACTCCATTGGGGGAGAAGTGGGGAGCAGATGGGCAACCTTCCAGCTACCCACCACCCAAACAAATTAAAAGAGAAACACTGAATAGAATAGAATAGAATAGAATAGAATAGAATAGAATAGAATAGAATAGAATGCTGGTGGAAGAACAGTCAGCAAAAAGGGGGTTGTGGTGGGGTAAGGAGGTGGTGGTGGTATCAAATAATTGGGCCACCCCCACCCTGGCAGTGGCTAGAGCTGGGCTAAAGCAAGAGAAGACACTCAACTCAGACTGCGGGGGGGGGGGGGATCCAAAAGGGACAGCAGCACACAGCAGCCAGCCAAACACAGCCAGGAAAAATTACTTTGGAAAGGATGGGAGTTGGGAGGGGGGGCAAAACAGGCAGGACAGGGCAGAGACCTCACCACCAGCAAAGACCAGCGCCAGAGGCACTGAGGCAGCACCACAAACCACCACACCACCAGCAAAGACTTCACCACCAGCGCCAGAGGCACTGAGGCAGCACCACAGCCAGAAGAGCAGCAGCAGCAGGCAGCTCTCTCTCTCTCTCTCTCTCTCTCTCTCTCTCTCTCTCTCTCTCTCTCTCTCTCAGCAAAGAGTGGTTTTCCAAGCCTAGAAGCTGGCTTTAAGTAGAAGCTGAATCTTCCTCCTCTGGATGGCAAGAACTCCCTCGCACACGCCAGCCTGCCTCTCAAATTATTATTATTATTATTACATTTATATCCCGCTCTTCCTCCAAGGAGCCCAGAGCGGTGTACTACATGCTTAGGTTTCTCCTCACAACAACCCTGTGAAGTAGGTTAGGTTGAGAGAGAAGTGACTGGCCCAGAGTCACCCAGCTAGTATCATGGCTGAATGGGGATTTGAACTTGGGTCTCCCTGGTCCTAGTCCAGCACTCTAACTACTACACCAAGGTGGGCAGCACTGAGAGAGTGGCGATACCCCCAGGGGCGTATCTAGGGTAGGGCAGGCAGGGCAGTGCCCCAGGCGCCACTTGAAGGGGGGCGCCATTTTGTAAAATTAAAAATAAAATAAAAATGGCTGCTGAAAACAAAATGGCCACCATGCATGCTCAAATGGCCTCTGTGAGGACCTAAGTCATGCCAGGCATTGCAGAGGCCATTTGAGCATGCGCGGTGGCCATTTTGTTTTCAGTGGCCATTAAAAAAAAAGATTTTTTTTAAAATGGCCACCGCACATGCTCAAATGGTACCTGTGAGGCGCTAGAGGCCAGTGGTGGGAGGGGGAACCTTTGCAACCACCCCCCACAGCCTTTAGGAAGCCCCCCAAAGGGGCTACAGGTAAAAAAATTAAAAAAATTAATATAATATAAGACACTGTACACATATTCAGGTTGGTACTATGTACAGAGAATCAGGGCTTGTGAATACTGAGCTGACACTTATGACCTAGAATTGTATTCATTTGCTCTTACTTTGCTTCTTGTGATAAGTGAGTTAAATGTGATGTCTTGCTAATATGGCTATTAATGGTGAGTTTGTCTTTGAATCAGTGTGAAATCCTTAATATTAAGGCCCAGTGGGAGTTTCTTGCTCTCTTTCTCTCATTTTAACTGTCTTTCTGAAATACTAGAATATATTCCAAGCGGTGACACAGTTTACTCTGCATATCCTTTAATTATTTTCAGAGTATCTGGGGAAAGTCTAATTCTCCATTTATTTTTAAAACTCATGTAATAGTGATGCTACAATGCATAGCAGAGAATTAGACAGGCACTTCTGTTCAGGTTTCCAAGTACACCTCCACATAGTATTTGGGTATTCCATGAACCCCAGCATACTGAAATTTGTAGTTTTCCAGCATTTTTTGGTCTGGCTACGTCCACTGCTAAATAGTTTTTGAAATATTAAAAGATTAATGAGCCTGACTTGTATTTTTCAGCTGATATTATGGTAAAGTTATCTGAAAGATGGGTGTCATATGCTTGGATGGGGGGCGCAATTCCAGTGCTTGCCCTAGGCGCTATTTTCCCTAGATACACCTCTGGATAACCCCTCCTAACCCAAGCCCGCCCATCTCCCAGATGACTGCAATCCCCCAACTTCAGGCTTTTCTCCACATGCATGCATGCACAGAAAGGCCAGAAGTTGGGCGATTGCAGTCATTTTGGAGGTAGGTGGGCTTGGGTTAGTAGGGGTATCACCACTCTCTCAGGGCCGCACACCCACCAATTTGTCTTGCCCTGATCCGCCGCTGTCATAATTGAGGAGGGGTGGCTGGCAGGCATGAGGGAGCTCTCGCTGCCACACTCCTGCGTGGCAGCAGTTTTAAACATTAAAAAATTTGATTTGAACTCCCCCCTCCTTCCTCCCTTGCTGCTGGGGCGGCAAATCTTTGGCTGGCTAACAGCGGCAAAGAGATTAATCCCCCCTTTACTGCAGAGCCTACCAGAGAGCCAGACACATCTGGCTAATCAGGGAAGCAGGATCTCAGCTAATCACAGCAAGCGACACAGTGTCACAAAATGGCTACCAGCACCTAAAATGCCTCCACAGAGGGTCTACAGCAGGGGTTGGCAACCTTTTCAAATCAAAAAGCCAATTTATAACAACATTCAAAAGCAGTGGTGAATAAAGAGCCAGTGTATGAACACCCATTTGTATGAATGAAAATATGCAACTTAATATTATTGATAATTGACATGATTAATAATAGTATAAATGAAACATTGTACACATCAGCTTTATTTAATGGGACTTCTGCTGCTGCATCTTCTGATGTAGTTCTTTGAAGTTTAATTATAGCTAGTCAAATTCAGCTTCATGCTCGCAGTCACGATGTGTTCTATGAGTCTTGAGTGCAAACTGCTTCTGATGCAATACAGATGAGAGTCTGCTCACCCAAATAGGTGAAGGCAAATACTGAAAATAAAGCCAAGCGACATTCTGTATGGTGTTGTGATAGGGAGTTATTTCCAAGATTGCAAAATCAGATTATCATCATGCTCCAATTTTGTCATGTAAGCCCATTTGTGCAGTTTTGCCAATTCTACACATTGTCAAACAAAGCTTTCTAAATCAGAATTCAGCTTGATGGGTTTTTCCTCCCAGATATCTGACTCCTTGAAATTTCCATTTCCAAACTGCTGACTGAGACACCTGAAATAATGACTGTCAAATCCAGTTCTTGAATGGACGATTTTATCTTAGAGATTTAGACTGTACAGGATGGTTCAGCTGAACCACCACTCACACATGACTGAAATACAAGGTAGTATTAAATTGTGTGTGAGGGGTAGTTCCGATGAAAGTGATTATAAGTCTGCGAGACAGCACAGGAGAGAGGTTTGGTTGTGAAAACTCATGCTCCTTATTGTGTGTGGGCAGGGCTGGTATGGATGTGTCATCTGGACCAGCCTATATAACCCTGCCTACTAGGCCCCCTCCCCTGATCCCACCAACCATTTACGTTGTGAACTGCCCAGAGACGGACTTTTGGGGCATTCTGCAAATTTGAAAAACAAACAAACAATCAAACCAGACTTTATAATCAAAGCCTGTGCATACTGTTGACTTGTGCAGTAGTTTAGCAGTGTCTGGATATTCATACATCCCAGTTGGCCTGTTTCTCTGCATCTATTTAAAGTGTTCCTACACAAGACCAATCTATAGTGGAGTGCATGGGCAAGAGATTATACTCTGTGGATGTGTTTGCTTTAATATGCTCGAGAAATGAAATGGAATTACATAGATATAGGGGTTTTAAATAATGGTGTTAGATTTGCTGGAAATGTATGTTATATGCAAAGGTTAAGGGTTTTTAAATTTTTGTATGTGTTTTACATTGGAAAAGATTGTGAAGAAAGACTGTAGTCTCTTTCTGGTTATTTTGCTTGTTGTATAAAACTTACAGACCAGTTTTGCATTCAAAATATCCAAAGCAGTGTACAAAACCAAAGATTCAAACAGCAAACAACAGCAACTGAAAAACAAGTTGCAGAATATCAAGCAGCTGCTATTATAACCAGATTTTAACCCTTTTACAAATAATGTGCTGGACAAGCAAAAAAATAAATTTGTCGATGGTTTTTACGATGCATACCTTGCAGATTAAGTCTGATGTTGCACCAGACGGGACATGGGAACATTCACAATGCCCAGCAGACCAGCAACCACAGATCAGGCCTTGAGCCCAGGTCGGCCTCAGACAGTGTCAGTGTAAGAGCAGCTTTTGTCCGCGTCGTTGGAGATCTCCTCCAGAGCATTAGTGTGCTAATTAGTGCACTCATAATATTCTTTAAGGTCGGTTGCATTGTGTTTACTCTCTTACAAAGCAATTAAGGAAGCCACTGTGTTCATAGCAGAGTATCATGAGGTGCAGTTTGCCCGACACCTCTGTATACAGGATGCATGTTGCAATTTCAGTGCTGACAGCTCTGCTCGTTTCTAGAAATAAAAGTGGCCATTGAGAACAGATTTTTCACATCCACATTAACTTTGCAAGAACAATAGTGTTTTCCTCTTCATGCTTTCTTCCCTCTCTTTGTCTTTCCTTGATCTCAATCTCTCTACCCCCACTCCACCCCCTCTTTTCACATAGTAGCTTCAGGCTTTTCCTGGCCCAATATGTAATCTTGTAAATATGACGTATTTACTTCATTTCAGGAGACTTGGCTAAGAAGCAGATTACAAATCTGAGAAATAACCATCATAATAAATATGCATGATCACAATAAGCTAGGGCTTTAGAGAGATTAGTCAGGAAATTTGCTGCTTGACTTGACTGCTTCATATTTGGAATCTGTGTTCTAAAGTATTTACTTCAGCACTAGTCCAGCCCTGGCATTTAGCAATAGCAATAGCAATAGCACTTATATTTATATACCGCTCTATAGCTGGAAGCTCTCTAAGTGGTTTACAATGATTTAGCATATTGCCCCCCAACATTCTGGGTACTCATTTTACTGACCTCGGAAGGATGGAAGGCTGAGTCAACCTTGAGCCCTTGGTCAGGATCGAACTTGCAACCTTCTGGTTACAGGGTGGCAGTTTTACCACTGCGCCACCAGGAGCTCTTAGGGGCCAAATCTGACCAGGAAACCAAGACCTAATGGATCGCTGGTGGCTAAAAAGAACCACCCAGTGGCTGTGGAAGGTGAAGGGGAGGGGCAAAGTGAAAGGTGGAGCATACCTTTAACTCCCGGTAAAGGTTCCTGCCACCCCCACCTGGCACCCCACACAACCAACGAGCCATGCCCCTGCTGCTCAGCTGGCCGATGCACTTGCATGATAGCCATGTAAGGGCTTAACACAGCAAGTTTTTGCCATGCTGACCCCTCAAATGGCCTCTGTGCAAGCACATTGGCCAATTGACTGGTTGGGGTGGGACACATGGCTTGTTGGCCATGCAGGATGGTGGGCAGTGGGAGCACTTATTGGGTGTTAAACTATACTCCACCTTCCACTTCTCCTCATCCTCCACCCTAGCCTCCACCAGCCACCACTGGATCCATCCTAGCCAACCTCCTTACAGCTGGATTCAAGAGGGAATAGAAATTGCCAGAAACACATTGACTGACATCCTGCACAATGTTAAAATTGCATAACAGGAGCTGGGGCGATGGAAGACTCTGCATCACAGCTCTGCTCAGTGTACTGCTGAGCAGGGAAACAGGAAGGAAAGGGAAGGGAAGCCAATCACAGAATGGACTGGGGCTGAAGGGAGAGGGAGAACTAGGGACGCAGATGGTCTGCACCAGATCAGCTAGTTGTTATTATTGTTTGTTGATTTAAAAAATCTAATATATTGTACTAGGTCAACACAACCTAATTCTCATTCTTTCTGGAAGTACGTATCACCATCACTGTTGGGATTTTGCCATAGACATTGTCTCAGTTCATTGTGTGGGGCATGCTTGTAAATATTTGAATATGTCTGTGTACTTGCTTGGGGGTGGAGTCACTGGCCCCCTTCAGAGAGAACAGTAAACTGTGGGTCCAATGGACCAGCAGTTGGTCCCCCCACCCCGGTTTACTCCCAGACCATCACTATCTTCAGTGATAGGTGGCAAAGGGGGTGGGACTGGATGCACGGGTTTTCACCAATCCTGGAAGGACAGCCCACACCAGCCAATGAGATGGAAGCCCGCGGGAGAAGCTTCCTCTGTTAACTCCAGTTTGGGGTAAAATCCCAGTCTGGATGATACAGAGGAGGCAATGGACCCTCAGTTGGGTGAGTAGAACTATAGACCAAGGGTTCATTCCTAGCTTTGGGGGCAAAATAGGAACCATGGTTGGGTCCGGGAACTGCGGTTCCCATCATTCGGACATAATGGGGGGGGCCAACCTGAGGTGAATTATCCTCATGTTCCTCAATATGTCTGAAGGCAGCCATTATGTTTGTTTATCTCCTGCTCACTTGCTGTCCTGAATTCAAACAGAGAGGTTCTCCCTCTCTCTGCATAAGAGACGGTTAGCCAGTTTAGTGTTTTCTTAGCCTATGTTTTACTTAGTAATAACTATCAAACTCCTATTTCTCAGTTAAAGTTGGCTTCCTGTGTAATCACTTATACAAGATAAGTAATTACTCTGCAACATTTATTAATACCACTAGGTGGAAAGTAGAGATCACATAGACTCTGGAATGAGCTCTCCCTAAATTACTTTTACTAAAAATATTGCTTATCAGCAAAAGTTCACAAAGCAGTTAGAAAGAAAGAAAGAAAGAAAGAAAGAAAGAAAGAAAGAAAGAAAGAATGTTCCTTGTCCCTAAAAGGCTCACAATCTAAAAAGAAACACGAGGGGGAAACCAGTAGCAGCCACTAGAGGGATGCCGTGCTGGGGTTGGTTAAGGCCAGTTGCTAAAGAAAGGTTGTGTTGGCGGTGAGTTAAACCAGTTGCTCGCCCTCTGCTAAATATAAGAGAATCACCACTCCTATATTTATGGTTGTTTCAATTTATTTATAAACTTGGGCTAACAACTTCAAGGCCTCTTTGTGTTAGGACAATCTAGGAAAGTGGGTGGGGGGAACTAGTAACAGAAAGTGGTCTATTCATTGAACAATGTGCATCTTTTCCCCCTAGCCAGAATACAAAGTGGCTGACCCAATCTGCACATTTATATTTTCCATTTTTATTCTGGGAATCACTGTCACTATTTTATGGGACATTTTGCTTGTGTTGATGGAAGGTAAGATACTATGTGTGTAGAGCAAATCTTTCCTTGCTGTTGGAAAGTTAAATGACTTTGTGCTGTCTCTTGCCTCAGACAGTGGGGGACAGACTAGTAAGTCAGAGGGCTAGAGGGTCAAGATATTTGTCATCCCTTCTCCACTGCTCTGATGCTATCCCTTTGAAATGTAGATTGCTAATCTCAGGGGATTCAACTTCCTTCCTCTCTCTCTCTTGCTCCCTGGCCGTTTACCTTGCAACATGGCAAGTTCCTCTCCCTGCACCAAATGTGCAGAGAGGATGCAGAATCCATCCGCATCCAGTTAGATAGATAGATTAGAGATCCTAAATCCTCACTTTCCTATCTAGAATGGAGTTCCTTAATAAATGCCTTTTATATTGATTTGAAACTAGCAATTGGCTCCAAGTTACTTTACTCTCAGCACACACGCATGCCTAACTAATCTACCGCTGTGTTGTGCCTCTGTGCACTCTGCTATATTGAGAAAGGAATTCTCTCACCACAGAGAACTTCCAACTTCCTAATATTTATCTCCTGTCTTTCTTCCATGATAGAAGTCAAGGTAGCATGCACAGGGTACTCAGGTGGCCTTCCCTGCCTGTGGTGACCAAACTCTAACTGCTGAACTTCAGCAAGGCTGCTTCTTCTTGTGCTTTCAGACTTTGCAGTGGGAGCCACTAATCTAGGTGGCCAGATTTGGCTTTTTAAAAAGCCAAATTCTGTCTTACAGCCAATTTGACTCACGAGTATACCCCTTAGGTTCCGGCAACTATGCCATTTTATCACCCCATCTTTCTATCCATGTGAGATATCCAAGGCAGCAACTGTGGCCACCATGCCAGAATGGGAAAGGAAGAGACACCAAGCTAAATGAGGAGAAACCCCTCAGATACATCGGATCTGGAAGAAACCTGGACCAGCAATAAAGTTACTCCCAGAGGCATTTCAGATTTGTCCTCTAACTGCTTGTGTGATCAGCAACTTATAACTTTGAGTATTTTTCCTACATGAGTTCACAGAACTTTTAATATATTTATTATATAGATATAGATATAGATATAGATATAGATATAGATATAGACATGGCTTTTGCTTGTTAATTTTACAATGACAGGGCTGCTCAACTTCGGCCCGCCAACAGATGTTTGCCTACAGCTCCCATAATGCCTGGCTATTGGCCACTGTGGCTTGGAATTATGGGAGTTGCAGTCCAAAAACAACTGAGGGGGCTACATCGAGCAGGTCTGGTATAAAATATTTTACTAGTATTGAATGCAACTCAGAATAGTTACGGGAAGTAAGTCCTCTTTTCTCGTTTGGCTGGTGCCTCTCCCTTTCCTTTTCTGACATGGCATCCATGAGGGAGGCAGTGCTGGGTGGGCTGCAATGCTGCCCCTGAAGACTACCTCCCAATCTGCTGCTTGAAGCAGCCGGCTTCACCCTGCTTCATGGTTGGCCCCCCGCCCCCCAGTAGTTGGGCCAAGTAAGCCCATGAACCTCCCCAGAAGGGAATCAAACATATTAATATTGGTTCAGAGAAACATTCAACTGAATACATGTAGTGCCGATTTTGAAATCTAAAAAACAGTTATTTACCACGTAATTTTGCAGGGACACCAAAGGGATTTATCTACAATGCAGTCAGAGAGAGGATTCTAGCAGTGGACAAAGTGGAGTCTGTCCACAACCTTCATCTTTGGTCTCTCACAATGAGCAAGACACTCCTAACAGCTCACATTGTCACAGGTCAGTACCGTGGCTGAAAAAAGGAAATCAAACCAACCTTCTACTGTCTTCTTGTGAAGCCAGTTCATGTCACTATTTAACTGTGCCTATTTGGTTGTAAGTGCCTCAGTTGCCCACACTTGCAGCTGTAACTCTTTCCTTCACATTTTGGCCCAACCAGTAGAGATGTGCACGGTCCGGACCAGTCCGGACTGGCACCGAAGGGGGGCCCTTTCTTTTAGGGCGGGAGGGCTTTCTTACCCCTCCTGCCTCTTCACCCCCTCCAGCGCCCGTATTTAACCAAATAATGGGGCGCTGGAAACCAGCCGCCCCCGCCCACCCCAGCAGATCCACATAGAAAGGTGCCCATACCCCTGCCGCTGTCGCCCGCCCGCCCTCCCTCCCAGCTGCCCGCCCGCCCAAATCCTTACACAAGGCTGCAGGAGTAAACGAGAGGAGCTCCCGGACAGAGCTCCTCTCGTTAGAAAGGCCTGATGCAGAATGAAGGTGCTTTGCGCGCGCGCGCATGCGAGCACTGCAAAGGACACCGGAGGCCCGGTCTACCCGCCAGGAAAAGGCCAGGTAGACCGGGCCTCCAGTGTCCTTTGCGGCGCGCGCATGCGTGCGCGCGCAAAGCGCCTTCATTCTGCATCAGGCCTTTCTAATGAGAGGAGCTCTGTCCTGGAGCTCCTCTCGTTTACTCCTGCAGCCTTGTGTAAGGATTTGGGCGGGCGGGCAGCTGGGAGGGAGGGAGGGCGGGCGGGCGGGCGACGGCAGCAGGGGTATGGGCACCTTTCTATGTGGATCTGCTGGGGGGGGGCAGCGGCGGCAGGGGCGGCTGGTTTCCAGCGCCCCGTTATTTGGTTAAATATGGGCGCTGGAGGGGGTGAAGAGGCGGGAGGGGTAAGAAAGCCCTCCCGCCCTTAAAGTTATACCCCCCACCCGGACCCGGACCAGCAAGGGCCGAACCGGTCTGGCAGTTCGGCCATTCCTTAGAATGGCCGCCGGACCGGTTCGGACTCACCCCTACCAACCAGACTGGCCTTGTCCAGCTCCCCTGGTCTCTTTGAAGTTTTCCCATCCTGGACACCCAGGATCAAAGACTCCATTGTGAGAACCATGACTGCTCAGACATCCCATAGTCTGTTCCCTTAGATAGGGGAGAAACTTCTTCAGTGGCTAACTGCTTGTGTGATCAGCAACTTATAACTTTGGGTATTTTTCCTACATGAGTTTACAGAACTTTTAATATAAGATACTATATCTATATCTATATAAACTTTGCTTATTGCTTGTTAATTTTACAATGGTATACAATATTTTACTAGTATTGACTGCAATTCAGCAGTTGCAGCCCAACATATAATAGTTACTGGAAGTCTCACTGAAATTAATAGGAGTCACTTCTGAGAGCTGGTGTAGGGGCTTCCGCTGGGGCTTCTGGTGGGAAGTCAAATCTCACCTCAGCCATGAGGTGGCCTCACTAGAGGGCCTTATGCCATCCACTGTTCTCTGCCCCTCAGTCCTCCTGTCTGCACTATGGGCAGTTATAATACTGACCTGGAAAAAGGAATGGTGATGTACTAATAAAAGCACTACTTGGAAGTTGTTCAACAATCCAGAATTGCACAGAAAAACTATCTTGACTATAGTAATTCATGCTTTAATAGCTGTCCTTGCAAAATACCTGGAAACGTCAAATAGACCAAAATGCTGCTGCCAGAAAGTTCTCTGGGGTGGGAACATATGATTCCAGTCCTGTCCAGTCATCATTGCTTGCCTGTTCCTTTTCAGGATCAATTCAAGGCTCTGGTTCTGATCTTTAAATCTCTAAATCAGGGTTTCTTAACCTTGGGCCCCAGATTTTTTTGGATTACAACTCCCATCATCCACAAAGGCTATATCTGGGGATGATGGGAGTTGTAGTCCCAACAACATCTGGGGGGGCGAAGGTTAAGAAACCCTGCTCTAAATAGTTGAGGCCTGGGTACCTTAAGGTGCGTGAGTTCTTTGCCTCATATGAGCCCTCCCCTAAACTCCATTCAGCAGGAACCCTGCTCTGGGCCCCCCTGCCAACAAAGGTTCAGTGTGTGGACATACAAGGAGCAGGGCCTTTTCTGTTGTGACTCCAGTACTCAGGAATGGCCCATCTGGCACTGGGTGGCTTTTTAAAGAGGCCTTTGGAGGAAGTTGAATCCAGGGGAGGGTTGTTGTTTTTTTGCTGTTGTTCAGCTGGATTTTCTTGACTGCTTGTTTTCTGTTTCTATTATTATGTATGTATTTGTTTCTGTGTTGTTATAAGCCACTTTGAGTTTCCCCTGGAAGCAAAGTGGAATAGAAATTAAAAAAATTAATCAAACATATCTCAGCACTGCAATATGCACATCGCAACTCTTAATCCTCTGTGTTCATCTCCCACAGTGGATGCAGCAGACAAACAGCAGATTTTGAAAGACGTTACTGCAGTTCTGTTTGACACGTATAATTTCTACACAATCACTCTTCAAATTGAACCTGAAGCCGACCAGAAACCAGAATGTATCTTCTGTCAAGACCCAAAAGATTAAAGTTAACAGGTTGTACAGTACATCAGTCTTTTGATGGGTCTATTGTTGCTACCAAATATGCTAGATGCACAGGGTTGGCCAAGCCGGACTGAACAGAAAACTAGGAAGCCTTATTGTGGATTGTGGTATGCACATTTCATTTATTTGGTGGCAGCTTCCATGAAGAGAAGAACAGGGTACAACTATATGCATGCTGCATACAGGCAACAACATAATAAATGCAGATCTGGCATGCTTTGCATTTTCTCTTCTTTCCCCATTAGGCGCAATCAGGGCTGTAGCCAGGCATCCAAGGATCGATCTGCTAGGGTTGTGTGTTTTGTCTTTTTTTCTGTTTTGTTTTTGGCTCGAATCCGAAATACCCCCGTTTTGTTCTTTGTTCGAAACCAGCCAATCCGAAACACTCCAATTTTGTTCTTTGTTCGAAATTGCAAAATCCGAATCCGAAACGTTTTGGATTTTAAAAAATGGCCCCAGGCAAAAACTAGTGGGTGGGGGTGGTAGTGCCCAGTGGGTGGAAACTACCACCCAAATTTCAGAGGAAATTTGGGCAAAGGGCTGGGTTTTGGTGAATTTTTTGAAGTATTGGATTTTTCCCTTAGGGAAGAATCGAGGTTTTAGCAAAAGTATAGCTTCATGTTGGGGGGGAAGGTGTGGCCCAGAGCAGAGTAGGATGGGTGGTAGTGCCCAGTGGGGGCAAGGAAGCTGCCAGAATTATTTCAAAGGAATTGGGCAGAAGGCTGATTTTTAAAGATGTAATGGAGTTTGCGTGACTGTAAAGTTCTTCCCCATAGGGAATGATGGACCTCCATAATTCCTGCCCATAACTGCACTTGGGGGGCACCAGGGTGGCCCAGAGCGAGTGGTGGTGTAGACCACATAGGGTGCCAACCGCCCCCATGGGTTGCTAACCCATGGGGTACTGGGTTCTGTTGTTTCTGAGATGTTTTGAGTGTAGATTCAGATTCTCTGGTAACATATGAGAGTGGATTCATGGTTTGTCATTGAAAATCTTATATGCTACCAGAGAATCTACACTTAGAACACCTCAGAAACAACAGAACCCAGCACCCCATGGGTTAGCAACCCGTGGGGGCGGTTGGCACCCTATGTGTACTACACCACCACTCACTCCCGGCCACCCCAGTGCCCCCCCCCCCTGGTGGAGTTATGGGTCTGCTGAAACCTCCATTATTCCCTGGGGGGGGGAACCTTAAGCGTAAACTTCCAACAATTCCTAAGAGATCAGCCCTTTGCCCTATTCCTTTGGAATCTGGGTTGTGGCAGGCACCCCTTGGGGCACCGCCACCCAACCCACTGTTTTGCCCCTCAGGCCCCCTTTCTGCCCCGAATCTGCCCCAAAGACATGTCAACTTCAGAAATTCTTTAAAAATCAGACCTTTTCCCAATTCCTTTGGAATCTGGGTGGCAGCAGGCACCCATTGGGGTACTACCACCTGAACCACTCTTCTGCCCCTAAAGCCCCCTTTCTGCCACCAATCCACCCCAAATAACATCAACATCACACATCAACAGCAGCAGAGCTTTGGAAAAAATCAGGCAGATTTCCAAAGGTCATGCACATCCACATCCCCCCTGCCCAAAATGCAATTGATCTACACACAACAGTGTGAAACAACAATAATGAAATGCACACTGCCCCAATGGCCAATGAGGGTAAAATTTACCCTTAAATTTGCTTAAAAGGAATGAGGCAATTGCCAGCAGATCAGCCCATGCTTTCGCTGGCCAATCTGTGGGCTGGAAGGGCTGGAAATTCAAACAAATGTCAAAACTAAAAATGGAGACTAAAGGAGAAAGACTTTTTGCGATTGCAAAATGGAGTTCCAAAACAGCTGAAACAACAAAACGTTTTGTATCCGAAACAGGAACGTTTTGTTTTGGCTACAAAATTTTCTGTTTTGAGCATTGGGTGTTTTGTTTTGGCTACAAAACAGCTGAAATGGCCTGTTTTGTTCACAAAACATTTTGTATCCGAAATGAAATGCACATCCCTATGATCTGCACACAGCTGCCCCCTGTGATGATCCACCAGCGTTACAAGGAAGGAGCTTTTCTATAGGCCAGGGGTTCTTAGCTTCGGATGCCCAGATGTTGTGGGACTACAATATTCATCATCCCAGTCACAATAGCTGAAGGTGACACCAAGCTGCTAGGTGTAGATGTAGTCAGATGGCAGGCTGTCTCTATGTCACCTACAGTCTAAGGGGACCCCTAACAAGGCTGCTGTGCCTGGACTCCAGTGTTCTCTCTAAAAAAAAAAAATTATCTGTGTGCGGAATGAGTTTTATTTTGGGTGGCAGTTTCAAGGCAGTGGGTGATCACATGCATTCAGAGTGGGGCCCTCCTGATTCAACTGGAGTGGGATCTAAAACTGACTGAGCAGACATGAAAAAACGTGTGAGCGCACGCACATGCTCACACCTTAGAGGGAACACTGCTGGATTCTTCCTAATCCTATCAACACTTCTGATTGAACCACATGATCTAGCTCCACCTAGTAATCATTCGCCATAACTGCAGGTTTCTCTGAATGTGAACAAATAATTCAGTAGGAACAGAAAACAAATACATGCAAGAAGCCTGTCAAGAGAGCTCAGAGAACATCAAACACTAGGGTAACACTTCTTTATTGCCTTAATGAAATGGGCAGATTGAATAACAGGATCCTCCTTCTTCCCTCCTTCCCTCTCTCTTGCCACCTTCAGACGTAACCCAGAACTGCAGGTCCAACGGGCCCACGGTTCCACGCCTCCCCAACACTATTCTCCAATCTGCATTCGTACGTTCAGGAGAGCATTCTCTCTGCAGTCAGAGAAACTACAGAGAGGTGGGGGAGCTGGCTGTGTGGGCTTCCTTCTCAATAGAAGGACAGCCCACAAAGCCAATCAGGCCAGAGCCAATCAGCTCGACAGAAGCACAGCCAATCGGGAGGAGCTTCCTCCCTTCACTTTGGCTCCATGAGGCTAAAACTGCAGTGCCAGCATTCGAATGTAACACTGGCATCACAGAACTGGAGTTAAGGGTGGGAAAACTCCACTCGGGCTGAAGGTTCAGAGTGGAGTTTGGCGAGGGAAACCGCAGGTCCCTTTTTGCTTTCAACTCTGCTGTGCAGAATTCGGACACGCAGCAAAGGAAACTGGAGGTGAAGGGACCTCCAGTTTCCTATTACTTCCGAATATGGCCTAATGATAAACCCCTCCTGTATTCTACCAAAAGAAAACCACAGGGCTCTATGGGTGCCAGGAGTCGAAATCGACCTGACGGCACACTTTACTTTCTCTCTCATAAGTCTTAATCTCCCCCAAGTGCTAGTGCCACCGATTGGCTGGGACATATAATGACACACCCACACATCTGCCTCAACCCCCTACTTCAAAGCCATCACACTGAAATGAATCCTACAGCAACAACAGGCTGTGCCACAGTATCATTGCACTGATTGGAAGGTAGTGGCTTTTTTATATACAGCCGTGGGAGAGAACAGTGTTAGGTCTTTCCAGTGGCTGTTGCTGGTGCCTTCTTTATGTGTGTGCTTTTTTTTTTTTTTTAAAGAAATGCTAAGAGGTTTTTTTACGACAGGGAACCATTTTCTCATGCCACTTGCTATGGAAATGACTTAACCTATTATCAAACTTTGAATGGGGGCTCATCAAGGATACCGGTGAAATACCACTACCCTTATTGTTTTTTCACTTATCCACTGAAGTGAGGGGATGAGCTCCAAGAGCTCTCGCTTCTGGCTCCAAGCACCTGGTGCAGGTCAGGAACAACCCACTCCAAGGACAGTGTCAGGTGAGGAGTTTGACTGGGGCGGTACACTTTTTGGTTGGAAAGTGGTATATAAAAATGTTGAATAGTAATGGTCTACATCCAGACTAGTGTTGCACGAGCATAATGCAGTTGCACTATCAGTGCAAGGAAGTAGCGCAGTAACATTAAACAAAGAAAGAAAATCTTTCCCAGACTAGTTCTTGCGGTATTGGAAGATGTTGACACATTGCGCAGTGCATTGGAGATGTTGCACAATCTTGTATGTATCTAGTAGTGGTTAGGAACACAGAAACATAGGAAGCTGCCTTCTTCCGAATCAGACCGTTCGTCCATCTAGCTCAGTATTGTCTACGCAGACTGGCAGTGGCTTCTCCAAAGCTGCAAGCAGGAGTCTCTCTCAGCCCTATCTTGGAGGTGCCAAGGAGGAAACTTGGAACCTTCTTCATGAAAGCATGCAGGTGCTCTTCCCAGCACGGACCCATCCCCCAAAGGAGATATCTTACAGTGCTCACATGTAGCCTCCCATGCATATGCAAACCAGGGCAGATCCTGCTTAGCAAAGGTGACAATTCATGCTTGCTACCACAAAACCAGTTGTCCTCCATTGCACAAGTTTGCACACTTAGCATAGCTCTGTACACTTCTTCAGTGTCCACAACATCTCTCAGTTCACTAGCATCACATTAGTCTGGATGTCAAATTAATAATAATAATAATAATAATAATAATAATAATATAACCCAAGTGAGGCACTACCTTGGCGTGGTTGTGGGGCTTGTGTGCTCTGAGGAAGGTGAGAGCTATGCCAGAGATCCAACCATACTGGACAGGTCTCACCAGAGGAGCCAGGTGAAGAGTGCCTCTCCCATCAACAATATTGTGAGACGTAACTTTAATAAATCTATACTGGATCGGTCGTCGCCCAGGTCAACAAGGACCGCGCCAGGTGCTGGAGTCCCTGGAAATCTGGTGGCAAGTGGGCTACAGGACTCAGGATCTTCAGTTGAGCAACCAGGGCTGGAGCCTGCAAGGTTACTGGAAGAAACGTCACTTAATCGAAAAAAATATACAAAAAATTCCAACAAGGAAATAATGATCTGCTATTACAAGTCTAGTCCAACTAGAAGAGGTTATTTAAAAAGAATGTACCAAATTTGGAAAGAGAAACATCCAGATAAAGAAATAACAGAACAAAGGCTAGCAGACCAGAGAAGATTCATAATAAGAAATAAAGTTTTCACAGAAGTTGAGCTGGAAGAACTGCAAAGAGCAACACAGGCTCAAGATATAGAAGAAGAATTACCACCAAATGAAGAAGTTGCTTAGGCGCAGGTGGAGGAGGTGTTGTAAATAGAGGATGCCTCTGTCGCTGAACTGTTTCAAAATCAAAACCAGGCAACCTCCGCTTTGGCTTCACCACAAAAACCAGAATGCCGTTTAACAGAAAAGCAACAAGAACTAAAGCAAAAAATAACTGAGCACATGAACCAAACAACCACCAGGGTTCGACTTCCAGCTCTAAAAACAGTTGCCAAAAAACAACTTGCTCAGGCATTAAAAGATATAAATGCTGCACTTGCAGAAATAACAACCAATAATTTGCAAGATACAAACTAACTAATGTACAGTGCAGCAACAATAACAACACAAGAGCTCGGATATACGATCAGTGGACCTGTAAAAAAAGAAAGTAGTACGTCGCCTAAATGGAAAATTAGATTAGATTAGAAAATAAAATCTCCAGGCTTAGATCAGATGCTAGTAAATTGAAAGATATGAAAGACAAGAAGCAGAAGAATGAAAACACCAAACAGTATCTGATCCAAAAATACCACCTAGATTCAAGGAAAATTAGAGAGGCCCTGGAAATAATAAACCAGCAATTAACAGCAGTGTCAAAGAAGATTAGCAGATATGAAGTTAGAATTACACAACACAGGCAGAATCCCCAGTTCCAGTCAAATCAGAGACGTTTCTACCAAAGCATAGAAGGAGAAACTGCAAGAAACATCAAAACACCAAATAAAGCAGAAACAGTGAAATTCTGGGGGAAATTATTGGACGATCCAATAGATTATAATAAAAAAGCAGGCTGGGTGAAAGAGGTCAAAAATGTAACCAACAAATGCAAGATCTAATAACAACACCAGAATTAATAAGTGAAAGAGCAAAGAAAATTAAAAATTGGACTGCACCAGTGAATGAACTGCATGGCTTTTGGCTTAAACACCTAACAAGCCTTCATAAACAACTATCAAAACAGTTCAATCACATTTTGCAAGGAGGTGATATTGAACAATGGCTAACAACTGGGAAAATTCATCTCATAATGAAAGACCCAGCAAAAGTTCCAGTTCCAAGTAATTATAGACCAATAACCTGCCTGCCAACCATGTTCAAATTATTAACCGGAATAATAGCAGATGAAGTGATGCAACACTTATTAACTAACAAACAGCTTCCAGTTGAACAGAAAGGAAATTGCCCGAACACCAGAGGCACAAAAGACCAGCTGCTGATTGACAAAATGATTTTAGAAAATTGCAAGAGAAGAAAAAGAAATCTAAGTGTTGCATGGATTGAATACAAGGAAGTCTTCGACTCATTGCCTCACACATGGATACTAAAATGTTTAGAAACGACTGGTGTCAGCAAAAACATTCAAATATTTATTTAAAAAGCAATGAGCATGTGGAGTACACAGTTAACAATCAATGGCGAGACCCTTGGACAGGTTAGCATTAGAAGAGGTATTTTCCAAGGGGACTCACTATCCCCTCTGTTGTTTGTAATCGCCATGACCCCACTTTCACAAATACTAAATAAAACAGGCCTCGGATACCAAACATCTAAAACATCAAGTAAACCATCTGCTCTACATGGACAATCTGAAGTTGTATGGAAAGTCCTAGTCAGAAATCGAATCACTGCTAAACACTGTCAGTAGCAAGATAGCAATGGAGTTTGGACTAGATAAGTGTGCTGCATTAATAATGAACAGAGGAAAAATAAGAAAAACAGAAGGAATAGAACTGCCCAATGGAAGCAACATCAAGAACCTGGAAGAGAAAGAACCTTACAAATACTTGGGCATTCTCCAGGCTGATAACATTGCACACACTGAAGTTAAAAGAAAAATGGGAAGTGAATACATCAGGAGAGTTAGAAAAATCCTCAAGTCCAAACTCAATGGTGGGAACACCATACAAGCCATAAACACCTGGGCTATACCTGTTATCAGATACACTGCAGGAATAATAGACTGGACCCAGGCAGAGCTAGAGACGCTAGATCGTAAGACCAGGAAAATCATGACTATCAATCATGCTCTGCAGCGCCGCAGTGATGTAGATAGGCTATACCTCCCTCGCAGCTCAGGTGGAAGAGGAATGCTGCAAGTCCATCAAACAGTAGAGGAGGAGAAAAGAGGCCTTGAAGAATATATCAAGGACAGTGAAGAAGATGCACTTCAAATGAGCCTTTTGGAAGGGCGGTATAAAAGTTTTAATAATAAATAAATAAATAAATAAAAAATAAATGGTCAATAATGAGAAACTATTCAACACCAATGAAACAAAGCAGGCCTACAAGAAAGAACAAGTCAAGAACCGAGCAGAAAAATGGAAAAATAAGCCACTGCATCATCAATATTTGCACAATTTAAGTGGAAAATCAGACATTAACGACCTGGCAATGGCTTAAGAATGGCAACCTGAAGAAAGAAACTTAGGGTTTAATACTGGCTGCACAAGAACAGGCACTAAGAACAAAAGCAATCAGAGCAAAAGTGGAAAAATCAACCACAAACAGCAAGTGCCCCCTTTGTAAAGAAGCAGATGAAACAGTGGACCACCTAATCAGCTGTTGTAAAAAGATCGCACAGATTGACTACAAACAAAGGCATGACAAGGTAGCAGGGATGATACACTGGAACATCTGCAAAAAATACAAGCTACCTGTAGCCAAAAATTGGTGGGACCATACAATTGAAAAAGTTGTAGAAAATGAAGATGTAAAAATATTATGGGACTTCTGACTACAAACAGACAAACATCTGCCACACAATACACCAGATATAACTGTGGTCGAGAAGAAAGAAAAACAAGTCAAAATAATCGACATAACAATACCAGGGGATAGCAGAATAGAAGAAAAAGAAATGGGGAAAGATAAGAAAATACAAAGATCTACAAATTGAAATTGAAAGGCTGTGGCAGAAAAAGACCAAAATAATCCCAGTAGTAATTGGCACCCTGGGTGCAATTCCAAAAGAACTTGAAGAGCACCTCAACACCATCGGGGCACAGAAACCACCTCCTGCCAATTACAAAAGGCAACTTTACTGGGAACAGCCTATATTCTGCGACGACATCTATAACCACAGCAACGACATTGATAGTAAAATTCAGCCATCCCAGGTCCTTGGGAAGGACTTGATGTCTGTATAAAACAAACCAGTCAATAACACGTGTCTGACTGTGTAAACAAGAAATAATAATAATAAATACAATAATAAACAATATCAGCAAAAGTAACATAATACATTTCAAATGAAGCACTGGAGTCTGATTTTGTGAGCACTACTGTAAGTCCAAATTACTTGGTTTTATGGCAATTTTTTGATTCATATTGTCAACTTCCTTACTATCCCCTGCTCCGATGCTTTTAATAGCAGCTTAGTCTCTTAATATTAGAAAGTGATTAGCTTATCTGAGTGCATTGAAAAACTTAACTGATTTCTTCAGGTCAAGCTGCTATTAATAACATAGGAGCTGACCAGATTGTTCTTTTCCTGCTTAGTAGACAACCTTAGTTGTGATTTTGTGCCAGAAAAGATTAGCCGTGATATTCAGGCTTTTTAATTTAATTTTTTTTTTGGTACTGATGATAATGTGACTGGCTCCCATTCCTTTGCAAGGAAGATTGCTTGTTAAAAACCTGGAATGGTCAGTTGATGTTTCATCGATAGGAACTAATGGTTTGCAGATAGTCTCCTGATAGGTGGGGAATCTTCCTCTCTCAAAATGATATGCTCCCAAAAGGTAGCGTTTTTGCACACACACACCCCACACACCGAAGTTTAGTTTATTTTTACTATTTATTTATTTATTTATTTATTTATTTATTTAACATATTTTTATACTGCCCCAAACTTACGTCTTCAAAGAACCCAGGGCCTCCAGCTCCTGAGGGCCCCTATCTACACCCCTCCCTATTTTCTTCATTATCTCCCTCATT
Source organism: Hemicordylus capensis (assembly GCF_027244095.1). Taxonomy (NCBI): domain Eukaryota; kingdom Metazoa; phylum Chordata; class Lepidosauria; order Squamata; family Cordylidae; genus Hemicordylus; species Hemicordylus capensis. The sequence continues at coordinate 298,412,995 of NC_069660.1, read as the reverse complement.
CTGAGAGGCCGTCAGGAGGTTTTATAGACAGGGCTCTATGCCTTGGGGTATCTGAAGGGCGAATCTGCTTCACAAAAGATTCGAGGCATTTTAATTCAAGGGATTGGATGGACCATTCCTATAGCCATCAGCATCTCCTTCGCATAGCCACCAGCACCTCCATCAACACCTTCAAAGCACCGAAGCTTTTTTCAAAAGCTGCTGGAAATAGAGGATATTTTTATCCGCACATAACTCAGGCTAAGCCAGAATTCACAACCTCCATTTGGGGAGAATCTAGGTCCTGTCTGTCCTGGTCCCTGATAGCCTGCAGGGAGGTCGGATTAAATCCAGCGAATATGTGGACTGGCAGACTCCAATCAGGATTGGATTTGGGGGGGGGGAGCCCTGTCTGTAAACCCTCCAGGGAGAGGGGTGAACATGGGCCTCCTCTCACCTAACGATGCCCCTGTTGTAGTTGCTTTTTCTTTAACTTCCATGGTTAATCTATTAAATCTTATTAATACTGTGAGTTGCTTTGGGGACCAGTGTCCTCTCTAAGGCGTGCACAGGTGCATGCTCTCACACATTCTTTATGTCCACTCAGTGAATTTTAGATCCTGCTAATGTTGAATCAGGAAGGCCCCACCCTGAATGCCTGGATACTGCCACCCAGAACAAAACTCATTCTGCACAGAGATGGAAAAAATTTAGAGAGAACACAGTTGCAACTACAGGGGAAAGCTGGAGAGAAATAGACTAAATAAACGAATAAATGTCGCATACCTTAATTCTTCCGTGCCTGTGTAATGTCCTGCAGCTTGGGGAATTGGGGAGCATGTAATAGTTGCAACCTACATCCAGACGAATGTTGCACTCTGCTGCTGCGCTAGTGCAAGAATGTAGCACAGTGAAAGAACCTCTACAGGTATTCTGGAGAGGTTCTTGCATGCACTAGCAGAAGATGCTGACAAGTTGCATAATGTGTTGCACAACAGGTTGCCCCATGCACTGTACAAACTTGTATGCATCCCAGAGTAGGGCGGATCGATCCACCCTCACAATCACGGATGTGCCTGTCATCACAGGGAGGGCTTTCCCCTCTTCAGGCGTGCCCCATCAAAACTGAACGGCGCGATGCATGGGTGATTGATGCAGCAGGGGCCGGACTTAGGAACATAGGAAGCTGCCATATACTGAGTCAGAACATTGGTCTATCTAGCTCAGTATTGTCTTCACAGACTGGCAGCAGCTTCTCCAAGGTTGCAGGCAGGAATCTCTCTCAGCCCTATCTTGGAGAAACCAGGGAGGGAACATGGAACCTAGATGCTCTTCCCAGAGTGGCAGCTCCATCCCCTGAGGGGAATACTTTGCAGTGCTCACACTTCTAGTCTCCCATTCATATGCAACCAGGGCAGACCCTGCTTAGCTGAGGGGACAAGTCATGCTTGCTACCACAAGACCAGCTCTCCTCTTTCCTTCATCCCACTGTACACAGCTACAGCAGGGCTTCTGGACAACGTCTGAATCAGGCTAATATTAGTCTGGATGTCCGTTTCATTTCACAGTGGGATCATCTTTATTTACAGCAATGTGCTCCCTCTATCCCTGAGCCTGCCTTCGAAACATGAAGCCAGTACAAATGTAAGGAGAGTGTGTGTGTCTAGGGGCTTTCTCTTGCCATAGGCTAACCCTGCTGTTGGCCCAAAGATTTTGGAAATGTCTTTTATTATTATTTTATTTTACAATTTCACCTTTTAACCTCCACACACACTTTCCTTGCCTCAGTGTATAAATTCAAAAGTCTTCCTAAAGCTCGGGCAGCCAAACAGAGCCTCTAATTTACAATACCGACTTGATTTCAATCAGTAATAAAATATTGAACAAAACATTTAAAAGAAAGTCAGTGGAGTCATTAACTACTGAAAATGAGCAGAACAGCAAGATCTTTCTTTCATTTTTCCCCTTCGACAATTTATGTAATGAGACACGACTGCGAGACAAGAAGATAATCAATGCCGAGTGGTTGTTTTAGTGAGCTATGCAGCAATTTGACTGGCACAAACAGACTTGAGAGACCAGAAAAGCCAAGAGAGGCTTAAATTAGAATTGGAGAATGTTAAGAAGAGAAGGAGAATTGTTGCAAAAATACGAACCAGAGGGGAGTTAGTAAAATCAACAATACACAATGATGCTTCTGCCATTGAGGTAGCTATTTGTCCCAGCAGATATTATGGGATGGCCTGGTTCTTGCATCGGTTTTGGACTACATTGCATTCTCACTCACAGAAAATGAATCTGCCTTCTACAAAATGAAGCTATTGGTCCATCTGATCCAGTGTTGTCTGCGAAACGAAGAAAGGAGGGATGGTAGGTGCAGCAATGATTTATCACTAGAAAATGTCCCAATGCATTTTGAGGAGGTAAGAACTTCTTCCTCAGGAGGAAATATACACATGAACGACTTCTCTCCAACAGGTAGCAGTATTACCTTAAAATGCATCCGGACTTTTCCTGGCAATCAATCAGTGCTGCTCTGTCCCTCCTTTCTTCCTTTCGTTTACATCCATGTAGTGCCATTCCTGCCATCTATTTCCAGCATTATCTGATCCAGCTGGCAGGATTGCAAGTTTAGGTCGGCTTTTCCCAGTGCTGCCGCATGAGAGCATTTAAGCAGGGATGCTGGGAACTGAAGCCAGGAAATTCTGCCTGCACAGTATATGCTTTACCATCGGCTCCTCCCCAAGAAATCCAGGACGCTATCCAGAACTGAATTCACAACTGCTAACACTACAGCCAACCACTAGACTAATAAGCTGAAAAGTGCCACCACAACAAAATGCTTAGATTCAACCCACAACCCAGCAATATAAACCAAGTACAGTGTAGCAAGTATGAGTTAGGAAGCCTTGTCTAGATCCACAGAAGTGTCCAGGATGCTCAATTGTCCATCTAGGAGGTTCGCCATGCAAAGAAGTAATGGTGCTGTATCATCGCCTCAGGCGGGCCAACCCTAAGATGGTGAAGCAGAATCCTTGAAGGAGGACTGTGGAAGAGCATCTCAGTGGAAGAGCATCTGCTTTGGGTGCAGAAAGCCCCAGGTTCAGACCTTGGCATGTCCCAAGCAGGGCTAGAAAATACCCTTCTGAAACTCTGGAGAGCTGCTGCCAGTCAGTGTAGACAATACTGAACTAGATGGTCCAGTGGTCTGACAGGGTATAAGGCAGTGACCTATGTAATCCATGGCAGCCGCAAACTGCCAACAGTGCAAGTGCTGGCTACTTTAGAAGTATATAGGATGTGAACTATATAGGATTGCTTCTATGCTCTATCTGATGATAGAGCATGGAAGCAATATGTACAAGGATTGTTAAGTCCCAAGAAAGGAGACAGAAGGAATATATTGTAATGGCATGAAATATGTCTGAGGCTCTCTCTCATTTTCTGGTGACAAACACAGGGGAGCAGCCAATGTCCTCTGAGGCAGCTGCAGATGGAAATAAAAAATGATGATATCCCGTTGAGATAATTAGGCCCCAAACAGCTTGGTGGTGGGGAGTAAACAAAGCAAAAATCCCTGGTTTTTAGCAATGCTTTAATCCCTGGTTTCTAGCAATCCTTGGTTTCTAGCAATGCTCATCCAAGGAGAGGAGAGCTGGTCTTGTGGTAGCAAGCATGACTTGTCCTCTTAGCTACATAGATGAAAAAAACCACAGATGTGACTAGATGAAGTACAACAGGAATGCTCAAAGACTCACCCCCAATTTTATGTGGTACACGTAGCTGAACAGAAATATCCAAGGAGAGGAGAGCTGGTCTTGTGGTAGCAAGCATGACTTATCCCCTTAGCTACATAGATGAAAAAACAACAACAACGTGACTAGATGGACTAGAATAGGAATGCTTAAAGACTCACCCCCAATTTTATGTGGTACATGTATATGAACAGAAATAACACACCAATTCTATAAAACAAAATACATACAAACTAGCCGACCCTGCACAGAGCATTTGTGCGGCACTTTGGGGCCGGCTGTTTCCCCCTCCCTCTTCCTCCTGCCCTGTCTCTCCTCTGTTCCCCTTCCCTCCAGCCCTGCGCTCTCCAGCCCTCCTCCCCTCCTGTTCCTCCACCCACAAAGAACCTCACTGGGCGGCGGACAGCCAAGAAAGGCCCCGCTGCCCACCCGCCACCGCTGTTTTTTTCTCCCTCCCATCCGCCTGCCACCGCTGCAGCTTTTCTCTCCCCCCCTCCGCCCTCCCACCACCACTTTTCTCTCGCCCACCGGCTGCCTTTCTCTCCCCCTGCCCGCTGCCTGCCGCCGCTTTTCTCTCCCCGCCGCTGCTGCTTTTCTCTCCCGCCTACCACCGCTTTTCTCTCCCCCACCCCCCTATTTTGCCAGCCAGCCAGCCAGCCAGCCAGCCACCGCCAGCACTTTCTTCCCCCTCTCCTCTTCACTCCGCCGGAACTCTTGCAGCGTGTCGTGAGAGTTCCACCACCAAATCCTGGACACGCATGCCATCTAAGAGAATTAATTATACAGATGTTGAAAAAGATCTTGCACAGCATATATAGTCCTCTATGAGACTTGGGTGTGATCAGAACAGTTCTTATCTTTATCATCCAGATACTCCACAAGCAAAGTTCAACACGAATACGGTAAGGTGAAAAGAACTCTTCTCATCGTAGTAAAACACCGCATTCCCATTCACAGTTCCATTGAGATGAATGTGGTATGTGCAATCCAACTCCCATTGCTGTGTAAGTGAAAGCCAATAGTTATTCCATCTTGCGGTGGAGTTAGGATCCATGTGGGAGGTGATACAGAGAGGTAATAGAGAGACAGGGACTAGAGACGGGACCTTTTCAGTTGTGGCTCCTTGACTTTGGAACACACTCCCAGAAGAGCTTTGCCATGTTCCTTCTCCCAAGGTAAAAACAACAACAAAGAAGACACATCTTATATCTGGTAGGTTTCTTTCTTATTTATTTGTTTGTTTGTTTGTTTAATTTCTATACCGCCCTTCCTAAAGGGGCTCAGGGCGGTGTACATTCAAACAAAAAACACATAATAAAACAATTAAAATCAGAAAACTTTTAAAACAGATGAAATATCATTAAAACTAAAAATCAAACTAGATATCATTGAAAGCCAGGCTAAAGAGCATGGGTCTTTCCTGAAGGCCTCCAAGGAAGATAATCCTCTTCTACCTACAGGGAGCATATTCCACAACCCAGGGGTGACAACTGAGAAGGCCCAATTCCAGGTTGCCACCAGATGAATTGATGGCACCTGAAGACAGACCCACCTCCTCCCACTCCATGATCTTAATGAGCAGTGGTGATCTTGTAGAGAAAGGTGCTCTCTCGGGTAACCCAGACCTGAGGGTTTCAGGGCTTTGTTTATATTTTATTTATTGTTTATTTATTGTTAAATTTTTATACCACCTCTCATTAAAACAATCTCAAGGTGGTTTACAAAACATTTAAAATATGATGACTATAAAAATTGCACAATAATTTTTTAAAATGGAATATAAAAATACAAATCTGATTAAAAGTTTAGAAAACATACACAATATAACCATAAAATACAAAGTGGCAGCACCAAAAAAACACACCCCATCTTAAAGTCTGGGTAAAAAGCTAAGATTTTACTAGTTTTCTAAAAACTGTGATGGAGTCTGAGGAACGGGTGTCCACTGGGGAGCATTCAAAAGCCTGGGGGCAATAACTGAGAAGGCCCTGCCCCATGTGCACAACAGCTGAGCCTCCCTGATTGTTGGCACACAGAGCAGAGGCCCCCCTGATGACCTCATCATGCAGGTAGAAACCCTTGGGAGTAGGCGGTCCTTCAGGTATCCAGGACCCAAACTGTTAAGGGCTTTAAAGCCCTTGAATCGGACCTAGAAACAAATTGGCATCCTATTCTTCCTGTCATTTCTGGTCTGACGAGGCAACGGGGTGGCATGGAGGTACGCTGCCACCTCGCCGGACCATTTTGCAGTGTAGGGCCGGTTGGAGAAACGCAGCAGGAGGGGTAAGCACACATCCCCCCAGCCTATGAGCTGCACCCCCGCTGGTTCCGTGCACATTCCTAGTGGCCAGGAGTGCTTTTTATCAGCTTCAGCTGATACATCAGCTATCTCTATTTCTAGAGGTGAATGACCTTAAAACAGCAGTACATATGCTGGTAACCTCCAGACTTGACTACTGTAATGCGCTCTACGTGGGGCTGCCTTTGTACGTAGTCCGGAAACTACAGTTGGTACAGAATATGGCAGCCAGATTGGTCTCTTGGACAACATGAAGGAACCACATAACACCAGTTTTAAAAGAACTGCATTGGATGCCAATATGTTTCCAGGTGAACTACAAAGTGCTGGTTATTACCTATAAAGCCCTTAACAGCTTGGGTTCAGGCCAGGGTTTCTTAAACTTGGGCCCCCAGATGTTGTTGGACTACAACTCCCATCATTCTCAGCCACAAAGGCCATGTCTGGGGATGATGGGATGGGGGCCCAAGGTTAAGAAAACCTGTTTTTTAATTTAAAAGAATGCCTCCTTTGTCATAAACCCTGCCATCTGTTACGATTTTCTGGCGAGATCCGGTTACAGTTGCCACTGGTTCGTTTGGTGGCGACCCAGGACCGGGCTTTCTCTGTGGCTGCCCCGGGGTTTTGGAATATGCTTCATGCTGAAATAAGAGCATCTCCATCTCTGTTTGTTTTCAGGAAGACTCCCAAGACTCTCCTGTTCTCACAAGCTTTTAATTAGAATTAATTTTTAAAATTTTAATTTGTTTTAATAACTTTTATACTATTGCTTTTATTGTGTTTCATGTATTTTAATCTGTGTTTATTTTTTAAATATTTTAATATTGGTACACCGCCTAGAGATGTACATATCAGGTGGTATAAAAATATGATACATACATACATAGGCAGCCCTACATAGAGCGCATTGCATTCATCCAACCTGGAGGTTACTAGCTGGTGTACCACGGTTTTCAGCTTATTCTTCTCAAGGAATGGGCAAAGTTGTCGAATCAATCATAGCTAGCAGGAGGTGCTCCTGACCACAGCCTCAACCTGGGATACAAGGATGAGACTTTTAGCTTTTTACTTGTAACTTTTAAAGCTTTTTCAGTGACCTTCTTTAATGCACAATAAAAGTTAAAAGTTTAAAAGTTTAAAAACATTCAAAAGTTTAAAACTTAAAAACTAAACCACAGATGTAACAAACACTTCCAAAATGTGTAACTTTTAAATGCGGTTTTATCTTGGTCTTTTAACTTTTTTTTTTTTTAATTAAACTGTTTCATACTGTATCTATTTCATTAATGTTGTGAGCCGCCCCAAACAGGAGTAGAGGGGCAGGTTATGCATATTTTAAATAAATCAAATAGTAAATACGTGTGAAGAGTGCATGGAACTACTGAACTCAGGACAGGGCTGTTCTGAGGAGGAGATAAATGTGCTGTAGGGAGACAGCCTGGGCTTCCTGGAGAGAAGATGGGCTAAGCAGGCGGAAAAGGGCCAGGATGATGGACCTGCCTTTCCTCCCTTTCTGAGGCACAAGGGACTGGAGGCCCCCTAGTGGGGCAATAGGAGCAGAAAAGTGAGCTCAGGCATGATGACCGGCTGAAGCAGATGATGAATTCATGAGATTTTCATTCTGCCCTTCCTCCAAAATGTTGGAAGTGAAGCTGCACTCTCATGCCTCAGTGACAGAGGGAGACAGACTAGTGAGTCAAAGGGCTAGAGGGATCAAGACATTGGTCATTCCTCCTCTCTACTGCTCTGACACTATCCCTTTGGTATGTAGATTGCTACTCTCAGGCACTTACTTACTTCCTGCCTCCCTCCCTTGCTTCTTCCTTCTTCTCCCTATCACACACGCTTGCCTCTCTTTGCACCATGTATGCACAGAGATGCAGACAGCATCTCTCTGCATCCAGCTAGCTAGCTAGATTAGAGTTCCTATCTCTCCACTTTCCTATCTAGAATGGAGTTCACCAATAAAGACTCCTTATATTGATTTGAAACTATGAACTGGCTCCAAGTTTCCTTTGCTCTTAGCATACACGCATGCCTGGGCAGACTCTGCTGTTTTTTTCCTCTGTGCACTCTGCTGTAATAGAAGGGTATCTCTTACCAGAGAGAATTCCCAACACAAAAGGCTTACAGCAACAGGCACAATTCTTCCCCAGTTTTATCCTCACAACACCCTGTGAGGTAGGTGAGGCTGAGAGATGGTGATTGGCCAAGGTCACCCTGTGAACTTCATGCCTGAGTGAGGATTTGAACCCAGGTCTCCCAAGTCCTCTAACCCACAGGCTGTCATAAACCTGCCACACTCGATGAACTGTCAGTAATTTACGATGCAGCAGCAGATGAAGAGATGTCTCCGGTTACACAGTTCTTTCAAGCAGGCATGAGGCTTTCATCCAGCCTCATCGTCTGGATCCAGACTTTCATAGGTCAGATTCCAGAGATCCCAAGTTCAAGGGTCCAAGGCATCATGATACCTTGAAACCTCTATCAAGGCTGTTGATGAGTTGTCTCCAGTAGCACGGCAGAGTGAAGCCGCAGAATTTATTAATTTTTTACATTTTATTTATTTTACATTTTTATATCCCTCTCTTCTTCCAAGGAGCCCAGCGCTGTTTACTACATACTTAGGTTTCTCCTCACAACAACCTTGTGAAGTAGGTTAGGCTGAGAGAGAAGTGACTGGCCTAGAGTCACCCAGCTAGTATCATGGCTGAATGGGGATTTGAACTCGAGTCCCCCTGGTCCTAGTCCAGCACTAGCCACTACACCACGCTGGATCTACACCACGATGGATTCCAGCAGGTTGCCAGCTGGAATCAATCAGCGCTGCCACCTTCAATAAGTCTCTTGCACACTGCAAGCGACTGTTGCGTCTCAACTCGCTGACTTGGACATGCCACTTCTTGTGCCTGCATGCCCTGGGAGATAACACCGGCAGCGAGAATTCCTCCTGGGATTCGTCACTCTGCTCTGCCTCCTGCACCAAGCCCTCCTCGAGTGCCTCCTCACTCTCATCACAAAGCTGGCCCTTGGGAGCCTCAGGTAAATTCACTGCCTCTACCCCTCTTCTGAGTCCTCGAACGAAGGCCTGACACAGACCACTGCACCACAGTGGCTGTCCAGTCACACGGTCACGCTTTTAGCTTATTATTATCTGACAACTACATTTGTTTTCTCTTGCCTCGTACTTGGCTGCGCAATTTCATCTCATCCTTTTATTTTGCTGATGAAAGATTCAAGAATCTTGTAAGTATTCTTCTTCCTTAAATATATTTTAAAGGCTTTCCCCCTGAGGTGTGGTATACTGGCAAATGCTCCTTGGACAGCTCTGAACCTTTTCTTTTCTTTGATGAATACAAAGCAATTGGATCTGGACTTTAATTTGAAAAGTCAAGCTGCTAGGAACGTAAAAATGATTGCACTTCATGACTCCCACTGCCTGGCTGGCAGAACTGTAAAAGAATTACATTTCCCTGTCCCATACTAAACCTTATATTTATCATGGATTCTACATTAAACAGGTCAGTTGCTTTGGCAGAGAAGATTCCTCTGAGATGCCAATTTCCTTTTTCAAAATTAAGTTTCTTGGTTCTATACAGTAATTCTACTGCTTTACCAGTGTTAGGGGAAGTTCTGATAACTTTTTCCAGTGCACATGTTCAGGAGAGTGTGCTAAAAATGGCTGGCTGCCTTCCCTTTGGGCTCAGTACCCCCTCAGTGCAGAGTAGGGATGTGCACGGTCCAGTTTGGATACCCCTTTTATGGGCCTCCAAATTGGTTCATGTGCACGTATGCTGGGCACTTCCATGCACTTCCGGTCAGGGGATCAACCGGGTGGCAAGGAGGCACACTGCCGCCCTGCCAGACTATTTTTACACAGAGCACTGGAGGGGGAAGCTTGGTGGGGGGCAGGATGTAAGTGCATCCTTCCCCATCCTTAAAGCTACCCCACCACCACCACCATTGGCTCAAAAGGCGCTGGTTCCGTGCTCACCACTAATAGACCATGCTTCCTTTTTATAGATTGGGTATCCCTAGACTATCCCCGGACACATTTAACAGCTAGCCAGTATGGTATATTGGTTAGTTTGTTAGACTAGGTCTTAGAAGATCAGAATTCAAATCCTGACAACCCTTGATTTTTCTGGGTTACTTTGGGTGGGTCACACGCTCTGAGCCTAACCTATCTCACAGGCTTGATATGAGGATAAAATATGGGAGAAACATTTTTAATTTTTTAAATTAATCATGTTATGAATTGGTCTTCTTTTATCAGACCATTAACTAGTCATCTTTCATGGGTAAGTTCAAAGCAACTTGCTAAGCTCTACCTAAACATCCTGATATTGTGAAGCCCTTTCCCAAACTTTCAGCTCTTTGCTACCTCCATCCTGCCAACTGCCAAGAGAACCAGTATGAGCTCTTTGTGAAAGAGTTTTTTATAATCAGTTTTAAAAAATGGAAAATCATGCTAGGGCAGGGTCTGGTGCCATGATCTGAAATTGGCCCCCCCTACTTTCTAACTTCTGGACATTCCCACCATAAATGCATGAGTCCCATGGACCTGACATCCCCTCTAGGGATGTGCAGAATGTTCCAGATGTGGATCATTTCAAATATGGAAAATTTGACTCGAAACGGAGCATTTTGAGTGCTCCAAACTCGGAACAGAACACCCCTAAAATAGGGGACCTGTTCCAAGCTTGGAATGGAACAGAACTGTTCCACTTGGAATGTTCCAAGTTTTCTGTGTTTTTTGTTTTTTGTTTAATCTTAATATAGCGAGGGCAACAGTGAAAGATTACTTTAACATTAAATTAAAACATAGCTTCTTTTTAAAAAATTAAGATTTTTATTTATTTCTAATACAGGGAGTACAAAAGGCCAGGGGGAAAATTGAATCAAAAAAATAAAAGACATCTCTAAACTTCTATATACTATGGTAAAGTAAAAGTGATGAAATGCAGATTTACTGTCTATACCATAAGAACTCATCATGTGAAAGCAATTGATCACGTGAAAGCAATCAAATTTAGGGCTGATGTATGTATTCTTTCAGATATCAAACCGATTTTCACCAACAAACATAAAATAATTACTCCAATGCAGCTTTTCTTTAGTTAGTACATTCTAAAAAAAGAGGCGGGGGTGGGGGGTGGGAAGAGGCACTGAAAGCCACCACCACAGTGGCACTTCCACTGGTATCCTGCATAGCAGTGGCTTGTCTCTGGATCTCACCTGGCTTCTGCACATGTTGAGCACGCAAATGGCCTCCAGGCATGCGCAGAGGCCTCGTGAGATCTGGAGATGCGCCGCCACCACGCAGGATGCCAGCAGGAGTGCTGCAGCAAAAGCTTTCTGTGCTGACAGTTCCGATGGTAAGAAGCGATGTATAATTTAACGTTAAAGTAACCTCTTGTCGCTGCCACCCAGCACTACCCTCACTACATTAAGATTTTTTAATTTAAAAAAAACAAACCACGGAACTCTCGGAACATTCTGAGTGAAAAGGTTATGTTCTGGCAAAAAACCAGGGTCGCCCCAGTGTTTTGGTCAGAATGTTCTGCCCCTTTGGCATTCTGTTCCGATTCGGAATGGAACACCAAATGTGTTCTGTGCACACCGCTAGTCCCCCTCAACAATTTGGAGAGAGTCTTCTGTTAACATAGTGAAGCTTTACCAGTGTTAGGTGCCATCTCTGTATTAATTTGAGAGTGGTCTTTTTGAGTTATTGATGGAATTGTTTTGAGAGGTTTCCTACTGCATATTGCATACCTAGGACTTACAGCCCCATGGTCCTCCCTAGTAGACTGGCCTTCTCATGAGAGGGATAGCCCACTGGCAGCAAGTGGTGGAGGAGTGTAGTTTGGTCCACATGGACTGTTTTGATGGGGTGATTCCTCACAGCAGCATCCTAGGTCATGGCGGGACAGACCCCCCCAGGATCCTTTGCCCTCCCTCATATACATATCCCCTCCTAGAAAGTCTTCATGTTCCCTTCCCTTTCGTGAGTAACAGGGAAATAGTGCCCCCTAATATCCCCCCACCCACTCCAAAATCATGCTTGTGCAGGACGATTTAGGTGCAGGGCTCTTAGGAGGGCAGCGGTGCCATCGATGTCTGAAGAAGTGCTGGCATGTCATGGCATTTAAAGGGATTTAAATGCCCTTTCCATGCCAAGGGCAGGCAGATGGCTCCAAAAATGGACGATTATGCTCTGCACACCCCCTTCAAGATTGTGGCCACTCCCGGCCGCTACTCTGCCATGCTGATGCTTTGCCCACAGTCTAGTCATGGAACTTGCTGGGATCAGCCTCAGTGGACAAGCAGCAGGGAGGGGCTCTCCTCTCTTGGAGCTGGAGGTTGGTGGGCTGTGGTTGTACAAATGTCTGTGGCATGATTTATAGTTTAAAAATGAAACCACGGGTTCACCAACCTCCAGTTCTGTGTTATGTCTGAATTTGGCCATCCACTTCTACCCAGGTTTTCCTTTTCCTTTGCTTCCACATAACTGAAAATTAGGAGCATACACCGTACCCAAATAGGGGTGTGCACAGAACCGGATGGACAGGTTTGGTTTGAGTCTGAACCAGACCCGCACCGGACTGGTCAAGTTCAGTCTAGCACCCCCACAACCCCCGCCCCCTGGTCCAGTCCAGGAGGGGGTGGGTTCGAGGACCTTTTCAAAAAAAAATATTATTTTTTAAACTTACCCCCCTCTGGGGGCTTCTTTGAGGAGGCAGGGGATCCGTGGAGGTTCCCCCTCCCCCTGCCGAGCTTCCTTCTTTCTAAAATGGCCCCGTTGGGCCATTGTTCGGCCTGTTCAGGTCTTTCACCAGGCACGGTGGCCACTTTGGAGGCTGCTGCGCCTGCACAATTGGCTTCTGCATGGTCTGGGTATTGCCGGGGGAAAGGCCCGAATGGGCTCACACCAAACCTGCCCATCTGGTTCCATGCACACCCCTATTTGGGAACCTCCACAGACACCCATAAGAACATATGAACAGCCCTGCTGGATCGGGCCCAAGGCCCATCTAGTCCAACATCTTGTTTCACACAGTGACCCACCAGATGTCACTGGAAGCCTACAGCAGGAAATGAGGGCATGCCCTCTCTCCTGCTGTTACTCCTCTGCTGTTACCCCCCCCCCCACCCGCTACCTTGGAGAAGCCCCCCAGAGGGGGTATGTTTTTTAAAAATTATGTTTTTGGTAAAAGTTCTGCGAAACCCCTGAACAGGCTGGGGTGGGGGTTTGGTCCAGGGCCCAGCCGAACCAGGGGTGGTTCGGCTTGACCCTGAGCCTTCAAACCGAACCAGTTCAATTTGGGACCTGTTCAGTTCCAAACCTGCTCGCACATCCCTATTCCCAAACCTGGGTAGAACACAGTTTTTGATTGTGTGTGTGTGTGTGTGTGTGTGAGAGAGAGAGAGAGAGAGAGAACATGAAAGTGTACATATTTATGTATGTGTGTGTTACAATGAGAGAGAGAATGAAAGTGTGTGTGTGTGTGTGTGTGTGTGTGTGAGAGAGAGAGAGAGAGAGAGAGAGAGAGAGAGACTGTGTGGATGTGGATAAAGAGGGAAGGGAGTTGGCTGAAAGTATATTGAGATCATAAGGGCTCCTTTCTGTGGGATCTGATATGGGTTAGCAGACATGGTACTCTGTATGAGTGCCTCTTGATTGCACTCCTACAAACTGCATTACTTGTAAATAAATCAAATATTACAAAGGCAGCCTCAGTCTCTAGGGCTCTCTCACCAAGCCCAGACAGCAATGGCTGCTCTCCTGGAATGACTTACTGCTTGGGGATGTTGAAACATTATATTTTCATGAAGAACTATCACGTAACTTTAAAGTGCTGAATATTCAAAAGAATTAAAACATGGAACAAAGGAAGGAAATCTATGGTGTAAAATCTGATTTCACTGGCATTTCCTATATAACTTTTATACCAAACTGCCCTCCTGTGTACTTGCCTTCCTTTCCCACATCTCTGGGCACCCTTTATGCAATGCACACCCAGCATCTGGAAATTAAACAGCGCACTAAACAACCGCTCCCTTGTGATTTGCACCAAGTAACATAAATTTATGCAGTGCATTTTTATTTCTTTTAAATAGCACTAAATTAGATGAAGACCTTGAATGCTGATTTTATTATATGAGATTTCCACATTGCTCCCAAGTCTGCAGTAGCTATTCATAATAATTTATTCTAACATGGTCATGATGACTATAGTCAGATCCCTAAGCACTCTAATCGGATAGCATGGAATTGCTAAAGATCCTCCGTCTAGCCAAGAGCCTTAAATTTCGGAAGCTGGAAGGAAAGAGAATAGAGATTAGGTGTTCAAAACAGTTTTGAAGACTAGCTTCTTCCCATGCTTTCTTCTGCACTATCACAAATCTAGGCCCCTTTCAAAGTTTTCTTAAGGGGCCATTCTTTGATTCCCTCTTGAAAGGTAGTTGTTGGGGAGTTTGGGCAGTAAGCCTTGTTATAAGAAGTGGTTGTTTTTGTAGGGGAAGAATGGCAGTTCAGTCCCCAAATAGCAGAACAAAACCAGTTTGGTGAGAAAGCAGCAAAGCAAGAGGTCTTTAGTATTGAAGAACTGCAGGATTTTTTTTTAAAAGAAAAGGTTACAAACAAATGTGAAAAAGCCTGCAGCTTAATTTAAGCTGTAGCTCATGGTTGAAGAGAGAGACCAAAACAAACAGCCATCTCTGGAGAGACAAAAATGGAGACTAACACTGGAAGAGCAAAGAGGGGAGGAGTCCAACACTTTAATCCATGTCCCTAAACCGCCACCACCCAGTGGTCACTATGAGACATTGCAGCTGAGAGGTGATGCTGCCAGGGTCCTAGCCGCAACTGTTTTAAAGTACATATATACCAATTGTAATCGTCTTAGGTCACTTTCCCTGATATTCACGGATGTTAGATCATTTTCCTTCCTCATTCTCTGTGAGTACAATTTCCCAGGTACTTATAAAAAATAATCTAAGAACAATATATGGCTGAGATCACTTTAAATTAAATACACAGCCAGGGGTGTCACAATAATTGAGTGGATGGGTTCAAAGAACCCAGGCCCCCCAGCTCCTGAGGGCCCCCAACTCCACCCCTCCCTATTTTCCTCATTATCTCCCTCACTCCGAGGGGCTGCCAGGGAGAGGGGCAAACATGGGCCCCCTCTCCCCTAGCTACGCCTCTGTACACAGCATCTGACCATTATTAGCTACTGGTGTACCAGCTCCTGGCCTTTTCTTCTGGTGATTTTTAGATTTCCCCCATAGACTTCTATGGGGATTTCCACCAATTTTACCAACACTGATTTTACCGACCCTGACCTTCTGAAGACACCAAAAGGACCGGAACTAAAACCTGGGGTTCTAGATCTGAACCAACCCGATCCAATGTTTTTAGTCATGTACACCCCTACTCTTTATGACTCCGGAGGACCCAAGCTGTTAAGAACTTTATAGGTAATAACCAGCACTTTGTACATTACAGTAGTCAAGCCTGGAGGTTATTAGTATATGTACCACTATTTTAAGGTTGTTTACCTCCAGGGCGTTTTCCAGACTACGGATTTGCAATGGTTAATGCGTTGCAAACTGTGACGAAATAGTGTAACGGTTTCAAAATGAGAGTAAAGGGTTGTTTAACGCTTCGTTGTAAGCTGGTGGCCATTCATATTTTCCATCCCCTGAAATGTATTTTCCAGGCAGGAGTGTCCATATTCTCCTAGAAAACCATTTCTCTGCCCCTCCTCCTGCTCCATTTGGGCCAATAGACTTGTGGAGTGTGTGTGTCATGATTTTTTAAATGTGGGAGCGAAAGGAAATCCTGTGGCGAGCATGGAAGGGGGAAGAGAAGAACTGGCACGCCTGGGGGGGGCTGCTCACTGCTCGCTGGCCGCCACCACTGCTCCGCCGTTCCCCCCTCCAGAGCCAAGGCGGTTATGCGGGTAACCTCACTGAGCACAGCAGGCTGCTCACCACTCGTTGGCATCTGCCACTCCCTCCCCAGAGCTGAGGTGAGCACCCGGAGAGCCTCACCAAGCAGAGCAGGCTGCTTGCCGTTCACTGGCTGCTGCCACTCCCCGCCCACCGAGCCGAGGCGGGGGCACGGGCAGCCTTGCCGAGTGGAGCAGGCTGCTTGCTGGTTGCTGCCACCACTCCTGCTCCAGGGTCAAGGCAGGCGCACAGGAAGCCTTGCTGAATGGAGCAGGCTCTTTGCCTCTCACTGGCCACCGCCGCCACCACCCCCCCCCCCGCCCACACACATGGCGGCGGCCATGCCAAGTGTTGTTCCGCTGGGAGCCAAGGCGGGCAAGTGGAGCGGAGCAGGCTGCTCATCACTTGCTGCCTCAGCTACCACTCGCTGCCCCCCCCAGATGGCGCCACCATCTTGGGGCCCCTCCGAACATGGGGCCCTGGGTGATCATGCCAGTTGCGTTGCCCTAAGGAAGTGCCTGCCGCAGGCAGAGCCTCACTAGGACCAGGGAGCCTTGCAGCTTTCTCCTCTCCGCCATTGCCCTTGTTGCGTCCCTCCTGCCGGGCCTTCTCCTGAGGAGGGAGGATGGCCGAGGTGCACAGATAGATAGATAGATAGATAGATAGATAGATAGATAGATAGATAGATAGATAGATAGGAGGGAAGAGGCAGAGGGGAGGAGGGGAGGGGAGCACTCCCCCAGTGAGGGCTGTGGGATTGCACAGCAGTAAATGAATCATGATTCAGTTCAGTGGGCTTCCTTTTAAGTAAGAGACTGTTCTCTCTCTCTCTCTCTGCCCTTTGCCTTGTAGTATTTATTATTTATTTATTTAACATATTTGTATACTGCCCAAAACGCAAGTCTCTGGGCTGTTTACAACAAGTAAAAAGATTAAACATTGCAGCAATTTAAAATTTAAAACAACGTTAAAACTATTTAAAATAATCAGACAATTAAAACAGTGTCTAATTAAAAGCCTGGGTGAACAAATGCGTCTTGACCAACTTTTTTAAAGTTGTGTGAGATGGGGAGGCTCTTAAGTGGAATTGCACAGAGGTAAATGATTTAGTTCAATGGGCTTCCTCTTCAGCAAAAAGTACATGAGAAAGGGTTGGATTCAGAAGTCTGCTCAGCTGCACTAACATGAGTCTCTGGCCAAAGTAACAAATTAAAAAGGGAATGCATAAAAGAACCCTGGTGGAAAAATAATAATGGTAATAAAACCCCTCTGATCTCCTCCCTCCCCCTCCCCTTTTGTGTTGAGATGCTCCAGTTATGTTGGAAGCAAGCGGAGGAGGAGGGAGGTGTGGGGTTTGGGATCTGTGGGAGGAAAGGAGGGAAAAACTAAGATTTCTCCCTGCCTGTTTCTCTCCCCAAGGTGAGTGGACGGAGGAAGCAAGCACAGGTGGGGGCAAAGAACTGTCCACACTGCAAAATGCAACAATGAATAAAATGCGGGTCAAGGCTTCCTACAATGGAAAAATGTAGCTACTTTCCTGCAGCGCATTTACAATGTTGTAGGGCAAAAACGCATCATTAAAATGTGAATCAAGGCATGGGAAATGTATGAATGCGCCCTGCTGACAACGTAGCGACACACCGATGTGGAAACACAGGCAATATGGAGGGGCACTTAGGGGATATGGTGTGAGTACGTAGCAGTGTGTAATCTGGAAAACGCCCAGAAATGGGCGTAGCTGTCGTATCAGCTGAAGATGATAAAAAGTATTCCTGGAGCCTATTTATTGTCTCCTACAAACGGAACATGTATTCCCTACACACCACGCATGTTGTGGTGTTCTGAAATGGCTGATTCCAAACCATTTCCTTTTTTTAATATAAACACGCTGTTACCACTTTGAACTTCTTCCTGATTCATCCCACAGAACAAACCTAGACCTCTTCATTATCACAGTGATGGCCAAGGACAGCAGCTTGTCACCAAAACATATCATGAAGAGTAATGTTAATCCTGTAGGAAGAATAAGTCTGCTATGATCCCAGGATGGATTTAAAACTAAAATAGCTGATGTACTTTCACGGTGGCACTTTTAGCAAAAAGAAAAAAGTGGGGGGAGAAAGATATTTTATAGCTCTTTCTTTGCACACCAGCGCTGATGTAGTTTTTACACTGTAACTTATACACTTTCAAGTGCGGTGGAAGATGATTTATCTAATCTATATGATACAGTTAGAATGTTCTGCTGTAAAAATATGAGCTATTGATCTCAGGAGATTCTAATTTAGATTAGCTTCTGCGGGGGAAAAAGAGTAATAAACTGAAACGCTCTTTGCAGAGATCACATTCTGAATGACTTCTCAAGGAGTTAAAAATAGTCTCACCAAGTTGATCTTTACAGATAATTCAGGCTGGGGGATGAGAAGTAAAACTGTGTGTGTGTGCGTATGTGTGTGTGTGTTCAGCCTCCGGGCCCAGAGCCCTCCCCCAGTGGCCTGTGCACCCTCCCCACTCCGAGGCATACACCTTCTTTCCTTACCTGGGCAGCAGCAGCTGTTGCTCCTGCCGCCCACTGCCAATGACCTGTGCAGAGAAGCAGGGAGGTCTCCATTTTGTTCCTCTCTCCAGAGAAGAATGGAATGGGACCTCCCTGCTTCTCAGTGCTGAATGTGAGTGGTGGGCAGCAGCAAGGGTAGCAGTGGGCAGTGAGGAGACATGGCAGCCAGTGGAGGGAGGGTGTGTGGTGGGGGGAGACTGGTGAGGGGCCTTTGCTAGCCACACCCCCTGGCAGGCCTGTGTCCTTGGGACACATTTGAACATTGGTAGCTCCATCCTTGGAGCCATCATTTTTAAAAGGCCCTGTTCCTGTTAGCCACCCATCTTGTCCTATACAGGGGTTCACAAGCTTTTCTAACAAGTACACCCCTTCTGTCACAAACTTTCAGCTCAGGCACACCCAAAGAGATTGTGTGTGTCGTTTTCGCAAGTTTACTTTTCCTCTTACTTCAATGGGAGTACTTATAAGTAACTTATTATTTTTGTATTATGTTTCAGTGCATGCAAACCATTCAGTTCAGGTTTAGTTCGGACCCTGACCAGCAATACAAATTATGTATGTATTATTATTTATTTGGTTTCAGATTTTTAAAAAAAACAAAACTTTAAGCATTAATAAAAATCCATCCTAAAGTATAACAATTGGATTAGAGTCTGTCTGATTCTATCTGGCTACATTATTATATGCAACGTCAGAACCTTAACAGTTGGGGCCTGGGGTACCTGAGGGTCCGCCTGCTCCCAAGGGTTGCTGCCTGCTTGATGAGTTCATCTGAGGGGGCTCTGCTCCGACAATAAGGGAGGCTCTGTTGTCATACATGTGGGACAGGGCCTTCTCTGTTGCTGCCCCCAGGCTTTGGAATACTCTCCCAGTGGCCATTCGCTCCTTGGATTCCATCAGAGTTTTTAGGAAGCTTGTTAAATCTTGGCTTTTTATCCAGGCTTTTACACGATTGTATTTATTGCTGCTTCTATGTGTTTTTACCCGTGTATAGTTTTTATGCTTGTATTTTATAGATTTTAAATTAGGTTTGGTTTTTATATTTTTAGCTTAACATTTTTATTGTCATTTTATTGTATGTTTTTAAACTTTTGTAAACCGCCTTGAGATTGTTTTTAATGAAAGGCAGTTCATTAAATTCAACAATAAAACAAACAAACAAACTATGGTCAACAAGAAGAAAGTAAACAAAAAACTCATCTGAACGGCCTGGAAAATTTCTTAGTAAAGGAGCTATAAGAGAAGTATGAAAATCTCAATTATTGACACTGCTAGAACTTTCTGAAAAGCATTTCCTTGGCTGCTGAGCCTGGCACTCAGGATGGCTTAGGGGAGGGGAAGGAGAATTCTGCCTATCAATCTTCCCGCTCCTGGAAACTATTTGTTTCACACTCTTAATGTTGGCGAATGGAAGCATCTGCCACATTAGAAGTGGACCTCGCTATACAATGATCCACCATCCATGGTTTCGTGTATCCACGGTCAAGTGATCGACACCTGACTTGGGCATACATGGGCGGGGGGAAGCAGCCCACAAGGGGTTAATTCTGTGTATCCGCAGGTCAGAGGCAGCCAGAAATGACCGCAGAGGTCATTTCCTGCTGCCATTTTGCAAAACAGCCATTTTCTGGCCCATTTACTTGAAAATCCCGGCGAGGAATCATGGGAAAATGCTTTTAAAAGGACTATATCTGACTTCTGAGGGGCATTGCTGGATCACTGGAGGCCCAAAGAGCATGGCAGGGCACTATTTTGTTCTTATAAACCTTTCCACCACCCCACCCCCATTTTGGGGCAATTTTCAGGCCTCCGCGAACCTAACCCCCGTGATCCCATTGCCTCAATTACTCAGTATTCACAGTTTCCGTATCTACAGTAATTGCGGAGATCAGAACCCCCACGGAGACTGAGGTTCTCTGGTACATTTAGTCTCCCATAAGGGGTTGCAGCTCTCTTTGTGAGAGAATAGTTGCTGAAGCTTGTCACCCTCCTCCCTCCTTTTCTGCCATGAACACATTGCTGAGGTCATGCAAGCTTCAAGCAGCTGATCCTCAGATGGGGAACAAATAGCATGGCTGTAGCATGTGGGGGGAGACATTAGGGCTCTGAGTACCCCCTGGGATTCCTTCAAGCAGCCCTAGAAGTACATAGAAACATAGGAAGCTGCCATATACTGAGTCAGACCATTGGTCTTTCTAGCTCAGTATTGTCTACACAGAGTGGCAGAAGCTTCTCCAAGGTTGCAGGCAGGAATCTCTCTCAGTTGTAGGCTTGGAGAGGCCAGGGAGGGAACCTGGAACCTTCTGCTCTTCCTAGAGTGGCCCCATCTCCTAAGGGGAATGTTTTACAGTGCTCAAATGTGGTCTCCCATTAAAATGCATCCAGGGTGGACTCTGCTTAGCTAAGGGGACAAGTCATGCTTGCTACCACAAGATCAGCTCTCCTCTATTATAATATAATATAATATAATATAATATAATATAATATAATATAATATAATATAATATAATATAATATAATATGCTTATATTATAAGTACCCCTGGTTGGAAACCTCTGCCCTATAAAATAGAGATACCCAATGTTGGCCTCCCTAGATAATCTGAATAATTGGGCAGTTTTATATGGGAGTAGGCAGTCTTTCAGATTTTTTTACTCTACAGTAAAAGGGAGCTAGTGTGGCCTAAGTGGTTACATTATTGGGCTAGGACCATGGAGTCCTTCTTTCCAATCTTTGCTCAGCCATGGAGTGTCTGGGTGATATTGGGCCAGTCACATGGCCCTATTCATATATTACATAGGAACATAAGCTGATGTCTGCGGAGCAGATCATTGGTCCATCTAGCTAAGTATTATCTACTCTGACTGGCAGTGGCTCCCCAGGGCTCCAGGTAGGACACCAGGGATTGAACCTGGGACCTTAAGCACACAAACCAGATGCTCTGCCACTGAGCTGTGTGCATACAAGTGTCAGTACACAAGTACATATTTGTGTGTGAATGACTGTCCATGTATGCATTCCCTTTAAGAATGAAACTGCATACAGGTCCCTCAAGTGCAGGATACAGCTAGGAAGTGTATGTATGTGTATGTATGCATTTGTTTTAATATTTATATCCCACTTTTCCTACTTCTGATGATTTATCAATTAAAAGTTGGAGCAGAGAAGAAGACTGTGAAACCTGACCCCCTTCTGTTGTAGCAGCAAGTGAAAGACAAAATTGGGTTGAATTTGTGAGTCATTTTGCATTATCATCAAGGGATCCTGTTGGGAGTTGTGGAAAATTAATGTTAAGACATATTTGAACATAGTTTAAGTGGAACTGATATGCAGCCTGCAACAGAACTGAATGGCTGATTATGTTGGCTACATTGGCCTTATTTTTGCAGGTTGTTTTTGACTGAGCATTGTCTTTATGGAACAGCCTGTATGCCCTTGGGAACAAAAGTCCAGATGACACCTGAGGGCAGATCCCCGCTGGGACAAAAGTACAAGAAAGGGAGGGAGGGTAGAAGAGAGAGATGTTCTGCTTTTCTCTGGAATAAATTAGGAAGATAGTTTCTTCCAATCAAGGCAGGACTGCACAGCTATTGTATTTCTTTGGAAGGAGTTTAATATGAGCCAGTCAAAGAAGAATCGTGAGCTTTATATTGATAGCTTATAATCTGTATCCATACAGCCCACATCACTTCTCTTGTCTATGGATTTCCAATTTCTTTCTTGCAGTCTTGATGCTTTTTGATTACAATTCACTTCTGCTGCGATATTTAGTTAAATCCCAAGGTAGTGCATGCGTGTGTGTGTGTGGTGTGTGTGTGTGTGTGGGAGTGAGAGACAGACAGACAGACAGACTTTATTATTGCTAATGCTTTTTCACTCATAATATGAACACCTATCGTATTGCTCCAAACAATGGGCTTAAAAAAAACTTCTTTCTCTTGAGTGAGTAAACTGTTTCAGAACACCAGCCCACCAGTGACATAAACACCTGCACGTGGTGGAAAACTCCGCATTTGCATTTGCTTCCCCCCCCACCCCCGGTACTCAATTTTTTAGTGAAATCTTTGGGGAGGCAGCGTTCCTCCCTGCCGCCCCTGCCCCCTTGATGCCTGCAAAATGCGGAAATAACTCCAGTGCATGCACGTGTCACTGACGCATGCACGCACTGCGCAGTGTGTGTGACATGTGGTGCACACACGTCAGCGGCGCGCACATGCACGAGAGTTACTTCTGCATTTTTCAGGCAACAAGGGAGCAGGGGCGGCAGGGAGGAACGCTGCCTCCCCAAAGATTTCACTAAAAAATGGAGCACCGGAGGGGGGAAAGTGGCGGGAGGGGTAAGTACAACCCCACTGCCCTTAAAGCGACACACACACACCCCTGCATCGGACCATGCCTCTGTGGTCCATGCACATCCCTAGTAACGCTGGCACCTTGAAACCTCAGGTAGGAGTGGCGAAACTCACTACAAACTAAAGGTTTAAACTGGAGTTTCAGGAGGGAAATCTCAGGTACTTTTGTATCCAAAGCATGGTTGCATGCAGTGTTCCCTCTAACAGGGATTCCCAGATGTTGTTGACTACAACGCCCAGAATTTCCAAGCAAAAGCCATTGTACCTGGGGATTCTGGGAGTTGCAGTTAACAACATATGGGAATCCCTGTTAGAGGGAACCCTGGTTGTATGCATTTGGATGTACTAAAAATTCAACCTCAGGCCACGTCCACTCCGGTTTCCTGTTACGTGTGAATGGGGCCAATGTCCGGCATCTAGAGTAAGGGTTTCCAACCTTGGGTTTCCAGATGCTGTTGGGCTACGGCTCCCTTCATTGCCAGGCCAGCATCTTGGGACCTAAAATTAAGAACTCCTGATCCAGAGAAAGTGAGGACATTCCTCCGCTTGAGCTCATGTGGCTTAGCGGGGCTAGAATGTGAAGACGGGATGTGGGGAACCCAGGTACTCGCTCACACCAAAGTCCATCTATTACACTGCTCTGTTATTTGTTTGTTTGATTGATTGATTTATATACCACCCTTCCAAAGATGGCTCAGGGCGTTTACATCAAAATAAAAACAATTAAAATCAATTAACAATTAAAATACATACTGAATCAATTAAACAAACATTAAAATCATTTAAAACCAACATTAAGCATTAAAAACCATAAATCTAATTAAAAGCCTGGGTGAATAGATGTGTCTCCAGTGCCTTTTTAAAAGTTACCCGAGATGGGGAGGCTCTTATTTCAACAGGAATTGCATTCCAAAGTCCAGCAGCAGCAACGGAAAAGGCCCGTTCCTGAGTAGCCACCAAACAAGTTGGCGGCAACCACAGATGAACCTCTCCAGATGATCTTAACAGGCGGTGGGGCTCATGGTGAAGTCCATGAGTTAGTTAGCCAGATGCCTCTGGGCAATCAAGAGTAAGACACAATGCTGATGGCTTTCTCCTGTTGTTTCTTCCCAGCATGCGGTATGCTACCTCTACATAGGGAGGTAGCCTGCCTCTTTAGCCATCATACAGTAATTAACAGCTGTTGATATAACCACCCTCCATGAATTTGTCTATATAGTTGAAATCTCTGCTCAGTTAGGAAGCACACTGTATGCCCTTAGTCAAGTCACCTATTTTTGCAATAATGCACAGTCTGAGGAGTGCACCGCCAGAATATCTTGCCATCTCACAGAGGATCCTGGAGTGCAGGTACTTTTTATGCATTTAAATGTTGTTGTTGTTGTTGTTGTGTGACTTCCAGACTAAATTTATTTATTTATTTCTGATTTAGACATCTCTAAATTACTTCTGAGTAGTCATATTAAAATCAAGGACTACTTTAGAGCATCTCCCGAGTAGTACTATTGAATAACTTCATCTGGATATCATCACCATCATCATTTTACCCAGCACCTTCACCATCTCCCAGGGAGGCTGGGTTTAGATTAGAGGCTGGTTTTGCAGCTTGGGGCAAAATATATTGGGCTAGCCCTGTTCCTGACTACCAAGGTACTGGCCAATCCTGCCCAGCCCCTCCAACTGCTAGTAGGATTCCTTTCCTATTTCTGTTTTGCCACCCCAGAGTCTTCATGTTCTCTTCTATCTGTTCTGATTTCCAGCAGCAGCAGAAGCACCAAGGAAGTGCGGGGGAAAGGAAGACCCTTGCATCAGTTTACATATTATGAATGTATTGCTGATCACAATGTGCACTGCTGTCCTAGACAGCTGCCTACAATCACCCCCTGGAATAAGATCAGCTTTGGAAAGTCCTGCAGTGCCTGGGAGTCCTTGTGCTAACCGCAGGACTGTGGCCGATGTTCCATTTGAAACCAGCATGTCATTTCCTCTGCCATTGCAGCAGTGACCTTTCTAGACAATGTTTTGGCTCTTCACAGCCAGCAAGCTGAGATAAAAATGGCTATCGTTTGCAAGGTACAATATAATATAGGAAGGCCACTGTGCAGACATATGCTCTCCCAGATAAAAATACCAATACACTTCAATCTCTGTTTTGCAGAGATGGAGCAGAGAGAGAGAAAGAGAGAGCGAGAGTGAGAGCATCATAAAAAAGAAATGACGAGGAAAGATCAAGCTCTTGCTTTCCAGTGGTCATGTCCGTAGTGGTACAAAAATCTGTTCAAAGGACTGTCTTGGCAGCTCATGGCAGTGTCT
Source organism: Hemicordylus capensis (assembly GCF_027244095.1). Lineage (NCBI taxonomy): Eukaryota > Metazoa > Chordata > Lepidosauria > Squamata > Cordylidae > Hemicordylus > Hemicordylus capensis. The sequence continues at coordinate 298,387,783 of NC_069660.1, read as the reverse complement.
TACCAGACTTTCACAACCTCCTGGGTGCCGTGCACAACCACCATTACTCTGCCTACGCAATCTCATATAAACTAGTGCTCCCTTTATTGGTGCATTGCTATTTCCCAGCATTCAGATCATTAATTGTACTTCAATAATTCTATAGAGACCAACAACAGGGACATAATTTAATTAGTGGAAGGCTCTTTTCTCCTTGATGGTTTTGTACCACTGCAAGAGAGGGTAGATCTGTTTTTCAGAAGCTTTTAAAGTTTTTGTTCTGATATTATTAAGCATTCTCTTCCTATTATTAATTGTTAGCATTATTGCTATAGATAACAAAATATCTTAATAATATGAGAAACATCTAATCCTGCAGTTGCTGGGGAATTATTCTTGTCCCAGCAAGCAGGATCATCACAGTGTGTTTTCCTACACAAAAGGTAGGCCTAGTTCTCATCGAAAAGATAGACCTGTACCTGGGCTGTATAGATTCACATGCAAGAAAACTGTATTAAAAATTCCATGTATACAGAAAACCAAAATAGCCTTCTCTTCCCTTGTTGGGGAGAAGGCTTGGAAAGAACTCACCACTGTTGGGAATTCTCTCTTTTTCATTATAGCAGAGTGCACAGAGGCACAACACAGCGGAATTTAGTTAGGCATGCGTGTATGCTGAGAGTAAAGTAACTTGGAGCCAGTTCATAGTTTCAAATCATAAGTGGTATTTATTAGAAAACTCCCTTCTAGATAGGAAAGTGAGGAGTTAGGATCTCTAATCTAGCTAGCTAGCTGGATGCAGATGGATTCTGCATCTCTGCACACATGGCACAGGGGAGAAGAGCTTGTATGTTGCAAGGTAGAAGGAACTGGAAGAGGAGATAGGAGAACGGAGAGAGGAAGTGACAAGGCAGGCAGGCAGGAAGTGTCCCTGAGAGTAGCAATCTACATTCCAAAGGGATAGTGTCAGAGCAGTAGAGAAGGGATGACCAGTGTCTTGACCCTCTAGCCCTCTGACTCACTAGTCTGTCCTCCCATGTCATTGAGACAAGAGATAGCGTATAGTCCTTCACTTCCAACAACCACCACCACTGGCATGTAGTTTTCTTTGAGAAGAGAGCATTTGTTGGGTTATGTGCATTTCTGAAGTGTCAACGTCTGGATACAAGTTTGTTTGTTTGTTTGTTTATGCATTCGTTCATTCATTCATTCATTCATTCATTTATAGTTCAGTTTCTATTCCCAGGGGCACTTTTACCTCTGGACTTCCGGGTCGAAGTCCAAGGCCTCCACTCACACTGGGACCCCCCAAATCCTCTTTAGTCTGTCCTGGGTGGTGTGGTCACCGCCCTGCCACCAGCCCGTGCTGTGCCTGGCAGCCGTGTGTGACTGTGACCTGCGCTGGGCAACGAGTGTGATCTCTGCTTTAGAGGCAATGGGGTGGGGGAAGAAATATGTGGGATGGGAATATGTTAAGTTGCGTGCTGAAATGTTTCTGCTAATGCATATTTGCATAAATATTCCTGTTTTATATTCTTACATTATTGTGAGTTCAGTTGCTGTTTGTGCTCTCAAGAACCCACGTGTTAAAAATACTCTGTGTGTGTCACGGTGTGTGTGTGTGTGTGTGTGTGTGTGTGTGTGTGTAGGGCAAGGCTGCTCAACTTTGCCCCCACCCCCAGCTTTTTTTGGACTACAACTCTCATAATTCCCGGTCACAATGGCCAATAGCCAAGGAATGTGGGAGTTGTAGGCCAACATCTGCAGGAGGGCCGAAGTTTTGCAGGCTTGGTGTAGGGTGGTGAGGCTTAACTTGCAAGTGGGGGCAGGGCTCCAAAAGGCTTTAGGTCCAGACTCTAAACTTACCTAGGTGCACCTCTGTCTATACCGCTTTTCATAAAACCCATCCCAAGGCAGTTTTCAAAAATTCAAATACAATAAAACTCCATAAAAACCACATTACAACATTAAAATCAGTTACAACAATAAGACCCATAAAAACACCAAAAAGCAACAGCCATAAAAAAGACAAAAGGCAAAGCAGCGGGGGAGCAGAAAAACCCGGCAGCTCCTAAGCAGTAAAAGCCTGAACAAATAAAAAGATCTTTAGTTGTTATTTAAAAGCTCTGTGAGAACGGAATGATATCAGTGTCAGAGGCACCTATTGGATGGTGCTAGGGCCATCATCACAGAGCAGCTAACTAGTCCTTCACCATCTGCTTGTGTCATTTGAATTCTCTTGGTTGTACTTTTTCTTGTAGACAGGGCTGTCCCTAGTGGGGTGCAGGGCTGGGGGTGAATCAGCATGTGCAAGGCCTCCATAACATTCCATATCATTACAGAATCATACTGATTGATGACATACAGTGTAAATAGTGTGAGTGAGGTTTTTGGACATGTCCAAGCAGCTTGGACATATCATGCATTTCTAAAGAAATAAAAATAAAAAGCACAACACATGCTTCACAGGTCTCAGACCTTCTGTGTTGCAAATCAACTTGAGAATAGCGCATTCATAAATAAATAAATAAATAAATATTATATATTGTTTGTTCCAGAAGTTTTTGTAATTTTCTGCCATGAAACAAACCACTTATAGGACTTTTTGGATGGGTTTTTAAAACAAAAACCCAACAATTTGTCCAATCCACTTCAATTTAAATATAACATATTCCTGCCACCCTGCCCTACATCTCTGCTCAATACCAAAGCCCTATGGCAAGCCAGTCCCTAAATATTCAAGGCGGGGGGTGGAATAACCACAAAAGGGGAACCACATCTTACCTCTATTACTAAGGCTGGGCTGGGCAGAGGGTCTGCAGAGAGCTCTGGTGCTGGATACTCTCTGCCTGCCTGCTTCTTTCCTGAGTTTCAGGCTTCAGCGAGGCCTTCATGGAGGCCTCTCTGGAAGCCTTGCCCACCTGCCAAACAGCTGAGAGGTGGGGAAAGAATGAGCTCTAGCAGCTTGCCTGGGAACCTTTCAAGCTCCATACAGACACAAAAGATTGGGTGTAGGGAAAGATGAGTGTCTGGGACTGGGGGGGAGAGGAGGGCAGACTGCACTGCAGTGCGCCAAGAGCGGGGCCTGTGCCAGGGCGGGGCTCAGGGCAATTGCCCCGGTCGCCCTGCCCTAAGGACAGCCCTGCTTGTAGAGGCAGTGTCCTTCTCATCTCCCACCCTCCTGTGCACACCTCAGACAACTGAAACCAAAAAAACCAAACCAGTCCACCTCCCTTATTCACCTGAGTAGCGACAGAGTACAGTATTTATTTAGTGCATTTATATACTGCCAAACACAAGCATCTCATGGTGGTTTTCACTGAACACACAAAACCACTTTTTCCTGAGTGTCCCCAGCAGTCACTACAAAAGTTGTAATGAAAAAGGGTTGGTTCTTCTCAGCAAGTGGCACTGTAAAAATTGTGCAAAGCCCGGGGTGTAGCTAGTGGAGAGGGGGCCTGTGTTCACCCCTCTCTCCGGCGGCCCCTTGGAGTGAGGGAGATAATGAAGAAAATAGGGAAGGGCCTATTTTAGAAGAAAATAGGGAAGGGCTCAGAGGCCCTCGGGAGCTAGGTGGCCCAGGTTATTTGAACCCATCTGCTCAATTATAGCAACACCCCTGGCGAAGTCCCAGCCTGGCGTGTATACAAAGAGTAGGATTGTGCCAGGAAGTAGCACTGAAGTTTACCACAGTGTGCATATGGGGAGTAAGATCACGCTTGAAACTTGTGTGAAGATCTTGAACATCCCACAGTTTATCGCTATCTGGAAATGCCCTTTGACATCAACTTTTTGAACCATTGCTCCATGTGGATTTTGCAAAACTGTCATTAGTGGGTCTTGGCTTAAATTTCAGTGATCCTAGTTAAGTGGGGATGGTGTTGGCAGAGCTGGTTCTGAAGAATCCACACAGAGTCCAAAATCATGTTTGTAACTAAATTTTACTTTAAGCTTACATAAAATAAGAGAAAAACATAGTAAAGCCTAATCATGCTGGATGAGAAAGCTGAGTTACATGCACTTGTGCTGGAGAGTGAAGTCAGTGTATATTCTGGAATGCAGGAATTGATTAACATATCCATTTGCCCTCTTCCCTTTGGGAATTAAAGATAAAATTAACCTTTCACTTTCTGGGTAGGGATAATCTATTGCTATTGCAATTTTAACAGGTCCTAGTTAAATGAAACCCAACAGTTGTTCTTGATTTAGAAAGCTTGCAATCGCATTCTCTAAGCCACAGAGAGGTTAAATGACTCTCCCTGCGCCATACATCAAGTAGGGACTGCTTCAGTCCTGTGAACCCGAGAGTCCGGATTCCCTCTCTCAGTTCAGTTATTCATTTCTACTGGTGTCTGCATTTTTTTGTTTTGTATTTCTTAATAAGAATGCCAGCCATTGCAATTATTTATTCATCATGGCTTGAGCTTGGGCTAATGAAAATCCAATTGAAACTTGACAAAAGGCAGATAGGAACCAGATTAACTGTGAAGACAATAAATGTTTGTTTCTCAGCCTCCAAAGAAAGGCTCAGACTGAGAATAAACAAACAAACCATCTCACCAGCATCAAATAATGATCTCAACTCAATACTTAGCTATACATCTCCCAAGAGTTACTCCGGCGCTCCTCACTTAGGAACTCAAATATTTCCCATGTTGTCTTGTTGAAAAACCTTTAATGCCAAGTGAACTAGGAATAAAGCTGTGACAGTTCACTGGTTCACATTTGGACCCTGGAATCTCAATAGACACACCCTGAAGAGATTTCTCTTGGCAAGTTTTCTAGTGTTATAACATCTAATCAGGTTTCTCATATCACATGCTTTACTCTTACAGAGGATATTTAGATCCTTGCATTTTCCCATTATCAAAGTCAGTCTACAGGAGACTATCAAAAGCAAACCTGGATGTTTTAATGGCTTGTGTGGAAAATACTGGGATAAAATGGAGGAGGGAATGTCCAGAAATAGATTCAGCCAGAGTTGCCACCCTGTCTCCTGGCCATTAAGGCATACAGCGCATAATTAATCTTTGGAATTCATTGCCACGGGATGTGGTGATGGCCACTAGCTTGGATGGCTTTAAAAGGGACTTAGACAAATTCATGGCGAGCAGATCTATCAATGGCTACTAGTCTGGTGGCTATAGGCCACCTCCAGCCTCAGAGGCACGATGCCTCTAAATGAGGGTTTCAGGGGAGCAACAGCAGGAGAGAGGGCATGCCCTCCTCACCTCTTGCTTGTGGGCTTCCCAGAGGCATTTGTGGGCCACTGAGAGAAACAGGATTCTGGACTAGATAGGCCTTGGGGCTGATCCAGCAGGGCTGTTCTTATGTTCTTATTCACACAGGCATCTGGGACTGCTACCAGGAATCCCCCGAACAAAGGACTGGTTGAGCTGCAGTCAATACAATACATTATATGCAAACACTTAAATCCTTGATCCATCTGCTCCTGTAACTCTGACCTTTAGAAGGCTGCTGCTTTCTCCATAACCTCTTTAGTTGTAATCAGACATAATAGTCCCATTCAGACATTAGCACTGTTCATGGTCCCACCCAGGCACGTCACTCACCCCCGTGACCTAGCCACTTACTGTTACAGCAGTATTCGTCTGCACAGGGAAACGCCATAACCATGATGACCGGTGCTTCTGTGATTGGCAGCCTCTGGATTGCCCCATGCCGCCAATCACAGAAGTACCGGTTGGCATGGTTACAGCGTTTCCCTGGGCAGACAAATGCTGCTGTAACAGTAACTGGCTGCTGATGTTGTTAAACATGGGGGCCATTCACCCGACCTACCGGGCAGGTGGGCAGGCAGGGGAGCGGAAGGCTTCCCAAACCTTGCCATCCCCACAGCGGATCTTTTATTCCTTGGTGGGAGCGTGCTCCACCCTCCCACATGATCAGTCCTGTTCCATGCAGCATGAAGCCGGGCAGATTGCTCTGAGGCCAGGACTCGTGGTCCTGGCCTCCAAGAATCCCACAGTGTGCCGCACACCAAGCTCAGTGCACTGAGGGATACCCCCAGGGGACAGGCGCTTTAGGCTGATGGGTGCTCGCAGAGACACATGATCCCAGAGCCTAAATTAAGGGTGTATTTTTGCCCTTAACCTCAGCTATGAGCTGGGCTACAAGGCTGGGTTTAGCATCACAACACCGCTGTTATCCACGTGGATCCCAGTGGTTCTTTCGGGCAGCCAAGAAGCTTAAGGCTGGGCTTGGTTGCTCATGAGAACAGCCTCATGATGCTTTTAAACATTTTTGTTAAACAATAATGTGCCAGGGTGGGACATCTGACCTGCTTCGGCACTGTAATCATGAACACCACTAATGTATTTAAATATACCAGAGTATTTAAGAGAACACCTTATACTACATGAACCCCACCGCCTATTAAGATCATCAGAGAAAGTCCCGTTACACTTGGTCCGGCTCACTTGGTGGCAGCCCAAAACCGGGCCTTCTCAAGGGTTGCCCTGAGACTCTGGAACACACTCCCAAATGAAATCAGAATATCCTGATCTCTGGTTGTTTTTAAATGTCTGTTTTATCAGGCTTTTAGTTTATGATGTTGATTTGTATGATAACAAGCCAACCAAAAAGCAAGGAGATCACAGAGCAATTGGAAGCCAGTGCCAAAACTAGTCAGAGAGGGGGGGAAAGGCCTCCAAAATAGCACTCAGAACAACAGAAACATTTCGACCCGGAATGGGGACATTCTGTTCTGAGCTCAAAACAAGCCCTTCATTTGAGGCCCTGTTTCGAGCTTGAAACACTCAAAATGGCCAGTGAATTGAGGCCTTCATTCAGGCCCGGTTTTGAGCTTGATACACTGAAAATGGCCAATTTTGAGTCGAGCCTGAAATGTTTTGCACATCCCTATTGTACACTGTACACTCATATGAGTGTTCAAAATAAAATGTGACTAGGATATCTGTCTCTTTGCCCATAACAACATAGAGAGTACAGTAACTCACTTGTATTACACTTTAAATGTTCTAGATGGAAGTTCAAACAAAATGTGAGCCTTAGGGGCCGGTTCAAACATGCATGTTCACCATCAGATGACTGCAGGATGAAGTGGTGGTATTTTGCATGTATGGTGGTGTTTTGCACACCAGAGACAGAACTTTCATATTGGTCACTATTCCCCCAATCCCATATAAACCGCAAATGCATGGCAGTGGGGAGTGTGCCAGTTGCTGTACCCCTTGTGCTAATGCATGTGGTGGACACACCCTCAGGCCTCCATGCATTCAGCATTTGACAACATAGGGCAATGGGGTGTATGTGTGTGTGTGTGTGTGTGTGTGTGTATAGAAATACCAAGTATTCTTGGTGCAGACTACTGGACATGCTCTGGTTGAACTTTTCTTTACAACACAAGATGGCAGCAGCCGCTTAGATTTCAGAGTGAAAAGTGTGACAATCAAGTGTGTGTCAGCAGAGTGCGCTTTCCCCCTAGCCTTCTTATCACAATCAAAAGATAGAAAAAGAACCTAAAGGTCATCTTTCCTCTTGGCTAATATGTACACTTGGTTTATAATGCTCCATACACACCGTAATATCACAGACGGGAAGAATATCCTTTTGTCTGTAGGTCATCTGAGTCTCTAGAAAAGAATTGTCCAAGTTCACCGAGGCACTCTGAATATTATTTATTTTTTCATATGTTCCAAGGCTGACACCTGATGATTAAACATACTGTTTAGTTGCCAGATATTAATCTAGGAATGTGTGAAAAAAATAAATAATAAGCAGTACTTCATAGTGGTCCTGGTGAGCTTTGGTTAAACTGAACCATGACTACAGGGGATATAGTGCAGTGGTAGTGCACACATAATGGGGTTCTTTCTCCTGGACTTTGGGGCCAGGGGCCAGGGTCTCCACACACCCTGTGACCCCCCAAAGCCCCTTTAGACTGTCCTGGGTGGTGTGGTCACTGCTGGCCTGCACTGTGCCAGGTGGCCAAGTGTGATTATGACCTGTGCCAGGTGCTTTAGAGATAGAGAGGGGAGTGGGGAAAGAAAAATGTGGGATAGGAATATGCTAAGTTGTGTGTTGAAATGTTTCTGCTACTACATACTTGCATAAATATATTGTTTAAAATACTGTGTTTGTCATGGTGTGTGTGTGTGTGTGTGTGTGTGTGTGTGTGTGTGTGTGTGTGTGTGTGATGCTTAACTTGCAGCGGGAGGGGGGCCTCCAGCGGAGGGGAGCTTCCAAAGGCCTTTCGGTCCAGTCACCAAAATTACCTAAGAGCACCTCTGGGCACACACTTCCCATGTGGAAGGTCCTGGTTCAATCCCTGGCATATCTAGGACTAGGAAAGACTCCTGTCTAAAACCTTGCAGAACCTCTGCCATTTTATGGAGCAGAAATGATACAAAATGAAATACCACCACATAAACATAATGTAAACTATTTATATAACAAAAAATACAACAACTCTCCACAATGTGAATCATATATTCTCAATACAACAAAATGGATATATATTACAAATATATGATATGTGTATTTCAACAAGATTTTGCGATAAATCCTTGTTTCACAAATCTTCATCAGAAATCATTATTTACAACCAAAAGTATATAAACAGTTTCTCAGAGACAGAGTCTTCACCCTGGTTGCCGTGAGGATTCTTTATTACTTCCTCCAATCCCGTTGTTTAAATTCATCCAGGAGGGTGTAAATTATCTCACACCAACTTTTCACATGCTGATATAACAAAACATGAACCACTGGGGCTGGTGATCATGGGAACTGTAGTCCAACAAGAGCTGGAGGGCCCAAGTTGTGCACCTCTGAACTAGATGAACCACTGGTCTGACTCAACGTAAGCATCTTATGTTTCGTAGTATCCAAGGTAATAACCTCCTGTAATAATTCATCTGGGGACTTAACTAATAATACATTGGTTTGTTGTTATTGTAATTTATTTGTGCAGTGTGCACTTGAGTGTTCCCCCCACCCGCCATTTTCTTCATCTTTTGCTGACTCTCCCATAATAATGGACACATTTAAACAAGTCATCAAATCATCCCTACAACTACAGGTAAAAGTAAAAATCCCCTGCTAACTTGGCAAAGAGGCACCTTTTAACGTGGTGATTCTCTTTATTTCGCAGCAGGAGAGTAACTAGCCCTATCCATCCTCAGCACAGGACCTCCAGTGCCTGTTGCTGGTGTCTATCTTGTGTTTCTTTTTAGACTGTGAGCCCTTTGGGGACAGGGATCGGTCTTATTTATTTGTTATTTCTCTGTGTAAACCGCCCTGAGCCATTTTTGGAAGGGCAGTATAAAAATTGAATTAATAAAATAATAATAATAAAAGTTGCGCCATCAAGTCGGTGTTGACTCCTGGCGACCACAGAGTCCTGTGGTTGTCTTTGGTAGAATACAGGAGGGCTTTGCCATTGCCATCTCTCGCGCAGTATGAGATGATGCCTTTCAGCACCTTCCCATATTGCTGCTGCCCAAAATAGGTGTTTCCCATAGTCTGGGAAACATACCAGTGGGGATTCGAACCAGCAACCTCTTGCTTGCTAGGCAAGTTATTTCCCCGCGGCACCATTACTACAGTAGGACAACTCAAAACTTAGTGCTGCACTAAATGTTTCCTTTCCCCAGGTACCTGACCGTTCTGTACTCTTTCACAAATGGATGTGAAAAATCACCAAAGGGAGGTGCATATCATGGGAGGTGAAGATTTTCTTCAATTGTGCTCCCTGTTTCAGTTCTACATCACTAGATGCCTGTATAGTACTAGCTGATTTCAATGAGACTTGCTTCCAGAAATATGTTTAGAATCAGGGTTGGTTCCAGGTTTCAGGGGCCCTTGGCAGATTGCCCTCCGTGGCCACCCTCCTACCTGGAGGGCCATAGGATCATAGGAAGCTGTCACCAATTGAGTCAGAACATTGGCCTATCCAGCTCAGCTGTAGGCTGGTTCAAACGAACATTAAAACCAGAACCATTAAAATGATGTTTTGTATTACTGTGAGAACTCAAACAAATCCACACAGCCCAGATTTTTCCAAGCAGGGTAATCCAGCTTTTCTGCCTGCTTTTAAATGAGGGTGGAGGAGAGGAGAGCTTTCCTACTTTTATTCTGTAGCCATGAGAACTCATGGGGCTCCTCTATCCAGTCATCATATGGAACACACACACCCCTGCATGGGGACCATAGAAAACTGAGGCTACAGCAGCTGTTGTCCATTGATGTGTCACTCTGCAAAGCACACTTTATGATCCTGAAGCCCCTTCAGTGAGAATGTGTCCACCTCCTGCTCATTTGGGCAGATACATGTCAGGAGGCTTTTGTTGCAGATAAATTACTTATCCTCTATAAGTAATTGTACAGGAAGCAACTTGAAGTGAGAAACAGTGGCTAGAGTGCTGGACTAGGACCGGGGAGACCCGAGTTCAAATCCCCATTCAGCCATGAAACTAGCTGGGTGACTCTGGGCCAGCCACTCCTCTCTCAGCCTAACCTACTTCACAGGGTGGTTGTTGTGAGGAGAAACTCAAGCATGTAGTACACCGCTCTGGGCTCCTTGGAGGAAGAGCAAGATATAAAATGTAAAAAATAAAAATTACTAACTAAAACATAGGCTAAGAAAACAATCAACAGTCTCTTATGCAGAGAGGAGGAGAACCTCTCAGTTTGAATTCAGAACAGCAAGTGAGGAGACAAACAAACACAGTGGCTCTACGACCAAGCCAGCACACAAACACATTCAAATATATACAAGCATGTCCGATATAAAGAACTGAGACAATGCCCATGGCAGAATCCCAACAGCTTTCCCATTCTGCTGGCAGTGCAAAGCATGCTGGGAAGGCAGAGGGGCCTTTTATATGGGGAAGCATTGCAAACGACTACACTTCTCAGTGCTCCATGCATTCCTCCCTAGGTGGCACTGGGGCTGAACAGGGCTCTGTTTCTCTCAAAAGTCCTGGTACTGGGGAAAGTGCAGCACTGTGCACAGGTCAACACACTGTGGGAAATTTCTCCTACACTGAAGGTGGGTTTTTATCTTCTTCTTCTTCTGCTCAAAGTAGACCTTACTTGAAAAACAGTGAAGAACAATACCCTAAAGGTGAACAAACGTATTGTAGCATAAACCTTTGTGGACACAAGTCTACTTTAGGGACATAGGGACATAGGGAGCTGCCATACACTGAGTCAGACCATAGGTCCATCTAGCTCAGTGTTGTCTATATAGACTGGCAGTGCCTTCTCCAAGGTTGCAGGCAGGAATCTCTCTCAGCCCTATCTTGGAGAATCCAGGGAGGGAACTTGGAACCTTCTGCTCTTCCCAGAGTGGCAGCTCCATCCCCTGAGGGGAATATCTTGCAGTGCTCACACTTCTAGTCTCCCATTCAAATGTAACCAGGGCAGACCCTGCTTAGCTAAGGGGACAAGTCATGCTTGCTACCACAAGACCAGCTCTCCTCTCCTAATTTGTCACTTTGACCAATGCCACTTTTTCACAGACATTCATCAGAATTGCAGCAGCCCTCAGACACAGGAGGAGTGACCAACCTGGGGCTCTCTAGCTGCTATTGGACTACAACTCCCATCACCCCTGCCCACATATTATGGTGGGGATGATAGGAGTTGTAGTCCAGCAGCTGGAGAGCCTCAGGTTGGCCACCTCTGAGTTACAGCTTCCATCCTAAACCTATACCCCGGGAAGTAAATCCCATTGAACTCTGGGGTTTATTACCAAGTGAGCATCTTTAGGATCAGGTCCCAAAAAGCTCCCAAGTTGCATGCTGTATGTATAGAGCAACAATCAGAAAGAGAACTGGAAGGCAGAATGAATGATATAGTTCATATATTTATTGGCGTTAGTAACTTTGCTTTTATTGCCAGGTCCAGGGTGACATCATTCATCATAAAGACAGCATAATTGTCTTTGAATGTTATAAAAGGTGAAATTCATTCTCCTGGAAATTAAAGAGAACATTGCAAAGCTCCACTTTAAAAAAGAAGAAGGGGATGGATGAAGGGGAGGACCGGCTGATACAGATGATATAAAGCAAGGACTTTAAATTTCTGTCCATAAACCCAGAGTAAAGCTACTGAGAATTAGTTGGCGATGAAGATTGTAATAACCTGAAATTAGTTTAGGTATCCTTCCAATCTCGATGTTCATGTTGTAGGACTATTCATCATGAAATGTGTTTTCCTTCATTGGCAGTATTTCAGCAGCCTGAAAGTGGCAAAGGCACTAAATGAACAAAAGGCACTAAATGAAATAGACATTATATCTTCCTGAAGAACCAGTCCAGCAAAGGGCAGAGAGCACTGAGTTGACCTTAAACTTTGCTTTCCATGATGCAGGATTCTTGGAGCCAACCTCCACATTCAGCAGAATCATATGGTAGTAGAGACGTTGTGGGACCATGCCAGCATAGCACAGTGGTTAGAGTGTTGAACTAGGACCGGGAAGACCTGAGTTCAAATCCCTATTCTATCATGAAACTCACTGGGTGCCTCTGGGCCAGTCATGTATCTCTCAGCGTAGCCTACCTCATAGGGTAGTTGTGAGGATAAAAATAACCATGTACACCCCTCTGAGCTCCTCGGAGGAAGAGCGGGATAAAAATGTATGAAATGAAATGAAATAAATAAACAAACAAACAAACTTCAGGCTGAAGATGAAGGCTCCAGTTTTGCAATGCTTTTCGCATTAAGAAAAAACAACCCCTTTCATCTTGTCGAAGACTAGCAGGGAGAAAGACTGCAGCACAGCCCACTCTCTAATTGTCTACCTGTAGAAGTAGAAAATAGGTTTCTGCTTGGGGGAGTGACACCTTTTCCTAAAGGAAAAGCATGCGGGTACTTGTGCCATTAGCCTGCCATTTTTAAAAATGGAACAGTCGTGCTGTGCAAGTGCCTGTGGGCTGTTTTAGGCAGTTGCACAAGTGTGCTTTGTGTGCTTTCCACTTGCACAGCAGCCCTGACGGATCAAAACACCAACACTGCATTGCGCAGCATGCTGGCCAGTCTCAGGGGCGTAGCTAGGGGAGAGGGGGCCCGTGTTTATCCCTCCCTCTGGCGGCCCGCCAGAGTGAGGGAGATAATGAAGAAAATAGGGAGGGATGGCGCTGGAGGGCCCTCAGGAGCTGGGGGCCCGTGTTCTTTGAACCCCTTTGCTCAATTATATCTACGCCCCTGTGCCAGTGTGTTTAATTGGGTTTACTTCCTTCCTAGGAAGTGCATTTGGGACTTTTAGGAAACAGTGTTACTCCCTCAGTTGCCTTTTTGATCAGTTAGCAGGAGTGCCTACCTGATGCCAACTGTGCCACCTAGTCCCACCCATGCCCATGTTTTAGTGAGTGTCGTGAAGGAATAGAATATCATTTTCAGCACCTCACTTTAGAATTCCTTGGAAGCCACAAAAATAGTAAGCAGGGAAAGCAAGATCATAAATAATGGTGCACTTTTCTTTTGGGCATTCTGTTTTCATACCTTCAGTTCCTCTCACATTTCCCAGAAACTTTTTGTAAGGCTTAGTTAGCCTTGACAAAGCTTTATCCTTTAAAGCTGACTTCAAAGTTAGAATAATGAAGCTGCTTCTAACCCAGCTAAAAGGTTTCCTGACTGGCCATATATGAAGACATTCTTAACACATTTGACAAAAAGGGTGATGGAGAAGGTTTTGATTTCATGATCACAGAACTTACTAACATCAATCCCACTCTTCCTCCAAGAGCTCAGGACGCCTGACATTGTAGATGTCATGTATCTTTTGATGTATTTGTTTTGCTTTTTGGCAATGGGTGCTACGTATTTCCCTAAAAATTAGTTACTCCATTTTGCCACTAACTCAAAAGGTTACCAGCTGCTTCTGCTCTAGCACAACAGGTATGTGTGCTTTTGGTAAGAAGAGTTGAACTGCAATAAGGATAGTTACATTTCATATACAAGTGGCCCTCATTATCTGCAGGATATGCAGTTTCACGTATCCATGGTTGGGTCTTAGAAACCCAGTTTCTTTATATGAAGGTAGAAAAATAGGCAAAATTCACCTATCTGCAGTTCTGAGTAGCTGGAAATGACCCAGAAATGACTTTTGGTGTCATTTCCAGCCACCATTTTACAGCAGAGAGCTGTTTTGTGGCTCTTAAAAAAACTGGTGAATATTCAACTGTTTTCAGGGTTTGGGGGGCTTTGCTGGAGAGCTGAAAAATAAAGTACAGTGCTTTTCTCCTCTCATTTCTGTCTCCTTTGCTTTGCTTTTGGGGTGGCTTTTTTAGTTAGGAACCTAGTCCCTAGATTCCCATATGGGTAGGTTTAGTTATTTATGGTTTCCTTATTTGTGCCTATAGGCAAGAATGGAACCCCCGCGAATAACGAGGGGGTTTCATTTATTATGGAAAGCCCATAATATTTATTCAAAAGAGCCAGCATGGTGTAGTGGCTAGAGTGCTGGACTAGGACCGGAGAGACCTGAGTTCAAATCCCCATTCAGCCATGATACTTGCTGGGTGACTCTGGGCCAGTCACATCTCTCTTACCCTAACCTAAGAACATAAGAACAGCCCTGCTGGATCAGGCCCAAGGCCCATCTAGTCCAGCATCTGGTTTTGCACAGTGGCCCTACTTCACAGGGTTGTTTTGAGGAGAAACCTAAGTATGTAGTACACCTCTGGGCTCCTTGGAGGAAGAGTGGGATATAAAATGTAAAAAATAATAATAATAAATTAATATAGCTACCCATCTCCACATATGAAGGTTTGGAATGAGAGGAGCTACAACTCTGTAAAATATATCGTAGGCTCTGCTTATCCATCCCCAAGGACTGTAAGAACGCACAGATCATAAGAAGCAGGTGCAAAGTTTAAAGTTTTTACCCACTAATGATCTGGAAGCAATAAAGAAATACTTCTGGATGTCCAAATATTTGGAATACTTCCATGTAAATTGAATTGTTCTTAAGGCTCTTTTCAAGGCTCACGGAAACCACTTGCAAATTGTGATTCATTTCTATCAGCCAAAGTGAGGCATACCCACGCAGACAGAGAAGATAAATGCTGTTATTACTTTGAATCTCTAGCAGAACACCCCAAAATGCTGACAAGTCACTAATCTCAATAAAACATATATAAGTTAATTATAAGTGAGGCATACAAGAGTGGTGCAGCAGATTGCAATCAACAAGACTCAGAGAATGAACACTTTGTTCTCTGCCGTTTGAGAGACACGTCCTTCTCTCTTCCCATCTCTTGCACTTAATTACAGACACTTCGGCCAAAACAGGTGCAAGTTGCAACCCAGGAAGAAATGAACCATTTTTCAAAGCTGCACGTGTTGTCAGAGTGTATTCCATGCACTTATACTCCAACTTTAAATACGTTAGGTTAGGACTGCAAGCTATAATCAGGAGATTAATCAACGACGGGTTTGAAAGCCTGCATCTAGCCACCGCTGAAAATTGTGCAGCACTATGGTTTTTAGTTTTTCCAAGCTCAAGTGCAGACATCGCACTTACTGAATCATGCACATTCTGATAATTTCTCCACGGTCTCTAGGATGAGTTTTTAGTCCAAGGGCGTTTCCAGACAGGGTCAGCCTGTCCAGTAGGCAGACCCAGCCAGTTGCCTAGGACACCAGTTCTTAGAGGGACACCTGGGTAGAATTCAAGTGGGCAGGGCCTGCCTCCTGGCTGGTCTTCCTCTTCCTCCCCACTCAGAGCACTCTATCCCCAACCCTCCCTTGCTTCCTTTTGTTCTATTACTGCTGCGACTGATTAGGCAAGAGCCTCCATCCTGGTTTCTCAAGTGTGCAGACCCCAAACAGGAAGTACGTGGTGCTCTCTCCATGGTTGGCTGGGCTGTGGCTGGCCGTGGCTGGGCCTGGTTGGTTGTGGAGGGAAGCTCCTTGCAGTGCCTTTATTCATTCATTCATTCATTTATTGGATTTATATACAACCCTTCCAAAATGGCTCAGGGCAGTTTACAAATTAAAACAAACCACTAAAACAATAAAGAGCTAAAACAAATTAAAAACAATATAACAACAATTAACAATTTAAAAACATTTTAAAACAACAATTAAACAATTACAATGATTAAAAGCCCCAAAATCGGGTTAAAATATTAAAACAAATTTTAAAACCCTGGAAAGCCAGGCCAAACAAATACGTTTTAAGGGCTCTCTTGAAGGCTAATAGAGAATTCAAATTGCGGGTTTCCGCAGGGAGCGCATTCCACAGCCCCGGAGCAGCTATAGAGAATGCCCGCCTCTGAGTCGCCACCAGACAAGCTGGTGGTAACTGGAGATGAACCTTCTAAGATGACCTTAATGTGCGGTGGGGATCATGCAGAAGAAGGAGCTCTCTAAGGTAACTCGGGACTAAGCCGTTCAGGGCTTTAAAGGTAATAACCAGCACTTTGTGTTTTGCCTAGAAACATATCAGCAGCCAGTGCAGTTGTTTCAAAATAGGCCCAGAGACCAATCTGGCTGCCGCATTCTGAACTAATTGAAGTTTCCGAACTACGTACAAAGGCAGCCCCACGTAGAGCGCATTGCAATAGTCAAGCCAGAAGGTTACCAGCTGATGCACCACTGTTTAGAGGTCATCCTCCTCAAGGAATGGGAGCAGCTGTCGAATCAGCCAAAGCTGATAGAAAGCACTCCTGGCCATGGCCTCCACCTGAGAAACCAGGGCGAGGCCTGGGTCCAGGAGTACTCCCAAGCTGCGCACTTGCTCCTTCTGGGGGAGTGTAGCCCCATCCAGCACAGGAAGAGCTAACTCACTCCTCAGAGTCTGAGCCCCCACAATGAGCACCTCCGTCTTGCTTTGATTCAGCTTCAATTTGTTATCCCTCATCCAGCCCATTACTGCCTGTAGGCAGGCATTTAGAGAATGAGTGCCATTTCCTGAAGATGAAAGGGAGAAGTAGATTTGGGTGTCATCAGCATACTGATAACACCCAGCACCAAATCTCCTGATGACCTCACCCAGCGGTTTCATGTAGATATTGAAAAGCATTGGTGACAGAATGGAGCCCTGAGGGACTCCATATAACAGCTCCTGCTTTGAGGAGTGACTGTCACCAAGCTCCACCATCTGGGATCCACCCGAGAGATAGGAACGGAACCACTGCAGAGCAGTGCCCCCTATTCTCAACTCCCCCAGGCGACCCAGAAGGATACCATGGTCGATGGTATCGAACACCGCCAAGAGATCCAAGAGGACCAACAGAGTCACACTCCTTCTGTCGATTCCCCGGTAAAGGTCATCCATCAGGCCGACCAAGGCTGTCTCAACCCCATAGTCCGTTCTAAAGCCAGTTTGAAATGGGTCTAGATAATCAGTTTCCTCCAAAAACGCCTGGAGCTGGTTAGCCACCACCTTCTTGATTACCTTGCCGAGCCAGGGGAGATTGGAGATTGGCCTATAACTATCCATCGCTGAGGGATCCAGGGAAGGCTTCTTAAGAAACGGTGTAACTATTGCCTCCTTCAAACAGGGAGGCACCCTACCCTCCCTCAGCGATGCATTTATGATATTAACTAGGCCATCTCCAACAATCTCTCCGCTAGATCGAAGCAGCCAGGTTGGGCAAGGATCCAGAGAACAAGTGGTAGGCTGTACCACTCCAAGCAGCTTGTCCACGTCATCAGGAGTCACAGATTGAAACTGATCCAACCTAACACTGCAAGAGAGATTGTGGGATACCTCCCTCACAGACCCTGCAGAAATAGTGGAGTCCAAGTTGGCCCGAATACAGGATATTTTATCCTCAAAGACACTAAAGGCGTCACAGCAGAGTATCTCCAGGAGCTGATTTGAGGCAGAAGGAGCAGAAATTATACTCCTTACCACCCAGGATAACTCTGCTGTACGTGAACCCGCAGACGCAATGCCCTGGTGAGTTCTCTATTCCAGGTTCCCACCAGGGCATCGACAGAATCACCGGCCGCACCAACATCGAAATCCTCCAGGGCCTTTTGGAAACCTGCTGGGTCCAGCAGCCTTTTTGGGCGGACCATCCTAATAGGTCCATCACCCCTGCAGGGGTAGATTGTGGCCGTGATACCAACCTTAACCAGGTAGTGGTCCGTCCATGACAATGGAGTAATCACTGGATTCCCCCACCCACGGAACACCCCCCTGATCCAAACAGAAGACCAAATCGAGTGTGTGGCCGGCAACATGAGTTGGTTCAAAAATTAATTGGGACAGGCCCATAGTTGTCATGGCTGCTATGAACTCCTGAGCCGCACCAGACAAGCCAGTCCCAAAGTGGATATTGAAGTCCCCCAGCACCAAGAGCCTGGGAGACTCCAACACCAACTTCGCGACCAGCTCCGTCAGCTCAGTTAGGGAGTCAGTTGGGCAGCGGGGTAAACGGTACACCAACAGAATCCCCAATCTACCCCTAGTTCCCAGCCTCAAAAATACACATTCAATATAAGTCAACTGTCTCACAGGGGCCCTGGTAAGAGAGATAGTATTTGTACGGACCACAGCCACTCCACCGCCCAGCCCCCGCCCACTTCCCCTAACCTGCTCCACAACAGAGTAACCTGGAGGGAGAAGCTGAGCCCACACTGGGCCACTCGCCTCCCCCAGCCAGGTCTCAGTTATACATGCCAGGTCAGCTCCCTCATCCATGATCAAATCATGAACAATTTCGGTCTTATTCTGAACTGACCTGGCATTACAAAGGAGCAAGGCCAGGCTCTGTGGCTAGTTGGTGCTGCTCCCCAAGGCCTGAGAGTTGTCAGAACAGTTGGAAGTAGAAATAGTTACTAAATCACTAATTTCTCTTCCCCTGTAACGGCCAGCTGTTCTGCCAGTGCCAATTCTTCTATTCCCCACCACTACAGCAATAGATGCCCCAAGGCTGCCTGGCGCACGCCTTGCATCATCCCCTTCAGGGGAGCCCAAACACATCTCAACAACTAGGACTTTCATTAAAAGCTGCATCTCGAGGACAGAGAGTTCGGTTGGTCCTGAGGATTGCAGGATCTGCACAGCTGAGGGGAGGGAGGCAGTAACAACAGAGGAAGGATGAGTGTTGGGCAGACTCTGAGCTCCACAACTTTCCCCCCTCTCCCACTTTCCCCCCTCTCCCAAACCAGCATAAGCTATTCATTTGCTGGTCACCCATGTGTACTGGTCATTTAACCTGACCAATGAGCAGCCTGTGCAGTTCAGTAAAGTCAGGGCTCTGCTCTTCTCAGCTGGAGGGGGTACTGAAATCACATTTTGCCTAGGATGCCAAAAACTCTAGGGCCAGCCCTCTTTCCTGACAACAAATAAATGGCAAGATATTCAAAGCTTTCATAAGAAGAGCCCTGCTGGATCAGGCACAAGGCCCATCTAGTCCAACATCCTGTTTCACACAGTGGCCCACCAGATGTCTCCGAGAAGCCCACAGGCAGGGGGTGAGGGCATGCCCTCTCTTCTGTTGTTGCTCCCCTGCAACTGATATTGAGAGGCATTGTGCCTCTGAGGCTGGAGATGGCCCACAGCCACCAAACTAGTAGCCATTGATAGATCTGTCCTCCATGAATCTGTCTAAACCCCTTTTAAAGCCATCCAGCTGGTGGCCATCACCACATCCCATGGCAGAGAATTCCAAAGAATAATTATGTGCTGTGTGAAAAAGTACTTCTGTTTGTCAGTCCTAAATTTCCCAACCTTCAGTTTCATGGGGTGACCCCTGGTTCTAGTGTTGTGAGAGAGGGAGAAAATTTTCTCTCTGTGTACCCTCTCCACTCCATGTATAATTTTATTGACTTCGATCATGTCTCCCCTTAGTCTCCTCTTTTCCAAGGTAAAGAGCCCCTGATACTGTAGCTCAGCCTTATAAGGAAGGTGCTCCAGGCCCCTGATTATTTTGGTTGCCTTCTCCTGCATCTTTTCCAGTTCTACAATATCCTTCTTAAGATACGGTGACCAAAGCTGTACGCAGTACTCCAGATGTGGCCACACCATAGTTTTGTATAAGGGCATTAGAATATTAGCATTTTTATTTTCAATCCCCCTCCTAATGATTCCTAGCATGGAATTAGCTTTTTTCACAGCTGCCGCTCACTGAAACGACACTTTCAAAGAGCTGTCCACCATGACCCCAAGATCTCTCTCCTGGTCAATCACTGACAGCTCAGATCTCATCATTGTATATGTGAAGTTGGTGTTTTTTGCCCCAATATGCATCACTTTACACTTGCTTACACTGAACCGCATTTGCCATTTTGTCACCCAGTCCCTTAGTTTGGAGAGATCTTTTTGGAGTTCCTCACAATCCGATGTGTATTTCACTACCCTAAATAGTGTCATCTGCAAATCTGGCCACTTTGCTAGTCACCCCAACTTCTAGATCGTTTATGAACAAGTTAAAGATCACTGGTCCCAGTACCGATCCCTGGGGGACCTAACTTCCTACCTACCTCTATTGTGAAAACTGTCCATTTATTCCTACTCTCTTTCAGCCAAGTTCCAAGTGCCATCTTACTCCCTGAACACACACTGCTGTAAGCTTCCATACATTTGCCTCGCTGTACATAGTAGGAAGTTCAAATGACCTTGACAAGGTCTGTTTCCTTTGGAAGAAACTGGAGACTTTATGCAAGTGTTCTCTATCCTCTGAGTACAGTGTACGCAGTACAGAAGGGAAGGGAGTTCATCGGATCTAGCCCGGCAAATATTTTTGCACAGTCCTTAAATTTGCAATTCTGTATACACTTACTTGGAAGTTAAGCCCATTGAACTCAGTAGGATTTACATCTGGATAAATCTAGATTGCATTTCATTTTTTTCTTTAGTGGATTCAGGAGGTGGCACAGTGTGGAGAATAAACCAGCCTGCTGTATATTCCATGGTTGGGGAGGGTCATGCCCAGAACCCACAGGGTGCAGCATCTTCTGAAGGGGCCAATGTTTTTAAAGTTCATTCTTTTCCAGAGCAGGCGTGCTGTCCATCAACTTGATTGACAGGACAGTGTTGGCAAGACAGGGACCAGGAAGCTCTAACAATCTCTCTACTTCATCAGAGTCATAAAAACTAAGCCAAAATTTATGGCAGCATAGAAATATTTCTGTCCCTTGTTAGGCTGATTATTAACTAAGAACATTCCTCACTGGAGATTTATTTGGCTAAAAACTCCCAGAAATTACTTGCATCAGTGAACTGTATTACAGGTAAAGTTCAGTATAAATAATAAAACAGGGTATTCAAAATTCAGGCAGCCAACTAGCCTGATGAATGTTTCCTTATTTTTGAATATATGCTTTTTGACATGCTATAATAGCTTTAAAAAAAAAACCCATCAGAATTTAAACCCTAAAGGACAAAAAAGCTCTCAAATATTTCACACACAGATATTTAATAAAATCTCTCAAATATTTCACATACAGCTATTACAATACAGCTAAATTAATACAACAAATCATTTTTAAAAAAACAACACCCCAACACACTAAAAATGCAATTCTCGTTCCCTCTCATTGACATTAAGAGCAACTGATGCAACTTTTCAACCTCCAGCCATAATTAATACAAGTATGGACCCACAGAAAATTGTTGCAGTATATTCCTGGTGTGCATGGGTTACCTGAGCTCCAGCGTTTTAGGCACCTTCCCCCTCAGAAGCAGAAGGAGTTGTGACTGTCTTGAGCAGGACTCCTGCAGATGTTGGACTACAACTTCCATCATCCCTATTCACCACTGTGGCTGGGAATGATGCGAGTTGTAGTCCAACAGAAGCCGGAGGGCCAAAGTTGTGCAGTCCTGGTCCTGAGGGAGTATTCTTCAAGCTAATAAATTCCCCACTCTTTTTGTTCAAGCCCTCCTTCCCTCTCCTCACCACTGAGTTCCATTAGCTCTGCCCACCTACAGTAGCTGTCTGTTAAGTGCCCTCTGAGTCTGTGAACATTCTGCTCCATTGACTTACATTGGGGGTAGTTTGGAGGTTTGTGGGTCTTTTAAGGTTTTTCCCTTTCAGATTGTTGTGCAATTAACATATCTGCGGGTCACCCCAAGTCTGCCTGAACCTCTCTTTCACCCTCAGGTGCTCTGGTTATGCATCTGCAAGGATGGTGACATTTCCAACGCTTTCGGAAGAGCATAGATATAAGCTTACTGGCAGTTCTGATTATTTTCCTTCATATTCATATTAATATTCATAAACACCAGCTTGTATCTTGGTCACAAGAGCGTTAGAGCTGGCTTTTGTGCTCTTGAGAATGAGGAAGGGGGGGTGGGGGGGCCAAAAACCATCTGTATACAGCCAGATCAATTGCTCAAGCTAGTGAACAAGCCTGACCTAGAAATCTCTATAGAGATCTGTGTAGGGTCAGCCCAAAGTATTGCCGCGCCTTAGGTGAGGCATAAAATGCTGCCTTGTCCCTGGCCCTGTGCGGGGCCACCCCTCTTTCAAAACCAACCATTGCAAGCTTTGAGGATGCATGGGAGGCTGAGAGAGGAGGGAAGACATCCTCTGCTTCTCTTCTTGTGCTTCTTGCAAGCTACTCTTGCAAGAAGTATGAGGGGCGGTGCTCCTTGAAAAGTTTGCAAGGATCAGATTAGTACCAAAGAGCTGCTCCAATGGCAACAGCAGGCGGCATCTTGCCACCCTGCTGGTGCCCCCTCAAAACTGCCGCCTGAAGTGACTGCCTCATGGAAGGACCGCCCCTGGGCCTGGGAGTATCATCGGACCTGCACTGGCCTATTAGCGAAAAGAGGATTCCTTGGCTGGTGTGGAGAACCTTTTTCAGTTTCCTACTTTGGCTGCATCTCGGTGGTGGAGCACATCCTCTATTGATACCTTTAGGGTCACCAAGTCATGACGCTTTGGGCTTGAGTTCATAAGGTACAGCAAGGCTCAGACTGGGAGAACGGCAGTCTGCTTGCTACCTGTACCACCTGACTGGATCTTCAGACAATTTGACCTGGGGAAATTGCACAACAATCCATTACCTTCTTGGCCTGGGACATCATGTGACTCTCTTGGTCGGCTGAGTTCCTCGGTCAGTAGCTGGGAGAGTTCTCCCTCCAGTTCTCCCTCTGTGCACCAGGCTAATAGGCTCCAACCTTTTCCCAGTCTGCCTGTAACCTTTGCCCTGCTCACCGCCAGGATACCTGTCTACCAGTCTCATCAGAGGGTGAGACTGTGTTTGGCTCTGAAGGGAGGAAGTAACAACTGAGATCAGCATATCAATGTTGTATGATGGTCTTGATAGCTGAATGGTCGAGCCAACAGTGACTGCTACTGCTCACTGCTTCAGAGAGGCAGAAGGGCCATGATTGCCACAAGGCCCAGTCTATCCGCACATTGCACGGCCAGTTTCTGCTGGAGACAAGAGAACAGTCAGTTGCTCCTGAACTCCATTCTGTTTGGAAGTTTGTTCGTCAGTCCAAAAAGGGATGATGCAAATTCTCAGCAGATTCACTAGGAGAACTATATAAGACTCTGCTCACCAACTCACTTTCATGGGCCAGATTTGAAATCCAGGCTAGAGCCAACTCAGAAACTGGATTACAGAGTGACCTGAACTCCCCCCGCCCCCAGATAATCCCCTACATTCATTGTAGGGATGTGCATGAACCGCGGCTCGAGCACCTTTTGGGCAGGGGGCCCAGGAATTTTAAGAAAAAGGAGAGCAGGTCCTTACCTGCTCTCCACCACCCCATGCAGCTTCCTGCTGGGGCGGCACGCGTTCCCCCCCAGATCCGAACACTCTCTATCCAGTGGCGCCACCAGTCTCATGGCAGCCTGTGTTTCAACCCCCACCACACTTGCCATTCCTAGGGTGGAGGCTGGCGCTCTTCCCCTTGGCATCTCTGCCTCCTTCTGGCTGCCACCGCCACCAACTCCTTCCTGCTCCTCTTGCAGCTCATGACTCCTGCTGCCGCCACCATTACCCTGACTCTTGCCGCGGAAAGAGAAAGGGCAGGATGTTTCCTCTCACGCACAAGGAAGAAAGGAAATATCTCACACCCCACTCCATAAGCCTGCCAAGTAATGGCGGCAGGTGCTCATGTGCCTTGATGTCAACATATCCCAGCAGGCTCTTGGAAAGATGAGCAAGGGGGTGGGATGCTTCCCCTCTTACTCATGTGAGAGAGGAAGTATCCTGTCACCTTTCCTACCACTACAAGACCCAGCTGGGTAGTGGTGGCGGCAGTGGAAGAGGCAGCAAGAGGAGGAGGAAGAAGGTGGAGAAGGTGGAGGAGGAGGCAGTGGCAGGAAGCAGGAGACAAGAGACAAGTGGTGGTGGCAAGGTAGGGGGTGGATTTAGCAGATGGGCAAGCACTGGCCCCCACATGGCAATGGAGGGGAGCAGGGGGGAGCAGGTGAGGGGCCCTTGGCAGCTCCTCATGAGTAGGTGGCTCCTGTTCTTTGTACAGGTCCACCCAACTACAGCTACGCCCCTGTCACAAATCACACATTCAGTCAACACATAAGCCCTATTCAGACATCATGTTGTATGAGTGTACATATGTACACAGGTACATGTTTCTGTGTGAATGGCTGAAACTGTGTCTGTTTTAAAAGTGAATCTGGGTACAGGCCCCTCAAATACATGGTACAGATAGGAAGTGTGCTGCTATACCTGCATTCAGCATAACTTGTGAATAACTGTGTACAGAACTTATCTGTGTACACGGTACACTTGTACAAACGCTGGACATAATGTGTGAATAGGGCTATGGAGGGATTGTTTGAAAAGAGCTTTGTTCACTTTGTAGTCCATCATTGGGAAGTTTGAGCTGCAAACTTGATCATAAAATGCCATGAATATTTGATATGATATGATAGAGCCACAACATTTTGTATTTTATTATGATCATAATTATTTGTATAAGGAACATTGGGTGTTAAAAAGCCATAGGAAAATTTCTAGGACTTTGAACCAGTTCTGGGAATTAAAAAATAAAAGCAGAGCACAAGAGCTGGAGAATGTCAGACTTTAGAGTCCTGAGCGTATTGTAGAACCACTGGGGTATTTTCTTTGTATGCTCTAGGATAAGAAAAGAAACACTTCTATTAATCTAATCTATAATTTAATATAGCTGAGTGATAAAGTACAAAACCATTATTTTTTATAACAAGCAGTCTCATTATTTTAAAAATGTTTCCCCTCTTCTCTCATCAACCAAATGTATTGGATTGTTGTAGATATTAGATTATATTTACTGGGTTATAGCTATTCAGTTAGTGAAGGATTGTAAATAGTGCCGCTATTAAAAACAAAGCAATAAAAACATAGTTAATCGTTGGTTTCTAAATCTTTTTTGACAATATGGCTCCCCATGCGGAGTTTAGATTGTGTCAACTTTCCCATTATTGATCTTCATTTATATGTATAAAAAGGTTTAGAGATCAGCAATAAACATTTACTCCTGGCTAAAACATATACAATCTTTGTTTGGGAATTTTTAATTCTACTTTATTTGACGTGCAGAGCTAATATTCTATGTGAACTTAACAAAAGTTAGTAGAAGACGGTCCTTCCCACCCCCAACCCCAGCCTTGAGTACATCAAGGGCTGGTTTCTTATAATGGTTATTCAAAATTTAGATCTGCTGCACAAATGCATGTGCTGAGAACTGACTAATACATAGTCTTTCAGGAATTGTTCTCCATATTTGATTTTGATATGTTTGCACTTTTCACTTATGTTAAGAATTCCATGTATGGTAGTTCTTTTTGAATGATGTATGGGTTAGCTCTCAGAGATCTAGTTGTTCACACGTTCATTCCCATTAGCCTTCTATTTTCAGGTTACCAACACTTATCAAATTTGTTCAAGATTGTTACCAGGAACTTGAATTTGGAGAAACAACATCAGCCAGATTCCAACCCATTCATCGTACATCTTCATGAGAAACGTTCTGCCCACAATGCCACACACAACCCATGTAAATAGGGCCAACTCTGATCTTTCTAACCCGTGCAGTGAATTTTCTTCACAAAGGCAAGACTGATGAAGATCCCAGGTTTGAATGGGTCTTTCATCATAACGATGCTACCCTATGCCAATGTACTTATTAATAGGTCCCAGAGGGCCACAGAGGGCTTGTGTGCTTCACCTGGGCTGCATGAGAGTGTCCCTTGGGTGATTTGGATACTTCTATATGCATAACCCCTGAAAACTGAGCAGAGCAAAGAGGCACCTTTTAAAGTGACGATTCTCTTATATTTAGCAGGGGGAGAGCAACTGGCCCCATCCAACCTGTTGTATTCTATCCAGTATCTTCCATGTTTTGTTCTTTAGAAGTTTGACCCCGTGGGGATCCTATAAGGGGTGGGGGGTAGGTGGAGTCAGAAAGGAAAGGGGAGGGAAAGGAGAAAAAGGAAATGGAGTTGTTTCTGAATAAACTCTTACTTAAACCTATATGAGATTACTTTGTGTTTGTGAGGGAAGCAGCTAAAAAACACAACCCCAGCACAGCATCCATCCAGTGAGTGCTGCTGGTGTGTTTCTTTTTGGATTGTGAGACCTTTGGGGATAGGGAGCCATTTTATTTATTTGTTATTTATTTTTCTAAATAAACCACTTTGGAAACTTCTGTTAAAAATGCAACATAAGTAGTAGTAGTAGTAGTAGTAGTGGTAGTAGTAGTGGTAGTAGTAGTAGTATTAGCAGCAGCAGGAGGGCCAAATCAAGGATAGGCTGCAGCAGAAACCATGCAATTGCCTTGTCAGCTATCTCACAATGCCCAGACTTCTTGTGAAGATCTGGGGACCCTCTCTGTACCCCATACCATAGTTTTTAATACTGTTATCCTCCAGTCAGCACATCATCGATTGTTCACTTCTGATTTCAAGTGTGGGAAGCCCTTGTCTATTCTTTCCATGTATACAATGTACTCCAATCACTCCACATCTGCATTACTTTCTGGTCCCCTCTTTAGGTCACTTGCAGGATTGTGTACTAACTTACAGAGAGATGAAGCCCCTCTGGCACAGGGGTGCTGGGCTGGTTTGGATGATACATCCACGAGCCCATCCAAATCACATAGGTGTGCACGCACAATCCTTCTGCACGTGAGTGGGATGGACTGGTGGACATATTGTGTAAACCAACCCAGCCTGCAATACTAATTCTATGGGTTACTAACGTTTTGTTTAGAGCAGGGCTGCATAACTTTGGCCCTCCAACTGTTGTTAGACTACAATGCCCATCATCCCTTATCACTGGGCACTGTGGCTGAGGATGGTGGCCATTGTCGTCCAACAGCAGCTGGAGGGGCAAAGTTGAGCTGCCCCGGTTTAGAGTAAAAGTAATGGTTTCAGTTGTTATTTTTATTTCTTTAAAAAAAAACCCCAAAAACCCAGGAATATCTAAAGGCGCTTATCCCCAGATCTAAAGCAAAACTGAAGGTTTCCAGTTATGCCTAATGTGACTGTATATATTGAGAGGCACTAGACCAGTCATAGGAGTGACTGTTATCCTCTTTATGAACCCAGCCCTTTTGCTTGCTGGAAGTGCAGCACAGCTCAAAAATACTTTGAATATTGGAATGCAAAGCAGCCTCTCCGGTGAGCTTGCTGTAAGCATGCTGCACCAAATCTGACTGTAATGGGCTGCCTGACAAAGCTTATTTCTGGATTACGGCCTGTGTTGTTATCAGCAGTATCACTTCAAGCTCCCAGGGTGCATAAGTGTATGGGTAACTGCAAGCCTTTTCTGCCTTCATAATCAGGCCATTTTTGAGCTTGGTGGCAGCTGCCTTTTTTTTTTTTTTTTTTAAGTCTCATTTATATATAATCCCCGTGCAGATGACTGTAAGCCAGTTTTGGCCCAGCTTTAATACAGCTCAGTAATCTGCAGCATTTAGCAACCATACAGCTTGTCGTCGGAGATGCCGTCATTTATCGCCTCTCCTTCTGCCACTAGCCGTTGGGTGAGAGGAACTATTTTAATTAAAAAGTTTATCCGCAGTCATATTTCACCATTTATGCCTTACATGGCTCCACTTGCCCTGTGGGGTTCTTGTGCTGCTGTCTCTGATCAAAACAAGCTCCCCCTCCCCCAGCCTTTTCTTTTTTCTTTTAAAAATCGGGTGCATTTGGGTAAAATCTACATTGAAAACCCAGCAGTTAAACACAGGAAGCTGCCTTATACTGAGCCAGACCATTGGTCCAACTTGCTCAGTACTATCTACACACTGACTGGCAGCGGCTCTCCAAGGTTCCAGGCAGGAGTCTTTCCCAGCCCTACTGAAGCTTTCCCAGACAGCAGGCTTCACCGCAGGTTTTCTGAGAGGCTTTACTGCAAGTTCGAAGTTGCCCAAAATACCCGACACAAAAAGTGGATTTTTTTCACCCCGGGTATAAATCGGGCTACACTCTAGCCCAATGAAAAACCTGGATAATGTGTGAAGTGCTCCCTGACAGTTTGCAGGGACTTCGGGGTAAATTTGGCCAATATGGGAACAGATACCTCCATTCTGGAGGAGATGTGAACTAAAAGCCGGGTGTGAAAAACTTCCTGGGAGTTATTCGCACATGGCTTCATGCTTTGGGGTAAATGTTGAGCGAAGCCACTTCGAACTACACTCACGGCATTGAGGGAAGCAGCCCCTCCCCTCTGCTCTTGGATTTTGTTTTGAAACAAGTTCGCATGGCATGCTCCATGTTTTCCTTCTTGGGGAGGGGAAAGCTTCCTAAAGACCGATATTGTCATTTCTAAAGAGCACATCCCTCTTATCATGCTAATGAGTCTACGTCAGTGCCTCTCTCTATTTGCTCAGCCGTTTTCAGAAAAAGTCGCTTAAAACCAGCATTTTAAAAATCCGGAAATGGATCGAGATAAGCTAGAATTCACATCACAGAGCCCAAACAGAGCCCAATTTGTGTGTGGAATGGGTCCAAGGATCTCAAAGAGACTTCAGGTAAGTTTGTCTGGTGTGTGAATGCACACACTTTCCTTTCCTCTGAAGTAGATTCGGGGTATAAACCCTGTGTGTAAAGTCTTCTGGAGATCCTACCGGGAACTGAACCTATGACTTTCTGCATTCAAAGCAGATGCTCTACCACTGAACTGCAGCCTAATCCCCCAAACAGAAAGAGCCATATTATTCCCCACAAGTTTTTGTTTGCTTGCCTTTTTTCTTTCTTTCTCCTAATTAAGGACCCAAGCCCTATCATGTTTGGCCTTACATGCATCCATGGAATGGGAGGGGAAATAGCAGCTTCTGGCCACACCCCCAATGTCCACATGTTTAGTGTGTGTGTATAAGTGGCCTTTCATGCATAGTGCCTCTTACACATGTGCACTGTGCGCACAGACACAAGGGGGCATGGCCAGCAAGGGCAATTCTGCTCTCCCTCCTCTACACATTCATCTGAGCGTGTGTGTTTATATGTGGAGGAGGAGGGTGTGTATAGGGCTTGCATCTGCATAGCTTTTAATGCAAGGCGTTACTTCTGATAGGTTGTTTTGCACCAAAGACACTTCAGTCAGTGCCTAAACAGAGCCAGTGTGGTGTAGTGGTTAGAGTGATGGACTGGGACCGGGGAGACCTGAGTTCAAATCCTCATTCGGCCATGAAACTCATCGGGTGACTCTGGACCAGTCATGTATCTCTCGGCCTAACCTACCTCACAGGGTTGTTGTGAGGATAAACATAAGCATGTCTGGGGTCTTTGGAGAAAGAGCAGGATACAAATGCAAACAAACAAACCAAACACCTGGACCAGGATTTCTGAAGAACCTCCTTCTCCCATAGGAACCTGCAGTATGAATAAATTGTGGCTGGGGGTGATGGGAATTGTAGTCCAACGACAGCTGGAGAGCCTCAGGTTGGTCAGCTGTGATCTAACAAACATCCATGCCAAGCACAGGAACGAAAGAGGCAGGGTCAGCAGGAAGAGAGTGGTGGGTGGAGAAATGAGAAGGGGAGTGGCCCAAGCAGGAAGTGGGAGGTGCTTGAAGGGGTGTGGGGATTGCTCTGCATTATTTAAACCAGCAGGGGGAGGGGATGAGAAGATGGACTGGATCCTCCAGGGAGAGGGCAAGCCAGTTGAAGAAATGTCCTGCAATGGGTGGGGGTGGGGGTGGGGGTGGACAGGGACAGAGACAGAGTGAAATGACTCCCTCTGCTGCAGCTCTGAGGTCCTTAGCGGTGAGAGCCAGCCCCTTTCCCTCTCTTTCCCCCCTCAGAGAGGAGAGCTGGTCTTGTGGTAGCAAGCATGACTTGTCCCCATAGCTAAGCAGGGTCTGCCCTGGTTGCATATGAATGGGAAACTTGATGTGTGAGCACTGCAAGATATTCCCCTCAGGGGATGAAGCTGCTCTGGGAAGAGCAGAAGGTTTCAAGTTCCCTCCCTGGCAGCATCTCCAAGATAGGGCTGAGAGAGATTCCTGCCTGCAACCTTGGAGAAGCCGCTGCCAGTCTGTGCAGACAATAGCTAGATAGACCAATGGTCTATCTAGCTAGATAGAGCTAGATAGACCAATGGTCTGACTCAGTATATGGGAGTTTCCTATGTTCCACAGAGCAGCCCCAAATATGGCAGTGCATTTGACATTAAAATGTATTAATGGCATGTGATGTGAAACCATGAATAAATGAAGACCTGGCACACCACTTCTGAAAGGCTGCCGACCCCTGGACCATACTACAGAAATCACATCAACAGAAATTTGCATTTACTTTGGATTCAGGGGCAGTTGTTGGTTTTTTAACCCTCCGAAAAAAGAGTTGAGTATCAGCTGTGGGGGCGCAGCGGAGAAGCAGCTTGCCTAGGGAGCAAGAGGCTGTTAGTTCAAATCCTCGCTGGTGTGCTTCCCAGACTGTGCCTGGTAAATATATATTTGTAGTCACCTATACTGGGCAGCAGTGATATAGGAAGGTGCTGGAGGTGGATGCTCACTTCAGTGACAATGGCAAAGGCATCATCTCATACTGCATGGGAGAAAGGCAATGGTAAACCACTCCTGGTTTACCATTCTGTCAAAAAACCAGGGGCATATCTAGGGTGGGGCAGGCAGGGCACGTGCCCCGGGCGCCACTTGAAGGGGGTGCCATTTTGTAAAATTAATTTTTTTTAAAGGCTGTCGAAAACAAAATGGCCACCGTGCATGCTCAGACTGCCTCTGTGAGACCCTAGGCCATGCCAGGCCTTGCAGAGGTCATTTGAGCATGCATGTCAGCCATTTTGTTTTCAGTGGCTATTTTTTTTTAAAAAAGATAATTTTTTAAAATGGCCACCGCACATGCTCAAATGGTCCCTGTGAGGTCGTAGAGGCCAGC
The DNA here is from genome assembly GCF_027244095.1 of Hemicordylus capensis. NCBI lineage: Eukaryota > Metazoa > Chordata > Lepidosauria > Squamata > Cordylidae > Hemicordylus > Hemicordylus capensis. The sequence goes on along the minus strand of NC_069660.1, from coordinate 298,356,561 downwards.
AGCGGGAAGGCAGACCACCACAGCCTTTAGGAAGCCCCCCGAAAGGGCTACAGGGATTTTTTTTTGAAAAGTTAATATAATATAAGACACTGTACACATATTCAGATTAGCACTATGTACAGAGAATCGGGGCTTGTGAATAATGAGCTGAAGTTTATGAGCTAGGATTGTATTCATTTGCTCTTACTTTGCTTCTTCTGATAAGTGAGTTAAATGTGATGTCTTAATAATATGGTTAGTAATGGTGAGTTTGTCTTTGAATCAGTGTGAAATCTGTAGTATTAAGGCCCACTGGGAGTTTCTTGCTCTCCTTCTCTCATTTTAACTGTCTTTCTGAAATACTAGAATATATTCCCAGCAGTGACACAGTTTACTCTGCATATCCTTTAATTATTTTCAGAGTATCTGGGAAAAGTCAAATTCTCCATTTATTTTTAAAACTTATGTAATGGTGATGCTACAATACATAGTAGAGAATTAGACAGGCACTTCTGTTTAGTTTTCCAAGTACAGCTCCACATAGTATTTGGATATTTCATGAGCCCCAGCATACTGAAATTTGTAGTTCTCCAGCATTTTTTGGTCTGCCTATGTCCACTGCTAAATAGTTTTTGAAATCTTAAAAGATTAACAAGCTTGACTTGTATTTTTCAGCTGATATTATGGTGAAGTTATCTGAAAGATGGGTGTCAGATGTTTGGACAGGGGGCGCAATTTCAGTGTTTGCCCCAGGCGCTATTTTCCCTAGATACGCCTCTGCAAAAAACCCACAATGGCTCTGTGGTCGCCAGGAGTCAACACCAACTGGACAGCACAATCTTTCCTTTCCTTTTCTCCAATTAGTGTACTGATTACACCTCACTTCAAAGATCAAAAACATGTTTAAAACATCCATATTTAATGTACATAATACGCTAGGAAAAATGCATTTGTTTCTCTTCATGAATTTGTCCCCAGCATATGGAAATTCATTCTGTATCTTCAGAGTCTTCATGTAATTGACCCTGCTGCAGAAAATTATTGGAACTTGTTCTTTAATTAAAAAGAAATTTAAAAATGAAACATTCCAGAGTACAACGATCAGTTCTCACTGTGCAGCATGAAACCTTCCAACACATGCAAGCCGGAAGTGAAGGATTCTGTGTGTGGATTCTGAATGTGACAGCGATGAAGCTGACATTGGTAGCTTCCATTTTCGCTGTTCTCTTCAACTGAGTCTGGCAACAATCATTCACTCCATTCTTACAGAGGATCCAGATGATATACATGACCACCAAACTGTGTCTTCCGTGTTGTCTTTCCATCCTTTTAAAGACTTGATTTGTGGCCTTTTTACTGATTATATAAGTATGAGGCTGCTGGTTTTTTAAAAAATGAAGCAGACTGTATATACTTTGTAGGTGTCTCATAGTGGCCACTTGGCCACCAATCTAGACGGTTTTAAAAGGGGATTGGGCATATTCATGGAGGATAGAGTTATCAGCAGCTACTAGCCTTGGTAGCTATATACTTCCATCAGGATCAGAGGGGCAAGCCCCTGAACACCAGGGGTGGTTGCCCTCTTTTCACTGCTTTTGGGCTTCCCAAATGCACTTCAGTGGCCACTGCATGAGGCAGGATGTTGGACTAAATGGGTCTTGGTAGGGATGCGCACAGAACTGTTTTTTTCTGGTTCCGGTCAAATCCCAACCAGATTCAAATCAGACCAGAACGGACCAGTTTGGGTTTGTCCCCCTTTAGACCAGGGACCAGCTGGAATTCATGGATTCAATTAGTTAGTAAAATAGAAGTACTTACTCCTGCCAGCTGTTGCCATGTGGGGGGGAGGGTATTGTAGTGGCCACAGGGGGCTGTGGTGGCTCCCCCTACTCCCGCCGGCCTCCCCTAAGTCTCCCAGGCCCATTTTGCCCCATTTTCGCTCATTTCAGCCCTCTGCACACATGTGGCGGCAAAGAAGCACATGGGCCATTTGATTTCAAGCGGGTTCACACATCCCTAGGCCTTGGCCTAATGCAGTGGGCTTCTCTTATGTTCTTATGTCCTTGTCTCTGCTTTGGCTGAGACTCGAAGGGAGGCATCTCATTTTAATATATAAATAAGCTTGCCCCTCCTGAGAAAACAGAGTTTACTTTAATATTCAAGTTTTATTCTGCTACCACATAGGACCCAACTGTGCAACATAATCTTCAGGCTTTATCCGAATCACTGATGGGGATACAGGTCACATCTAGAGACTTTATCCCTTGGAATGCAGTTTATTATTCTGGGCTTGCAGCAATGCTCAGTGTCTTTGATTCTAGAGCTGCTGACATGTCACCTTCATGTCTCAGCCTCTGTATTTCTGTGCTTAAATCCAGCAGGGTTTGGGCAAGCTTGCGGTTCTGGGACTTCATCTCCAGCTACAAAGAACAAATGAGAAGAGAATGGTTTTTAGCAGACCATCACCATCCAGCAGGTGAATCACCATTCACATCAGATCGTAGGGAAGCAGTGGAGGTACTGAACTGGGAGCTGGAGGCGGTGATGGGCTGGATGGGAGCTACCGTAGCAATCTGAGGTTAAATCTAGAAAAGATGGAGGTGCTGCTAGTCAGTAGAAAAGCCAATCGGGATAGGGTGATTCAACCAGCTCTGGATGGGGCTGTACTTCCCTTAAAAGAGCAAGTGAGCAGGTGTTGCTAGACCTGGGTGTTGCTAGACCTGGCTCTGCTTTTGAATGCTCAGGTGAAGACAGTGTGGCCAGGGGTGCCTTTGCACAGCTTCAGCTACTGCGCCATGTGCATCCCTTTCTCAAGAAGGCAGATCAGGTCACAGTTAACCATACCTTAGTCACGTTGTGGCTGGATTACTGCAATGCGCTTTACGTGGGGCTGCCCTTGAAGAATATTCTGAAACTTCAGTTGGGCAGAATGCAGCTGCCGGGGTTCTCTCTAGAACTGCTCACTCGAGGCATATTACACCTATTTTGAAAGAGCTGCACTGGCTGCCAATTTGTTACCGGATCCAATTCAAGGTGCTAGTTATTACCTTTAAAGCCCTAAATGGCTTGGGCCCTGGATACCTGAAGGACCGCCTGCTCCAAAGGGTTTTTGCCCACCCAACAAGATCGTCAGAGGGGCCTTTGCTCCATGTGCGGATGCTGAGAGAGGCTAAATTGTCATGCACACGAGACAGGGCCTTCTCTGTTGTTGCCCCTAGGCTCTGGAATGCTCTCCCATTGAATGTCCGCTCTTTGACATCTGTGACTGCTTTTAAAAAAGAACTAAAGACCTTTTTGTTTGTTCAGGCTTTTAACCCTTAGAGACTGCCAGGTCTCTCAGCTCTCCTGCTTCTGTGGTGTTTTTTTTTTTTTGTTGTTTTAAAAAAGATTATTTAGGTTTTTTGATGTTTAATAGTTTTAACTATTTAACTGGTTCGAAGGTTTTTAATGTTATTTTTATAAAGTTTTATTGTATTTTAACTTTTGTATACCACCTTGGGATGCCTTATAAAAGGTGGTATAAAAATTGGGCAACAAATAAATGAGTACCTTCATCCCTTGCCAACCACGGTTTTGAGTATACGTGAAAGGGAAATTGTGACAGGTCTTGCCAACTGTGACTTGAGTATCTGCGTTTGGTGAGGGCCTTTTTTAAGTGATTTTGGAGGGGTTTCAGTGATTTTGCGGGGTTTAGAGGTTCGATCTGCTCATTCCTCTTGGTCACCCTTGCTAACTCTGCTGAACTTGCTGTCTCTTGCCAATTTAAAATGCCTTTGAGTGATTTGGGGGGGGTGGGGTTCAAAAAATTTCCAGAGGTTTGATCTGCTCATTCTTCTTGGTGACTCTTGGCGACATTAAAGGATTTTTTGTGATTTTGGGCAAATTTTATATCCCCCCCTTTATTTTAGGTCTTTTTACAGCCATGGTTCCCCTAACCCTGTTTCCCATAGACTTTAATGCCTCACCAACCACGAATTTGCCAATGGTGAAGTTTTGCCAAAACGGAACCCTAGCGGTTAGCAAGGGATGAGTGTAACAAACAAACAAACATTAACACCCAAGCTTTGTCCTGGCATATTTTCATTGCCATTGCTAAATCCTGAATTGCATGTAGTGAAAATAGATGACAGTGCTCCTGAACAGGGTGGAGAGTACATAGAACTGTAGCATGTCAGAAGCCCTATTCACACATTATGTTCACCACTGTGTACACTGTACGCAGGTACAGATCTGTATGCAGGTACAATAATTCACATGTTATTCTGAATGCAGGTACAGCAGTACACTTCCTATCTGGATCCTGCATTTTAGGGGGGCCTGTACTCAGGTTCACTTTTAAAATGAACCCAAGTACAGTCATTCACACAAAAACATTATAGTAGAAACATTATAAGAGTGTTGGCATCTGTACGCTCATACAACATAATGTCTGAATAGGGCTAGTGATGGAAGGGACCTTGGAAGGCTTCTCGTCCAACCTCTTGCTCAGTGCAGGAATCTCCTAGCTTCCTTAACAGATGGCCATCCAGAGGCAAGAGGCCTCTGAATGCCAGTTGCAGGGGAGCAACAGCAGGAGAGAGGGCATGCCCTCACCTCTTGCCTGCAGGCTTCCCAGAGGCATCTGGTGGGCCACTGCAGAAAACAGGATGCTGGGCTAAATGGGCCTGATCCCGCAGGGCTGTTCTTATGTTCTTTGCATTATCCTCACCACTGAGTCACAAAGACCCTATGCAGATGTTCAAAGAGCATACAGTGGACACACATGTGAGGGACAAATGGGTCTTCACTGGATGTCTGCTTGGAGTTACACACACATAGAACTGCACAACTCTCTTCATGTGACCAGGAACCCTACTTTTCAGGGTATCTCTATGTGTACATGCAGGAAAGGTAGGCAACCTTGGCACCTCAGAAGTAGTTGAACAACAACTCCCATCATCCCCAAACACAATTGCTAGGGATGATGGGAGTTGTAGTTCAATAATCCCTGAAGTGCCATGGTTGCCTACCCCAGACATACAGCTTTGTAGACCACAGAGTAACCTTCAGAAACTGCATTACAGTGCAACTTGCCAGCTGGCAAGACTGGCTGACGTGTATTTATTCAAATTTGGTATATCCTGCTTTTCTTTCTCATTTCTGAGACGACCAAAGGTGGCTAACATCAAAATGGGAAGAGAGCTGGTCTTGTGGTAGCAAGCATGACTTGTCCCTTTAGCTAAGCGGGGTCCACCCTGGTTGCATATGAAAGGGAGTCTTGATGTGTGAGCACTGGAAGATATTCCCTGCAAGGGATGGAGCCACTCTGAGAAGAGCATCTAGGTTCCAAGTTCCCTCCCTGGCAGCATCTCCAAGATAGGGCTGAGAGAGATTCCTGCCTGCAACCTTGGAGAAGCTGCTGCCAGTCTGTGAAGACAATACTGAGCTAGATAGACCAATGGTCTGACTCAGTAAATGGCAGCTTCCTATATTATATAGAACTGGAACAGCAAAACACAATCCGGGCAGCAGATTTATTTTTTTAATAACATCAATAGGCCAAGAAAATAATGACTCATGGGTAGCCAGACCAAACTCCTGCTGGAACAGAGTTTATGCTTAGCATCAGAATGTCATTAAGGCACTAATAACGTTTTGCATTTATATAGCACTTTTGAAGTATTCAAAACACTTTCCAGACATTATTTCCATAATCGCTGCAAAAGCCCTGTATGGTAGACCAGAACTACCCCATATTTTGAGGGGGTGGAGCTGAGGCAGAGGAAATAGTGTCTTGCCTAAGGCCACCTTGTGGCCAGGGGCGTAACTATAATAGGGCAAGGGGAGACAGTTGTCTGGGAGCCTACTGCCTTGGGGGGGCCCCCAGAGGCAAGTCACTTGACTGACTCCCCCAGCTGCACACCCGCCCGGGCTTCCTTCAGTTGTATTCATCCTCCGAAACTGATGTGAGTGTTAAGACCTGGAGCTACCAGAACAGCATGTCTTTCTCTAGTACCATGAAATGACTTGCATCGTCCACAATTTACAAAACCTTTTAAAAAATAATTTAGGATGATGTTCTATTGTGGCACATAGGTTATATAGATATAGATATAGATATGCTTTTTGTTACCACTATTCAGCCTCATTTAAGATTTCTTTACTTCACGAGCTGAGCTTCAGTGTGGGGGGGGAGCATTTAAAATCTTGTCTCTGGGCCCACTCCAACCTTGCGACGCCCCTGCTCGTGGCTGAGGTGAAATTTGAACTTGGGACTTCCCAGCCCAACGCTCTTAACCCTTAGCCACCATGTTACAACCTGCTGCACACGAGAGCAGGAGAAGGGTTGAGTATACATCTTATACAGCAAATATCAGGTCATATTGTGGGTAGAGTGTTGGATTAGGATCGGCAAGACCTGCATTCAAATCCCCACTCAGCCATGAACCTTGGGCCTGTTACTATTTCTCGGCCCAACTTACCTTGCAGGGTTGTTGTGAGAATAAAATGACCGGGAGACATTTCTATGCCATCCTGAACTCCTTGGAGGAAAAGGTGGGATAGAAATGCAGCTTGCAAAATACAATAAATAAAAATACACTGCCTGAGAGGAGAGCTGAGCATGCGTTGTCTCCTTCGCTAAGCAGGGTCTGCCCTGATTTGCATTTGGATGGGTGACTACATGTGAGTGTTGTTTTGTAAGATAATCCCTTTAGGGGATGGAGGCGTAGCTCAGTGGTAGAGCATCTGCTTGCATGCAGAAGGTCCCTGAAGGTCCCTGACATCTCCAGGTAGGGCTTGGAGATACTCCTGCCTGAAACCTTGGAGAGCCGCTGCCAGTCCGTGTAGACAGTCTTCAGCTGGGTGGACCAATGGTCTGACTCAGTATAAAACAGCTTCCTATAATCACAGCTGGCTCCTCTCTGCAGCAGGAGATCTGACAGTTCTGGGAGACCGCAAGGACAAGCCACCTGCTCCTTCCCGCTTGCCCACCTCACTCACCAGTTCTCCTCGGAGCCAGACAATGGTCCCCTCTAGGTACGCTTTGTGCAGTTCCTCCTGGACAGACACCGTCCTCTTTCCTCTGCCCTCTCTTGCAGCAGGCCTGAGCAGCTGAGGGCTTGAGGCTCCTCCGGGGCCCTGTCCCCGGAAGGCTTGGAGCAGCCTCTGCTTTAGATCTTCCAGCAGCATGCTGGAGAAGGTTTCCTCACTCTCTGCATTCATCCTTGCATCCAGGCCTCTGCAGGGGAGAAGGAGAGAACTGGAGATGCAAGGAAGCCTCTCTCGGGAGACTGCAGACAGCATTCCTCCGCTGGCCCTCCCTTTTGTTTTGCTGGCCCTGAGACTGGCATTGTTGCCAATGAGGTTCTCTTGGATGGAAAATCTCCACCCCTCACCCTTCCCCCCACCCTCTATATCAAGCCAAAGAAAGTGGGGAGTGAAGTGGGAGGTGGAGGAGACCTGGAGGAGAAATAACATTTCACACTGTCTCTGGGATTTCTCTCTCTGTGTGTGTGCTTTAAGAAAACACACCCAAGAGAGAGAATTTAGCTCCTAAGGGGAGCAAGGCAACCTGGTCAAGTTTTGTTTATGATAAAAGTAGTCACAGTCAATTGATGTATGTGCTGCATTTTCCACAGTCCATTGTGCATTGCTCAACCAATAAAAAGAAAACCAACTGGATACAAGAGCATCTAACCTCAGAGTCATAGGGTGACATTAATAAGTTGCAATACAACACTGACAGTTCACCAAAAAGTAGTTCCGCACAAAATTTAACAGGGATAAAACAACGTATCAATAGGTCAATTAACTATATTCCATACCAAAAACATCAGCATTATACCCATGTGAAACAATCCGTATAGCAACTCATATTAAATTGATTAAAACATTTCTGGGATGACTCACAAAAGAGAAAAAGCCGATAGAATCATATGTACTCATAAGCAACAATAATCACTACAACCGTGGATAAAACGTTTTTTAGTTTTATCCACGGTTGGACAAAGCAGTGTGAACAACAATCACAGCAAAAGGTAAACTCTCATCAGAAGTCAAAATCCTGGGAAAAGAAAAAGGACTTTGCTTGACGCCTAAAGATCAGCATAGAAGAGATAATCCCATAATGGGGGCCACAGCTGAGAAGATAATGGGGGCCACAGCTGAGAAGGCCCCCTCCCCAGTTATCACCCGCCTCACCTTGGAAGGCAAGTGTTCTTGTCGAAGGTTCGCTCATGTTGATCTCAGTGCCTGGGCAAGCTGATGTGGCAGTAAATGTTCCTTACAGTGCTCAGAACCCAAGCAATGTAAGGCTTTAAGAATAAGCACCAGCACTTTGAATTGTGCACAGAAAATGATCAGGAGCCTGTGGGCCCCTTTACGTGTCAGCGGGATGTGATCCTAGCAACTGGTTCCAGTCAATAGCCTATTGGCTGTGTTTTGAACCAACCACAGTTTGCAAAGATGATGATGATGATGATGATGATTGTGATGGTGGTTGCTTTAATTTCTATCACACTTTTCTGCCAAGCAGGGCTCTCAAAATAGCTCATAGCTATACAATCCAAACCCCTTAAAACATAAAGAAACCCTAAAGGGTATAAGATAATCTCTGTGTCATAGGATATTTCCAGATGTCACTCTTTATTTATTTGTTTGTTGTTGAATTTATATATTGCCTTTCATTAAAACAATCCCAAAGCAGTTTACAACATAATTAAAACAATGCACAATTAATACACAATTAAAAGTACAATTAAATTTAAATATAGAAATACATATTTATTTAAAAGTTTTTTTAAAAAACATATATAAAATAAAACAGTAAAAAACACAACACAGAGAGCAGTAGCTGCAGCAAAAAATAAAATAAAATAAAATAAAATCAGCTCTCTCATATAAAAGCCTGAGTGAAGATGAGGGGTTCATAGGATGTTGTCGACCTGTCCTTTCCCTGTGCTTAAATCATCCCCTTTAATAATGGAGAAAACCTGACTTTTTTGAGAACAGCAGTACAACCGCACAGCAATGGCACGTGTGGGTTGTTAGTGCTACATATCTTTTTGAGAGGCACAATACAGCAGATCATAGCAGAAACAAGGAGGGCTAAAGGGGAGAGGATTCGTCTACTGCGTCCCACATTCCTATTGTAGTGTGGAAGTAGCCCAGCAATTCCACTTGGAACTCATAGTGGAAAAGCAGTGGCAGGATGGTGCTACAAGCAGCATGATTGGGATACAGGAAGCTGCCTCCTCCCGAGTCAGACCATTGATCCATCTAGCGCAGCATTGTCTACATAGACTGGCAGCTGCTTCTCCAAGGTTGCAGGCAGGAGTCTCTCTCAGTCCTCTCTGGAGGTGCCAGGGAGGGAACTTGGTTGGAACCTTCCCCATGCAAGCATGCAAAGCGGCCCCATCCCCTAAGGGGAATATAGCTTACAGTGCTCACATGTAGTCTCTTGTGATTCATATGCAAACCCTTTGCTTAGCCAAGGAGACCATTCGTCCTTGCTACCTCAAGGCCAGCTTTAAGCAGATATCCAGGGCCAGCCCTAAGGTTTTGGGCGTCCCAAGCAAAGTTTGACTTGGGCAAAACAAAAACAAAACAAAAATCCAGCCAAGAAGTGCAGAGCCCTGGCTTCAACTAGAGCCACACAGACGGCTTATTCGCCAGATTGAATGGCCAGCCCACATGGATGGCAGCAAATGAGTAGCCCACTCTGGTTTGTAGCCTGCCCGACACCCTCCCTTCCTTTATTGCCTCTGCCTCCCTTCCCTCAGCAGTGCAGGCCCTGTGATCCTCCGGGCCAACCAAATTCTGGTTGGCGGCTTTTAATGGCACTGTGAAAAGTTTCCCTCCACAACCAGCCACGCCCGACCCCAGCCAAGTCAACCATTGTGGCACCACTTACTTCCTGTATTGGTGTCTGGGCACTTGGGGAACCAGGATGCAGGCTCCCACCTGAGCAGTTGCAGCAGTAACTAAGTGGAGTGAAGCAGGGTGGGGTCAAGGGCTGAGTGTGCTGAGCAGGGGCAGGAGGAAGGCAAGCCAGAAACCAGCCAGGAGGTGGGCCAACCCCACTTGACTTCGGCCCATAGAGCTGCCCCTGAAAAATTGGCGCCCTAGGTGACAACCTAGGTATGCCTAGTGGACAGACCAGCCCTGCAGACATCACATCAACGTCTAAGAAGAAATTCCGACAGTCAGTGGCCCGGTCCTCTATCTGTGTTTTGCGTGTCTGAGTTCGGCCGTATTGTTTGACCCTCTGTTACATTAGCTCTCTAGACATGCTTAGGATTGTGATGTTTTAGTGAATCCTGCCAGTGGTGTGTGTTTCATCACATGTCAATCCCATCCTAGGGCCATGCAGCTAGGGTTGCTAACCCTCCCGGAGTGGCCTGGAATCTCCAGGAATTGGCATCTCTCTCCAGGTGACTGGTGAAAGCAATCCTAGAGTTTATTATTGTTATTGTTATTTACATTTTATATCCCGCGCTTCCTCCAAGGAGCCCAGAGTGGTATACTACATACTTAAGTTTCTCCTCACAACAATCCTGTGAAGTAGGCTAGGCTGAGAGAGAAGTGACTGGCCCAGAGTCACCCAGCAAGTCTCATGGCTGAATGGGGATTTGAACTCCCCAGTCAGTCTCCCCAGTCTTAGTCCAGCACTCTAACTACTACACCACACTGGCTCTGTTGTGAAAAATATTGCTTGAAAAATATTGTGGGGGAATATTGGGTCCCACCCCACAAGAACAACTTTAATCAGAGTTGGAAACCTTACATGCCACATATGTATGTACTGTGCCAATTTGGTCATGTGACTCGACCTCCCTCTTGTTCAACAGGAAACTGTAGTGCAGGGTGCGGACTCTCAAGCGATTCTCCCTATAATGTAGAAGCAGAGGTAGACGGAATAGGGTCACTCTCCATCGACCCTGATTTACAATCGGTCAATCCTTGCTTTCATTTTTCCCTTTAGCACTGCAATCTGTAAATTGCAAGACCACAAAAGAAACTACAGTAATTTGTTACACATTTGTCCTTTTCACTGGGCACCCCAGCTAGTCCGGAGCTAATAAAAAGACTGACAAGTACACAAATGCAATTATGATGCAAAACACCAAGCAAAGCGCGGAGGGCCAGATCTTTTAAGGGAAGAATGTGGCCTTTTTGTTGTGGAAATGAAGTTGCGATAATGTTCCCAGACTATAAACTGAAAGAAAGGAAAGGCACACACTGTAGGAGCTGTTTTCAAATTCTTTATCAATGTCAGCAGATTTTTTCCTCTCCTTCTCTTCTAGCAGGCTGGTGGTGGGGGTTGGTGAGGAATGTTAAAAAATGCATGCGGACAGATTGTTTCTGGTGAACGGCTCTTAGCAACAAGACTAGGGAATATATAGGCCAACGTTTGATTGGACCTTCCATGCGTACTTTAACTCTGTGCCACTGAGAAAGATAGGCATGTGACATTTAAAAATATGTGTGTTCCTGTTAGGAATTACTTAGGAAAGTTAGGTTTGAGTCTTGTGCTTCTCTTAGTAAGATCTGTGATTTATTTATTTATTTATTGTTAAATTCATATACCACCTTTCCTTATAAACAATCACAAGGCGGTTTACAAAAGTTAAAAAATACAATTAAAATGACAATAAAAATATTAAGCTAAAAATATAAAACCAATCTAATTTAAAATCTATAAAATACAAACATAAAAACTATACGCGAGTAAAACACATAGAAGCAGCATTAAAAACAATCATGTAAAGGCCTGGATAAAAAGCCAAGATTTAACAAGCTTTCTAAAAACTGTGGAGGAGCGAATGGCCACTGGGAGAGCATTCCAAAGTCTGGGGGCAGCAACAGAGAAGGCCCTGTCCGAGTGCACAACAGCCGAACCTCCCTCATTGTCGGCACCCGGAGCAGAGCCCCCTCAGATGACCTTGTCAAGCGGGAAGCAACTCTTGGGAGCAGGCAGTCCCTCAAGTACCCTGGGCCCAAACCGTTAAGGGCTTTAAAAGTCAAAACCAGCACCTTGAATTGGACCTGGAAATGAACTGGCAGCCAGTGCAACTCTTTCAGAATGGGTGTGATGTGCTCCCACCGGGCAGCTCCAGATAAAACTCTATCCGCCGCATTTTGCACTAACTGCAGTTACCGGATATTCTTCAAGGGCAGCCCCATGTAGAGCGCGTTACAGTAATCCAGCTGTGACGTGACTAAGGCATGGGTAAGTGTGGCCAGATCTGCCTTCTCGAGAAAGGGACGCAGCTGGCACACAAGCCGAAGCCGTGCAAAGGCACCCCTGGCCACTGCCTCCACCTGAGATTCCAAAAGCAGAATCTGGTCCAGTAGTACCCCCAAGCTGTGTACTTGCCCCTTCAAGGGGAGTACAACCCCATCCAGAACCCGTAAAATCTCCTCATCCCGATTGGCATTCCTTCTGACCAACAGTACCTCCATCTTGTTCGGATTCAATTTCAGTTTATTAGCTCACATCATGGAGGCCACATCACGGCCTCCAGCCCCCGATTCAGGACATCCACAGCTTCCCTAGGATCAGGTGACAAGGAGAGATAGAGCTGAGTGTCATCTGTATATTGCCAACAACTCAGTCCAAGTCCCCAGATGACCTCTCCCAGCGGTTTCATGTAGATGTTAAACAGCATGGGGGACAAGACCTAACCCTGAGGGACCCCATAGGCCAATGGCCACGGGGCCAAGCAGAAGTCCCCCAGCACCACCTTCTGGACCCTCCCCCCCCATAAAGGAACGGAACCACTGCAATGCAGTACCTCCAATTCCCATACTCAAGAGGTGGCCCAGAAGGATACCATGGTTGATGGTATTGACCATCGCCAAGAGGCCTAGCAGAACCAACAGGGATGCACTCCCCCTGTCTAGTTCCCAGCGTAGGTCATCCACTAGAGCAACCAAGGCAGTCTCAGTCCCATATCTGGGGTGGAAACCAGATTGAAAAGGGTCCAGATAATCCGTAACATCCAAGATCCTCTGCAGCTGGGACGCCACCACACGCTCCATCACCTTGCCCAAAAAGGGCAGGTTAGAGACCTGTCTATAGTTGTCCGGGTTGGAGGGATCAAGGAGGGCTTTTTTTAAATAATGGTCTTACCACCGCCTCCTTTAGGCACGAAGGCATCCTGTCCTCTCTTAATGAGGCATTAATAATCACCTCCAACCATCTACCTGTACCCTATCTGGAAGCTTTTATTAGCCATGAAGGGCAAGGGTCAAGAGCACACGATGTCGCCTGCACACTACCCAGGATCCTGTCCACATCCTCAGGCTGCAGCAACTGAAAAGAATCCAGCACCACAAGACCAGATGGTACCAGAGGCACGTCAGCCAGAACTGCCAAAACTCTGGAGTCCAAATCGGCACGGATGCGAGCGACTTTATCTGCAAAGTGACACGCAAACTGGTCACAGCGGGCTGTAGATTATTCCTCCCCCATTACCTGGGGTGTGTGTGCAGCAATGTTCTTGCTACACGGAACAGCTCCACCAGTCTGCACTGAGCAGATGCAATGGAGGCAGAGAAAAAACATTTCTTCGCCGCCCCCACCGCCACAGAGTAGTCCCTAAAATGGGCTCTAGCCCGTGTTCGGTCGGATTCATCACGACTCTTCCTCCAGCATCTTTCCAGCCGTTGCCTGAGTTGCTTCATCGCCCTAAGCTCCAAGGAAAATCAAGGAGCAGATCGGGCTCCACCAAACCGGAGAGGGCGTTTAGTAGCAACCATGTCAACAGCCCAGGCTGTCTCTCCATTCCAGAGATTCACCAGGGCCTCGACAGGGTCACCAGCTCTGGACACTGGAAACTTCCTGAGGGCCGTCTGGAATCTAAGTGGATCCATAAGCCTCCGGGAGTGGACCATCCTAATCGGTCCACCACCCCTGCAGAGGACAGACAGAGCAGTCAAACTAAACCCCACCAGATGATGATCTGTCCATGACAAGGGAGTCGTCTCAGATTCCCCCACCTTCAGATCATTTATTTCCCGGTCGGCAAAAACCAAATCCAGAGTATGCCCTGCCATGTAGGTAGGGCCTGATACCAACTGAGACAGGCCCATGGTTGCCATGGAGGCCATGAAATCCTGAGCCGTACCTACTAGGGAGGCCTCAGCGTGGACATTGAAATCCCCCAAAACAATAAAGACCACCCCTGCCAGCTCAGATAGGGAGACTGTTGCAGCAGGGTGGTCAGTACACCAGCAGAATCCCCAGCCTATATCGGAGGCCCATCCTCAAGGACAAACACTCAAAATTCTGAGATCGCCTGACTGGGCACCTGGAAACGGGGAGTATCTCTCGATAGATGACTGCAACGCCCCCTCCTCGACCCTTGAGGCGGGGCTGTTGCATGATCTGGAAACCTGGAGGACAGAGCTGAGAGAGACCAACCCCACCCAGCTCATCCAACCAGGTCTCCGTCACACATACCAGGTCAGCATGCTCATCCACAATCAAATCGTGGATGAGAGATGTTTTAGCATTGACTGACCTGGCATTCAGCAGCACTCCCCTAATCCTCAAGGGAGTGTTCTCAGAGCTCTCTGGGTTCAGAGGGTTGGGAGAAGAGCTGGAAAAAGGAACAGGCATCAATTGTCTGGACTGCTTTCCTCTGTAATGGCCTGCACAACTCCCACCACCATACCTCTCTCTGCCCGCTACCCATGATATTGCTGCCCCCACTTCATCCCTGCTTTTCTGCTCTCCCAGACACATCCCCTCAGACTAACCAAACACAGCTCCTCCGTTTAGTAAAAACGAGGCCCAGGACTCATGCTCTCTTCAAGCTCTCATGCTGGCCTCTTGATGGCAGAATTAGGAAGGTTTTCTGGGCCCCAGGCAGCTCACCCCACGGCTGAGAGCCACAAGGATGAGAGCCCTTCGGCTCGCACCAAGAGGCTCGCGCCCTTGGGCCAGCCTGCCCTATATAGCACCAGAGCCCCAGCAGCAGTAGGCCAGAGGAGATCACACACACCTGGAGGAAAGGTGGGGCAGGGGCAAAAGACAGCACAGTCAGTGCCCCACCCAAGCTGTTCCCTTCTTCCTTCCCCCATAGGAACTAATGACATCGGAACTAAGAACATAAGAGGCACATAGGCTGGACCAGATCAAAAGCCAGGGGCTAATCCACAATTGAGCCAACATATGCTCTGCACACAGGCTGCTGGGAGGAGCTTCCACACTCACCCACTGCAGGCCTCTACCCACTCGTCGCTGTCTCCTGTGGCCCCCATTCACTGCCATCGCCACCGGTCGTCTCCCACTCACCTGCCACTGACCTCCCTGTACTCCCTACTCACTGGCACTGGTAGTCGCCTCCCATTATACCATCACAATGCAGTATGACATCACTGCCCTGGCACTGGGCTGGTAGCTTCATTATACCAAGTTGCAGTGGTTTAATTGGAAGCAGCCAGGTGTGGTGGTGAGCAGGAGCCGCAGAGACCATTGGCAAGGGGTAACTAGCAGCAACGGCAGCAGCACAGGGGCCAAAGAGGCCTGCAACAGGTGGCCAAGGAGCAACCAGTGGGAATGATGGCCGTGAGCAGGGCCACAGAGGCCAGCAGTAGGTGGGCAGGGACAACAGATGGCAGTGGGGGGCCGCCACCAAAGTCACTACACTAGTGTAATGGCCCATTTAGCTCCATCAGTGGCCAACCAGATGCCTCTGGGAAGCAAATGAGCAGAGTAAGGTGGAGATAGCCATGCTGAATTGCTTGCTTCCAGCATTTGGAAATCAGAGGTATCCTGCCTCTGAATATGGAAGCTGTGTTTGGACTAAGCAATAGAAATCAGACTTATAGTCTTGGATGATATGGAGTTTCTTGGATGATACGGATTATCTGGACCCTTCTCAATCTGGCTTCTGCCCTGGATATGGGACTGAAACTGCCTTAGTCGCTCTAATGGATGACCTTCGCCGGGAATTAGACGGGGAGTGCATCCCTGTTGGTTCTGCTGGACCTCTCATTGGCGTTCGATACCATCGACCATGGTATCCTTCTGGACTGCCTCTTGAGTAGGGGAATTGGAGGCACTGCGTTGCAGTGGCTCCATTCCTTTCTTGGGGGGAGGGTCCAGAAGATGGTGCTGGGGGACTACTGCTCAGCCCTGTAGCCATTGGCCTGTGGGGTCCTGCAGGGTTAGGTCTCGTCCCCCATGCCCTTTAACATCTACATGAAACCGCTGGGAGAGGTCATCTGGAGACTTGGACTGAGTTGTCGGCAATATGCAGATGACACTCAGCTCTATCTCTCCTTGTCACCTGATCCTAGGGAAGCGGTATCCCTGAATTGAGGATTGGAGGCTGTGATGGGTTGGATGTGGGCTAATAACCTGAGACTGAATCCAGACAAGAAAGAGGTAATGTTGGTCAGTAGGAGAACCAATCGGGATGAGGTGATTCTACCTGTTCTAGATGGGGTTGCACTCCCCTTGAAGGAGCAAGTATGCAGCTTGGGGGTATTACTGGACCCGGCTCTACTTTTGGAATCTCAGGTAGAGGCGGTGGCCAGGGGTGCCTTTGCATGGCTTCGGCTAGTGAGCCAGCTGCGTTCCTTTCTCAAGAAGGCAGATCTGGCCACAGTTACCTATGCCTTAGTCATGTCACGGCTGGATTACTGTAACGGGCGCTACATGGGGCTGCCCTTGAAGAATATCTGGAAACTGCAGCTTGTACAAAATACAGCAGCTAGGGTTCTATCTGGAGCTGCCCGGTGTGATCATATCACACCTATTTTGAACAAGCTGCACTGGTTACCAGTGTGTTTCCGAGAGTCCAATTCAAGGTGCTGGTTTTGACCTTTAAAGCCCTTAACGGTTTGGGCCCAGGATACGTGAGGGACTGCCCCCGCTTGTCGTGAACTGCTATCCCGGCTATCCCTACAGGATTCACAACCCCCGGAGAGAGTGTAAACAGAAAGCAGCAACGAAACTGGATGAAGGAAAATAAAAGGCTCGCAAAGAAAACAGTAAATGAATTAAATCCCCTGAACTGAAACTAGGTACCCCCCTCTAACAATAACTGAGTAATAAGTGGAAGAAAAGACAAAACAAGGAATGAAGCAAGCGAAGGACACAGAACAAGGAATTAAGGGAACAATACAGGGAAGTACAGACAAGACAAACTGGAACACGGAAAAGATATAATTCCAAGAGCACAGTATCTGCTGCCAGCGAAGTTGCAAACAGCAACTCAGCCATGAGAGACTGTTGAATATATATGGCTCAACAGAACCAAGAACCAATCAGGCTTCCCTGAGTCAGCAGTTTGGCTTTCTTCCCTGTTATTTTCTGCAACTGCGTGAGTCCCTCTGAGCCTGCCTCTTGATTCTTCATCTCACTATAGGTGGAATCCCAGGCTCCTCCACATCAGAATTCAAGTCTGGCAGCTGTTGAGAATCCTCAGGTCCCGAGTCTGGTTTCTGTGCCAAATCTTGCTGCTGTGGCTCACTAGCAGGCGAGTCTTCGTGCTCTGAGTCTTCTGATTCCGAATTCTGAGCCATGACACCACTTGACGAGATCATCTGAAGGGGTTCTGCTCCGGGTGCCGACAATGAGGGAGGTGCCGACAATGAGACAGGGCCTTCTCTGTTGCTGCCCCCAGACTTTGGAATGCTCTCCCAGTGGTCATTCACTCCTCTGACTCCATCACAGTTTTTAGGAAGCTTGTTAAATCTTTTTTTATCCAGGCCTTTACATGATTGTTTTATTGCTACTTCTGTGTGTTTTTATTTGTGTACGGTTTTAATGTTTCTATTTTATAAATTTTAAATCAGATTTGTTATATTTTTAGCTTAATAGTTTTAGCTGTTATTTTTATTATATTTTTTTTAACTTTTGTAAACTGCCTTGGGATTGTTTTTAATGAAAGGCAGTATATAAATTTAACAATAAATAAATAAAAATAGATGTTATGGTGATGTCTGTCTCGCTGAATTTACATGTATATTTAAATACAGTGTACATGATCCTTTAGGACTTTCCATGCCAAACACTTCTTTATTGTTTATTATCAATAATGTTCAGTTTATATGCCAGGAAATAACGGGTAGGGGTTCCATTGATAATCTAATCTAAATCTTTACTTTGATGATGACACAACAGGATAAGATGGATGTTACTCTAGCAAATGCCTGGAATACATTGCTGACTTATACAGCTCCTGTGCAGGTAGAGTGAATTCGATAGCAGTGATCCAGAGATCTCCTGATATATCAGCAGCCTGCATATATTCACTAAACATAAGAAACATATTTAACTATTATTATAGTACTTTTCAACAACAACAAAAAGTTCACACAGCAGATAAATGGTTTCCTGTCACAAAGAGATTCATCATCTTTTTTAAAAAATGGAGGGGAGAGGAGGAGGGAAAAAACACAAGAGATACCAGCAACATCAACAGGAAAACATGATCTGCTGCGATGAACAGGGCCAGTTGCTTTCGCCACGCCCTCTCTAAATATAAGGGAACCACCACTTTAAAGGTGTCTCTTTGCCCATTTAGAAAGGGTTTAGCATAGTCATTGCCGACAGCACCAAACATCAGTACAGGGGTGAGAAGGAAGGAGATAAAGTAAATCTTGGTACAATGCTCAGCCTAAGAATAAAATTTCCCTCTGTGGCCTGTGGAGATAACTGAGTGTCACGCCAAATTTGAAGAAAGCTGTGTTCCCTTTTTAGATTGTGAGCCCTTTGGGGACAGAGAGCCATTTTAATTTGTTTGTTTGTTTGTTTGTTTGATATCTGTGTAAACCGCTTTGGGAATTTCTGTTGAAAAGTAGTATATAAATATTCATTGTATTGTATCGTATTGTATCGTATCGTTGCACTGAGTCTAATCATTGGTATATCTAGCTCAGAAATGTCCCACACTGATTGACAGAGAGTCTCTAGGATTTCAAATAGGGATCTTTCTCAGCCATCCATGGGGATGCCAAGAGCTCAACCTGGGACTTTCTGCATGCAAAGCACATGCAATACCACTGAGCCACAGTCCCTTCCCATTTACAATACAAATTATTTTCTCAGCACTCTGCACACATTCTCAAACCAGCAAGAAATATTTTACACAAGCCTGAAATGAGGATCCTACAAAAAGAACTTCGGATTTTGCATTATTTTGGGTTCAGGAAATCCAGTCTAGTTGGGATCCACACATGGGAACCTGTCTCTAAGTGAATTTCATCTTTATACAGGTATATAGCTTTGTTCTGTTCTAGGCAGGGGTCAATGGCCAGGTCAGATCCTCTGCTGAGTTAGGGATCTCGATGCTGGTAGGGTTCCAAGAAAGACACAGACCTTGGACAGTTCCAAGAGAAGTACAGCAGGTAAAGGGCTCAGGACCTTGAATAGCTCCAAGTAAGAAAGCTGGGTACAACAGACAGTATAAGATGGATGTTGCTCCAGCAGATGGTTGGAGAACACTGCTGATTTATATAGCTGCTGCCCAGGTAGAGTGAATTGGCACTACCCCTTCCCTGAGAAAGGCTCTGTAGTTTAATGGGGCCTTGCCAGATTTTGTAAGTATGAATCCAGTGGTACTGGAAGACCTCTTTTTGGCCTGGCAGGTCCTTGAGGAACTTCGACAAAGGATGAAGGCAGGGCCACAACCTCTGTGATATATAGAAGACTCCTGATCCAGACTATGACTGGATGAATGCTGTGAGGGATGGCGGGGTGGGAAATCAGGTGAACACTGGGTAAGGAAGAGAGAGAGAAAGGGGAGAAATGCACATGAAAGTGTAGGAAAGGAACTTAATTAGTGATGGTGTGTGTGTGTGTGTGTGTGTGTGTGTGTGTGTGTATTAACATTCCAAAGAGGTCTCAAGATTAGACCCCCCAGATGCAGCCTCAAAATTGCAACTGGGTGGGAGTAGAGTTCTATCTAACTCAATACAGGAATTGTCATGGATATGATGGATTCAAACAGGTTCCTTTCAAATACATTTCCACTGCTGAAAAGTTGCAAAATTAGCAAGTGTGCAAAAAAGAAAAGAAAGGTGGTTTCCAGACAAATCCAGGACAAGATTTCCCCATACATTTGTTGAGAAAAATAAATCCTCAGGTGCTGTATATCAATTGCTCAATTTTACTTAAATGGAGCCAGATCTAGAGAGGATTCAGTCTCACAAATCCATGCAAAGTACAGGAGGCTTGGCAGACATATCATTTGTTAAACAGAGCGATTACACTTGACCTTGCTTCCAGAAAGAGAGATAATGGATTAACACAGATGGAAGACCGCCAGCCATTGAGGAAGGGAATAGAATTTCTAGACAAAATACCATAAAATCAGTCAAAACTATGGGACAATCTGGCCATTAACACTGCAGTGGAAATATCTGGGGAAATTATTTAGTTTGATTAATAGCTTCACATTTCCCTATAAGGGATACAACATAGCTCCACAGAGGCATGTGGTTCCATCCTGCTCCCTTCAGAAAGGAGAGCCGTAACTCCTGGAAAGATGCCAAGTCTTAAGAGAATGTAGCCAGCAAAGTCATCTCAGTTCCTGACCTTTGTATTGAGAGGCTACTGGCCACCAATGATAGGGTTCAAAGTATCCAGCCAGCTAGGACTGAGGGCAAAGACATGCTAATTGGATCGCTGGCAAAGTTTGAATCCTTCCGACAGTGCTAATGATACAGGAAATGCAAGAACAATATTATACCCAAGAAGTGAGTGTATTATTAATTCCCTGGCATTTGGACAAAACTGATATTACAAATGGCTTATCAATCAATCAATAAGGTTTTATTTCAATCCACTGACCATATGAAGATGGTTTATCCAAGGTTTATGTTATGACCGCTGTGGCAGTTGAAAGCCATGGTTTGGGTTAAAAAAATGGGAGCAGGGAAAATACCACACAAACCCTTAATGGTTAAAAACAATGGTGGACATCCAGACTAATTATTATTTTATTTTATTTTATGGTTAAAAACAATGGTGGACATCCAGACTAATTATTATTTTATTTTATTTTATTATTATTATAATGAAGCAATGGTGTAGTGATGACGCATGCACGCTATGGGGAAGGGGCATTTTTTGTCAACCTACCCTTTCCTTCGAAGCCATCTGTGATTCCCAAAAATATTCCCCGAGGGTTACGCAACCTTCAGGGACATATTTCGGGGAGTCACAGCTGGCTTCAGAGGGAAGAGGAGATTGATGAAAATTTCCCCTTCCCCCTAGGACCAGCACAGTATCAGCTGCAGTGACTCTTCATTAGTCTGCTTGCTGACCTATGGATTTTATGTAACAAAGAATTTCCCCCGACATAAACATAACCTGATGCCCCCTGGAACACAACTATGAATATCTATCTAGTGTATATCTATATAATTTGTATCTATAGGTACCTATATTTTAAGAAGTCTCTCAGGCGTTGCAGTTGTGGCATGGATGATGTGATATTAAACTGTTCCTTCATTGTTGTCCCTATACGGCAGACTGCCAGATACCCTGCTGCTCAAAACAACTCTGTCCCTCAGAGTTCAGTTCTCTCAGATGCTCTACACATCCGAAGCCTCCTACTTCCATTCCCTTTCTTCTCTCTCGCACACTTCTCTCTTTCCTTCCTTCTCCAGTTTAACTGTCATCTCACTCTCCTTACCCTCAACATTTTCAGCTGTGCCCTCTCTCCTGGCTCTATTCTACAGGTGAGCCACGAGTATATCCTTCAGGTTCTGGACAACCTGCATCACACCCAGGGCAGAGCAAAAACACCGCATGATTGGACACGGGAAATTTATTCTGGACTAGATTTATTATGGCAAGAGCAGCAGCAACAGAATACTTCAGGCTGTTCAGACAAAAACACAATGAAAAACTAGAACGTACAACAGTGGGACTCTCAACACTCTAGGCTGGTCAACAATTGATTACAGTCATATGCAATCATATAATGCAATCATTCTGTTTGTTTATTCAGTTTCTGTGCTGCTTGCTTTTCAGTGTATTTCAGTCTATACTGGGTTGCAAGAGACAGGCAAATATGTCCAGAAGCACGTAACCTGAACCACAGTGCCCCCTGGCAGACATAACAGTAGCCTGACAATCAATGGGAACCCTAGAAATCAAACATAATTAGCTCAACTGCAATCCAGAAGACTAGACACTGTAAATCAATCTCCAATGCCTTTTATGTTTCATCTAATTAGATGAAAATATGTGCATGATGTGACACTCTTGGTACCACTTTACTGTGTTTTGCATTTTTATCTGTTTTTATAAATAATTTCCAATTCATTTTCATTCCAGAACCAAGTTCAAAACCTTTTCCTAATTCATAATTTTATTGGAGGGAGTTAATAATGATGAAAGAATTATTATTATTATTTTTACATTTATATCCCGCTCTTCCTCCAAGGAGCCCAGAACGGTGTACTACATACTTAAGTTTCTCTTTCACAACCACCCTGTGAAGTAGGTTAGGGTAAGAGAGAAGTGACTGGCCCAGAGTCACCCAGCTAGTATCATGGCTGAAAGGGGATTTGAACTCAGGTCTCTCCGGTCCTAGTCCAGCACTCTAACCACTACACCACGCTGGCTCTTTTGTAGGGTTCATAATAAATTATTTATGATCTAGCTCCCTCTAAGTTCCCAAACTCTCAGTACCCTGCGGAGAGGCCATCCAACAACAACAAGAAACGAAAAGAGTAAAAGTGGTATGAGAGGAGGCATTAGTTTATCTGAAACATTCCAGAAAGGGGACTAAAATAATCCAAAATAACTTGCCAATTTGCCACATTTTGGGTATACTTTCACTGCCAGTTCAGCCATCTGAATTAGGCATGCATGCCATATCTCAGAACTTCCACCCAATTAGTGCTAGCCTCTTTGCTACTGGGATTAACCTTCAAATCCACATTTGTTATTTGGGCAAGGACTGTACCATCAGAGCTGCAACCTTTACTGCATTAATAGTTTTTTTAAAGAAAGTAGTTGAAAAGGCATTCTTGAGTAAACATTCTTGAGAGTACTTTTTTTAAAAAAAATATATTTGTTTGTTTGTTTGTTTGTTTTACATATTTTTATACCACCCAAAACTTATGTCTCTGGGCGGTTTACAACAGATAAAAACAACATTAAAACATTAGTTAAAACAAAAACAAGAAATTTAAAACATAACAATTTAAAAATTTTTAAAACAATGCTCTAAAACAACATTAAAAACCATCAAAACAGTATCACTTAAAAGCCTGGGTGAAAATAAAATAAATAACAGTTTTCCCACCCCCCATATGGGCTACTACTGATCTGAAGCACTGATTCATTCCATGTAAGGATTTTTTTAAAAAACCCAGTCCTTTTAATGTATGATGCTTCCATTTAAAAAACAACAGCTTCTATTTAGAGTAGGAAAAATTCTGTTTTTTAAAAAGTCAATGAAAGCTGATCCCCGCAATATAATGATGCTGAAGAGTCCATCCATCCTACTACTCTCTGTTTTGACTGGCAGCAGCTTTCTATGGTCTTAGGGAGAAATCTTTTCTATCACCTGCCACCTGATCCTTTAAGTGAAAATACTCATGACTGAACCTGATCTTCTGCATGCAAAGTATAAGAACACAAGAACAGCCCTGCTGGATCAGGCCAAAGGCCTCATCAAAATACATTGAAAACAAAGATATTGTTTTAATTGCATTTTTAAATTTCAATTGTTGTAATGTTTTAATCTTTTTATCTTGTTTTTATTGTTTTGTTGTAAACCACCGGAAACTTGCATTTTGGGCAGTATTCAAATATGTCAAATAAATAGATAGATAGATAAATACATAAATATCTAGTCCACCATCCTGCTTCACACAGTTTCACCAGATGCCTCTGGGAAGCCCACAAGCAATAGGTGAGGGCATGCCCTATTTCCTGCTGTTGGTCCCCTGCAACATTTAGAGGCATCTTGCTTCTGAGGCTGGAGGTGGCCTATAGCCTCCAGACTAGTAGCCATTGATAGACTGGCTGAATTTGTCCAAGCACCTTTTAAAACCATCCAAGCTAGTGGCCATCACCACAGGCGCATAACAACAATCGGCAAGGGGAGACAGTTGTCTGGGGGCCCCACTGCCTGGAGGGGCCCCCCAGAGGCACCTCACGTGACTCCCCATTGCCCCCTGCCCAGCCCCAAGGCCCCTCAGCCACTTGCCCTGTTTGCCGTCTCTCCAGCTTGTTCTCCTGGCCCGCAATGGAAGCAGCAGGCAAGCTGCCAAGAGCTCCTTTTCTCCCGCCTCTCAGCTGATCGGCGGGTGGGCGGGGCTTCCACGGAGGCCTCCGTGTAGGCCTCTGTGAAGCCTGAACTCGATTAGGGCCCAAGCCAGCCAGGAAGGAGGAGGCAGCCAGAGTGGCCACCACCGTTCTCTGCAGCAGAAGACCCCCTGCTGCCCTGCTCAGCCCAGCATTTGTCAGGTAGAGTGTGAACTCCTTTTTTGTGGTTACCCTCCCCCCGCCCCGCCCCAGATATATAGGCATCTGCTTGCCATAGGGCTTTGATATGGGGCGGGGGAGGGACTGAGAAGTCTCTGAATATTTATTTTTAAACAGCTTGGAAAATTTGCTGACTTAAAAAAAACTATCTAAAAAGTCCTATAAGTGGCTTGTTTCATGGCAGAAAATTACAAAAACTTCTGGAAGAAACAGTATTATATTTATTTTATTCATTCATTCATTCATTCATTTATAAATGCACTTATGGTCAAGTTGTTTTGCAACCCAGAAGGTCTGAGTGAGAACTGTGAAGCATGTCTTGTGCTTTTATTTTATTTTATTTTTCTTGTGTGTGAACTGCTCCCCAATAACTCGCAGGGACTTCAGGGTAAATCTGGCCAACATGTGAATGCAGCACCTCCATTCCAGAGGAGATGTGTGTTAAAGGGCTTTAAAAGCCTCGTGTGAAAAACCTCCTGGAATCGAACTTGACTGAATTTGTTCAGAATTCTGAGAAAACAAACATAGGCTTACCCTGCATGGTTGAAAGTCTCCTTTGCTAATCTGCAGCGAGGGAGCCATTTTAATCATTCATCTTTCTAGTGTGTTCTAGGCATTAAAAGTAAAACAAATGTATAGTACTCAATGTATATCACTATATATTGTGACGTGTGCGTGTGTGTATTCAGTGAAATGTATTTCCAGGCAGCATACTTATTTTGGAATATCAGACTTAAATCCTTGGGGGCCTGGGGTGTGTGGAGGCCCTGGACTTTGAGGGGGGGCATTTTAAAATCTCGTCTCTGGGCCCACTCCAACCTTGCTACACCCCTGCATCACCACATCCTGCTGTGGCAGAGAATTCCGTAGATTAAATATGCACTGTGTGAAAAAGCACTTCCTCTTGTCAGTCCTAAATTTCCCGGCCTTCAGTTTCATGGGATGGCCGCTGGTTCTAGTGTTGTGAGAGTGGGAGAAAAATTTCTTTCTGTCCATTCTCTCTACTCCATGCATAACTTTATACACTTTTATCATGTCTCCCCGTAGTCACCTCTTTCCCAAATGAAAAGCCCCAGATGCTGTAGACTTGTCTTATAAGGAAGGTGCTCCAGGCCCTTGATCATCTTGGTTGCCCTTTTCTGTACTTTTTCCAGTTCTACAGTGTCCTCCTTAAGATACGGTGACCAGAACTGCATGCAGTACTCCAAATGTGGCCGCACCATGGATTTGTATTATGATATTATAATTTTTATTTTCGAACCCCTTCCTAATGATCCCTAGCATGGAATTGTCCTTTTTCACAGCTACTGCACACTGAGTCGACATTTTCAACAAGCTGTTTCTCCATGATCCCAAGATCCTCTCCTGGTCAGTCACTGACAGCTCAGACCCATCAGTGTATATGTGAAGTTGGTGTTTTTTGTTCCAATATGCATCACTTTACACTTGCTTACACTGAGCTGCATTGCCATTTTGAACTGCATTGCCATTTTGTTGCCCACTCCCCCAGTTTGGAGAGATCCTTTTGGAGCTCCTCAAAATCTGTTTTGGATTTCACTATCTTAAATAGTTTGGTGTCATCTGCAAATGTGGCCACTTCCCTTCTTACCCCAACTTCTAGATCATTTATGAACAAATTAAAGAACACTGGTCCCAGTACAGATCCCTGTGGGACCCCACTTCCTAGTTCCCTCCATTGTGAAAATAGTCCATTTATTCCTACACTCTGTTTCCTGTCCTTCAACCAGTTTCCATTCCACACTTAAATCGGTCCCCTCTCCCATGACCCCTTAGTTTACTCAAGAGCCTTTGGTGGGGAACTTTGTCAAAAGCTTTTTGGGAGTCCAAGTATACTGTGTCAACCAGATCACCTTTATCCACATGCCTGTTGCCACTCTCAAAGAACTCCAAAAGGTTAATGAGGCAAGACTTGCCTTTGCAGGGGACAAGTCTCGGGGCAGTGTATATTCCTCAAGACTTATGGGGCAGTCTGTATTATTTACCACTAAGCTATGCCCCCCCCACCCCCATCATAGTGGTTAAAGGGGAATCCCCCTCCCATGATTGTTTATGTGTAAAAGTGATTTAAATTTATGTTTCAATTTAAGTGATCCTAGAAAGAAATCCCCATTTAACAACTATGATTGTGAGCATGACAAAGTGCTAAAAGGAGTAAAGGTTATTATTTATTGAAGAAAGGTGTTAATTATAAGTCGATTAATGTTTCTGAACTTACAAATAACTTATTCAAGTTACAGTATTAATGATGCTATTAGTGCTATTAATAGGCACTAAAAACACATTCAAACTTGGGCTTGGTGAGAGTGTTATTGCTGTTTCTGTTGGTTAGGAGGAAATCACTGGTTTTCCAGAAATCTCTTTGAAGCTCCACCTGGAAATACAGCAGTCCTTCCTGGCAAAGTAGGTTGACAAAAGCCCTACCGTAGTTTGCAAAAGAAGAGGAATAATAGTTTTATACTCACTGAAATGACTATGTGAAATGTAGAGGTAAAATATTTCCTTCTAAAGATTAATATAAGAACAAACTATTACTGTTTGAAAAGATAGGTGTGAATGAACCAAATTGGTGAAGAAATTTGAGAAACACAATCTCTTGACACCTCTAAACTATACATAGTAGCACACAAAAATGGTTACTATCTCATTCACAGCTGAGATTCAGGGTATCAGTCATTTAGATCACTCAGAATTGCTCAGAAATATTCTGTCCGACCTACAATCACCACATTCTCATTGAATGTGCTGACTTCCTAGAACAAACTATTGTTAAGGGCAAAATCAAGCAATCATTCCTCCACACCTCTGTACACATAATTATCACTATTTTTGGCAGCTTGGTTCTGCTGCTGCTATCATGTATTGTCAGCTATCACAGAAGCCCTTTCCAATGAGGGAAAGTAGCTCCCATCAAACTAAAAGAAGCATGCCTGCGATTTGTTATTATGCAAACCAGTTGCATGCATCCAAAAGCAGGAAGACAAGCAAATGGGGCAGCCAACTGGAGAGAACTGGAACTGACAGCCAAGCATAGAAGATTTTTTTTTCTCAGGGAAAGCAAATGCAAACTTGAAGAGATATGGAATGTTTGTTATTATATGGGTCTTGAAAATGGTTCCTGAGTTTCATAGAAGGATAATTCTCACAAGTATAACATATCCAGTGGTGAAGCACTGTTGTTGGAAAGATGGCACATGCTTTCTTTGATCCTCATAGATCTAGATTCTAAGACATGTAAGTAAGTTCAGATCTTTGATATTTATTCCTAAGTAAACATGGGCACTTCCAGACAGGGTCTAACATCCTGACTAAATTTACTTAGGGAAGTCCTATTGAATTGCAGCAGTCCTTTAGGCTACTCCCTGAGTATTACTATGGAGAAATTTAATAGGGATGTCAGCTAAGATGTTTAGTTTGCGGTTGTCACACCTTGTTTGCTCACTCTTTATGAGAGTGTAATGATCAGTCACTGAATAGCCCCTCCTCTCCCCTAAAGATAGGAAGTGAAACCTGTCCTGACTGACAGGCTGATGAACTCCAGGGATAAGCCAATCTGCACACCATGGGTGGGATCTAGAGAGGAGTTGGGAGGAAGAGAAGACTTTCTTTGTTAGAAGGGAGCAGGCTGGGGGTGAGAACAGGACGTGCGGCCATGGAGTATGGCTGCAAAAGGAACTGCAGATCCTTGAGAGACAGGATTGCAGAAAGCTTGATTCTAATCAGGTGTTGGATGAGTTTTAAAAGAAAAAAAGATTTAGCATAGGGAACAGTTTGTTAGTCAGATGTTGTGTTAGAAACTTATATTTCTTTTCTGTGTTTTTCATATGCCAAACCATTCTATCGTTTACCTGTAACATCACTAAGCTAAGCCTGTGCCCATACAGCTGGGCGTTGCAAAAGACTCTGTAAACTTTTAAAGGTGTTTTTGTATCCATGTTCTTTGCAGCTGGGTAACCACAATTTTTTAAGTGTGCCACCCCAATATCATCTGGGATGCTTTTTGAAGTATTCTTGTAACCACTGAGTATTGCTTTTGTTTACCTGAAACTAAAAGCTGAGAGAGCCTCAAATGGAAGCTATCTGTAGTATTTTGAATAAAACTCCCCCACCCTCGATTTTTTGTTCCTTGTATTTTAAAAGCCTCTCTGAGTGGATTTTTGACTCAGAAGAAAGGGGACTGAAAGGGGGTCTCACTCTGTTGCACACACACGCCTCAGGAGCGGCAGCTGTTAGTTTTCTCACCACGTGTAAGCTTGCACATGGAAGGTTTTTGTATGCTTTTCCAGTAGCAAAAGTAGAGTTTCCCTGGGATTTCCACCCAAGACCAGGTGGGATTTAAACTCTGTCAATAATTGTGGGGGGTGGGGGTGGCAGCCTAGATCCTACCAAGATTACAGGAAAGTTTTGGGAGAAGCCTTTGCTTGGAAAGCATAGAGGGGATGATTCAGCATTTTTCTTCCCCTCATGTGGGCTTGCTCTGAGACAAAGGCTGGTAATCCTCTACAGGGGGGGTTACATGACATTGTTGGTTGTCCACCTGTATTTTCCCTGCACTTCAATCACCACATTTATTAATGCAGAGAAATCATTCCTTTTTCAGATCAGCAGTATGGCAGCACAGTGATCACAAGTGTGGACTGCTGTTAATGCTATCGTTCTGTCTTGTTTTAGAGGTGCATGCCTTCTACAAATCACAGGAGGTGTAAACTGGAGAGGGTCAGTCTACCTCCCCAAAACACACGATATTGATGGTGGTGTGGAAGGAATGTTGCATCTCCACATGTGACCACAAGTAGAAAAGCAACAATTGGCTTATGAGAAAAGGAGCATGCCTGGAATCACTCTTAGTTTAAGAATGCAGTGTTGAAGACACATAAGATCTTTCAGGCCAGGACCTGCCAGTCTGGAGACAAAAAGCATGAAAGGAAAATTATCCTCATCATTCTGACTTTTATTTACAATGTTTGCCTCTGGTGTAGAATGAAGCTCTCAGGTAGGCTCATATGGAGGAGCGAATTCCTGATTTATTCTGATCCCAGATCATACAGCGCTTTCAGGGTCAAAATCGTCCCTTTTAACTGAGCCTGGAAACAAACTTGTAACCAATGAAACTGGTTTGATAGCAGTGTAATGCGGTCTGATCAAGTGACTGCAGTCACCATTCTCATAGCAGCAATATGGAACATAGGAAGCTGCCTTGCACTGAGTCAGACCACTGGTTCATCTAGCTCAGTTTCTTCAAGGTTACAGGCAGGAGTTTCTCCCAGCCTTATCTGGAGAAGCCAAGGAGGGAACTTGGAACTTTTTGCATGCAAGCATGCAGATGCTGTTCCTAGAGTGACCCCATCCCCTAAGGAGAATATCTTCCAGTGCTCACATGTAATCTCCCATTCAAATGCAAAGCGGGGTAGAACCTGCTTAGCAAAGAGGGCAATTCATGCTTGCTACCACGAGACCAGCTGTCTGCACAAATTGAAGCTTTCAGATTGTCTTCAAAGGCAGCCTAAAGTAGCACACCTTACAACCTATGTTTACAAGTGCATGAATAATCATAGTCAAGTCTGGTTTATCCAGGAAAGGGTGTAGTTGGAATATAACATGAAGCTGATAAAAAGGCTCTTAGAAGTGGTAGCTCTCTCAAACCACAAGCCAGCTGCTTCCAGAAGTGTTCAACCCCATTCCAAAAAAGTTGAACATCTATTCCTGAATCACCAAAACCCCATCCAGATCCACTTTGTCTGAATTAAGCTACAGTGGCCAGAGAAAGTAACCACATGTGGAATGAGAACCATTGCATTAGTGTGATGATTTAGTTGTGCAAAAACTGTGATTGCACACTGAAATAAATGAGGTGTGCCACATACATACTGTAACTCTTGCACAACCACAAGCATGCTTATGGTTGTGCAGCATAGTCTAGAATGCAAGTTCCAGGTATAGCACAACTAGCTATCAGAAGAGTTTTGAGCTTGCATAAAGTCCTTCTAGAAGTGGTACACTGCTCTGGATGTCAGCCAGTTTGTTTACCCTCAGTCAAGCTAAACTTAAAGTCCAAGTTTAAGTCCACACCCAAGGTATGGACTTCCACAGCAGAAAACAGGAATAAGAGGTCTGGGTTACATCCGCATATTCATGACACACTATCCAAAATTACCCAAATGATTGCTCACAGTGGGAGCAGTGAATATGGAGCGGACATAACAGGGACATCATCCCTGAAGATAATGCATGAGTATCAGGTCATTGCCTAGGCAGGGTCATGTCATTTAACAATGGAGAAGGATCTCTTATGTTTGTACAATTTAGATGCCTAGAAACAACAATAACAATGATTTTTAAATCTCCTTTTTTGCATCAGCAGATTATCCATAGCAAGGATTATTTGTGGCATAGACACTGCTACTACACTGGTGCAGAGAATCAGAGATACAAAATAATGTGATACTGCAGTTGGGTCAAAGCCAATGTAGGAATATGCATATTGTGCAGCTTTTGAAAAAACAAAACAAAATTCCAATCCTCTAACAAGAGATGTACAATTAAGACTGCAATCACATGCACATTTACTACGGAGTAAGCCCTGTGCTCCCAGTAGTATTTACTTCTGAGTAAACATGCTTAAGGACACACTGTATGGTTTCAGTGAATACTGTATTAGAGGACAAATGGCAGTTCAGTCCCCAAATAGCAGAGCAAAACCAGTTTGGTGAGAAAGCAGCAAAGCAAGAGGTCTTGAGACAGTTCTTTAGTATTAAAGAAATACAAGGATTTATTTAAAGAAAAGGTTACAAACAAATGTGAAAAAGCCTGCAGCTTAATTTAAGCTGTAGCTCATGGCTGGAGAGAGAGAGACCAAACAAACAGCCATCTCTGGAGAGACAAAATGGAGATTAAAACTGGAAGAACAAAAAGGGGAGGAGTCCAGCACGTTTATCCATGTCCC
Source organism: Hemicordylus capensis (assembly GCF_027244095.1). Taxonomy (NCBI): domain Eukaryota; kingdom Metazoa; phylum Chordata; class Lepidosauria; order Squamata; family Cordylidae; genus Hemicordylus; species Hemicordylus capensis. The sequence goes on along the minus strand of NC_069660.1, from coordinate 298,325,173 downwards.
TAACCCCCCCACCCCCCACTGGTCACTCCAACACTTCTTCGCATCAGCTCGTGCTGCTGTTTAAGTCCCAACTTCTCTCTCAAGGTTTTGAAATGATCCTTGTGCAATGGCTTAGTAAGCACTAGGGATGTGTGAATCGACTCGGGTACAAAATGATTTGTACCTGAATATAGCTGATTCGGGTGATTTGTAGACAGAACAAATCACCCCTGTGCTCAATTGCCCAAATTTGGGTACAAAACAAATAACCCCAGATTTAGGCTCGAAAAATTTGGAGATTCGGACCGCCATTTTGTGTCCAAAGTGGGTTGGGTGGTATTGCCCAATGGATGCAAGGAAGCTACCATGCCGATTTCAAAGGAACTGGGTAAAGAGGTGATTTTTTAAAAAATTGAAATGCATACATCTTTAAGCTTTCCCCCATAGGGAATAATGGGGATTTCATCAGCCTTAGTTATAACTTAGTTATAATGGGGTGGGGGCACCAGGGTGGCCCAAAGAGGGTTGTGGTGGGTGGTAGTGCTCAATGGGTGCAAGGAAGCTACTACACAGATTTCAAAGAAATTGGGAAAATGGGTGTTTTAAATTTTTTTTTTTAAGTAGGCATGTCTTTGTGGCACATTTGGGGCAGAAAAGGGGGGCAGAAGAGTGGGTTGGGTGGTAGTGCCACAATGGGTGCCTGCTACCACCCAGATTCCAGGAAATTGGTGAATGGGGTGATTTTTAAAATCCCCTATCACTGCTCATCTTTGTTTATTCATAATCCTCTTTTGGTGCAAAATGATGAATGAACTTAGAAAGAATCCACTCTCATTTCCTACCAGAGAATCTATTCTCAGGACACCTCAGACACTGAAAACAACAAAACCCAGTGCCCCATGAGCTTGTCATTTTGGGGGTGGTTGTCACCCTATGTATACCACAACCCACTCTGGGCTACCCTGTTGGCCCCCAAGTGGAGTTATGGGGCTGCTGAACTTCCCCATTATTCCTTATGGGGGGAAAGCTAAAGTCGAGCCAACTTCAATTTTTTTAAAAAATCACCCCTTTCACCAATTTCCTTGAAATCTGGGTGATAACGAGCACCCACTGGAGTGGTAGGTACTCAGGGGTGCCTACCACCCCCCAATGCCAAAGCAATTGGCTACTCCTGTGATTATTAATGATTTTTAAAAGATTTTTTTAATTTTTGCATTTCTCCCATAAGGAATAATGGGGATTTGAGGATGCCCTATTCATCACCTTTGGAGGGTGCCAGGGCACCCTAAAGTGGGTCTTGGGGCATGGTAGATATGGCCTCAACTCCCTGCAGGCAGCCCCAAGTTTGTAGGATTTATTGTGTGTTTTTTAAAAAAATATTAATAAATTTTCCGTTCATTGCAATGCGTAGGAGTCTCTCTCCATACATAAGTAGAACTGTGTGTGACCTTAACTGCTGTGAACTCTGAGTTCAGAGTTCACAGCAATTAGGGTCACTCTCAATGTTCTACTTATATGAATGGGGAGAGACTCCTACACATTACCAATTCCAGCTTTTCAGCCTGACATATCATTTTGGCATCTCTATGGCCTAACCTTCTGTGCCACAAATTCAGATGTACTTTGTGTGTGCATTCTTTCACAGTTTTGGCCTTTTCAATCACACATTTTACCTCAAACAATCCATTCTCTTGTAAAACTGCTTTCATAAGCAATCCCTGTTTATGAGTAATGAAACAGTGCCCTCCCTCCTTTAAATTTTACTTCGTAGCCCCACTCTGTATCATATTTTAAAGACATCAGACTTGTTTCTAGAGTAGGCACATACAAAGCTTCTTCAATTGTTAACCCAATGGTTTCTCCTTTCTCCAGTTTGCAGAGCAACTGTGCAGATCCTTTCCCTTCTGCATACATTAGTTTTCCATCAGCCAAGTATATAGGGATTTTACAACTTGTATCTAGGTTTATAAATCTCTCCCTTTCTTTAATCAGGTTGCTTGTAGCACCTGAGTCAATGCAAACACCACTGCTGCATTTCTCAGACTTCGCTTCCAAAACTTTCTCTGTTCTTGCAAGGTATATCCTTTGCTTATTAGCTTTAGTCCCTGATTGCTTGTAAGTTCTGTACTCTGTGTTCCCAGATGACTCACTCTTTGCAGCTTTGTTTTGCTTGCCTTTTTTGTCTGCAGACTCTTTATTCTTGGGACACTTATTCTGCAAATGTTTGGGGCTTGCACAAATGAAGCATTTCTTATTTCTTTGCAAGGTTCTAAATGCATTTTCTTCACTTTCCTTTGGTTGCATATCATCCCTTCTGTGCAAATCAAAGTTCTCTAGACCGTTAATTACAAACTGTAAGTCTGCATCCTCCTTGACTTCCAAGGCACTAGTCACACTATCAAAATAATGTGGCAAACTATTCAACAGCAATCCTATCAAAACTGTATCTGGCACGATTACTTCTTGAGCTTGCAGTTGAGCTTGCAATTTTTAACATTTTATTAATGTGCTTGGACAGATTTTCTGCTTCTCTAAGACTTTTATTGCTCAGTTTCCTTACTAGATGCACTTTGGAAACCACAAACTTATTTTTATATAATTCCTTCAAAGTTTCCCACATATTATTTGCATTTTCTTTGTCTCTCAGATGCACTAAATTTGGGTCAATCACCACCAAGCAAATCATTCCTGATGCCTTTTAATCTGCTCTTTCCCATCCTTTCCGCTCCTTTCCTGCATCTCAGGAACATAGGAAGCTGCCATATACAGAGTCAGACCACTGGCCAATCTAGCTCAGTATTGTCTTCACAGACTGGCAGTGTTTTCTCCAAGGCTGCAGGCAGGAATCTCTCTCAGCCCTATCTTGGAGAAGCCAGGGAGAGAACTTGAAACCTTCTGCTCTTCCCAGAGCGGCTCTATCCCCTGATGGAATATTGTACAATGCTCATACTTCTAGTCTCCCATTCATATGTAACCAGGGTGGACCCTGCTTAGCTAATGGGAGAAGTCATGCTTGCTACCACAAGACCAGCTCTCCACTCCCATCTGCAGGACACTGGGCGTGCAGAACACTGCCAAGTCCATGACTCTTGAGGAGCATCTCCAGCTTGAAAGACCAGCGCTCGTACTCAGGACCTTGAAACTTTTCAGTCATCTAGAATCCTTGTGCTGTCTTCATTTTCAAAGTTTTTACTTGGCTTTCTATTTAACTCTCTAGGCATTTCTCTTTTATTTACTAGCTTTGGACCCATAACCCTTTCTAGAGGAAGAATGGCAGTTCAGTCCCCAAATAGCAAAGCAAAACCAGTTTGGTGAGAAAGCAGCAAAGCAAGACATCTTGAGACAGTTCTTTCATATTGACTACAAAGATTTATATAAAGAAGAGGTTACAAACAAATGTCAAAAAGCCTGCAGCTTAATTTCAGCTGTGGTTCATATCTGAAGAGAGAGACTAAAACAAACAGCTATCTCTGGAGAGACAAAATGGAACCTAACACTGGAAGAACAAAGAGGGGAGGAGTTCAGCACTTTTATCCATGTCCCTAAACTACCACCTCCCAGTGGTCACTATGAGACCTTGCAGCTGAGAGCTGATGCTGCCAGTGCCCTAGCTACAACAAATACTAAACTAGAGTTCTGAAACTCAAAAATACTGTATTTACCTGAATCCAAGACTAGGTTTTTTCCAAATACTTTAAAGTTAGAAATCTGGGGGTCATCTTAAATTCAGAGTCCTTTTTTTTCTTTTTTAAGGGGCTCATAATAGATTCAGATACATCCTGTATTCAAGTAAATATGGTATGCAAACATGCACTCTATGAAAAATGAAATAAAGGAAGCTTTTAAGTGCCTTTTTCTAATATTTGGCAGGGAAATAGAAATCCATGCCATCTTTTTTTCTTGCCCCCAGTCTTTTCCAATAGCTGTCAATCTGCTTGGGTTCTTTTAACATTATTTTTTTCGCCCACAAAATTCCTATTAAGGTGGTTATCCCACTGAAAATAATAAAAGACATTTGAATGGGACTTCCGGGTTCTCATGGACTTGGTAGGGGCTTAGAAAGTTCCTTCGCCACTCCGCAGGCCCCGCCCCATTACCGGTCTCCATGGCACATTCCTCAGCCAATATTCTCGGAGGACAATTTCTGCTTTCTTTCATTGGTTTACGTCAATCGTGCGACTTGCGCCTGCGCCATTCGGCGCACTCGGCTCCGTGCCGCACAACTGTGCGCTCGTCTGCGCAGGCGCGTTGGGTTCACTCCCTTCTCTGTTCCCCCGCCTCTCCTCCTCCTCCTTTTTTTTTTTAACGGTAAACATCCTGCCGATTTTTGAACGGCTGGTTTGGGCGGCAGGAAGGGGAGAGGCCGCCATCTTGTTTGTTGGAGTGGCTCGGAGAGGGGGGCGGGGGGGAGACGGAGGGAAAGGGGCGCAGCGGCGGCCGCAACGCTCACCCCAGCCCCTGGAGCCCACTGGCCTCGGCGGCCGCGCAGCACCCGAGGTGAGGCCCGGAGCCGGGGAGGGCTGGGTGGCCCCCCGGGGAGCGCAGCGGGGCTGGAGGCCTAGGCCCGGGTGTGGGAGGCGAGGGAGAGCCCTGTCGGCGAGGGCATGGGGGGTGGCGGCGGCGGCGGCCCGGGCAGGCGGCTTCCGCCCTGGAGCCGAGCGGGAGGCCGGGCTCCTCGTTTGTGGCAGCCTTTGGGTGTGAATCGCCCCGGCACTGCTCACCGCAGCCAGCCGGGGACGCGACTCTGGCGAGGAGAGGGTGGCGTCCTCCGCCTTCTCCAGTCGCCCGCCTTCATCTCCTCCGACCCAGTTAACCCTCTTCCTCGGAGGCGGGCGGGCGGGCGGCCGCGGGGATGAGGGTGGCTGCAGGGAGGAAGGATGCCCTGCTTTCTCCCGAGAAATCGGCTCGGCCGTTTTCTGGTGGTCTTCAGGGTCCTTGCCCTCCCCTTGGAAAAGGCAAGCCAGAGGCACCTTTTGGTGCTTCTCTTTATGTTTAGCAGGGGGAGAGCAACTGGCCTTCTCCAGTCCGAGCACAGCGTCCCTCCAGTGGCACTTGCTGCTGGCGTGTCTGCCTTGTGTTTCTCTTTGAGATTGTGAGCCCTTTGGGGACGGCTCCATCTTGAGTTTTCCTATGTAAACGGCTTGGGAGCTCTCGTTGAAAAGCGGCACATAAATAGTTGTAGTAGTCATAGTAGAAAGGAGATACGGATCCAATGTGCACTACACTTATGTCTAGGAGTAGGGCGCCGTGGAGCTGTGTCCTTCCGAGGAGGCCGGCAGGATCGGGTGGCATGATATTGCAGGGTGGTGTTAGTGGGGCTTGCTTTTTAAAAAAGTTTTGCATTGCCCAACCCTTTCGCAAGACGTCACTTTATAGTAAAAAGATCTTATTAGTCATGTAGCGCACAAATGATTTGGTAAACGAGCTCTGCCAAGGAGAGCTCAAATCTTCTGCCAGGCCTTAGGAATTTGAAATATTGACGTCCGGATTGTGTCCTATGAAAATAATAGTCTGGACAGCTGAAGCTTCTGCCATTGGCTTCATGAAATGTTTGGTTGGTGTGGGAGAGGCTGGCATACAGACAAAGGCCAAGGGAAGATATTGTATACGGTATTTCCAAAAGATCCACAGGGGTGCATGAATTGTGCATTAGGTTGATATCAAGTCTGTTCACCTGTCAGATTTGGGATTTCAGGAGAACAGAGGGATTTTAGTGTATGGGTTTGCGGAAGAGTTAGTGTATGCCGTTGTCTTCTAGAGAAAAAAGGTGCTGGTAATGAAGACATTACAGATCACGAGAGAGAAGAGCAATTTTGGGTGTATTTTAGTCCAGACTTCTGCAGTGCCAGAATTGTAAACTTATCTCTGCCTCCCTGATGCTTGGCAAGTTTCTTACAAGATTGCAGTGGGCATTATGTTTCCCCCTCCCACTGCTGGAATGTTGTTCTCTTGTCATCTCCCCTTCTCAGATATGCAGATAGTAGCATATGGACAGCAACAAAATATGCCAGACGTGGCTTTAGACATTTTAAAGTTTCAGGTACTACAGTTGCAGAGTTATAGAACTGGAATATGTAAATTAATGGCTAGAAGCTAAATTTGAATGGAGCTGGCAATCACAGATTTTTTTTTCTTAAGCGGATCATCTGATTTCTTTCAGCCAGAACTAATGTACTCTTTATTTGAACTGATTGAAATAGAAGGGGAAATCTTGCTGTTATGCATTTACTTCAGCACTATTAAGTAAAAATCACAGGACTTAGAGAAACTTTTGTGTGTAATTTCACAAAACAACATAGAAATTGTCACAGTAGTAAGTGAAATTATAGAGCAAATTTTCTGGGAACAGCAGTACTTTGATCCCATTTAATGTATGTCAAATATTTGTATGACCTTGAAAAAGGAACATAGCTTTTTATCAAGAGTGATGGTACTTTGCCTTTTGTTGTTGTTGGATAATGTGTGTACATGAAGTACAAATTTTACACACTGCATTGTAATTGTGTTATAGAAAATGATGATTTGTCTTCCTGGTTCAATGTGGTATGCACATAGCACTTTTTGGCCTACATATTTTTCAATAGGGATGTTCACAATTTCCCCCCCAATTGGCTTTGTACCTGAATCAAATCACCCCCGACTTGTTTTGTGTCCAAATCTGTCCCCCCGAATCACCCCAGATTCAATTTGGATGTGATTTAATTCAGATCTATTTGGAACACTTATAAAGGCTCTAGGGGCACCAATTTTGGGTGGTGGGTAGGTCCCCATGGGTGCCACCAATCACCCAAATTTCAAGGCAGTGGGGCACTTGGTTGATTTTTAATGGGTTGTGGGGTTTAAAAAAAAGTTTTTACTGATTTGTATATTTGCACCATAGGAAATAATGGGGACAGGAAGTCGTCCTATCCTAACCCTAACATGGATCCCCAGCTTTAATTAAAAAAAAACCAAAACCCTAAGCTCTAGCCTTTGTAGAAGTGGAGTTATGGAGCAAAATGTGCAGTCACTATTTGCTTTAGTGTATAATAACATTTCTTCATAATGAATCCCTATGCGGGTTCATTGCACACTTTCATTTCTTCTGTTCATTTTGACTGTTGTAGGATGGTGCAGACTGTCAGCTGTCATGTGCCAACCATACACACACACACACACACACACACACACACACACACACACAAGGCAGTGGGGTACTCAGTTTATTTTTTTAGGAATATTGAAGTGTTTAGATTCTTTGGTGTCTAATAACTTCTCCTCATAATGAATCCCTATGAAGATTCATTATACGCCTTCATTTCTTCTGTTCATTTTAACTGTCATTGGACAGTGCCAACTTCCATTCTTCGTTGTCTTCATTGCACACCTTCATTTCTTCTGTTCATGTTGACCCCACTGCTTTGCGGGTGGGGGTGAGGAATTAGTGGCATACCATGTTCCAACTACTTCCCGTAAGCCACTGGGTACTTGGTTTATATTTTAGGAATTTTGAGGTGTTTAGAGTCTTTGGTGTGTAATGAATCCTCATAGGGATTCATTAAGAGGGAAGGTTATTAGACACCAAACAGTCTAAACACTTGAAAAAATTCCTAGAACATAAACTGAGTAGTACCCCACTGTCTCATGGATGGGAGGGGTGTGTGGTTGGCACATGACAGTTGATAGTTGGCACTGTTCAAAGACAGTAAAAGTCATTAGAAGAAATGAAGGTGTGTAATGAATCCTCATAGGGATTCATCATGAGGGAAAGTTATTATACACCAAAGAATCCAAACACTTGAAAAAATAGTGACCACACATGAGGTGTATTCTGCTTAGTATAGCTATATTAGCAAATGCCATTGATGACAATACTACTGAATTAATTGACTTTGTGAAATATGCATCTTTTTCTGGCTTGCAGTAAAGCACATAGTTTTTTAGTTGGTTTCTAAAATGTGTGTGAGGGGGACTTTGTTCATATACTGAAGCTGATAAATGGAATTCTTCTTCTGACTAGGTCAGAAAAGCAGTTCTGGCTTCAACTGGCTGTGGTTTTTTGTTTTGTTTTGTTGTTTTTTGTTTTTTGTTTTGTTGTTTTGTATTGGGTAGTGTCTTGCTTGATTTGTATTGCAATGCTGGATAGAGTAATGGAATAATCAAAGAAGCACAATTCAAATCTATGTTTTTTTCCATACACATAAGGGGTGTTTGCACACTTGATCTTTTACCTTAGTATCCTGAAGTGAGTTTACATGGCATGATCTTCATACATGAGGTGAATCCTATCTTCATACATGAGGTGAATCCAAATTTAGGCTGCTAGGTAGCTTATTGAAGTCCAGGAACCCCAGGGTAGTAGTGTTCTCTAAAGTGCTACCTGTTCCACGCGAAGGCCCAGCGAAACAGATGGAGCTGAGAGGTCTCAATACAGGGATTAGAGACGATGGTTCTGGGAGGAGGGGTTTAGATTTATTAGGCACTGGGATACATTTTGGGGGAAGCAATGCCTGTACAAAAGGGACAGGATCTGCTTGGACCAAGATGGAACCAGACTGCTGGCATTTAAAATTAAAAAGGTTGCAGAGCAGCTTTTAAAATGATGCCTGGGGGATTTCCAATGGGAACTGGGTGGTATCTGGTTCAGCAAGCAAAATCCCCCAAGATGCGAGGGTGCAAATGTTTCAGATAAACCAGATGGGGACAGAGTAGAACCAGGAGTAGAGGAGATAGAAACACGTGACCGCTGGCCAAAATTGCAGTAGGGCAGATAGCACACACCAATGCCAGGTAAAAGATTTGGCATTTATTTGTTTAAATACTAACACTAGAAGCCTCTGAGCCAAGGAGTGCTGGAGTGCTTGGTTGTAACTTGCTAATGAAAACATAGATATAGTGGGTGTAGTGGAAACCTGGTGGAATGGTGAGAACCAGTGGGACACCGTTATTCCTGAATATAAACTCTACAGAAAGGACAGGGAGGGGCAAATTGGAGGTAGAGTAGCACTGTATATTAAAGAAGAGATAGAATCCAACAAGCTAGAAAACCTAGGAGGACTGGAGTCCTCCAAAAAAAAATTATGTGTGACAATATGAAGACTGAGAGGAAATGTGTTACTAGGTACATGCTATCGCTATCCAGATCAAAACACTGAGAGTGGCCTGGAGTTGGAGAAGCAAATCTGAGAGACATCAAAGAGAAACAGGGCTATAATAATGGATGACTTCAATTACCTTCACGTAGACTGGGCAAATTCATGTGCTTCTATTGACAGTGAGGCCAAATGTCCGGACAAGCTAAATGACTGTGGCTTAGAAAAACAGGTTGCTTACCTGTAACAGATGATCCTTGAGTGATCCTGGGTATTCAAACCAGTGGGATATGTTCCTAGGCAGGAGCCCATTTGGGAAGATTCCAAAGCTTTGCAAAGATTTGTTCAGGAAGATTCCAAAACAGAAAAACCTCCCAAGGCATTCATACTGGTCAGTGGTCGGGAAGGAACTGAGGAGATTGGTGCTCCACCTGCCCTTCTGATGGACGCATACACGCCGTGGGCGGAGTTGAGAGCATCGCACTAAGCTTTGGAGTCTTCCTGAATGGTCTCTTGTGCAGGCACATATCCCAGTGGTGTGAATACACTGGGATCACATCAAGGATCAGTTGGTCTCAGAACCAACCAAAGAGAAGGCAAACCTGGACTTCATCCTGAGTGGTGCCCAGGACCTGGTGCAAGATGTAAGAGTTGTAGAACCATTGAGGAACAGTGACCACAGTATGATCCAATTCTGGTTATATGCAAATAGAACATTCCAGGAAAGTTTCTTGGAAGAAACATCTCAAAAATAAGGGGACTGGTAAAAAGGAAGCTGAAAGGGAAAGTTAGGAGCAGGTATGGCAAGCAGGATGACTGCCCCAGGCCCTGCTCTCTTAACCTCCATTAGAATTAACTGGAAGGGAGCTCCGCACTGGCTGATTTGGCCCACACCCTCCGAGGGCTCTCTAAAGACAGTCCTGGTCAGGAGGGTGAAATCACTCCAGAAAGCATGCAACTTGTTTTAAACCGCAATAACAGAAACTCAGTTGGAATGTATACCAAGAAGGAGGAAAAGTCCCACCAAGTTCAGGAGGACTCCAGCATGGCTAACAAGTCAGGGAAGCTATAAAAGGGAAGAAGACTTGCTTAAGAAAATTGAAAGTCCTTCCCAAATGAAGAGAACAGAAAGGTACATAAAGTCTGGCAAAAGAAATGTAAGAAGAAAATAAGGGGTTCAAAAAATAATGGAGGAGGATTTGCTAGAAGTGTCACGGAGTAAGAAAGACTTCTTGAATCTGTCAGAAGCAGAAAACCTGCAAGGGAGGTGGTTGGACTTTTAGAAGATGAGGGCATGAAAGGGATTAAGTAGGATGAGATTGCAGAGAAGCTGAAAGTTTAAATGTGTTTTCATGGTGGAAGATACCATATACCTGTTCCGGAATGGAGCTTCTCGGGCTTGGAGGCTGGAGAACTGGACCAACTTAAGATGATGAGAGAGGATGTTCTAAACTGTCTTGAACTAAAAATTAACAAGTCGCCAGGGCCAGATGGCATCCAACCAAGAGTTCTGAAGGAACTCAAATGTGAAATTGCTAATTTCCTTGCAAAAATATTTAACGTAGCCCTACAATCATACTCTGTACCAGAGAACTGGAAAGTAGCTAATGTAACACTGATTATCAAGAAGGGATTTGAGAAAATACCGGCCAGTTAGCTTAATAATGTTTGTGCCAGGTAAATTGATAGAAAGCATACTTAAGGACAAAAATAGTTAAACACAGAAGAACAGGCCTTGCTGAAGGAGAACCAGCATGGCTTCTGCAAGGGCAAATCTTGCCTCACTAACCTTTTGGACTTCTTTGAGAGTGTCAACAGACATAAAGGTGATCCGGTTGACCTAGTATATACTTTGACTTCCTCTGACTGAAATAAAGAGATTGATTGATTGATTGATTGACTTCCAAAAATCTTTTGACAAAGTTCCTCACCAAAGGCCCTTGAGTAAACTTAACAGTCATTGGATAAGGGGAGAGGTTCATGTGTGGATAGGTAAGGTTGAAGGACAGGAAACAGGGTAGGAATAAATGGACAGTTTTCACAATGAAGGTAGGCAGGAAGTGGGGTCCCCCAGGGATCTGTACTGGGACCAGTGCTCTTTAACTTGTTCATAAATGACCTAGAAGTTGGGATGACCAGCAAAGTGGCCAAATTTGCAGATGACACCATACTATTTAAGGGAGTGAAATCCAAAACTGATTGTGAGGAGCTCTAAAGAGATGTATGTTTAGGCGGGATATAAATTCAATAAATAAAAAAAAAGGATATCTCCAAACTGAGGGTGTGGGTGACAAAATGGCAAATGCAGTTCAATGTAAGCAAATGTAGAGTGATGCATTTGGGGCAACCCCCACCACCTCATATTTGTGTCTGAGCTGTCAGTGACTGACCAGGAAAAGAGATCATTGTGGACAACTCATTGAAAGTGTCGACTCTGTGTGCGGCAGCTGTGAAAAAGGCCAATTCCATGCTAGGGATCATTAAGAATGGGATTGAAAATAAAGCTGCTAATATTATAATGTCTTTATACAAATGTATGGTGTGGCCACATTTGGAGTACTGCATACAGTTCTGGTCACTTAAAGACATTGTAGAACTGGAAAAGGTGCAGAAGAGGGCAACCAAGATAATCAGGAGCCTGGGGCACCTTCCTCATGAGGCAAGGCTACAGCATCTGGGACTTTTTAGTTTCGTAATGAGGTGATTATGGGGAGACATGATAGAGGTGTAGAAAATTATACATGGAATACATAGAGTGGACAGGCATCTTTCTCCCTTGCTCACAACACTAGGACCAGTGGTCATCTCATGAAACTGAAGGCCAGGAAATTTAAGACCAACGAGCGGAAGTACTTTTTCACACAGTGCATAATTAATCTACGGAATTCTCTGCCACAAGATGTGGTGATGGCCACTAGCTTGGATGGCTTTGAAAGGGGCCTAGGCAAATTCACGGAGGGCAGATCTATCGATGGCTACTAGTCTGGTGGCTACAGGTCACGTCCAGCCTCAGAGGCAATATTCCTGTAAATACCAGTTGCAGGGAAGCAACAGCAAGAGACAGGGCATGTCCTTAACTCTTTCCTGTGGGCTTCCCAGAGGCATCTGGCGGTGGGCCACTGTGTGAAACGGGATGCTGGGCTAGATAGGCCTTGGGTTGTTCTTATGATTTGCTATATGAGGAAACAAGCTGTAGGAATGGCTGCTTCAGTCTGGTGTCTGACATTCCTGGGTTCATCAGTTCTCCAAACTCCCTGTTAAAGTACATAGTGAAAGGCTGTAAATTGAGTGTCACGCATGCAGCTTGTTTCCAGAGAACTCAAACTATTCTTTTGTTGGTTAAAAGAAAGCATTACTATAGCTTCTACAAAACAATGTGCAAGAATTATTTCTGTAGCCTTTTTATATAAAATTCACTTTTAACTCATTACAGGTTTGGGCATAGGCAGCTGGCACAATGTTCTACGCTCACTTTGTCCTGAGCAAGCGGGGGCCGCTAGCCAAAATCTGGCTGGCGGCCCATTGGGATAAGAAGCTAACCAAAGCACACGTGTTTGAATGCAACTTGGAAAGCAGTGTTGAGAGCATCATCTCGCCTAAGGTATCACCTCTCTATATTACCTTTGTATAAAGATAATGGGTTGAGTCCTGACTAGCTTTTGCATAAGTGGAAAGGTACTTCCACAGGAGTGGGATTTCCACCACTTGCCATAGCCCTATTTCAGGTTGTCCTCAGGTTTGGGGTTTTTTTTTTTTATGCAGAAGATGGGAAGGGACAAAAAAGCCCCAGTTCTTTTGTTTCAAGCTATTATGCTTCTGCATTGTTTTTGTAATATAAGGTACCTTGATGTAAAAGTGCATATACCATTAGTAGTTCAGTACAGTGGTCCCTCGACTTACGAACTACTCGACATAAGTATTTTTCGAGTTACAAACAGCAGTTTTAGATCCGGTTTTAGATGCGGTTTTTTCGACTTACAAATTTTTAGATGGGGTTTCCTCGACTTACGAATTTTACATGCGGTTTCCTTGACTTGCCTGCCTGTTTACTGCCTGTTTATTCTTGAAAAGAAATGTTCCTGTGCAGTTTGCAAGCCTTACTGGGGGTCTGGGTCTTTTTTCTAGGCTCCGGAACGCATTAATCCGTTCCCAATGCATTCCTATGGGAAACTGCTTTTCGACTTACGAACTTTTCGACTTACAAATGTGCATTCGGAACGGATTAATTTCGTAAGTAGAGGGACCACTGTACTACCAGTTTGAACTACCATCAGTAGTTCAAACATCAGATTACTTTTTTGGGTCGGAGTCCATCTAGTCCAGTGTTTTGTTTCCAACGGTAGCTGCCTGTCTAGTTGCTCACAAGCAGGGCATGAAGTGGACTTGCTCTGTTTGTCAACGTGTTTTGTTTTCAGAGGTATACTGGTCTTTCTCTCACTATAACAGGGCTGCACAGCTTCAGCCCTCTAGCTGTTGGACTACAGCACCCATCATTCCTAACTGTTGGCCACTATGGCTGGGGATTATGAGAGTTGTAGCCTGATAGCAGCTTTTGAAGTTATGCAGCCCTGATATAGAGACTTGTTAGCTATCATGGGTAGTAGCTACAGAGCTTTAATATAAAGAATTAAATGGCAAATCCTGTTTACAGGCAGACTGTTTTGTCGTACCTTTACATTTGTAACTCTGAATAGTAAACTCAATAATGCCTTTAACAAAGCGTCCCATTTGCAGTAACAGCCAGACAAAGTGTCATCATTTCACCATGTAAAGCGTAACCCTAGAAGAGTGGAAATTTGCTGTCTTATGTAATTATTCATTTCCTTTCAAAAAGTTCTAAACATAGTAACGATCATTATTGAAAATAAGTCCACAGAAATGTATTAGCCCACCTGTCCATGCATACCAGTATGTAGCCTGAGTGTATGTGTGTGGACGAGGAGAGTTCATTCTCCTTCAGTTCACCATAACTCCCCTTTCTACTTCAGTGAAAGCCATTGTTATTTGTCACAGGCAAGCTGTAATTTACAAACCTGTAATAATTTGTAAAGATAATTTAATACAAATTACCACTGTTAGATATATTTTTGTCAGCAATGGGATATCCCGGTTTTGGAGAAGACTGAAAGGATAGCTTTGCAAAGTGTATTTCATTCTGCTCATTCATATCTGACAGTATAAAACTCTTTCTAGTTTGTGTGCTCGAAGAGTCACCCTTCATTTTAAAGGCATTTTCTTAATCAGACATGGTTGGTTGATGTTACATATTACTTATAAACAAATTTTCAGGTCAAGATGGCTCTTCGAACTTCAGGACATCTTTTACTGGGAGTCGTTAGAATCTACCATAGAAAAGCAAAATACCTCCTCGCAGACTGTAATGAAGCATTCATTAAGATCAAGATGGCTTTCCGTCCAGGTACTTGCTGTGTATTTGCTTTTTGCGAAGTTATTACTATATACACACAGCCCATATTTTCCCCTCTGATGCTTCTCCCACTTCATATTGAGTGACATCTAGACTAGTGCCCCATCAACAGAAGTTCCTTAAGTGAATGGAAGGAGCGTCTGCTGATGGGAGGAACATTCCCCGAAAGATGTGAATGCTGCTTGGCATTGCTTAGTTGTGAGTAAGGCCTGTTCAATACAGGTAGGCATTTCTGAACAAATGTAATTATGTAATGTGGGGGGAATCTTGCGTGAGAGAGAACAGTCCTCCCAGTAGCATCCTAATGAACAAATGTTGTTCTTTAGCCAGAGCACCAATTGACTGGACACTGCAGTACTGAGGCAGTTGTGTTTATGTGCCCTCCTCATTGCAGTAAATAAAGTGAGCAGAGTTGAGTGTTACAGAAAAGAGTCTTAGGATGGAAGAACTTGATGGTGTAGCATAATAATTGAGAACATATATATTTGTTTTAAACTAGGTTCATGAATCTGATGGAATCAGTAATTAAATACAAAAATCCATGCCACAATAAATGTATCAGTCTTTAAGGGTTTTCCTGATTTTTAAAGGAATGTTTAAAATACTGTGTGTTTTGATATAACAGTTTGACCATCTCTCTTTCAGGTGTGGTTGACTTGCCTGAGGAAAATAGAGAAGCTGCCTACAATGCTATCACCTTACCTGAAGAATTCCATGACTTTGACCAGCCCTTGCCAGATTTAGAGTAAGCTTGTCTTAATTTTCTGCTAACACTATTACCCTTGAATTCATAATAGTAGATATTTACCTTTACCATCCTCCTCCACCCCTTGCAGCCAGATTGCTGCGTTGTGAATATCTCTGCTAAATGAGAGGTCCTTGCATGAATGGAAAGCTTTTAATTTTTTGCTTTAAACACTTGAATCCCATAAGACACACAGGCACCTCAGCACATTTGTTTGAGAATGACTGGTTATAATTGTCCGATTCTTAATTTGTTAACTATAATGCATGCACTTTGTTTGATTTTGAATTTCATCGGTGGATAGCTATCACTTCTAAATATGTGCTGTAGTGATGTGAGCTGTATAATACATAATTTATACCCTATTTTTATTTCAAAATATGTCATCCTTGCAGATTCTCACATCTCTTTCCTCAAGGACTCAGTATTGGTTTTAACTAAATGCTTCAGAACATTACCATGATTGCATCTGAAAATGTGTAGCTTTTTTCACTTCCTTTGCTCAGCAAGTTGTAAGCCTCTTAATAGCCGTTGGTTTAAAAGGTTGACTCTGTAACCAAGCATGACTATCTATTTACCTTTTGGAATAGCTTCTTATTGGTCTTTCTCAAATGTTACATGTGTTCTCTCAAAGTGATATCGATGTGGCTCAGCAATTCAGTTTGAACCAAAGCAGAGTGGAGGAAATCACAATGCGAGAAGAAGTGGGCAACATCAGTATTCTTCAGGATAATGACTTTGGTAAAACCTTAACTTGTTAACTAGTGTATTTGTAATGATTGCAGTGTACTAATATTAAAAACAAGGGCTGCTGAAATGCTTGTATGGTGTTGGAGATGATCATGTACTTTCGATAGATGTTCAGTGGGCACCAGGAGTCAAAATTGATGGCACACTTTACTTTACCTTTAAGTGGCATTGAGCTTTAGAGTTCTTTATGTATCATCATCATCAGTTTTATTACGGCCATTGGCCAGCAAAAATGGTAGTAACAAATATACACAATACGTCAATAAAGCAATGCTAAAACACAATATGACAGATTACAATCAATAATAATAAATTATTTAAAAACAACAATTATTTAAAAACAACAGACAGCTCTCGCAGTTAGGCACTTAATAGGGACCTCAACCTAATGGCAATATAGAAAAATTTAGCCACAACTGCTGTAGTCCCAGGGGAGTTCTTTATGTAAATATTTTGGGATATATTCTTACTGTTGGTGGAGTGTTTACGGAAGGACGCTTGCCCTTAAACTTACACAAAAGCTCCTTCCGTGAGCAGAAAGGGTCCTTGCTTAAGTTCAACAGTAGGACAGTCCTCCCCAAAATATTAGGATTCAACCCATTGATTAAAAACTTGGCATAGTTCTCTTTGAAGGTATGCAGTTGTAATATTTTAATTATACTATAATGTTTCTTGGAGAGTGAATTGGAAAAACCTGATATACAGGCTGCCAGTTTCTGTGCTAGCGATAAATTTTGTTCGAGGGCAACCCAGCATAAAGATGGGATAAATTCCAGGCCAGAGGTGTAACTGATCATGTGGGCCCCACAGAAAAGACAAAGCTTTGTGAGCCAAGCATGTATTACTTGGATCATTTGGGGCCAGATTGCACGAACAGCAGCCCATATGTGAAGAGGGTGGGGACACACTGAGAATGTACCTACCCTGACATCACTGAAGGACAGAGTTTTGGAGCATATATTTAGGGGCTATTTCATGGAACAGCCTGCACACATGATTGAAGGATGCCCAGACAGTGTGCCAGGATGTCTTTCATGAAGTCAGAGAAGGTTCGCAGTCGATGCATCCCTGCCCTTTTCGCATGTTTGGGTTGCTGTTCATGTGAACCAGCCCTTTAATAACCAGATTATACATAGTCTTAAAGTAACTGAGAAAAATTTCATAAATGTTCCTGTCATAATATTGAAGCTTTCTCCCATCAGCCAACTGCAGACTTCCAGTGTGAGAGGTGAAAAGTTCAGTACTGTAGCAGTAGAATTGTAAAACTAGAAATGCAGAATGCCACTTGTAATGGTAGGATGGGATTCTTGTATCATTGATTGTGTCATCCTTTGAAAGTTCTGTGCTTTGCATTTATGATGGTTAATCTTATAACAGGTGACTTTGGAATGGATGACCGTGAAATGATGAGAGAAGACAGTGCATTTCCAGATGACATGTTGGATAGCACTAGTGCTTCCAACCTTCTACTGGAGCCTGAGCAGAGCACCAGTCATCTTAATGAGAAATCCAATCACTTGGAATATGAAGATCAGTACAAAGATGACAACTTTGGAGAGGGAAACGATGGTGGAATCCTGGGTATGTCGGCAGTTCTTATTGTGTCTCCCCCCCCCCCCCCAACTTCTGGCACCGAACTAGACACAGATGTGGCTTTGACAAGCACACAGTATAGAAATCTTTAGCCTTCTAAAACTTCTTGGTGGTATTTTTTATTTGCACAACCACAGGAGAGTTAACTTGCATACTTGAAATATTAAGCTCCTGTGTATGCAATAGGACCTTCTCTGGTTTTGCAAATTCTGTTGTAGAAGGCTAGCTGACTGCTGAGTGGGGTTGTTGGATTCTTTGGCACCAGCAACCAACAAGAATGTGTTTTCTGGAGTGATGGGGTGTGATCAACATATCTCCTGATGTCCCCACTGATGTATATTTTCTTCACTGAAGTGCAAGGTTATGCTCCCCCCCCGCCCCCATATATACTAGCCATCTTCCCCAAGATGAAATTTTAAAAGAGATGGTTGTAGTGAATTTAGTGAGTTGTGTAGTGATCCTCTACCTTTCAGTCCTGAAGGGAGTGGATCCGTTTTATACATGGTCTCTGAATGGCGCTCTCCAGCCCATAGCTGAGATTCCATGGTGGATTCCACTATGCTATAGTTTTTCATCCTACTTGCAAAGCTGCCCTTAAATCACAGGCCATAGATGAGGATGTGTCTTAAAGTTGTGCTTTGAATCCTTAGAAACAATCTGAATGGCAAAAGCTGGTACACTTGTTGCTCACGACCAGCTTACACCCCACATAGTCATATGTAATTTGGAGTCAGTTGCGTTGTTTGCTTTGATATACTCCTGGTGCTCTGTGACAGCCAGTAGAATATCTGAGTTGCCAGCTGAGTGCTTTGAAGGAGATGCTGAGCTCCTGCCCAAAGAGTGACTTGCACCCGACATACCATCAGCTCCAGTCCTGGAATAGGGTTTTCCTGCTGTCTCCTTTTCACTGTAGCCCTGTGTCCTGAACAGCATATTCTGAGGATTGATGAATCCTTGGAAATGGTGTGGACTGCATATGGAGAGGTATAGAAATCATCGACCCTTCCCTTGTGTAAAAAGCAGCTTTCCCCACTTGCAGTAGGTTTCCTTTGGACTCAGTTTAATATTTTAAAACATGTTTGACATGGGTCTTCAATACTAGGGTCTGTTAAACTAAGTGTTGACTCTAGAAAACTTCGCCTGTTAATTTTTCACCATTCCTTAAGAATAATGTGACTCATGGGAACTTGAAAGAATATACTAGTATAAATATGTTGTAAATATCTTTATTTGATTTTATCCATTAATGAAGCTTTCCTCCCTAAAGACGTTGCAGCACTTCCCTGATGAATTTTGTTGCTGCTAACAATTATCTGTATTGATCACAAAATTGATACTTTTAGTAAGGTTGTTGACATGTGGATGTTTTAGCATGATGGAGCCTTTAGTCCTCGACCGCATACAGTTGCACAGATGACTTGCATAATGGTGTACATATTCTGAAATATGTGAATTGTTTAGTCTCATTGAACTATGGGTTGATGGTGCATGATTAAAAACATGACCACTGCTGTGCGCTTTTAATACTAAGGATCGTCTACATTTTGAAACTCTTAATTTTTTTTTTTAACATATTTCTATATTGCCCAAAACTTGCATCTCTGGGCAGCTTACAGTTAAAATCATTTAAACATTAAAAATGAAATCATTAACATTAAAACCATTTAAAACCAAACATTAAAAGTATTAAAACTATAAATCTAATAAAGTCTGGGTGAATAAATAAGTCTTCAGTGCCTTTTAAAAAGTTGCCAGAGATGGGGAGGCTCTTATTTAACAGGGAGCGATTTCAAAACCCAGGGGCAGCAATGGAAAAGGCCCATCCCCGAGTAGCCACCAGACAAGCTAGCGGCAACCACAGACGAACCTCTCTAGACAATCATAACAGGTGATGGGGCCACTGGTGAAGAAGGCGTTCTCTTAAATACCCAGGGCCTAAACTGTTTAAGGCTTTATAGGTAATAACCAGCACGTTGTATTTTGCCTGGAAACTTATTGGCAGCCAGTGTAGCTCTTTCAACATAGGAGTAATATGGTCTCCCCTAGATGACCCAGAGACCAATCTGGCTGCTGCATTCTGTACCAACTGCAGTTTCCGGACTGCATACAAAGGCAGACCCACATAGAGCGCATTGCAGTAATCCAGTCTGGAGGTTAGCAGAATATGTACCACCATTCTGAGGTTGTTCATCTCAAGAAATGCACGCAGCTGGTGTATCAGCCGAAGCTGCTAGAAAGCACTTCTGGCCACAGCTTCAGCCTCAGCCTGGGACACCAGGGAGAGACTTGGATCCAGAAGCACCCCTAGACTGCGAACCTGTTCCTTCCAGGGGTGTGTGACCTCATCCAGAACCGGCAGATCAAAACCATCTCTTGAGTTCCCACCCCACACAATAATTACCTCCGTCTTAACTGGATTCAGCCTCAGTTTGTTATCCCACTGCCAACCCATTACTGCCAGGAAGGCATTTAGCGAGGTTATGCCTTCTCCCAATGATGTTGATATGGAGAAATAGATTTGGGTGTCATCAGCATATTGATAATACCCTGCACCAAGTCTCCTGATGATCTCTCCCAGCAGTTTCATGTAGATGTTAAACAACATCGGAGACAATATGGAGTCCTGAGAGACACCATATGAAAGTTCAGATCTTGAAGAACAACAGTCTCCAGGAGACACCATCTGGAATCTGCCCGTTAGGTAGGAGTGGAACCACTTCAAAGTAGTGCCTCCTACTCCCAGTCCCCTCAGATGTTCCAGAGGATACTGTGGTCAATAGTATCAAAGGCCTCTGAGAGATCCAAAAGGACCAACAGAGCCGCACTTCCTCTGTCAATTCCCAATTGGACATCATCCATCAGGCTGACCAAGGCAGTCTCCACCCCATAGCCCGCCTGACAGCCAGTTTGAAATGGGTCTAGAGATACATGACATGTGTCCAACCCTAATTCTTTGAGTTGCCATTTCAGATGACAAACTTCTCAGCAACAATGAAGGAGGCATATTTGATGACCCGCCTGCTCTTTCAGAAGGAGGAGTAATGATGCCTGAACAACCTCCTCATGATGATCTGGATGATGATGATAATGTTTCAAGTGAGTATTCAGTCAAGCATTTGATTTTTAAACATTAAAATAGTCAAATTATGTTGCGGATGATATATTACATAACCATTCTCTTGAATTTGTCAAAATTTGGGCTATGATGGTTCTCTAAGAAACTTAATTTTTTAAATTATTTGATTCACAGTGGGTGGACCAGATAGCCCAGATTCAGTAGATCCAGTTGAACCATTGCCAACCATGACTGATCAGACAACACTGGTTCCAAATGAAGAAGAAGCTTTTGCTTTGGAGCCTATTGATATCACTGGTAAGTAAGCAATTCTAATGTAACTGTCATACATTATATAAATGTATTAAATAAATAAAAATACTATACTATACTAGTAAGGCCCTGATGTTACTGAAAGTGAAAACGATCAAGCATGTGGCAATATTGCAGACTTGTAGCATAATTCTAAAAATTAAGCTCTTCAGATCTTTGACTAGACAAATATTGTTAAGAACATAGGTCAGGATTCAGATTGTGAGTGATATTTCACTTGCACACCAAGACTTTGCTGTCCCCTCCTTTTCACTGCTGCTCCAAAGCCAGCCAAAAGGAAAAATTTGACAACTCCTCCCCCAAAAGCATGCCTGACTGCTTTCTGCTTGTTCACAAAACTCTTTGGATCTTGACCATTCTTATATATTATGTTTAAAGAGATAATGTAAATCTTAGTGATACACACTTAAATTACTTGGTGAAATTAATTGACCAAAACAATAATTGCATATTGAAATGATCCCCGACCTACCCTTCAAAATTACAAAGAAGTGGAAATGGGCTGTGAAGAACTCTCTCAGGGAGAGGGAGCCTGCACTAAATGATTAAATGTGTGGAAATTGGCAATAGTTAGTAGAGACTACTGACTGTAACAGGGATTTCCCAGATCTTGTTGACCACAACCCAGATAATCCCCAGCCAGAGGCCACTGCAGCTTGAGATGATAGGAGTTGTAGCCCACACCATCTGGGGATCCCTGTTACAGGGAATGCTGGTATAGACCTTGCTTTTTAGTTCTATGTGCTCTTTAAGATTGCCTTACACCAATCTAAAATTAACCCTTTGCCTATCCAGTAAATTTTCTAAGGTCAGGTTTGAGGGAAAATCCAGAAAGGCTGTCCCAAAGTTAGCTGATATATTTTGGATTCTACTCCTCACTGATTTCATGGATTTTACCCCACTGATTTTTTTTAATGGATTCTACCTCTCACTGCTGTCCCCCCACCCTCACAAAGTGCTGAGTCCCGACAGCAAGCACCTGTCAACTAAGCTTGGTAAAGAATGTCCTCTCTTATTTTCAGAGATCCTTGTTTGAAATTCTGCTGATAAAAAATTTGGTTAATCAGCCATTCATAGTAGTACAGGTTAGGTATCCTTTATCCAGACACCTGAAATCCGGAATGCTCCAAAATCTGGACACGGGGTGGGTGGGTGGGGCTTCAACTCCCTTTAAAAATGCGGTCAAGTCGCCTTACTCAGGGCCAGGGCCGTCCCGCCACCTCCTTCAGGGCTGGGCCAGGCCGCTGCCTCCCACCTCCTCTGCTTGCCTCCTCCACTTTAGCCTTCCACCACCTTGTTGGTGCCATTGTTTTTCGCCGCCCACCACTGCCGCCTCCTCGCCGCCGCCATTGTTTTCCTTTCCCTCCGCTGGAACTCTCGCGCACTCTTGCGAGAGTTCCACTGTGTACCCCGCCCCAAGGCCCTGCTGTGGCTATTGTTCTGGATTGTTTCCAGCTCAGCAGATGGAAGGGCAGAGGGAGAGAGGAGGAGAAGGAGGGAGACGGCAAGAAGGAGGTCTTTATTACGACGCTGCACAATGCCCAAGCCCTATCAATGGACGATTCCGAAATCCGGAAAAGTCCAAAATCTGGAACCTGTCCAGTCTGAAGCAGTTTGAATAAGCAATTCTCGGCCTGTATAGCCTTTACATCTTCATGGCACTTGTTTGTGCTGATAACTATAAAGAAAAATGTTTCAAATACCAGAGTTAAAACTGTTTTCCCCTGAGCAGCTCAACACTTAATCTGATTCTAAATGATGATTACCATTGTGTTCAGCGACTTTGTGTTAAAATTGTATTTCTTTCCTAAATAGTTAAGGAAACCAAGGCGAAGAGGAAGAGGAAGCTGATTGTGGACAGTGTGAAAGAACTGGACAGCAAAACGATCAGAGCCCAGCTAAGTGACTACTCTGATATTGTCACTACACTGGACTTGGCACCTCCCACAAAGAAGTTAATGATGTGGAAAGAGACTGGGGGTGTTGAAAAACTTTTCTCTCTACCTGCTCAGCCTCTGTGGAATAACAGACTGTTGAAGGTGAGCCATGCTTTGGGAGCTAGCAGATAACTTAAAATGAGTGTTATATGTCATAATTGCAAATGGCAAGTTTACTGAAGTTCAGTTCTGTAGCTTCTGTGAGTGTTACAGCCATTCCCGAAGGCTGTTACTTAACAGTGTACATAATCTGGTTTGCTTTGCTTCTAGCTCTTCACTCGCTGTCTTACACCTCTTGTACCAGAAGACCTTAGAAAGAGAAGGAAAGGAGGAGAAGCTGATAACCTGGATGAATTTCTTAAAGATTTCGAGAATCCAGAAGCACCCAGGGAGGAACCACAGCAGCGCAATGTTATTGGTTCGTTTTCTTTAACGACATTTTCTACCTGTAGAAACACTTTCATATGGCTTATTGCCCAAATCTTTGTGTCTTTTGGGCTTACTGCCCAAATCTTTGCGTCTTTTGGGTGGGGTGCATCCAAGTGGTGAAAAAGCATGTGTTTAATAGTTGTGTCTTTACTCCACATGGGGTAGAGGTGAACTGCAAAATGACTAAACTCTTGTCTTATAAAAATATAGAAAAGGATGTGGAGTTATATGCTTTTGAGTATATAATTCACTTATCAGTATTTTTGTGAAATAGATGAACCCATCTTGGAAGAGCCAAGTCGCCTTCAGGAAACCATGATGGAAGGCAGCAGGACCAACCTGGATGAATCCGTCATGCCACCGCCTCCACCTCAGACAGGTGTAAAGCGAAAGGCCTCACAAGTGGAACCAGAGCCTGTGCTTCCTGTGAGTGGAAGAAATGTGCTCCTCTGCATGCCTCAAACAGTGCATGGATTCTATTGTGAGGAGAGTGCTCTCTGTTAATGTTTGGGTTGTGATGGGGCGAGGAGGAAGGTGGCCTCTAACAAAGCCCCAGATCTTTGGGGCTTTTTAGATTAAAATTGGCACTCTAAAGGAAATGTGTAGATTCAAGATTGGGCATTCAGGATAGCCATTAAGGCAGTTTTATATTTGGCACAAAGAATAGTGCCTTTTGGTGCATGCATAAATAATCCAAATATTAGACAATCCATTTGTAAGTGTAGTATGGTTTCTTTGGCTGTAAGTGAAAGGAAAAGGTGACAGTGAGGAAAGATTAGTGACAGTAGGTTTAAGTACCCACTTTTTCCTGCATGATGGGAGGAGAGCTGGACTTGTGGTAGCAATTATAAATTGTCCCCCTTGCTAAGCAGGGTATCACCCTGGTTTGCATTTGAATGGAAGACTACACATGTGAGCACTGTAAGATATTCCCCTTAGGGGATGGGGCCACTTTGGGAATAGCAGAAGGTTCCAAGTTCCCTCCCTGGCATCTCCAAGATAGGGCTGAGAGAGACTCCTGCTTGCAACCTTGGATAAGCCGCTTCCAGTCTGGGTTGACAATACTGAGCTAGATGGGCCAATGATCTGACTTGGTAGAAGGCAGCTTCCTGGGTTCCTACATATTTATCTTACAGTAAAGTCATGATTGGCTGCTCTGTTGGCTTGCTAGTGTGTGGTGTCATGCCAGACAGTTGAGGTATTCGGCAGTAGGCATTGTCGTGAAACGCTGGGCCTAACCAGAGGTTTTAAATTAAGGTGTCCTTGGCTCTAGTGTCTTTCTCACTACTTGCCCAGTTCTCATGGTTAAGAATCTGAATGCCTCTGTCCTCAGGCTCAACCATTGCAGCAAATAGAAATGCCACCAGTGGAATTGCCTCCAGAAGAGCCTCAGAATATCTGCCAGCTAATTCCAGAGCTGGAGCTGTTGCCTGAAAAGGAGAATGAAAAAGAAAAGAAGGATGAAGAGGAGGAGGAAGAGGTAGGTGCTGAGCTATTCCAATGTTGGTACAACACAGGAGGATCTGTTGGGAAACTCCTCAAGTTGTGTTTGCTCCGTTAACAAAGTGGACTCTGGAAAATGGAAAATTTTACATATGGTTGCTGCAAAAACTGTTTATTAACTTTGGTATTTCCATTGTAGTACTAAGCATACAGAAAGATCTTACACAGCTTCTTAACTTGGATTTTTTGTCACACACACACACACACACACACACACACACACACACACACACACACCGTCCCTTACTGCTTCTGCAGATAAATAAGCTTGTACTTCTTGTTTTGTGGAATGTACCAGCTGATCATTCTCAGTGGGGGTTGAGCATGTTGTAACCTAATGCTGCTGCTTTTAGTTCAGATAATGAAAATTGAAGTATAAATCCCATATCAGCCATTATTTTTGCTGGAGGGTCAGGGCCCTAGAACCTTCCCTTGTTCTTGGGTAGGTTTTCCCCCCTCCTTTGCATCCATCATACTGTTTTCAGACAGTGTGGAGGAGAGAGAGGAGACCTCTCGTACCTCTTGGTCTGCGGTTGTTGGACCATATTTGACTAGGCAGCTCTCAATTTCCAATCACTAAAATCTTGAACAAGAATGAAGCTATTCATTTGTCTTGTAGAAACAAGACTTATCAACAGCTACTAGTCGGAGGGTTGTGGGCCACCTCAAAGGCTAGATGCCTCTGAGTACCAGTTGCAGGGGAGTAACAGCAGGAGAGAGGGCATGCCCTTAACTCCTGCCTGTGGCTTCCAGCGGCATCTGGTGGGCCACTGTGTGAAACATGACGCTGGACTAGATGGGCCTGATCCAGCAGGGCTATTCTTGTGTTCAACACTTTTGAGCAAAATAACTTAAGAATTCCTTTAGAACACTTGAAATGCACATTAAGAGAATTACTTCACCTCCTTATTGGCTAAAATAAAGGAAACCGACTCTTAGGAAACCATACCATACCAAGATTACATGTTGGAATTTGGAATAATTATTTTTTTAATATCAATGCAAGATGCGCATCAAACAAACCAATTTATCATTGGCACAGAGCACTTGTACTCTTCGTGGTCTTCAGAGTTTTTGTTGGTCGTTTCCTCAGTAATGAAATGGTATGGTTTTGATCTGCAATGATGATCTGGAGATGTCAAGATTTTTCTTGTTTTGCATTTGCAGGGTGTGTTTTGACTAGGCACAAAAACATCAGAAAATCCCAACTGAACCAGTGGTACTTATGTCCTAGAAAAATTAGTCATGACTAAGTACCAATGACATCAATAAGACAAGTTATTCATGACTAGTTTAAATTCCATTAATTTCAATAGGACTTGAGAATCCTAACTTTCTTTGGATAGAATACAAGGTGGTGGTAGAAATAGTTGAACTCTTTCTGTAGAACATGGAAGCCCTAAATAGTTATCTTGGCTAATAGCAGTTGATACATCCATTGAAGATGGGATCTTAGCTCAGTGGTAAAGCCTCTGCTTAAGGCAGAACATCACAGGTTAAATTCCTGGCATTTCCAGATAGGCCTAAGGAAAAACTCCTGTCTGAAATCTTGGCTGCCAGTCAGAGAAGACAATACTGAGCTAAATGGACCAATAGTCTGACTCATAAAGCAGCTTCCTATGTACCTATGAATCTCTTATCAATTTCTGTAGTCCCCATGTAAAGCCATTTAATCCAGCAGCCATTGTAAACACCTTGTGCTGAATTCCATCAGTTATGCATTTTACTTCTGTTTGTTTTGAACTGACTATCATTCAGTTTCATTGAGTCAAGTGTCCCCAGATTTTGTGTTTAGGATTATTTGCATGGCTTTCTTCTAATGTTTTTTCTCTTTTGTCCTGAGTGTGATACTCTAGTCAGTCTGGCTTTCCTGCTATTCTTTTTTTACTAGCAGAGGAGAATCATGTACAGTAATTGCTTTATCTGAACTGAATCTGAAATTTTGATTCCAGGAAGAAGATGGTACGGGAGGCGACCAAGATCAAGAGGAAAGACGGTGGAACAAGAGAACTCAACAGATGCTTCATGGTCTTCAGGTATAAAATGTTTTTCTTTCTGGTAGTAGTGTGTGAAAAGTGTATTTAAATGTGATTCATCTGTTGGCATTATATACCTCACTGGCTTTTTAGGACTTTTTGAGTGAAACATAAAAACTTGGTTCTCTCTAAACTGACAACAAAAATGCAATATATGGTACAACAGTTTAACAGGTGAAGATATTTGCTAACAGACTCAGCATCTGCAAGTCCTCTAGCATCTTGGTTAGGAATTCCTAAACACCCAGCAGTGCATTCTGTCTCTTTTGACTCAAGATGGTAGTGCCCTGATCTGAAACTCTGAAAGGCTCCCATGTAAGCAGGGACATTCCTCTTCTGCTCCACATAAATAGTAATGCCTCTGAATACATCAGACATTGCATCAGATCTACTTTTTTGAGGCTCAGTTGTACATATTTATTTATTTATTACTACTATGCTTTTCAACAAAATTCTCAAAGCAGCATACATAGAATAATAATCATGAGATGGTTCCCTGTCGCTCAAGGGCTCAGTCTAAAAGGAAACACAAGGTAGACATCAGCAGCACCCTGGAGAGATGCTATGCTGAGGTTGAATTGGGCCAATTGCTCTCCTCCTCCTTAATATATATTCAAGAAGGGAGTATACTTGCTACAAAGTTGCTTATATTTGTTATTTGGTCAACTTTTGACTTCCGTACTAATCAGTGCTCACTGTCAGGCTTGCCCCAATTCTAGGGATGATCTGAAGTGCTCAGAAGCCCAGCATGACTGCAGGCTTAAGCCCTTGCCCTCCTCCCCAGGAACAGGCTACAAGAGGCGGGGGCTTGTCCACGTCACACTGAGCTTCTGAAGCTCTTAGAAAGTAATAAGATACCTCTCTGCTTTCCTAAACTTTTGTGAGGCTCAATAAGAGGTTGAGGTGGGCCACTACCTTTCTCCAGGCTTCAAAGAAGCGTGAGATTTCTTTCTAGAACAGTTCTAAAAAGTATTTTTGCATGGGTGGGCTAGTAACCTCATCTTACTCCTAGCACTAGTTATGTTCTGTATAAGCTCTGAAGTGACGGTTGCTAACCAGTTCTGTTGTGTTTTCAGAGAGCTCTTGCCAAGACTGGAGCAGAATCCATCAGTTTGCTTGAGCTGTGCAGGAATACAAACCGCAAACAAGCAGCAGCAAAATTCTACAGCTTCTTGGTACTGAAAAAGCAGCAAGCTATAGAGCTGACGCAGGAAGAACCATACAGTGACATCATTGCGACTCCTGGTCCCAGATTCCATATTATTTGAATGCTTGGCTTACCTGTATAGTTAGCTTCATTAATGCTTACACATTGTCCCATGTGTAGGACCACAAAAGAAGAAGTCTAGATTTCATTGTCTGTACAGTTGTTGGCTTTTGTGCTTTTGGGTTTTTCTATTACATTTTACCACTTTTTTGTTTCTAGTACCGCTTCTGCACTGGGTGACTTAAGCTCCAGTTGCAGAGAAAGTGACTCAAGGACCTTTTTTATAAAGAGTGTTTTAAAACAAACAATTCACAAAGATGTGTGCAATATTGGTGCATGTAACTATGACTAAAATTGTTTTACAATTATCTGCTTAGTAAATTAGAATGCTATTTTTAATCAACTCCAGGAGACCCCAGAAGGTCAATCTCATTAACATCTTTGCCAAATGTGCCCAAAATGTGCTCTTGCTTCCTCACAGTAGTGAATTCTTTCTTCCCCAAACTACTGTCAGTGTTTTAGCATCTTTCTGCTTCTGATGGTGCCCTTGGAGCTGCCAGCTTGAATGTTAGTGCCTGGCAGTAGTTGACTTTGCTGTGCCATGGTATCTCCAGAAGAAGGTTCAAGCAGCTCATGGGACTAAACCTAAATCAGTGTCCATGGAAATAATAGTTTTACCAAAACCTATGTCAGTGCAAAAGATGGAACACTTCTTGGGTATGTAATAGCCATTTTCAATGTGATCCACTTGTCAACAGCTATAGTTGCGAGGATGAGATTGTTCTTAGACAGCTAACTAGAGCTAAGCTTGTTGAATCCGTCTTGAGCATTTTCGTTTCTTTAGAGCTTTGAAGAAATACCGCACTTCTAGAACAGATTGCATACTTCTAGAACAGTAGATGGCAAACAACTTGATTTAAGTAATCTGGTAGCTAGAAGGGTCTCGGGGTTTGTGCAAATTAATTTGTACAAATTTAACATAGGATACCATGGGCCAGCAAGCTCCAGGGTAAATTTTAGAGACAGGTAAACTTTTATCAAGCATAATTTTGTGCAAGTATTGAAATTGAAATGTTGACATTTATTTTCCAATAATGCACACTCCTGGAACATTGAATAGCTCTGCAAATGACCCAAGTTGGTTTCCCTTTTTTAAAAAAAGGTGTTACACTTAAGACCAGTTTATACCAGAAATCATGTGACGACTATAATGATGATGATGGTTATGCCAACTTACTTTAGGGCAAAATTACTCACTAAAGGTTTCGTTTTAAATGTTGGCACTTTTGTGAAATGATTCTCTTCTGGGACTGAGATTTCATTGTATACCCAAGTGTAAAATTATGTGAATGTTTTTAAATTTGCAACATGTTTTAATAATCCTTGAGAAAGTTAATTGTATAAAATAGTTACTGCAGCTTTATTTTTGACATGATGTGCCTGTACAACCATGATTTCCCCCCCTTTGTACAAAGAGACATTGTAGATAATCTGAATGTTTAATTATAGAGAAGGTCATTAGTTTCTTGTTAAAGTTTGTTAGTCTGGTTTTTGTTGCTTTTCAAGGTTAATATTCTTGAAAATAGTTGCTGTTATGTATAACTTTTCTAATAAAAGTTGTTATAAGCTATTGCATACTGATGCTATTATTTGTATGGGCTTTGTCAGAAGTGTGTGTTCATTAAGCAAAGCAAATAAATGTAAGGATTTATACCTCATCTTTCTATCTCAGTGGTCCCAAAGGCAGTTTATAATAAAACACAATGATGCCTCTTCAACTCTGTTCCTGCCACTGCTGTCCATGGTGGGGTAGGTCATGTGACAATTGTCTTCCCAATAGAAGAAAACCTAGTTTTCATACTTTGAGTCACAATTGTATCAAAGTTGTGATTGGTGTCTACTAGGGATGTGCACAAATCAATTTTTTCGATTCAATTTGTGCCCGAATCGAATCGCCCCTGATTTGTTTTGTGTCCAAATCTTTCCCCCCAAAATCACCCCAGATTCCATTTGGATCCGGATCGATTTGGACCACTTATATAGGTTCCAGGGGCACCAAACTTGGGTTGTGGGTAGATCCCTATGGAAGCCACCAAATTGCAAAGCAGTGAGGCACTAGGTTGATTTTTAAACACATACCCCCACTGATTTTGTAAATTTCTGCCATAGGAAATAATGGGGATTTGAAGTTGCCCTATCCTAACTCTAACATGGTTCCCCAGCTTTCTTTTTTTATTTAAGCTAAGCTCTAGCCCTTGTAGAGGTGGAATTATGGAGCAAAATTGTGTGGTCACTATTTTTCAAGTGTTTGGATTCTTTGGTGTATAATAACTTTTCCCCATAATGAAGTCCTATGAGGATTCATTGCACACCTTCATTTCTTTTGTTGATTTTGACTGTCATTGGATAGTGCCAACTGTCAACTATACACACACACACACACACACTGGGGTACTCTGTTTTTTTAGGAATTTTTGACTTGTTTAGATTCTTTGGTGTCTTCATTACACACCTTCATTTCTTTTGTTCATTTTGACCCCACTGTTTTGCAGGTGGGGAATTTGTGGAATCACATGTGCCAACAACCCATCCCAACCTGCAAGCCACTGGGTACTCAGTTTATATTTTAGGAATTTTTGAGGTGTTCTCAAAAATGAATCCTTATAGGGATTTATTATGAGGAAAGATTATTAGAAACCAAAGAGTCTAAACACTTGAAAAAATTCCTAGAACATAAACTGAGTAGTACCCCACTGCCTTGCAGGTGGGAGGGTGGGGTGTAGTTGGCACATGGCAGTTGACAGTTGGCACTGTCCAATGACTGTCAAAATGAATAGAAGAAATGAAGGTGTGTAATGAATCCTCAGAGATTCATTATGAGGAAAAGTTATTACATACCAATGAATCCAAACACTTGAAAAATAGTGACTGCACATTTTGCTCTATAACTCCACCTCTACAAGGGCTAGAATTTAGCTTAAAAAAAAAACAAAACGCTGGGAATCGGGGGGAAATTAATAGGAGGAATTCAAATCTCAAATTTAATCTGGCACCATTTGATCTGGACCCGAATCTAGCCAATGGACCACAGGGATGATTTGTTCTATCTCCAGATCAGCTAGATTCAGGTACAAATCGATTTGTACCCGAATCGATCCACACATCCCTACTCTACCTCTAGAAATAAGGAAATGTCTACCTCTAGAAATAAGGAAACTAGAGGAAATGTTCTAAAGTAATGCAGAAAAAGCATGTTGAACTCTTAATGATTTAAAGAGATTTATTCAACTATATATTTACTGCACTTATATCCTGCCTGCCTTCAATGAATCTTAACAGCTGTTGTGGCTGGGGATGATGAGAGGGTGTAATCCAGCAACATCTGGGGACCCAAGGTTGGGAATGCCTGGCTTAAGGCTTCATAGCCACTTTTACTACACCAGAAGAATCCCACCTGCAAAAAAGGTTCAGGGAATAGGTTGAGGAGGAAGCTTGGGGTGGGTATGGGTGTGTGTGTGTGAGTGAACTGGGACCATTTGTTATAAAACTAATCTACTGGTGTCTTTGGACACAGTGGACTTTCAGCTCCACTTCATAGAAAACCAGTCCTTTCTAGACCCTTTTCTACACTGAGGCAGCAGGAGAGGGAATGAGGGAAGATACAACTGGGGAAACAGCTGTCAAAGGTAGCACATCCCGGACCTCAATTCACGCCTGGCTGTATCCAAAGATGCCAATTAAATAGTGGCTGGATTTCAAAACCTCATCTCCAATTTTATTTTATTTTTTCAAATGTTGCTGTTGAATTGATTCAGAAGAGAACACGAGCAGTTTAGAAATGGGACTTGCTCTGAAACTCTTAACTAAAAAGACTTAATGTTAAAAGCTCTAAGGTGGGTTATATTGAGCTTGAAATGAGTGGGGAATTTTGAGACCTCTTAAGAGAAATTACAGCATCTGCCACTGGTGTGAACTGGAGTATGAGACAGATGCTGCCATCACTCTAGGTTCACTGATATTTGTAATTACACTGAGCAACTGGATAGCCTGGCAAATACACTAGAACCAAATGCAGATGCTTTGAAAACATACTTGCAGTATCTGTGGCTTTAAAAGGGATCATCATAGCCAATCTGCAATGAAAGTTAAGCTGTACCAGCCACCTTCTAATAAGTGTCAGATCTGCAGTTCACAGATTTTGTGTATACCAATTTTGCCACAATTGGTGTGTATAAATAGCGTCCCTCTTACTCGTCATCCAAAGTGGGGTTGTTTCAAATTTAGGCTTTAGGCACACAGTACATCTGGCAGCTATGATTCCCTGCTGAAGGCTGTCTTGTAAAGGGCATAATGCCAGGGAACAAAGATGTAAGACAGTGCAATTTCCTGCTGACTTGAAAAGCAGCTCATCTTTATCTCTGAACCACTGTGATTTCCTTTTAACCTGGAGGAGGAAAAAAGCCAACATGACAGACCCACCTTTTTGATGCTTCCAAGCTGATTGACTTAATACTAGACAAGTCTTAACTTATGCCAGGGCTCAGCCCTGAGTTCTGTTTTTAATACTGGGCTCAGTCTTTACACACACAGTATTATGTACTAAAGAAAAGTGACAGTTGATGCAGATTTCCATTTCATGTGGCTAAATGCTGTTGTGAATGGCCATTGTCGTGTGTGTGTGTGTATATAAAAATACATATACAGATATACTGGCTGACATCCAGCACAGCATTACATCTCCATAATGCTGTACTGTGGAGCTGGTAGGAAGCACTGGGATTGCACAAATGGGGCAGTTGTGCAAGCAGCAGTTCCACAGGTTTTCCCATATGGGACAATGGGGAGATCTGCAGAAGTGCTGCTTGGCAACCCCAATATGGCCTTTGAGGGGTGCAGCAACACCACAGCACAGCTTTAGAGACATACTGCATACAGACGTTCTATCGCCCTCTGGATCAAAACATTTGAGAGTGACCTGGAGTTGGAGAAACAAATCAGAGGCATCAGAGAGAGAGCGTGCAAGCTGTAATAATGGGAGACTTGAATCACTCTTACATAGACTGGGCAAATTCACATGTGGGTATTGACAGAGAGGCCAGTTTTCTAGACATGTTAAATGACTGTGCCTTAGAATAGCTGGCTGTGGAACCAACCACAGAGAAGGCAACCTTGGACTTAATCCTGAGGCCCAGCACCTGGTGTGAGATGTCAGAGTTGTAGAAACATTGGGGGAACACTGACCACAGTGTGATCCATTTCAGCTTATATGTGGGTGGAGCATTGCCAAGGAAGTCCAACACAGATGCATTGGACGTCAGAAGAGGAAACTTCTAAAAAATGAAGGGAATGGTAAAAAGGAAAGTCAGATCACTCCAGAAAGTATGCAACTTATTTAAAACCACAATAATAGAAGCTCAGTTGGATTGTATACC
This sequence comes from Hemicordylus capensis, assembly GCF_027244095.1. Lineage (NCBI taxonomy): Eukaryota > Metazoa > Chordata > Lepidosauria > Squamata > Cordylidae > Hemicordylus > Hemicordylus capensis. The sequence continues at coordinate 298,291,675 of NC_069660.1, read as the reverse complement.
AAGGAGGAAAGGTGCCACCAAGTCCAGGAGGACAGCACCATGGCTAACAAGTAGGGAAGCTTTAAAAGGGAAGATTTCCTTCAGAAAATATAAATCCTGTCTAAATGAAGAGAACAGAAAGGAACAAATTCGGGCAAAAGAAATGAAAGGAGACAATATGGGATACAAAAAGAGAGTCTGAGAGCTAGAAGTATCAAGGGGGGATAACAAAAACTTCTTTAAATATATCAGAAGCAGCAAACCTCAGAGAGGCAGACGATGGTGATGGTGTGAAAGGGATTATAAAGGAGGATAAGGAGACTGCAGAGAGGCTGAATGAGTTCTTTGCATCTGTCTTCACGGCAGAGGATACTGACCATAAAGCTGCTCCGAAGAACAGTTTCTCAGGCTTGGAAACTAAAAAACTGGGCCAATTTGAAGCAATGAGAGAGGATGTTCTAAATCAGGGCTGCTCACCTTCAGGCCTCCTGCAGATTTTGGCCTACAACTCCCATAAGCCCTGGCTATTGGCCACTGTGGCTGGGGATTATGGGAGTTGTAGTCTAAAAGCAGCTGGGGGTGTGTGTGCTAAGTTGAGCAGGCCTGTTCTAAAAACGGTCTTGAAAAACTAAAAATTACCAGAATCGCCAGGGCCAGATGGCATCCACCCAAGAGTACTGAAGAAACTTAAATGTGCATAGGTGTGCCGTTAATAAGACAAAGGGAGACAAATGTATCCTGGCCCACAGCCTCTGAGAGGGCCCCAAGACCAGTCTCGTAGCCAGGAGTGTGAGCTGCAGTCCCCCCAATCAGGTTCTCTGGGATTCCCGCTTTCCCTTTTGTCAGTCAGAGTGGAGGAGAGCGGCAGCGGCAGCAGAGAGGCGCTAGCAAGCTGTTCAAGTGGAAAGGAAAGTCAATCAAACAAACAACTTATCTGTGGGTTGTTTTTTTTAAAGTGGTTTTTCCCCTGCTTCCCACATTTATGGGGAGGGAGAGGGAGAGAGAGATTGCAATGAGGTTATTCTCATGATCGCCCAAAAGCGGGCTAAGAGAGTCTAGCCCACTTCGGAGCGATCACGTGCTGCAACAGGAGCCGCGTGGCTCCCGGCAGCAAACCTCACCAAGTACCTTGGATGAGGTTAACGGAGCAAGCAATTAACACACACACACACACACACACACACACACACACACACACACACACACACACACACAACTCTGGTGGCTATAGCCCACCTTCAGCCTCAGGGGAAAGATATGCCTTGGGCTTGATCCAGCAAGGCTGTTCTTATGTTCTTAACTCTGTAGCTCTTAGAAGCTGCAGATATTTGGACTGACTGCAGGAGAGCTTGATCATCTGCTATTTAGCTGATGAAAGGCCCTGGAGCAAACAACTTAGTTCAGTCTTCTGTATTTTGTGTTGGCTTTTCTCTCTCTCTCACACACACCTACCTGTCTCGTCTCCTTCCTTCTCTTTGTGTATGGTTTCCTACTGTGGCTATAGATCTGGATTGTGATCCGTTGCCATACATGATACTTGGATGGTCTTCTACTGTGACCATAGCTATTCTAACCTCACAGCTGGCTTCTATGGATTGCTATACATACAACACAAAAACGTGACTAGGATCAGTTAAAGAAGCCCTTTGCCCAGTGTTGTGCTACACCAGCACAGTACACCAATTAGGACATTCCACAGATGCAGCAAATCAGGCTTGTACAGCTCTACTTCGTAAAACTTTGCAAGAGTCACATGCAGAACTACTTGATGGCTGCAGAACCAGGAGGAATTTAAATACCAAGTGCTATCCTAGCTGCATAGGATGTCTTATATCTCTAACCAGCCTGCAGGCTTTTTTCAACCACATAGTGAGGTAGTATAAATATTACAAATACATACCTGGACTGGGGTCTAATCCACACAGGCATACTCATCATTTTGCTTCAACAGGAAGGAATGAGCATGCATATATACACGTAAGATGATCCAAGATACATCAGACAAAACTTTCATTTCATCTCACATAACCAGACACAATGTTTTTATCATGGAGACAGCTGATTTGTTTAGTTGCTGGTTGTCAAGTGCACTTTAGCCAAATTTAGAGAAATGAAGAGTAGATCAAAGATTCCCCTTTACACTAGTGTAATGCATCAACCAGCCACCTAATGGCACCATGGAGAAATGCTTGACTAACAAGCAGAAGGTTGCCAGTTCGAATCCCCAGACTGTGAAAAAACCTATATCAGGCAGTAGCGATATAGGAAGATGCTGAAAGGCATCATCTCATACTGCATGGGAGATGGCAATGGTAAACCCCTCCTGTATTCTACCAAAAGAAAACCACAGGGCTCTGTGGGCGCCAGGAGTCTAAACCGACTTGACGGCACACTTCACCTTACTTTAATGTTGCAACCACAAAACACAATTAACTCACAAACCTGAGCACCAAGAGTCAAAAGCTACTCCCAGAGCTCTGTTTTAAAACAAAACAATTTCTTTAAGGCATCTAACTTCTGCACCAAGGAAAAAATGCAAATCCCAAGGCCTCAATAAGTTTTAAATATTTGCTTAATTTATTCTGTTAATTTATTAATTTATTCTTTTAGCTACAGAAAAGCAACATGGAACCATACAGATTCTAAGAGTTGCTTCTAAGGGCTTGTGGACCTTGGAAACAGTGAGAAATAGTACAGGGGCTGCAGAGAACGTTTGTGCAAGTGTCATTCCACTTGTGTGATCTGGATATAACCCACTTTCATTTGTTAAACACCTTAAGCACAGTGGGAAAAAACTTGACCAACAAGCAGAAGGTTACTGGCTCGAATCCCTGTTGGTACTATATCAGGCAGCAGCGATATAGGAAGATGCTGAAAGGCATAATCTCATACTGCATGGGAGATGGCAATGGTAAAGCCCTCCTGTATTCTACCAAAGACAACCACAGGGCTCTGTGGGCTCCAGGAGTAGAAACCAACTTGACGGCACGCTTTACCTTTACATTTGTTAAGCTTTACAGTAATTTGGTAAGAAATATGGTGTTTGGGATTTATTTAATAAAGATCAGAGACTTTAGAGATGCTGAATTATTTATCCATCCACGTTTCATGCTTGTGTGGGGTGACCATGAAATCTCATGATCCACCTGTATGCATATCCTGCAGGAGCACAGAATATTATAAAAAGCTTAAATCAGCTTGCAAATCTCTCTCTCTCCACCTTTTTAAAAAAATAAGCAATGTTTTAGTCCTTATGGGGGCAAAGATAAGAGTGTTGCTGTTGTTGTTGTGCCGTTGAGTCGTTGTTGACTCCTGGTGACCACAGAACCATGTGGTTTTCTTTGGTACAATACAGGAGGGGTTTACCATTGCCTCCTCCCATGCAGGATGAAATGATGCCTTTCAGCCCCTTCCTATATTGCTGCTGCCCGATACAGGACACATACCAGCAGGGATTCGAACCAGCAACCTCCTGCTCGCTAGGCAAGTCATTTCCATGCTGCACCATTAAGTGTAGAGTCCCCTAAAATCTCAGCCAGAAAGGTAGTTAAATAAGGTTTAAGGGGAAATCAGAGAAGAGTTTTAGGCTCCTTGCCCTGCCCCTGCCCCCACCCGATTAGCAAAATCATAGCAAGTTATGCATTATAATGATGGCAACGTTATGCAAAATATGCATATATATTTTCATAATTTATGCAGGTTGCAGAAGTCAGCTTTCCTGGACACAAAACTGGGTTGCCTAAGCAGAAAAATTTACTTTGTGTGGAACAGAAACAGCCTTGCCCGCAACCTGAAACAAATAAAAAGATGCTAGCTAATATACAGGATGACTGTTAGCATGAACTATACAATCATGATGCAGGGTTATTCCCCCACTTCTTATCTACAGATTGACTAGTTCGAAGTCTCATTCTCTACTTCTGTACAGACATTTGTACAAACGAACTGGGGAGGAGCAGGGAGGAGGTCAGGATCATGCCTGCTGGCAGCTCTCTCATGTTTACATTCCCATCTGCACAGGTGTCTATATGCATAGGCTGTTTGTGCTTTCTGCACCTTGCAAAAAATGGAAAGTACAATGTCAAAAGCATGTTAAGGGTAGTGTGTGTGTGTGCACATACACACACACTTCAGTGCAGACAAGACCTCAAACTCATGTGGGACAGAAGTGGGGCTAGCAGACAAGATCCTAACTGTTCTCCCAACATATTCATCTGCACAGAACTTCTGCGTCTCAGATTTTGCCCAGTCTTTGCAATCGTTTTGGTATTTGTCTTTTTCAACCTTCAGCAGTAATTAAAACGATGGATCATTCCTGACTGTACAGAGTCCATTAATCACTTTTTGTGGGGGAGGGGGCAGAAAGACCAAATTGTCTGTATAGAATTTCCCCTGAGATCACCGTCCTTGCTCTAGGATTTGTTATTCAGCATTACAAATGGTCTTTCAGGGAGTTGCTCAGTTCCCAGTGGGCTGGAACCTGACTGAATCTGAATCAGATAACAGGGAGAGATAGAGGCTTCCTAGTGAAAGGGCTTATCCATTTCAGAGTTTGTCATTAAATTGGATATGGAACAGCAGTACAATGAATTCCTTGTGGTTACACATGTGATATGCATGAAAAATTAATCTTCAGTGGCAAATATCTATATCTATATCTATGGCATAATTCACAGTTAAGCATTTTCTAAATCTCATTTATTTCAATGGAAGAGTTAAAAACATGCTTGACTCTCCCAATAAAAACCATGCAGCTTTGACTGAATTGTGCCCATGTTGTTCTGGTTTTTTAAACTCTCTGCTAGAAACCAGGCTGGAGTTTAGAATGAGGTGGCTGCATGGACTTCAGACTGCAGGTGAGCGATACCACTTCTGAAAGCTTCCCACTTTATAAAAAAACTTCCATGCAAGAAAAGACTAACACATTAGGGAGAAATGTCCTAGCCCAATTTGCTATGGTAGCTTTTTGGCATGGCTTGGGGAGCATTACAACATGCAACTTTCTTCCCTTGCAGTCTGAAGTGGTGTAGTGCAGTGATTGGAAGTGAAGAAAGTTGCAAGTTGTAATGCTCCCAAATCATGGACTCCAATCTACCATCCCAGCATTCGATTAGCTCTTTCTGCTTCATGCAGACCAGAACCAAAATGTTCTCTACATTTTGAATTATCTGAATTCTCCAAGTCGATGTACAGTGATGTGCTCCATGAAGCGCTCTAACGAATACTGTCTTCTGAGCCAACTACCCATTAGCGCCAAGTAAACATATTGAGCACTGTACAAAACTGCTTATATAAATATGCAGTCATCCAGCACCAATCGCAAGGGTTCTATTCCGGGAAAACCTCACGGTTGGTGAGCAATAGAAACACATTGGAAATGGGGTTGGGGGAATTGCAGGAAATGACCAAAATTTGGTCAGGAGAAGACCAAAAAATACAGTTAAAAATAGAAAAATAAATCACCCCCGAGCCCCCAAAATTGCAAACAAACCCCACCCCAAATTGCCCGCAATCTTACCAAACCGCAGATACTCAGGACATGGTTGGGTGAGATCTGCCACAATTACCCAGTCGTGGATACTTAAAACCTTGATTGGTGAGAGATGACTGTACACAGTTTAGTAAATGTCTCCAGAATGAGATCTAAAATGGTGGGGTGGGGAAGAGCTGCTTGCATGACCTTCTGTATAAATGGTACACACACACGTACACAAAACCAGGCATGTATTTTTTTAAAAAAATTAGTTTTATACTAGCTTAGACAGACATTGTTTTCATCCAAATCTTGACACACACACCCCCGCCCCGATTTCCTTACATGATTTTCATGTTTCCACATTCTGTGGTCCTGATTGCATAGTTCCAGCTATAGCTTCCAATTTCTGTTTTTTGTGTTTCCTATTCCGCTTCTTCTTAGCTGCTGAAGGTTGAGGGGTCTCCTGTGTTTTCTTCTTTTTCTTCAGACAACTGAGAGGATTGGGACCACCAGTTCTTTTTCGTTTCCTTTTTTTAGCTTCCGAGGCCTTCACTAGGCCTTGTTCTTCTTTGAGTTGCACTATGCTCAGTTTCTGGTGCTCTGGAATAAGTTGATTTTTCTGCATTGCTTGTACTGATGCCAGAGATTTGGCAGAAGGTTTGTCCAGCACCATCGTGTTCTGAATTATAAAGAGAAGAGGAACTCCTGCCTTTTTTTTAACTTTTGTTGCTAAAGCCTCATCCTATCAAATGAAAATAGATAAAACACATGTTAAGACAACCCAAGTCACCTTAAATGGTGCAGTGGGGAAATGCTTGACCAACAAGCAGAAGGTTGCTGGTTCAAATCCCCGCTGGTATGTTTCCCAGACTATGGGAAACACATATTGGGCAGCAGTGATACAGTAAACCCCTTCCTGTATTCTACCAAAGAAAACCACAGGGCTTTGTGGGTGCCAGGAGTCGAAATTGACTTGATGGCACACTTTGCCTTTTTACCTTAAGACAAATCAGGTTTTGTACACATGCTCTGAAAATGAAGGCAGCACAGTACTCGCAGGTAACTCCTCATTAAGAACACTCCCTAATAGCAGGAAGCCCCAGTTTTCTTCACTTAGTTGTTTATCTTACTAAATCTGCTGAAGCAGCTTAAAGCAGCAGTAAGTTGGAGGCTCCTGGTTCAAATCTTACCCCTGCCATGAACTTATTGTTTGCAATAGGAACTATAATTCTGATCTACATTGCAGGGTTGTTGTAAGGATTAGTGAGATAATATGTGTGACATACTTTGAACTCTCTAGCATTTTTTACATAGCAATTTTTAGGTATCATGCCATGGCAAGACAGCCGTGATTCTTAAGACAGACACTTCTTCCATACACAGAGCTGCATGTCCCAACTCCAACTTTGGGCCTATTTTTATCATGCCAGAAAGGGACTGCTCCACTGCCAGTGCTTTAGCCACTGCTAAGAGGTAGATAGCAGTTGCCTCCTGATCTAGGAACTAAAAGATAACATTGTATGAACAGGTACCCCCTGCTACCCCAACCTCTACAAACCTCTTTGTAACATTTATCGATAAATGCCCCCACTTCACCCGCTTTGTGACAAGTTTGTTTTTAGAATGCTTGATGCAGGCATGCTTATTCCCACCTCAACCCAACACAGCATGCTTAAGTCCCTCTGAATACAATAAGGGTCACTTCTGAGTTAATAGAAGAGCTAATGTTTTAGAGCCAGGTTGTAAGCTGAGTTTTCAAGTACTCTTCTGTACTTCTTGAGCTGAGCTGCAAAAGTCAAGTATGAAGTTTCCCTGTTAATTATACAAAAAGGAAAGCTGATTCTACTCTTCCAAAATTCATTACCAACTGGTCTAAAATATATAGGAAGGAAAATACCAAAACAGATTCAACAAAGACGGGGGCTTCCCTGGGAGCCGTGATCACCCCAAGTGGCAAACTCCCATTTCTTGCATTAAACAAGAACTATGTACATCCAAGGGTGGGCCATATGGACTACGATCCCTGGGAAAAAGAACCCTTCATGGTAAGAACCAACGTTCCTCTCCCCCACAAGATTGTAGTCCATCCTAAAGAGTGGGGCATGCCCAAGCTGAGACTGTTGGGAGAGAACAGATGTCCTCAGACCACCTGCTGGAGGACCGAACTTCTGAAGGCGACCCAAGATGTCAGAAAGGAGATTTTATAGTGTTTAATAAAAGGTGTAGTGAAAGACCACATGGCCACTCTGCAGATATCGGCAAAAGGCATCTGAACTGAGGTGGAGGTGCTACACGTGGAATGGGCTGTGATGTTGCCAGGTACCAGGAGATCAGATGCTTCATAGGCAAGGACGATGCACCTGCGGAGCCAGGATGCCAGAACTGATTTTGAGGCCTTGGATCCCTGTGAAGAGGGGTGGAAGGAAACAAAAAGGGAATCAGACCAGTGGAAAGGTTTGGTATGGTGGAGGTAAGTCCGTAGGGCCCTACAGACATCCAGCATGTGCCACGTCTTTTCACTGGGGTGAGTGGGGGAGGGGCAGGAGAGGAGAACCACGTTCTGGGTTCTGTGAAAGGTGGAATTGACCTTGGGTAGGAAGGTAGGATCGACCTTAAGGATAAAAGCATCCAGTACGAAGCTGCACAGTTCTTCCTATGATGATAGTGCTGCTAACTCCAAAACCCTGTGGGCTGTGGTAACGGCCACCAGGAATAGGGTTTTGTACAAGAGAAGTTTCAAGGGGACCATAAAGACTGGTTCAAAGGGGGCTCTGTTTAGAGTGTTGAGGACTTTGTTCAAGTTCCATGAATGGAGACGGTGGTTAGATGCTACGTTCGCTGCCTCTCGGAGGAACCTGGATATGTGAGGGTGGAGGTTCTTTATCCCATGTAAAGACAGATGGAGAACCGATGCTAAGGACGAGGCTTGGCGTTTCAAGCTGTTGGGGTGTCGTTTCAGGTCAACACCTGTTTGTAGGAATGCCAAGACTTCTCCTTGCCCAGCACGAGAAGGCTGCTCAAGTCACTTGGTAGATTCTGTTGGCTGAGGGTTGGTGGGGGTAGCTGGAGCCTTCGGTTTCTCCCTAGGTTGAAACTGAGGGAGTTGGGTTAGAGTCCAGGGGTAAAGAAGGGAAATCGGGTACCTGCTCGATGGGCCTTGGGGCCGAGCCATGGCCGGGTTGGGTCCTGTTCTGTTGGACCTGACCGGGTCCTGTTCAGTCGGTGTGGCTGGGGCTGGTACAGGCTGTTCCGGGCAAATCGGCTGCTCCTCTGGTATCTGGCACTGCCCGAGTAGGAGAGGCTGCCAGGGACAGGGAGAGCTGGATTGAGTGGCAACACGGGCTGAGTGTTGCTTCCCTGGTCCGGAGAAGCTGGAGGCGCGCCCTTGAGGTTGGTGTTTTCCTGTGGCTTCTCCCTGTGCTCTTTGGCAGTCGCAGGCAGGCGCCTTGGAATCTGCTGGGCGCAGACAGCCTGCACCAACAGCTGCTCCCTAAGCCTCAGAGAGGACGGCGATGCGGGCTGTTTCCTAGCCTTTTTCGGCTTGGTTTTTTCCTTAAAATGCTTCATCTTCTTGAATGCCTTCTTGCCAGACATGGGTTCTGCTGCCAGCTTTCCCACCAAGAGTTCCATGTACTCTTGCTGGAGTGAGCACCTTATTTCCAAAAGGGGACTCTCTGAGAGGGATCCCTGGAGCATGTCCCCAGTCTGAGAGGGATCTATTTGTAGGAACCCAGTGGAGGAAAGGTAGAAAAGAAACAGAACAACTTTGGAGATGGAGCCCAATTTTGCCGAATAAAAAACTGAAAAAGGAAATTTTGGTAATAATGTAGTAACCGAATCAACACGGCTCCCTTCCTACCCTCGCACAATATGGGAGGGGGGACAAAGCAGAAGATAGAAGGAAAAAGAGTTAGGCCACCCTGAGCGAGACAGGAAAGGAACTAGTGAGTGGTGCTCTTCGGTGCGGGAAGCTAGCAAAAATGAGAACTACTTCCTGTCTGCTCTGAGCATGCCTGAAATACAACCCACTGTTTAGGATGGACTAGGATCTCCGAGGGCGGGGGAGGAAACTAGTCACTTTATTCACTTAGCCGTAAGTGAAAGAAATGTTTACCTGTGTCGCAATGAAGTAATGGTGTGGATTGCCACCTTCGATCATGGACAGCAGGCAGGCTGAACCACTCACTGGGTCTTTGAAATGAGAACAGTGGCGAGCCTGAAATCTCTGAGCAATTAGCTTTGCACCATACAATTCCTTCCCTAAGGATTCCAGTTCTTTAAGGACACATCTAAAAGGAAAATGAGATGAAAATGATAGCAGAGAGTCTTACGCAACAAAAATGGAAAGGAATTTTAAATTCCAAACAAAAGCCCCAATTATGTCAGTTAAGTCTAAAGAGTTCCATGGTTTCCTTGGAAGTAAATCTCATTGTACTGAGTAGAGCTTACTCCCAGGTAAGCATGCACTGGATTGCAGCCTATGAATTATAGGCTGCAACCCAATGCACACTTACCTGGGAGTAAGCTCCACTCAATACAATGAAACTTACTTCCAAGGAAACCATGAATTGGACTGTGCTTAAACTTACCACCCCTTGGTCTTGTATCACTGCCTCCACCAACCCAATATTAGGGTACATAGAGTGAGGCAAGCACATGGTAGGAAGAGTGTCCAACCAGGCTCCAAGCCTGTGTGCATTTATGAGGAATGGTTGTGTGTTGGCAAAAACTGAGGTAGGAGGAGGGGAAAGTGACTCTGTGCTAGCTATAATCTGGATAGGAGAGTATGGAATGAGCTTTTTCTCCACCCTCAATACAGTGCTGGGTACATGAGGTGAGTTGGCCACCGCCACCATCCTACCCAGACTGCAGATAGCACACGATCACTTTCTCCTCCTCCCACCTCTATTTTTGCCAACACATGACATGGAGTAGGACACTTCTCCTACTCAGCTGTTGGTCATGAGAACCAGCCCGGAGTTTTCCCTCTTTTGATTCAGGGAGGTTCAATCACAGCAAAGCTTTACAACTATGATTGTTACTTTAACTGTTGTGGGCATGTAGCTTGGGATCTAAAATGCCTTGTTAAAGTCAATTTATCCTAATAAACTGTATATGCAGAGTGTCCCTAATTGCATTTCTTATCAACGATGCCTACATACAGCCTGTTTATTGAAAGTAAGTCTGCAATGAAGCTGAATCCCAAGTAAATGTGCACAGGATTGCAGACTTGAGGAGCAGCCTTCCGCTATGAATCAACAGATACCAGGTGACTCTGATTCAGTCCAAATGAAAAAGACAGTAACTTCTGAAAAGGCACAAGTAAGGTAAAACAGTCATTCTACCTATCTGCACACACACTCTCCAAAACAGAGAGCAGCTGAAAAACTCAAGACACTCGGAGTGATAGTTAACATCTATTTATCATTAAATTTTTATACCGCCTTCCATTAAGACAATCTCAAAGTGGTTTATAAAACATTTAACACAATCTAAGATTTAAATAGTCCAAGCATCTCTCACTGCACTCTATCACTGAGGAGGCCAGTTAATTAAGAGTGGCCAGTTTATATGGTTTTTTTGTAATGGCTTTTAAAGCAAAACTTGTATGAGCCAATAGAGAACACAGTACCATAGGACTAGGACAGGGAATGTCCAGGTTCAACTCCTTGCACAGCCATGAAACCCAGTGAGTGATCTTGACACACACTCAGTCAGTTGCTGGGCAGCGGCAAATGCAAACAGAAGCCCCCTCTGGTCTCTGCCATCAGCCAGAGGGCAAAAGCTGCTAGGCTGTGCATGTGTATCCCTGTGGCATATTTTCGTTTACTTTAAAATTATTTTCGCTACAATCCACTGTAAGCTGTTCTTAAGGACCATTCAGTCAAAAAGCAGGTCAAAAATCGAACAAGCAAACCTACTTCATAAAGTTGTTGAGAGGATAAAATGGAATGGTGGGGAAATAAACTGTGTGCGCTTCCCTCAATTTCTTGGAAGGAGTGTGGGATAGAAATACAAATAGATAAATAGCATATGTGCTGCTCTGAGTACATGTTAATGTAGGAAAGCATGTATAAACAGCAAAAGATCTAGCAGCTACCAAATAAGAATAGTGCTTCATGCATCAGATGTGAATAGGGCTGTGAACCATGAAAGCCACAATAAACCTGTACGGTCTTTAAGAACCCATCCTTGTTTTTGGTTTGACAGAAGCATTATGTGTGTGTACACATGCATTTTTGTGTGAACGACTGTACATGCATTCAAAGCGAACCTGAATAGAGGACCCCTCAAATGCAGGGCACTGAAAGTAAAGCATCCTTTTGTACATACACTGAAGATGCATAACTGTGTGCATGCTGCGTGCATATGCTGTGCACCTTTTCCAAAGTTATGTGCACCTGCTGTGGTGGTGAGGATGAAATGGGCAGCGCAAAGTGTACTTCCTGAGCTTCCTTTAAGGTGTTTTAAAAAGATGCATCATATTTTGGGTAGCAATCTGTCGGTCGTGTGTGTGTTTTTATTAGACTTCCTTTCTTTTCTTTTTTTACTGTTGTGAGCCGCCTAGAGAAACATTGGTCAAAGGGTGGCTAACAGAGTTTATTAAGGACAGGATACAAGAAGGCAAAGAAGCCCTCAGACATTGACCATAAACACCAGCAGGGATGTGTGGTATTCCTGCTCACTGGCTTGGAGCCTCTTTGCCCTTCGGGCGCCCAGATGGTCAACCGTCACCAACCGCCAGCGTCTGTCCCCCCCGCCCCCACCCCCGGTCGCGAGGAGCTCTTCCGTCACGCCCCCAAACCACGCCCCTTAGCAGCAGCTGTGCTCCAGGCACTCTGGTGCCGAGGACGGACCCCTCCCCCCAAGGGAGGAACCACGTGCTGGCCGCGTCACGCGGCAGCTGAGCTGCCTCAGAGCGCTCCTGTCCCGAACCAGGTTCTTCTAAGGGCAGCCCAACTGAGGCTCTCCAGCTGTGGCTGGGGATGATAGGAGTTGTAGTCCAGCTACTTCTGGACAGCCTGAGGTCGGCCACCCCTAAACTAAAGCCAGGGCCACCCCCACCGCTCACTAACCGCGTGGTGCAGAGCTGGGTGGCTCCAGCCAAGTAACCCGGCAGCTGCTCTCGGATCTGGATCTTGTTGCGCAGGGCTGCCTGGCAGAAGGTGCCGTCCAGCAGCACCTGGAAAGGCTCTCGAAAGCCGAAGTTGTACTTGTAGAAGCCCATGTTCTTCTTGGCGTGCTTCTGCCGCTTGATCTTCATGGCGGCGGTAGTGGTACCGATGGACCATAGAAGGACCAAACACTCCGCGCCCAGAGCTGTCACCACGGTGGCTTCCTCTTCCGCCGGAAGCGCAACCCTTCTGCTGGAGGACTAAGGGCGCGCAGCACGCTTGCCTGAAGGCCAAAAAAAAAAAAAAAAAAGTTAAAAAACTGAGGATTTTTCATATGGCAGTTTGGTGATATGATCTCTCGAAATGGTCTCACAGCTTCAAGAAACTGGATGGTTTTAGAAACAAAGGGCGCTTAGCTGCCTTTTACCGAGTCAGACCGTTGGTCCATTTGGCTCATTACTGTCTATACACAGACTGGCAGCGGCTTCTCCAGGGTTGCAGGCAGCGATTTCTCTCAGCAACGTACTGTATGCTTTGGTAGTTTGTTGGTTCAATAAAAAAATCTTGTCCTATAAAAAAAATCTTGTCCTATCTTGGAGATGAACCTGGGACCTTCTGCATGCAAGCATGCAGTTGCTCTTCTTAGAGTGGACCGTTTCCCTAATATCTTACAGTGCTCACATGTAGTCTCCCATTCAAATGCAAACCAGGGTGGAATCTGCTTAGCAAAGAGGGCAATTCATGTTTGCTATTTAGTGTTTGAGCCACGACGAGTAGCAAAGTCTGGGGGATAAGCTCAACTCGCAAAATGAGAGCCACCAATTTAGGGGCTTCCAGAGTGGCAGCAGCTGTCACTGTGCTACTGCAAAAATAACAGCGTCTTGCGGTGCCTTAAAGACTAACGCGATGAATGTTCGAGTGTGCCTGCATTTGCAACGGTTTCTAGAGACATTGAAACATCATCACGCTTTCTCGCAGAACAGACACAGAGAAAATGATTAGCTCTCTTTCGCGCGCATGTCAACTTCCCGCTTCTGATCACCTTCGCGCCCGCACAAATCCGGCCTTTTACGGACTGAGGCGCAATCTTACACGCCCACGGGAAGCCCGTTCCGCTCCAAAGCGGAACCTTCTCGCAGGGGTCGCGTTTCTCATTCCTCGGCAGTTCGGGTCCATTAGTTTCCACCCGGATGCTGTTGTTGTGGGCGCACTTCCGGTGTTTCAGTCTTTCTTTCCTGGGCGGTGTGCTCTCTCTTCTTTCTCTGCTTCAGGCATGGCGTCTCGCAAGGAAGCAGCCGTCACCGGCGCCTCCACGGGTAGCAGCAAAGCCAAAGCCAAAGCAGCCCCGGGGGACTCCGCAGTGAAGCAAGTGCAGATCGACGGGCTGGTGAGCTGGCAGTTGGGAAGAAAACACGAGTGGATGGGAGGGACGGGAAAGGGCAGTGGAGGGAGGCCGCCGCCGCCGTCTGTTCTTCACTGTGTCGTGAGGGCAAATATGCTGGCTGTGCCGGTTCCCATGTGTAAATATGTCAGAGGATTTACTGTTGAGTTTATTCTCTTAACGGACCAAAGTTCATCTAATCCAGTATCTTGTTTCCTGTAGAGGCCGGCCAGATGCCTCGGGTAAGCCCACAGACAAGGCACGCAGGCAGTACTCCCCCCCGTAGTTGTTTCCTAGCAACGGATATTTAATGGTGCAAAGGAAAAGTGTGCCGTCGAGTCGGTGTCAATTCCTGGCGACCACAGAGCTCTGTGGTTGTCTTTGGTAGAATACAGGAGGGGTTTACCATTGTCATCTGCTCTGCAGTATGCGATGATGATGATGTCTTTCAGCATCTTGCTATATAGGTGCTGCCCGATATAGGTACCAGCAGGGATTCGAACGGGCAACCTCTGGATTGCTAGTCAAGTCATTTCCCCTCTGTGCCATGAGGTGTACTGCTTCTGAATCTGGAGGTTCTTTTTAGCAATTATGGTAGATACTATTTATGAGTTTGTTGGCTCTTCTTTTGAAGCCATCCAAGGTAGTAGCTATTGCTACATCTTGGCAGTAAATTCCACAAATTTATATAATAGGTTGCCTGCCAAAGTACATTCTTTTGTCTGCTCTGAATTTATAGGTAGCCTCCCCGCTCCTTTCTCTGATGCATTAAACTAGGATCTGGTATATCTGAATCCTATATGTGGAGAGAGAGTGTGAGAGAGAGTACACACTTGTAGTGACAGGAGTTAGTGTGTAATGGAAGTGAGGGGGCTGGCTAGTGTTTAATATGTAATGCAAGAATTCAGAGCCTGTTGGAAGATAGAATTCTTTATATCATATGTATGAGGGGGTTGGTAGTGGTGAGGGAAAATTATGATTTTACATGATTCAGAGCTTAAACTTGGCATTGGAAAGTGCTAGGTCTGAGCTCTGGCTAAAAGTGTGAGGACAATCTGTTTTCACTGGAAAGATTGTGTGTGCCTTCTGTGAGCAATTACTACTGACACAGCTTAATCTTAGCAGGCCTCACTTGTTTGTTCTGCTTGATGTGAATTAAACAGCCTTCTTTCAATGGCATGCTTTTGCTCTGTATTGTGTGTAGTCTTGCTTTTTATTGTATTTCTAAGGCGGTTCTCTTATGTAGAAAGAAAGTAGCGCTTGGAGGGGTTTTATTGCCTTTAGAGGAGAGCCAGTCTTGTGGTAGCAAACATGACTTGTCCCCTTAGCTAAGCAGGGTCTGCCCTGGTTGCATATGAATGGGATACTTGATGTGTGAGCACTGCAAGATATTCTCCTAAGGGATGGAGCTGCTCTGGGAAGAGCATAAGGTTTCAAGTTCCCTCCCTAGCTTCTCCAAGATAGGGCTGAGAGAGATTCCTGCCTGCAACCTTGGAAAAGCCACTGCCAGTCTGTGAAGACAGTACTGAGCTAGATAGACCAATGGTCTGACTCAGTATATGACAGCTTCCTATGTTCCTATGTAAACTTGTGTAAGGTATTCTATCATGAACTCAACATCTGCAAGGAAAGAAAATAAAAGCATATTAAATCAAAGCATACTGATCAGGAACCCACTAGAAGCAACTATTCTGTCTTTGGGAATAATGATACTATGAAATTCCTCCTCCAGCCCAAGCTTCACAGTTCCAGACCTGTCTTGATTTGTCAGTGATTTCAGCCATTATTGCTGCAAGGGTGATGGAAAATAGAAGCCCATCTTGCTTGTCTCTCAGCACATTTTACTAAAATTGGAAGTGGGAGACATTTCTTCTTTTGAATGATTGTTTAAAACATAGGGACATAGGAAGCTGCCATGTACTGAGTCAGACCATAGGTCCATCTCGCTCAGTATTGTCTACACAGACTGGCAGTGGCTTCTCCAAGATTGCAAGCAGGAATCTCTCTCAGTCCTAGGCTTGGAGATGCCAGGGAGGCAACTTGGAACCTTCTTCTCTTGAAACTTGGAATCTTTTAAAGAAGATTGGAAACCATTCTTACTATACTTAAAGAACTATTTTTCTAATATGGACCTTTCAGCAGGGTTTGAAATTTAGTAATAATAGCAGGTTGGGTAGAGTAAAATCGAGTTTGCAATGTCTAGGATATATGTTTTGAATTACTATAGCAATGGTTGACTTGTATAGTTAATGAATCATGCAGATTGATGAGCGGGAAGTCTATATTTACTTAATTAGATGTAATGGGATTGTTAAGATATTGTAAAAACCAATAGAAATTTTAAAAGGAACCTTCTTCTCTTCCCAGAGCGGCTCCATTCCCTGAGGAGAATATCTTACAGTGCTCACACTTGTAGTCTCCCTTCTGTATGCAACCAGGGCAGACCTTGCTCAGCTTAAGGGGACAAGCTCTCTGAAGCTCATTATAACTTAGGGATGAATTTGGCCCTTTCCCCATTTTCAAGCTGAAGAAAGAGGCTGGGATTCCCCTCCTCAACCTCACCAACAATCACCATGGTGAGAGTGCCAAGCAGAAATGTGGACCTCCATACTGCAGATGCTTTCAGTTGCAGGAACAGGAGAGGGAAAAGGTTGGGCGTGTATATGGAAAACCATATGTATGAGTGCTCCAATTGGGCAGAAAATACAACTCAGATTTAGTGATGTGGGCCAAAATCAAATTGGTAACATAAAGTAGTACAGCAGCAGTAGTAATAGTAATAATAATTAGCTGAACCCGCACAGAGTCTCTGTGCGCTCTTTGGGGCTGGCAGTTCCCCCCTCCCACCCGTCTTCTGCAAGTCTTCTCAGCTTTCCCCCCTCCCCCATGACCTCCCCACTGCAGCTGTTGCCTGGCTGCTGTCTACCGCCAGCAGGTTGTGAGAAAGGGCAAGTGTGCATTAGGAGGTCGGTGGTAGAGGTGTGCGTGGAACTGCACCTCCACGGTCCGGCTCTTTAAGGGCAGGGAAGGGTGTACTTACCCCTCCCGCTGCTTTCCCCCCACCGGCACGCCTGTTTTCTAAAGCATTTGGAGTGGCAGGGTACCTTCCTGCTGCCCGTTCCTCAGCAAAAGGCTTCATAAAGCCTGACTGTGTGTGCACGCGACAGTCAGGCTTTATGAAGCCTTTTGCCGAGTAACGGGGGAAGGGGCAGCAGGGAGGTACCCTGCTGCCCCAAATGCTTTAAAAAACAGGCACACCTTGGGGGAAAAGCGGTGGGAGGGGTAAGTACACCCTTCCCTGCCCTTAAAGAGCCGGACCGTGGAGGTGCGGTTCCACGCACACCTCTATCGCCGACCTCCTAATGCACACTTGCCCTTTCTCACAACCTACATACCTTCAGCAGAAAGTGAAAATCGGCTCTATCCACAGCCCTTGCTCCCACTCCACAGATTGATTAAATACATGGATGTAAACAAGAATAGAGTGTATCTATCTGGGAAGTATCTATAGGTGTAATGTGCTCTGCATGTGCTGAAATTAGTGGCCGACATTCCACCTAGCCGAACTTCGGCATTAGGGATCTGCCAGGGCTGCTGCACACTGTGAAAAGCAGCTCCTTTTTGGTACTGCGGAGGTGGGAAGTCATACAGTAGTCTAAAACAGAGCATGGGCGCTTCCATAGTGCTACTTCCACTGGCAGCGGTATAGGACATAAACATTCTGAGAGCCAGAGTTCTTTGCACAGCAACATTCAGACAAAACCATGCAGGAAATCCACAGGCATTGCCTTATACACCACTTAGTACAAATACCAATAAGGTGCCAGTGGTCTTGCATCAGGGACTCTGATAGCAGGGCTCAGGCACCTTCTTCTCTGTGCCGCCACGACAATTCACAGGGACTTGGAACTTTGCTGCTCCACAGCAACGTTTCCCCTCCACAGGCCTTCAGATCTCTAAGCCTGCCCAAACCCTGCATTCCTCACTGGAGACCACTGTTCCCTCGATTAGGGATTCCCAGATGTTGACTACAACTCCCATAATCCCCAAGCAAAAGCCATTGCAATTGGGGATTCTGGGAGTTTTAGTCAACATCTGACATCATACAGCATCTGAGTTGTAGTCAACAACATCCAATCCCTGTTGGAGAGAACACTGTCCCTCCACCATCTAAAATTAGGCTGTGGTACCCAATTGGACTAGAGCTTTAGGAATGTGCCACTGAATTCAGCTATCCTGCCTTCTGCCCCATCAACTATGAGTTGTTTCAACCAGCAGGAGAGGATCACGAGAGCCCCCAGTTCCTCTTCACAAGGGCTCAGAAGCTCCTCTTTCAACTCCTAAGGACCATGTATCTTTTTCATCATTGTACACCAATCCAAAGCAGTGCCAAGATTAAGTTGTCAGCACATGAGACTCAAGGCTTAAGATAGCCCAGCTTCAGACTTAATTGGCATCTGCCTTGGGTGAGCATTGCAAATGGCTTCTTGAGCTCAGTAATGCCTTTTCCCTCCTCGGGAAAGCAGGCCATATCTGGTGGTGGCAATGAGAGGATTAATTACTAATAAGAGCTCCTTTGCCTCTGAAGAGAACGACGTCAAAATCCACTGCGCTGAGCGAACATAAGTGGAAACACACATTGTTCATTATGTTAGTAAGCAACAACCAGAAAACTAGCACCAAGAAACCATAATCCATCAGACTTCTCAGTTATGCATGTATAATTGCAATGCAAGAGACCCATCTGATGCAAAAAGCAATCAGATGCCCAACTGTCTCTGCTGCCATGCTGTAACAAGAGGACAGTTGCCAAGTTTCCTTCCCAACAGGAAGAGCTATTGTCAAGTGAAATGTTGCCTGTGAGCCTTGACGTAAAGCATGTAGACCTGATGCTCACTCTTTGACAAGATGCTGGCTTCATAACACCACATGGTACCAGATATTGCTCTTTTAATGTTTTGCTTTTGCATGTTTACTAACAACATAACCTATGCGGAGATGCTGTGCTCTTTTGGCATATTGCTGTTACAGCAATAAGAATGTGAAAACTTAGTGTCAGAAAAGTTTGTCTGCCATCTTAAAGGGCACAGGCTGAGCTAGTCTACCTGATTTCTTATTTGATTGCATCTCCTGGGATATAATGGATATATCCTCGGTCCAATAAATATTCTCCAGTATACATTTATTGAAGTTTTATGATCACTTAGGAGTGGCTCTGATCTGTATTTTTTCTATTGTTTCTTGAGATTTGGTCTCAAAGGGGAGGGAGGATTTAAAGATGTAACTGTGACACCTAGACTAGGATATTCAGAGGCAGAGTTATTTAATAAAACCTTTTTCTCTCTCTTTCTGTTCTAAGTATGTTACTTGTAAAGGGGATAAAGAGAAGCCCATTTACCTTCCTTCTCCACAATGTCTGTCACTAAGCCCAGTAATTTTGTCATGTGTCCATTGCCTGGCTCTTCAGTTCTTGAGTGGGCTCCTAGATTTTTTTTAAAAAATCTACAGGTGCTAACACAGGCCTTAACCAATTTTCTTTTGTCAAGACCTTTTCCTAAAGATTGGAAGCTTAAACTGAAGAGCCAAATCCAGGACAGTTCTTGGCTGTCCTATTTGCTCCCTGGTTCACTTGGTTCTTTCTGGGCTGGCTGACTTGCTGCACTTTGCTTTTCTGCCATTGTTGGAGGGGTGTGTGCGCGCAGCAAAACCCAGGTCAGCCAGGCTTTCTCCCACTCAGCTGTCTCTGACACAGAGAAGGTGGTGTTCAAACCCTGCTATCGGAGTCCCTGATCTAAGACTCCTGGCTTTTTTTCAGATATTCATATTGGGTGGTGCCTAATGTCTGTGAATTTACTGTATGTCTTTCTTTAAATGCTACAGGGCAGAGGATTCTGGGGCTCTGAATTTTTATGTGCCTACAATACAATGTTTTCCAGCAGCAAAACTGTCACCCCCCCCATGTCCACTGTGCCTAAATGGGAGGAAAGCAATCCCTAGCCTTACAGAAAAATACGAATGGGGTTTGAATAGCACCCCCCCTCCCCACTTCTTCCAAGCTCCTGAAACCAGTGGAAGGTTGTGAAGGTGTAAAACTTTTGGCCAGTCTTGGGTGGTGGGATGAATATGTAACATTCCATCCTCCTCCTCTGGTCAGTGTACACAAAGTAGCTTGGTGCCATTTTGAATTTGCATTTCTGATTCCTGTTGCCTGCAGCTTTTTAAAACAATGTGTTATTGCTGTGGCAGAATATACTGGAGGCCAGTGTTCCTGTAGCAGGGATTCCCAGATGTTGGCGACTACAGTACCCAGTAGGGAGCCGCCGGAGGCTCTCCCTGTTGGTCATTGAAACTGAATTTTTGGTCATGTGGCGGGGGGGGGGGCAAGATGGGAAGAGGAGAAGGTGCTACCAAAAAAAAAAAAAAGTCTCACTCTCCTGTTGCAACTAGGAAGTTCTTAATTTTAGTATTATAGTCTTTCGATTTGACAGCAGTATCAAACGCTTGTATTCTCTGGAATGCAAGCAACCAGGATCCTATTTGATTCCTGGACAGGAATATTTCTACAAGGGAGTTCAGCAGTTTCCATGGAAATAAAACTTGTCTTGTGGAATGAGCATTGTAAAGTGTCTCATTTTCTCATAGGCAGATAATCCACTTTAGTGCCGCTTATCAGAATCTTAAACGTGATTTCAGTTTCGCTGTCCACGGTAAAAATCCATGCACATCACAGTGTAAACTGCCACAAGGTCTGATGGGCCAGAGGGTATGACGATGCACTGTTAAGGGCATGGATGCCCCCTTTTTAACAGTCGCTTCAGGCCTTCAGTCTACGTACCTGGTTCCCTTGACAGATCAATAAGACTTCAGTGCTGCTTACACAAGATTAATAGCACATGTTGTAAAGGCACAGAGCTCAATGGCTTTATTTCCTGCAGACCTAGGCACTTACAAAGGGAGTGTAAAAGTGATTGATAGCAATGCAGCTTTGAGAATGTAAAAATGTCTTGCTGCTATCATGGTGTCTGCTAGCTAGCTTCAAGTGGGGGCCTGCGTTTAAAAAAAAATAAAAATCAGGGAGGAGAAGAGAAGTGGGGCAGGGCAAAGAGAAGGAGAAATTTCTTCCTCCTACTTTTCCTCAACATCTCAGTTTATAAGGTCCAGGAAGCTGCTTTGGGGCCAGCTGCTGGAGCCAGGAAGAGCCTGGTTTGTCTTGTTGGCCTCGGCCTCCTAGAGCTTCCTCTCTGTGAGAGCTGGCAACCACCTGTCTTACGTGGAGGGCAGTGGAAGTTCTCCCATACTTATCCCTGAAGTTGATTCCAAGAAGCCAGCTTCCTTACTGCTGGAGCCAATTCCGTTTTACTCTCCCTCCAGCCACCTTTGAAACAGCAAGGAGGGGGCTTGGGCTTGGACGGCACCTGCTCATCCTCCGTGGCCAATTCCCCACCTTTCAGACTCGGGCAGAAGGGAAGAAAGCAGCAGGCCACTTGCTTCCCCTCCGTCAGATGCTCGGCCTCAGCTGGCTGAGCGGTCACACCTGCTTGTTGCCGCCACCAACACTTGCGGGCAGCATGAGGGCAGCACCCTTGCTCAGCCCTTGGTCACCATTGGATCTGGAATGTCTGTGCATATCTCAGGGGCCCCTTTCCTCCCAAACTATCGTCCTCTAGTCACGGTGCAGTTAAGGGGGAGTGATGGTGATTTCTAGCTTTCGAGGGGCAGGGGAGAGAATTGTTACCTTGAAGACAAATCTTGCTACAGCTGGAAGGCATTTGTTTGTTATATTTAGTAATTTAGTTCGCTAGAATGGGAAGTGTCAAGTACACATTCGAATCTAGGATATAGAGGTATTTGAGTAGAAGGCTAATCTTCATCAGGTTTCCTTAGCAGAACCTTCTCTCCTCTTTGCTCGTTCAGTTTGAGCAGACATTTTAGCCCTGTTCTATTCAAACGAAATATGCTCCATATGAGTAGGGTGTCCAGTGCGAGTCCAGAAGTCCCGCCCAGCTCATCACTCACCCTTTCTCCTGCACTGCTTACGGTTACAGCGGTGATCATCTGAAGAGTTTGAAGGAGGGGGTGAGTGACGTGCCAGTCGGAACTTCCTCTCACAAATATATACTGTTCATAGTATCCTGGTGTTGGCTTGTTGTTTAGAAAACTCTGCCAATGCTTTCAGTCCTGTTGCAGCTCCTGTTCTTCCACCCTGACCCCCAAACCCGACAAGAGTACATAATGCTCACAGAACGCCAATTTTTACTTTGGTCTTTCAGGTGGTGCTGAAGATCATTAAACATTACCAAGAAGAAGGACAAGGAAATGAAGTGGTCCAGGGTGTGCTGCTGGGGCTGGTGGTGGACGACAGACTTGAAATCACCAATTGCTTTCCATTCCCTCAGCATACCGAAGACGATGCTGACTTTGATGAAGGTAATCACTTACAATAACCATATAAAGTTGGTGCAGTATAATGCAGGGGGTGGACATAAGGTGTGCTAGTGTATCTCTGCCTTATTTTTGCTAGACCACCCAGTGTGGCTAAAGGTTGCTGGGATTCTTGCAAAGCATGCTGGATTAGGCAGATTGTGGTCTGGTCCAGAAGGCATTTCTTAGATGCTTAAGAAAGACAAAATATTCAGGAGCTTAACACAGGTTAGTTATGCCCTCTGTTAACTCGGCCCTTATGTTGGTCTGTGACTGTAATAAAAGATTGATTGATTGATAACTTGGACCTTGCAATTTTTCTTTGGATCTGGGAGCCAGCCCAAACATTTGCGAGCCAGAGAGCGGACACTTGACAAAATTACTGGATTTAGTGAGGGATCTTGTGGAGGGGGAGGGTAATTGGTTTAACTTTATCCCCTTTTACACATATTTAGAACAGAAACAGGGCTGCTTACAACAAATAAATATTTTATTAATTAACTGTTCAGTTATTCAGCTCTGAGTTAACAGTTAAGGCATAAGTAACCCTTGTTAAGCTCCTGAATATTTTTGTCTTGCTAAAGAATCTTAAGAAATGCCTTCTGGACCAAACCACACTCTAACTGAACAGTTATTAAATGACTTTCATTTCATTATTAAATAAAGTATTAATAAAATAACTATTCCGCTTGATTATCCTAGTCTAGATACCCTGATTAAATTTCTAGGCTCCATGGCTCCCTAGTACTTGGGATTTACCAAGCTCGGTGTTACTGGATTGAGTAGCTGTTCCTGCTGTAAATATAATGCATGTTGATGGATCACAGGCATGATTGTTTTAAAAAACCAGCAAAAGGCCATGCAAGAGTGTGGTCAGCCCATCCATTGTATAGTGACTTAGGTTATGAACTATACGTCACGAAGTCCCTGGTTCAAATTTCACCCCCACCATGAGCTTGCTTAGATCATTATATTAGCTCCTCATCTATAAAATGGGGAGTAGTACTTACATGGCTGTTGTAAGAATCAAGTCAATATGGGAAGTGCTTTGAATATTTGGAATGCTGTATAATGATCCTCATATATTTTATATTTTAAAGGTTTTGAAGTGTAAATGGTAAATGTAGATAACATTTAAAGGGGAGAAAAAACAAGATTTTAACTGAAACTTAGATTTTATTTTCTCTACTCACTGAAATTGTTTCAGTTTTATGAATTTTAACTGTTTTATATTGTGTTTATATCTGTGTTTTAATTTGTACACTGCCTGGAGAGTTCTATATTAGACAGTATAGAAATATGATTAAATAAATATTGTCCACTTAGTCAAGATTTCTAGTTTCTTTCACTTTTAAAGACTTCACACCCAGGAAAGTAAAATCGTATTTTAAGACTCTAGCTTGGTCTTGCAAATCTCTTGAAACAGCCACAGCAATCGTAATTTGCCCATCCCACTTCAGATTAGTGAGTAAGCATGGATAAAAATTATCCATGAAACAAACTGATGCAAGCTTCTCCTTCTCTAGTTCATTAAAAATCCGTATTTCTCTCTTTGACAGTTCAGATCTGTGCAGAAGTTTTTGAGTTGCATTTTCTTCCAGTTAGCAAATAGTTTTAAAAGGTGATGATTATGATGCCTAGCTGCTTTGAGAAAGCTTAGTTGAAAAGTGGTAAGATGCTGTATAAAAACGGATCCTGTCTGCAGGCTTACAGTCTACAATTGAAGCCGAGACACACATTAGGGATGAAAATAAAATAAAAGCGGTCAACTGGGGAAAGCCAGGGTAAAAAACTGTGTCTTAAGAAGGCACTTGGATTATTTTCTTTGAGACAGTTTCCCCTCTCTATTCTCACCCCACACATAAATCCTTTTTCCTTTGTAGCTCTCTACCACTGGACTGCCCTTCCCCTTGACATCTGTCTGACTTCTTTGTTATTGAAAGCATGCTAGATATCAAGGGAAAGGGCAGTCCAGTGGTAGAGAGCCTTCAGTGCAAAGGAGATGCTGTTGTGGGGTGCGGATAGAGAGCGTAACCTTGGTATCACAGAAAATTGATACATGCAAAGCAGTGGATTGAATGAGGAGCATATAGAAGTGCATACGTCATGAAGAGGTTTGAAAGGAAGTACAAGAAGCCTAAACTGAAGACTTTTAAGAGAACGTCTTATTCGTCATGAACCCCACCGCCCACTGAGATCATCTGGAGAGGTCCGTCTGCATTTGCCACCGGCTCATCTGGTAGCCACTCAGGGACGGGCTTTCTCTGCCGCTGCCCCGAGGCTTTGGAATGCGCTCCCTAGTGAAATAAGAGCCTCCCCATCTCTGACAGCTTTTTAAAAGTCTTTAAAGACGCATCTGTTCACCCAGGCTTTTAATTGATATTGTTTTAATGGTTTTAATGCTTTTTAAAAATATAGTTTTAAAAACTTTAAATTGTTGTAATGTGTTAAACTTTTTGTTTTTGTTTTAACTAACATTTTACTTTCTGTTTTTATTTTGTTGTAAACTGCCCAGAGACCTAAGTTTGAGGTGGTATAAAAATATGTTAAACAAACAAATAAAGGAAACTAGTGAAGAGGTCTCTAATACATGGGATTATTTGTATGTAGGATCACAGAGGGGTAACTCAGGGCAAAGCAGTGTGGAGGCCCTTCTCCTGCACCTCCCCCAAATGCTGTCTCTAGATAACGGTAGTAATAGTATGTTGGAGGTTCTCAGCCTTGTTGGAGCCCAGGACTGTGTTATCTCGTTTGCCCACCCCCTACCTCTGTCTGTTCATAAAAGCTAAACACAATAAAAAACTGAGGTTTGTCTGAGAGAGCAAGAAACATGTTTGGTTAAGGGTCCGAGAAGAGGCGTGTTGCACATGGGACAGCAGAGAGAACTGTTGTGAAGGGAAATCATGAGCAAATCTCCGGCAGTGTGCATGGTTCCTGCTCATGCACTTCTTTCTTTTCATCCCTCCTTTTGGTTTCTGGCCTGTATGTTAATGGTCTGAGCAACAACTAGGATTCCAGAAAACTCAAAACTTGGTCAGAGTGGCCTATAAAATTGATGTTTGTAGAGTAAAGTGTTAAAATAGCATGGATAGAACATCTGGATTCTACTTGGCCTACTCGATGCTATATTTTGTAGAGAAGATAGAATTGGAATGGTTAAAGCTGCACCCAAAGAATAATGGGGCTGGAGTCTAGACACATCCTTCTCTTAAAGTGTGGCATATGGCTTATGGTGCACAATCTTGTAGCTCCCTTGGAATCCTGAGAATCGAGAAATTTCTCTTTTGAAAAATGAAACTGTTTAGCTTTAATGATCTGTAGAGGAAAAGAGTTGGAATGTGGGATGGGGAAATTGTTGGAGAATGAAGTGCGGGCCATGCAGAGCACACAACCACTTTGCTTCCTGAATCCTGGAACGTTTTGCAGACATTGATGCAGATGCTCAAATTCTCCACAATCTTACCTGCATGTTGTAGAGGTGGGAAGGAGCCCAAAGTTGTTGGGAGTACAAAATTCTGTAGAAAATATTGATTTTATAATGAAATTATCTTTATGTGCTACTTAGACTATTCTTTGAGATTGAGAGAGCACGTGCTGTGGAGCTGGCATATACATTGAAATTAATGTTAACAGAAAAACTCCATTTGATTTTTGGGAAAGTACTGTCAAAAGTAATATCTTGGTTAACCATACTTGAGCAATACGGTCCAAGTCCCCAAGCCAATCTTTGTTGGATTATTAAGGGAATACTTCTAGTTTCAAAGCTGTGGAAAATTCCTAGAAGAAATTGGATTTGAAGGTTTTGTCACCCTAAAGCACTCTCCTCTCCCTGAGAGGCTGTATTTCAAGGGAAAACTGTTGCTGTTGTCTTTTTTTTCAAATCTTACATTAGACTTATAGTCAACTGGATAGCAGTATGTACCTGTAAATGGCATTGCTTCGATGGAAAAGTTAAGTACGGTATTCTTGCTTAGCTGTTATCCACTCACTTTGTGCCTTCTTTCTGTCACTCTCTCATAAATGTGCCCCTTTTATCAGCAGCCAGTATTAACAGAGTGTGGTGTGTTCCTTTTTGAATGCCGGCCACTTACTTGGAATAAAACTCCTCTCTGTGTCAGATGTTATTCCAGCCTGCTGCTTATTTGCTTCTCAGCCGTGAAGCTCTCCCCATTGTACGTGCTGTGGCATCCGCAGCGCGTACAAGCCCTGTAGAAGCTGTTTGCTCTTAGACAGGATGATATGATGCTTCCAATATTGCAATTTGGGTAGCTGGATTTCTTGCTAAGGAGGCCGTTTTGAAGGCCACCCACAAAAATGGCTTTTTAATATAGTGGAAGAGGAGTTTTGAGGGTGTGTTTTATGTAGGGGAGGATTTTTGAGCTCGAGAGGAAAGAGATGGAGTGAATAGAGCACTTAGTAAAAGGCCATGTAAGATCAATTCACATATTGTTTTTACTAGTATTGGTGACCTCATGATTAGTACCTTTATCACCTTCTCTCTTGTGATATTTTCCAGAGGTTTATAAGGTGATGACATATGAGGTCTGTCTAATACTCTGCTTTTTCCATTCAGTTTGGAAGCTCAAAGCAGATTATTCCAAGTACCAAAACAGATAATAAAAATGTAAACAGATATTGACCAGAATTGGCATTTGAGAGAAGGTTTGTCCTAACATTCTTCTTTAAAATAAGAAGCAATAAAGTTGAAGCAAATCACCACCTCTCAAGTTTCAGAACATTTATGATAATAGCAGTTTGGTAGTTTCAGCTTATCAGTTTCAAATGTGTGAAGCGTATGCTTGGGCTTTGTCTTCAGAGATCAGTGATTCAGTTTAGCAAGTGTTGGCACCTAGTAGGTTACTTACTGTACTGCAGATGCTCTATACCAGGAATTCTCAACGTTGGGTCCCCAGATGTTATTGGACTTCAGCTCCCATAATCCTTGGCCCCAGTGGCCTTTGGTTAGAGATTATGGGAGTTGAAGTCCAATAACATCTGGGGACCCAATGCTGAGAATCCCTGCTCTATACACCAGTTGTTGTTGTTGCCGCCGCCGCCCTCAACATTTGCATCCCACCCTTTCCCACAAGGAGTTCTGAGTAGTGTAGAAAGTTGTGTCCCCCCCCCCCCCCGGTTTTATTCCCACAACAACCCTGTGAGATAAGTTAGATTCCAAGTTTATATCACTGGCCAAAGATCAGTAAATTTTGTGACTGACTGGTGGTTTGAACCTGGGTCTGCTTACTTTGAGTCAGACCCTTGGACCACTGAACATGTTGGGCAACAGCTAGTCAGTCCCATTCACTTCAGTGGGACTTAGTCATGACTCACTTACTTGGGATGCTGCCCTGTGACTCTTGTGTACCATACAATATGGTGGTCCGCATGATACACAAGGCAATGCCAGTGTTTCCAGTCAGCTGGCTCTGCAACGTACATAGAAGCCAGCCTTGTGAATGTTGCTCAAGAGTGCAGTAGCGCAGTTACTCAACAGCATGCCTACACCTGTGCAGTGGAACTTAAATGGTTTCTAATGTGTGCTGTTCTAAGTAGTTGTGTGACTGCACTCTTACACAACATCTCCAGATCTGGCTGCCACATTTGCAGCATCAGACTGATCAGGAACAGGCCAATCAGGAACAGTGGCATTGCCTTGTGCATCATGTGGCCCCTGGGTCCATGGGAATAGGCCTCTCAGTGGCTATTTAGTTGTGTTATTTAGTTGTGCTCGCTAAACTTAATCCTCCGTGTTCAAAGGCAATATACCTGACTAGCTGATCCCGCACAGAGCATCTGTGTGGCAGTACACTCCCCCCCACCTTCTGCCCTACTCCCCTCCCCTCCAAGCCTTCTGCCCAAGCTTGCTCCCTTCTCCGTTTCCCCCTCTTTCTATCTCTTTTTCTCTCTCTTATTCGTGCTTCCCCGCCCCCCGCCGCTTTTTAGCCTGCTTGTGTTTTCCCCGCTGGCCGTTGCCGCCACCTCCTCCTGTCGCCAGTCCCTGGTGTCGGGCGGCCAAGCGTTCAGCCAGCTCCTTCCTGCACGGCCCTCCCTCTAGCGAGCGTCTTCCAAAGCGGCCAGCCGTTGTCTCTGGCCAGCCAGGCTCCGCCGCTTTCTCTCCTCACAGTTTGCCCCCTCCCTTCTGCCCCAGTCTGTTCAGTTCTCCTTTCTGCTTGCCTGCTTTCCTTCCTTTCCTCCCCAAGAGGCCACTTCCCCTACGCGGCCAACTGCTGCCCAGCCAGTTCGGCGCCTCCGCTTCCCAGCCAATCCGCAGGGTTGCCGGGATGCATCCCCACAGAGGCTGAGGCACGTCTACGGAGATTAAATATATAGGTGGCTGGAAGAAATAAGAAGTCTGATTCAGACATAATGTTTATTTATTCATTTATTTATTTAACATCTAAAGCACCCAAAAATTATGTCTCTGGACGGTTTACAACAAAAAATAAATAACAGAAAAAATTAAAATATTAGTTTAAATAAATGTGAGCAAAAAAGTTAAAACATTGCAACAAGTTAAAATTTTAAAACAATGTTAAAACTATTAAAACAGTATGTAATTAGAAGCCTGGGTGAACAGACGTTCTCTTAAATACCCAGGGCCCAAGTTCTTTAGGGCTTTATAGGTTGTAACCAGCACCTTGTATTTTGCCCGGAAACTTATTGGCAGCCAGTGTAGCTCCTTCAGTAGAGGGGTAATGTGGTTTCTCTGAGGTAACCCGGAGACCAACCTGGCTGCTGCATTCTGTACCAACTGCAGTTTCCAGAGTAAGTACAAAGGCAGCCGCACATAGAGCACATTGCAGTAATCCAGTCTGGAGCTTACCAGCATATGTACCACTGTTCTGAGGTCATTTATCTCAAGAAATGGACACAGCTGGCATATCAGGTGAAGCTGATAGAAGGCACCTCTGGCCACCGCCTCAACCTGGGACACCAGGGAGAGGCTTGGATCCAGGAACACCCCCAGACTGCGTACCTGTTCCTTCTGGGGACATGTGTCCCCATCCAGAACAGGCAGAGCAAACTCATCGCCCGAGTTTCAACCCCGCACAATGAGTACCTCTGTCTTATCTGGATTCAATCTCAGTTTGTTCTCCCTTATCCAGCCCATCACTGCCTTCAGACAGGCATTTAGGGAGGTTATGCCTTCTCCCGATTATGTTGACATGGAGAAACAGATTTGGGTATCAACAGCATACTGATAGCACCCTGCACCAAATCTACTGATGATCTCTCCCAGCGGTTTCATATAGATGTTAAACAACATCGGAGACAATATGGAGCCCTGAGGGACACATGATGTACAGATATGTGTTTTTGTGTGAATGACTATACCTGTGTTCATTTTAAAAGTGAACCTGGGTACAAGTCCTCTGAAAAGCAGACAATACTGAGCTAGATGGGCCAATGGTCTGACTTGGTTTAAGGCAGCTTGTTATGTTCGGGGAGGAGAGCTGGTCTTGTGGTAGCAAGCATGACTTGTCCCCTTAGCTTAAGCAGGGTCTGCCCTGGTTGTATATGAATGGGAAACCACATGTGAGCACTGTAAGATATTCCCCTCGGGATGGAGCTGCTCTGGGAAGAGCATATAGGTTGCAAGTTCCCTCCCTGGCAGCGCCAAGATAGGGCTGAGAGAGACTCCTGCCTGCAACCTTGGAGAAGCCACTGCTAGTCTGTGTAGACAATTCTGAGCTAGATGGACCAATGGTCTGACTCAGTATATGGCAGCTTCCTATGAAGTGTACTGCTGCACCTGCTTTCAACGTAACATGAGTAATTACTTGTGCACAAATCTCTAGTAGTGTACACCGTGCACATACTCTGTGTGTTGAACATTTGAATAAAGCTACAGTCACTGCCTTTATGTCTGCTTGTGAGTTTCCAAAAGTATCTGGATGGCTGTTGTAGCAATAATGTCCATCCTATGAATGACCGTTATGCATGGTATCTTCCCATCAGCACAAAGAAGACATGCATTGTGGTTTGCTTTTTTAAAAGGATGCTGAGAATAGATTTGGTTTTGTATCGAGGCATTTACTGGATATGTCCATGTTACATGGGAGCACCTGTATTTCCTTGGAATTCATAGCTGGTATTTCCTCAAGAATTGCTTTGTAACTAGGCAGACAAAGGATACTGCCATCATGGAAGTGGTTGGTGGATGCACTTAATTCATTTTTACTTCTGTAGTGGATTAAAAAAACCAACACACACGCATTTTTATATGCTAGAAGTTTCCTTTGCTGTGTGTGTGAGAGCGCCAGGTTTTTTGGGCGGGGGATAGAAAGGGAGGAGAGGGATAGTTCTGCTGATAGCTGAATAACTGGAATGGACTCAAGGCAGATGCAGGGGAAGTTATCTTGAATGAGAAATTGAAAAATGGTGGTTGACATAGGGTTTTAGTTTGCTCCAGCTTTGTTTTACTGATGCAAAATTAGATTTTGATCCCTTCAGGGCCAAGGATAACCTCTCTTGATGAACTTCTGGAAACATTATTTGCTCTACTCTGAATTCCTTCAAATTCAACAGACAGTAAATTGTTTAATCTTATGTGTTCATGATGGCTGAAAGAGTTTTCTATGGGGTTTTAGAATGCTAGAATGTAAAAAAAGAAGTACCGCTTTGTCATAGGTTTCTCAAGATGTCTTTCAAAAGATTAGTGCTTACCGACTAGATACCTCTAACAAATTATTGTAGGCAAGCAAGGGTGTAAGACAATATTCATAAAAATCAGGGTGAATTTTCAAAACAGGCTGCTTATTAAAATCTCCATTAGGGGGCACTGTTACCCAGCTTAAAAAACATCACTCATTTGTGTGTGTTAGTCATCATGTCTTGTAGAAAGGGGTGTATGTTTTCATTTTCTATGGTTCAAATACTTCTTTTATACAACCAGATTCTGTAAATATAATATAAAGTGCATTGAATTAAATACAAATCCAATAATTTACTGTCTGTCTCTTCCAGTTGACTCTATTTGCTTTAAAACTGCAGGTGCTGAGGTAACCAGTATATGTTTACCTCGGAGATTTCTGAGTAGAATTCAGTGAACAGCGTCTTCTGCTCTGTCTGCTGGAACCCTTTTCACGAACTTTTGGGTCAAAATCTGTTATAAGGAACGTGTGGTGGCTCCTGAGGGCAGCAGCCCCAAACCTCCTCAGTAACATTTAATAAAAAGACATGTGCTGTGTTCAGTTTTCCTCATCCCTGCTTCTCTGCATTTGCTGACATTTGTGTGGATGTTATATCGCACTTGAACATGATATAACGTGTCGCCTCTTATAGACATTGCTGGGGAGGGGGCACAGGGCTGATGCACCCCCTCATCCCATTTAGTTTGGATCTGTCTCCATTTATAAGCCGAAATATAATTCTCCTTGGCATTCTAATATGGTTTCATATGAGACAGTCTGAAGTTGCTTTTGCATTTTAAGTGTAGTTAATTATGTTGTACTTTACAGTGAACAGCTTTTTATCCAGGGAACCTCTTACATTATCCACAAATGGAGAAATGGGCCTTGAACATATTACCAGGTGACTCTGTTCCTAGACTTCAACTACTGCTGCATTAGGTTTTATAGCAAATGCTTCTCTGGAATAATAGTAAACTCATCCTTTAATGCTTCATCTCCATTATTCTCCTTAGAGTCCACAATGTGCTAGTTTATTATTTCAGACTGTGTAAGAAACTTGCCTGAGCTTGCATCAGTTTTTCCTCTCTCTGTCCCTCCTTATATGTTTTTTATAAAGTGTTTCAGTCTATATGTCATGGGAATATGTGGCAGGTGCTTGAGCTAATAACTGTAGCCATAAGGATGTGAATATGAACCCTGTTGAGACACTTTCAGTGACCACTTAAAATACAGAACCATTCTTATATGATGGTGCGGGGAGAAGTAGTGTTGGTTTGCAATTTGGATGTGTTCACAACTTTGGACTGTGTGTGGTGGTGGGGGTGGAGACAGCCCAGAGATCAGTGTGACTACCTCCACATGCCCTGTGGGGCTCTGTACTTAGGTTTTTTGGATAGCAGCTTCCATCATTTTTGAAACGGGTGAGGAAGAGTTGCAAAAACTAGTTGGGACATTTCTTGGAGAGTTTGGTGCATTCCGTTGGGCATGTGCCTAAAGTTGGTTTCTGAACTGTGGCTCTTGGTGCAGTTTTCTTCTTGGGCTACTTTTCCTTGATGTAGCTGCTGGGAGAGAGAAAATGGAAGTGTGATGCCATAGCCCCTGAGCTGTGGCCCTTCTTTGAAGAAATTTGGTGGTCAAAAGACCTGCAAGTTTAAGACCAAAGTTAAGTCATTTTGATTCAAGCTTCACAAAGCTGGGAAACTGGAACCAAAGACTGATGCTCTAACAGACATGCCACATTATTAATAATGTTGTGCAATATCACAAATTGTGATTGCTTATGACTTGCCCTCCGGGTACCCACACTCTTCCTTGGTCTTTGAAGCCCAAATCAGGCTGGGGAGTTTGGCCTGCCTGGCACCAGCAATGATGTCCCACATTGTCCTGGTCCTGTACTGTCTCATGACTCATCTGAGCCTTACTGTATTGCTAGAGGAAGTCCCAACTCCAAAGTGAACACTCCCATCATTCAGCATTCCCATGCTCCTCTAATACCTCTCTCCCTGTATTGTGCTGGACAAAAAGGACTCAGTTGACCTGTGTGTCGAGCGGAGAAACTGAAAATTTTCTCTCCTTTGAAACACTGATGCCCAACTTCACAAGTTTTAGTATCTTTAATTTGATTCCATTGTAGCATATGCATGTTTTCATCTAATAATAACCTGCAGGTTTTGCCTTGGTAGCATACTTGTCCCAACTAAATTAAATTCCTATCCATTAGTCATAATTATATGACATACAAGCCTATGGTGTACTCCATGAAGTTTTTTCTTTCTTATGCATTTTATAGCTTACAAGACAAACATCTGTTTAAGAAACTTTTTATTTCCTGTAGCCTGTAATGTTAACACAAAACATCATCACCTTTCAATGGCTGCAGTTGTATGGAAAAAAATAATGTGGTGTGAATCTCTTTTTAAAAAAACTTTCCTAAATTGATAGAATGAGTATCGGAGAAAAAGTATGACCACAGGGATTTAAAAGGGGAAAATGGTTTTATGTAGGCATATAACTAGAGATATTCTAAATGCTAAACTATTGATATTAATCTTCTGGAGTTCTACATAGGCATATGCTGTGTGCCGCAATATTTTGAAAATGTTAACTTATTACAGCCTTTCTGATGAATGGTCATGATAACAAATGTGTCGACTGTTCCATTTGTAAATTATTCTGATAAGTTATGGAAAGATCTTGGCTCTAGTTAAGTGAAAAATTTATATGTATGTGTATGTATATATAAAATTTTCAAAAGCCCTTTTTAGTCTTGGGCAGCTGAGATAACTTCATATTGAAATATGAGGGTTAAAAGTAAAATATGACGTATTGGAGTAATATTAATAACTTTTATCCCTTTATATTTAAGCTGTGGTAGTGGTTAAGGGAAATAATTGTACATTTTTATATGGTTGTATTTATTTATAAGTTAGGAACATTAAAATATAACTTTCATAGTAAAATTAAGCATGTTCTGATATTTTGGACATTGCGGCATAAGGTAAGACTGCTAAAAAAGTACTTAGTTTTCCAAACCCAAAACAGTTTACAGCATTGGGATTTATGAAGTGTTCAGTTGTTATGCCAATCTAAGATACTTTCAGATTTGACTTTATTAATGTGCAGCTAAAATGCCAAAATTGAAATTCTAAAATATTTTCCCTCTAGTGGAAGATGTGAATTTTCTTGGTTTCAACAATAACCTTTCTAGAAAAAATATAAAATCTCAGATACAGTGCACACATGTGAATATCAGGGTTTTAGTCTTATGATATATAACAGGTTTTTTTTAAAAATTGCCAGCTACTTGATAATAGTTCTAAAGTTGAAACATAGCATTCTTTTTAGGATAAACAAGTAAACAAATGACCTGCTCTTGGGGTCTGCTATTGGATTGGAGTCCTTTTTGAAAATACGTGCTGTGTCTATTTGTGTATTCTCTCTTTTTTACTTGGCATAACAAGCAGTTCTTTAGGCTTAAATTTCTAGCTCACTTTATGAACAAGTTTTTCTCTTTCACATTTTCTTTTCTTCACATATTGTATCTCCCCAGGCTGCCTCGTAAAGCCTGGTGTTGGTTGCAGTGAAATCCTTCAGGTTTTGCTTCATGCCCTGCTCGTACCTGGCTCCGTCACTATACTTATTTCCACAGCTGTACCTGAGATTAGAGTACTGAAATGCACCAGTCCATAGCTTCATTGATACATTAAGCTCCTTGCAGGAAGGCTAGGGTAAAAATGTAATAAAAATCCTTGGCTTCGGAGGCCCTCCTTGTCCTGCTGGTAGAGGTGTGATGAGCAGGGATGAAAAAGGGGCCTCTTCTGTTGTGGCACCCAAATAATGGAATAGTCTCCAAGGGAGGTGTGTCTGGCCCCATTTTAAAGGGCATAACAAAGACTATCTTAGAGATTTTAAAAGTTGGTTCCTTATTTATGTGTCTGCTTTGGATTGTGGTGTTTGCTTATTTGAATATTTTAAATTGTCATATGTTACTTAAGTTTTGAATCTTGCGGTCCATCAGGCAGGAGGACTTCCATATCTTTCAAGTTTAATCTTTGCTGCTTATTGTATCCCTGGCATGTCTGCTGTCTGATTTGTTTTGACCTTATTCACTTTGAAGACCGTATTGCCTGTCCTGCAATAGTGTTTTCAAAATAAAGGAAGACAGTATTGCGGGGGGGGGGGGACTAGTGAATTAAATACACAGGTTTTAAGCATCCCCCCTTTTTTGTGTCTGAATTCCTCAGTGTCCATAGCAGTTGTATATTAAATATTTCTTCTGAAGCTGCTGGGGAAGTGGACTTTATCAAAAAGATTAGACCTTTATTATTAGGGACAAAGAGAATGTTTTAGAAAATAGTGTAAGCATTTGAATTGAGCAGACAAGCGCAGCAGAGTGCAGAGAGTAGCAAAAGGAACTTGACTCCAGTATAACATACATACATACATAAATGACTTGAGTAAATACAAGAGGAGGGGATAGTAATGACATGGTTATAGGTGAACAAGTTTGTGTTGTGTTTTGTTTATTTGGAAATCTTTTAACTGCAGCTCCTTAATGCTTTTAGTAAAAGAAAATGGTCAAAAGTCTATTGCTGCCTCTATATGACAAGTTTGTGCATTGATTTACATAGTAGCATTATACTGAGTCGGACCATTGGTCCATCTAGCTCAGTGTTGTCTACTCGCGATGGGCAGCAGCTCTCACAGGGTTTTAGTCAGATATTTCCCAGACCTACCTGGACATGCCAGGGTTTGAACCTTCTACGTGCAAGGCAGATGAGCTTCTACTGAGCTGTGCCTCCTCGTCCTCGCCAGTACAATATTTTAGTGTACCTAAGTCATAGCACTGCCAAATACATTAATATCCCTTATGAAGCAGCATTGATCTGTGCAGTGAACACTGGGAATTTGCAGTCTACCTCTTTACCTAGATAACCTCTTTCTTGCCTAGCCTTGCTTAATCCAGCAAGATATGAAGTTCCTGTAACTTAGTAGCTGTATAGGAGGGGAAATTCTGGCTCAAAACTTTGGGCTGTTCCATCCAACATCCATGGCGGTAAAGTAAAGTGTGCCGTCAACTCGATTTCGACTCCTGGAGCCCACAGAGCCCTGTGGTTTTCTTTGGTAGAATAGAGGAGGGGTTTACTATTGCTTCCTCCCGCGCAGTATGAGATGATGCTTTTCAGCATCTTCCTATATTGCTTCTGCCTGATATAGTACCAGTGGGGATTTGAACCGGCAACCTTCTACTTGTTAGTCAAGCATTTCCCCACTGCGCCGTTTAAGGTGGTAAGTCAGTCATTTTTATTAAAGCAAGACAATCAACAGTTTCCACCCCTGTAAATAAATGCAGCAGTAGTTGAGTGTGTTCTGAAGATGCCCGCAATCAGATTATGGAGATGGGTAAATGCCAGCATTTAATATGGTTAATAGGATATCTGAGATAACTCAAAGACCAGCAAATGTGATCTGTCCTAATGATGTGAAATTGGGTAGTCTTAACTGTTTGTCTGGTAGCTTGCTGATAAGGCTCCTTATGTCTGCTAATAGCTCTCAGCACACAATTTTGGATGTTATCAAGTTAAATTAGACCAGCAATTCCCTTCGCCCTTGTTCCAGTATCATACCATGTACACATGTTATAGTTTATAGAGCAGTATAAAACTGTTGTGATTCAGGTCTTGAAGAAAAGTCAACTTCTTGAGCACCGTCCTCAAATTCTTACTTGTCAGTACGAAGTTTTGCAGTATGCAGATATTTCGGAGTTTACCAAGATGCTTTCTTCTCAAAGAAAAAAGTCCCATTTAGTGCCATAACCTGCAGTGTAATGGGTATTTGGAGCGTGACCCAGTCTTGTTTTTATGCAGTTTGAAAATGGCATTTTGAAAGTGGCATCCTATCCTAATTGGCAACCTTCACTTTGTAGCTGCTGTATTCAGTCTTTCTTTTTCTTTCCTTGGTGCTTTTAGGAATTGCTAGTAAATTTTGAGATTCTGCAGAGATGTAATAGCAGTTTAAGATTTTAGGAAGGCTGACATAAAAATATATGCTGTTTTTTAATGTCGGCACATTCAACACTTGGCTTTCTACAAGTTTATTCTAGGCAAAAATCGGCATTATGTTTGCAACTTTCATTTGAAGTAGGTTTACTTGCAGGGCGGATTTAATATTTATTAGCGTTTATGGCCATTCAAGCTGAGAATATTATGTTCTGGGACCCAAGCTCACCACACAGGGTTTTAGTCTCTTGATTTTTGTGCCAGCTGTTACTGACACAGCGATTTTTACAGCGGAAGGTGTTCAAGAATGGCATGCAGTTGTGTAAACGCGTCTGGGATGTCCAACACAACGTACATTGGATGAGTTATTAATGCTTGAAAATTCTTAGAATAGTTGCCCAATTAGATTTTTTTAGCAGCAAAAAAGATTCTGTGAATAAACTGATTGTAAACTAGATTGATACAGGAGAGGGCAGTCTGTACCTTAGATGCATACATGTGGTCTGCAAAAATACATGTGGTTCTTGAGTGGATTCTGCCTGGAATAGCTTAGGCTGGTCCATGACCAGTGTAGTGTACAGCATTATAGAAAGCATTAAGCTAAGACTAATTAAAATTCATGTCAGTGTGTGGTGGTGGGCAAGTTATTGAACCTCAGTTCTCCATCTGGAAAATGGGCATAGGCATGGCTGAAATAGAGGGCTGTTATAGAGAATTGACAAGGAACATGAAGTGCTTTGTGCCAGTCAAGACTATTAAAATAGTGAAAACATTCCTTTTTGTGTCTGATCATTTTGTGTATCCATAGGGATTACATGTAGCTTTAAAAATGTTTTAAAAGTGTAGTAGTAGTAATAATAATCTTGGTTAGCCACTTCATAACTAATTGTTCTCTTTAAACTTTAAAAGGTGTTAAAGTTTCATTATTTTTATATTGGGCAGTATATTAATATGAAAAATAAATCTTCCCACGTGTGTGTACGTGTGTACACACACACACACACACACACCTTGAAGCTATTTCTTCCTTTAACTCAGGGGTTCCCAACCTGTGGTACTTCAGATGTTACTGAACTACAACTTCATCACCCCTAGGTATAATTTATTGGGCAGGGGGTGATGGGAGTTGTAGTTGAGCAACATCTGGAGTACCACTGGTTGAGAACCCCTGCCACAACTGATTCCTTAGGGAGGCTCAGTCTGGAAGGAGCTTAAGTAAAGCTGTTGAATACTAAATAACCTTACACAGGAGTGTGTGTATGTGTATATATCTCTATCTCTATCTATATATCTATAATAATTCATATATATAAATAATCTCAAGCTATTCTTGTGTGGTAGCAGGTGTATAAGCACCATGCCTATAGAAGTTATTTCTCATCCAAAGGATTAGCTCTGTGTGTGTGTGTGTGTCTGTCTGTCTGTCTGTCTGTCTGTCTGTGTCTGTGTCTGTGTGACCTTGTCAACATTGCCTAACTCAGATGTAGGACTATGATCTGTATTTTATTTTGTTCTATACTTTTAAATTTAGTCTGGTCACCATGTGTGACTTGTTAAAAGAACAAAATCGGCTGCAGTACTTCATCCTGAGTAGCTGAACCTTAACCTTTAGACTAGTGTATGAGTACTGTGTATGAACAATAACTTGTAAAAGTTTTCAGCACACAGAGTTGTGCAGTCTTTATTGTTTTCCCCGCTAAGCATCCTGATAAGTCAAAGATGCTAGGAAAAAATGCAGTGATTGTTGGGAGTCAAACTGGTTGTGAAGACATTTGGACATGGGGTGCCACACCTGAAACACTTTGAACCAGCCCAAGAGCACCTCTTCTTCAGCCTTAATGAGAGACAGTCTTGAAAATAGAAACCTTGTTATGTGGAAGCCTTTGAAAATGGTTCATCCTTGGGTGTAGTGCCACGCACGGCTGAAAAAAAAATAAAAATAAACCACAATATCCCAGAAGGGAGAAACTGAATCAGTAAACCTGGCATTTCTTTGCTGTCTTTCTTTTTTTTCTTTTCCAGCTTCCAGCCTTTGACTAGCCCTCTTCACTTTCTTATTGCTCATTGCTTATATATTGCCAGTGATGCATGTTTAGACACACACAAGTTTTAAAGCCACATCACTGGCGATTTAGAGAGCTCTGCTAAGATAACAAAATGGCTTATGGCTAATAGAGATGGTAGAAAATGTGTATAGTTAGAGAAAAAGCACAAGTGTGTGGCTTTTAGAAGGTGTTGCCTATAAAGACATGCCCTCCCAACCCAAACTACGTATCCTCAATCATGCCTCCTCAAAAGCAAAAGCCTACAGGTAGGCTTATCTGTGCAGAACAGAATAAACGATGCAGCTGCTTGGTTTGATATCCTGTCTGTCCACCCACTGCTCTCCTGCTTGCTGGACCACTCTTCCCCTTGTTGGAAGAAGCGTCAGGATGTTATTGCTGTGGTCTGGTTGCAAGGAGCTGGTGTGAGCAATGGCAATAGAACATAATGTTCATTTCTTCTGAGCCTCGTCACTTGTACCATTGGAAAATACAGATGCCAGAGCTACGCATGTTCAAACAAACTGATTTCCTGCCAGTCCATACGACTAACGTGGGCTGGTGCTGGTCATACATTGGCTTATTGTCACTTTATGACAGTTTTGGTGCTCTTGGTAACAAACTGCAGTGAGGTGGGATCTTGTTAGCAGGCCATGCACTTGAATATCTTTTCTTAACTTGTGGCTATCTATCTAATTTTATATTAAAAAGTGTGTTTTGGTCAAAGCTAGGTCTGCTACATTTAATTAGATTAATTCACCGTTAAAAAAAGAATCAAATAAAAGTAGGTCCCTAATTGGGCACCAGATTTTTAAAAACTGTGTTTAATTCAGGTTCTTGTATAATAATTTACAACTTGCTCAGCATGCAGGTGCTTGAAGTCGTCCTAAAAATAAAGTGACCAGTTAATGAATTTTAAAGCAGCAGAACAATATAAAAAATTAACCCAGAAGAGAGGAAAGCAGCAGAGCTGAAATAATAACAATAATTTAAAAATCTGCTAACGTTGTCTTAGAAGCATTTCCTTCCGTGCAAAGAAGGGGGAATGCCTCTTAAGGTAATACCTCCTATGGGCACATGAATGCATAATCTAAACACAAAGTGAGGCATTTCTCACTTCAGAACTACTGTATTTACCCATATGCAAACTTAATTGACAGACTCATGATGGGAATGGGGCCACAGCTCAGTGACCGAGCATCTGCTTTGCATGCAGATGGTCCCAAGTTCAATCTCTGGCATCTCCAGATAGGGCTGAGAAAGATTCTGCCTGAAACCTTGGAGAGCCACTGCCAGCCAGTGTAGACAATACTGATCTCAATGGACCAAGGGTCTGACTTAGTATAAGGCAGCTTCCTCTATGATCAGCTAAAAATTCTTTGATCGGGTGACAGACCAACGCAAAAAGAAAGATTTCAACAAACGTTTCATGTGGCAGGTTGGCGGAATCTGCCAAGTAACACTTTGAGGTATGGATGAACCTTGTGTGCCTGCACAAGAGAGTATTTTAAAGAAGAGTTCCAAACAGAAGGCAAGGCTTGCTTTCTATGCTAGACTTTTAGAACGGCACAGTCACTGAGTGGCTGTCTAAAACTGCAAATCCACCGAAAGGAAAAGTTTGAAAATAACAGACCACCTTTATCTGGAATTTATAGAACCCATCTTGCAACAAAGTTAGCATTTTTGTGTGGCTTTGGAAGTGGGGTGGGTGGGGGGGACAACACATCCACCCACACAAAACACTGGCAAGTTTGAGTCATCGGGAACCTCCCAAGGAACTAGTTTAGTCTTGTTAATAGTGAATAAAGCAAATTCACAGTGGTTTCTGTGGTTTTGCCAGCAGTGGCAAAAGGTTTGACTTCTAAAATAGACTACCGCCCCCGCCCCCACCTTAGGTTTTTCCTGGACAAAGCTGATTTATCAGAGAGCTCCAGAAAACACATGTAGGGTTATAACTGGAGGAACTAATAGCAGCAACCTCCTTCTGCTGACACCAGGCAATCTATTAAACGGAGCAATTGAAGTAATGAGTACCATGTATGATAAGCCAGAGCCACCTGGGTTTTATTAGGCTGCTTTCTACTTTGATCGCAATATTATTTCAAGACTTGTCTGTGTTAAACTGCTGCGATTCCTTTGTGATTTAGGCCTCGCTTTGATATAATTCAGTAGAGTCTTGTGGAAAGAAAAGATGTGTGTTTTCAACCAAAATGTACATTTTGAAGAGAAGCAAGTGGAATAGTGGGACTAACCCTAGTACAGGGAAGCTTGTTAGCACATGAAAACCCCTCAACAGCTGTGGCTGACTTTAAGAACATAAGAACAGCTCTGCTGGATCAGGCCCAAGGCCTATCTAGTCCAGCATTTTGTTTCACGCAGTGGCCCACCAGATGCCACTGGAAGCCTACAGGGAGGAATTGAGGGCATGCCCTTTCTCCTGCTGTTACTCTCGTGTAACTGGTACTCAGGCATCCTGCCTTTGAGGCTGAAGATGGTCTATAGCCCTCCGACTAGTAGCCAATGATAGACCTCTCCTCCATGAAGTTATCCAAACCCCCCTTAAAGCTATCCAGGTTGTTGGCTGTCACCACATCTTGTGGCAGGTACAGTTGTAGGAACACCTCAATGGCGTAGTTTGTGATGATGACATCCACCCCGATCCAAGATGGCAGGCATGTAAACTTTTGAGGCGCAAGTGGGCTAACTTGTGAACTGCTTCACTGATTTGAACCATATTTGCTACAGCTGTAGGGACACCTAGGGATGCCCTAATGACATGGTTTGATGTCATTCACTCCAATACAAAATGGCAGCCACATGAACATCTGAAGTGCAAGCAGGCTAATTTGTGGACTGCCTAACCCATTTTAACCAAATTGGGTACAGTTGCAGTGAGTGACACACAGGGAAACCTCAATTGCATAGTTTGTGATGATGTCATCCACACCAATTCAAGATGGTGGATGCATGAACATTTGAGGTGCAAGAGATCTAACTTGTAGATCTCAATTTGTACCAGATTTAGTCCAGTTCTGGACAGTGAAAGGAAAGTAGTCTGATTAGTTCCTACTAGAACAACTTGTTTTTTTAATCTGAAAGAATTCTGCTGGAATATAGGTGCCATCTAACTAGTGAAATCTCAGAAGCGTCCATTTGGAATAGTGTGTTTCTAGGGAACTGGGCCTTGGTGTCTGTCATGGTTCTTTGCCATTTTGCATGCCTAGCTGATTAAGAGATAAAGCACAATGAATGAATATGCAGGGTTGCCTTATAGTGCAGGTGGGTCAGCATCATTCCTTAAAGGTAAAGTGTGCTGTCAAGTCGATTTCGACTCCTGGTGCCCACAGAGCCCTGTGGTTTTCTTTGGTAGAATACAGGAGGGGTTTACCATTGCCTCCTCCCACGCAGTATAAGATGATGCCTTTCAGCATCTTCCTGTATCGCTGCTGCCCGATATAGTACCAGCAAGGATTCGGACTGGCAATCTTCTGCTTGTCAAGCATTTCCCTGCTGCACCACTTAAGATGGCCTTACAATGGGTTATACTCAGAATTTTTACTGCTTTTAAATTATTAGTTAAAGCACCGCATGCATACAACTTTGCCTGTAGACCCAGATCGTCGGCAGAGGCCTTGCTCCATGTTCCACTGATGTCGGAGTGTGAATGCAGTGGCATTTGACAGGATCTTTTTGATAGCTGCACCAGTGTTGTGGTTGAAGGCCTGCTTGACTCCCATGCTGTTGGTTTTCCACTACGTAGTTGGGCCCTTCTTATTCCATCAGGCATTTGGTCTGGGCAGAATTGTTCAACTGACTAATTGTATGCTATCGTGTAGTGTTTGCTGATGTTATGCTGTGGTCTAGTTAGTTTATAGTGGGGTTTGTGTGTGTGTTGTAAGCTGCTTTGAAGTCTTTTATAAATGGGAAAAGCAACCTATAGGTAAGAAAAGCTCAATCCTGCAATCTTCCTACATTAGGCAAATGAAGCATATTTTGCACATATTTCTTTGCATAATTTATTTTGTCTTTTAAAAGCTGTTCTAAACAAACATAGGAAGCTGTCTTATATTGAGTTTTCCACAATTTTGGGCAGGAGTCTTTCCCAGCCCTTCCTGGAATTGTCTCGAATTGTACCTGGGACCCTCTGCATGCAAAGCAGATGCTCTTCCACTGAGCAATAATTCTGATTTTGTTAGTCACTCAACATACCTTTTGAGATCTCGGCAGGGATTGTCTGCACATTTTCAAGCACATCTTTGTAGCCATAAGGGCTAGAAACTTGCTTTCAGAGTAAAAGCTGAGATTTTTAGGAGGTTGAATGCTGTGCCCAATACCACATTCTGCATTATATCTTCATTTTCTGGGAAATGCAGTATACTTACAGCCCTGCTTTTAATTGATTGGTTGCATTTATTGAGTAGAAGTACACAGTGAACATAATTGTATTTAGTAATAATCGTGCACATCTGAGGATATATCCTTTCTAATAACTGTAGTTTTTGTGTGTGTGTGTGTGTGTGTGTGCGCGCGCGCGGCCTGCTTTTTCTTCAGGCAGCTCA
The DNA here is from genome assembly GCF_027244095.1 of Hemicordylus capensis. NCBI lineage: Eukaryota > Metazoa > Chordata > Lepidosauria > Squamata > Cordylidae > Hemicordylus > Hemicordylus capensis. The sequence goes on along the minus strand of NC_069660.1, from coordinate 298,248,070 downwards.
GATCAGCTTTTGTATCATTCCCGGGCAGTATCTTGCCATAGGCAGTGCTCAGGGCCAGACCTGCTTTGCTTTGACTATAGAACCTTATGTGCAGAAAATACCCTGGGGAGAATAATTCATAATTGCATGAAACTATAGTTAATCCTCTAAATATCATCAGATGTCCAAAATTGGTGGACCCCTCTGGGGTACTGGCAGTGTTGTCTTCTAGGGATGTGACAATGTCAGTTGTGAATGCCTGCTTCGCTCACACAGAGTAATTCATTAAACACGGCAGCTTATATTTGATTGGAATTGTATAGTACTCTGTACATTACCAAGTCCTCTATGTGTTGCCTTAAATATTTATTATATTTTTATTTTATTTATCAAATTTGTAGACTGCCCCAAACTTCTGACTCTGGGCTTATTATTATTATTATTATTATTATTATTATTATTATTATTATTATTAACATTTATATCCTGCTCTTCCTCCAAGGAGCCCAGAGCGTGAGTTTCTCTTTCACAACAACCCTGTGAAGCAGGTTAGGCTGAGAGAGAAGTGACTGGCCCAGAGTCACCCAGCTAGTTTCATGGCTGAATGGGGATTTGAACTCGGGTCTCCCCACTCCTAGTCCAGCACTCTAACCACTACAACACGCTGGCTCTCCAACAACATAAAACAAATTAAAAATGAAAACCTTGAAACAGTTTAAAACCACAGTCAAGTTAAAAAGCTTGGGTGTAAAAATGAGTCTTTAGGGACTTTAAAAAGTTGTCAGAGAGGGGGAGGCTCTTATTTCAGTAGGGAGTGCATTCCAGAGTCTCGGGGCGGCAGCAGCAGACGAACTGCAGACAACTGCAGACGAACCTCTCTGGATGATCTTGAGGATTATGCCCTTCTCTTTTGGATTTCTCCTAATACGAGACAAGCAAGAGAAAACTGGTAAATGTTAGTGTACAGGCTATACAACCAAAATCTGTGTTTGCCCTTCAGCTTTGCTAAGCTGTAGGAGTTGTGTTGGGGAGAGGATGGACAGATCTTTCCCTTAGGAACTTGCAGACTCAACAAGACTAATGATTGGATTTAATTTTTCAATTTGGCCATTTCTGTATCCTCTCAGGAGAGAATTTGCCTTGTTTCCTAATAGGCTGCCAAGCATAACCATCAGGTTGCACAGTCAAGTAAATGTAATCTTATTCCCGCTTTCATGTGGGGCCTAATGTTCAATTCTTCTTCTGTGGTCTTTTTCTCTACCACCTCTTAAACACAAACAACTTAAGCTGTGTTTAAAGGAAACAGCCAGCACAAGTGCTTCTTAAATGAAGGACATATTTAGAAGACAGAGATGCAAAGCTTGCTTTTGTGAATAGAGCCTAAAATGTGAGTCTTGTTTATGATAGCTGAAGAGGAAGTACACACAAAACGTAGATGGGCGGTAAGATGTCTGATGTGCCCTGCCCTCTTTCTAGATGGGGAGCTGATTTAGAATACCAAAACATATGTCATGGCTCTCCATATTCTCTTAGCGGCACACTCCACAGCACCCCCTGCGCACTGACATGGCTGATTATCCCCTCCCCAGCACACCTTGCGTGCCGGCCATTTGCCATGCGAGGGGTGCTGGGGAGTGTGACAGTGGAGCAGGTACGGACCTGCTCTCCTTGCTCCTCCAGTACACTACTGCTCCATGCAGCTCACAACATTCATACATAAAATTAATAAAATAGATACAATGTAAAATAAAAGATGAATAAAGTTAAACATGTTAAAAGCCGAGGCTAAAACCACACTTAAAATTACATTTTTAAGTTTCAAATTAAGTTATTGGTAAAAAGCTGAAAACTGAGAACTATAAAAATTGAAGAACCTATCGGATATAGGCAGCAGATAAACATTTTAAAGCCTCTTTTAAAAGATGTGTGTTAAATTGTTTAAAAATACCAAGGGAGGGAGCATGGCGAAGCTCTTTGGGGAGGGTGTTCCAAAACCAAGAGGCCACAACCGAAAAGGCCCTAGTTCCCACCATCCAGTTCTGTTAGTGGTAGGGCCATGAGCAGGGCCTGAGATGCCGAGTGGAGGGCCCTGGCAGGTTCATACAGTTGATTGTGGTCTGGCAGGAACCCTGGCCCAAGCCATGTAGAGCTTTAAAGGTCAAGACCAGCACCTCGAATCTAGCCCAGAACATAGGAAGCTGCCATATACTGAGTCAGACCATAGGTCCATCTAGCTCAGTAGTGTCTACACAGCCTGGCAGTGGCTTCTCCAATGCTGCAAGCAGGAATCTCTCTCAGTCCTAGGCTTGGAGATGCCAGGGAGGGCACTTGAAACCTTCTGCTCTTCCCAGAGCGGCTCCATCTCCTTAGTGGAATGGCTTACAGTGCTCACACATCAAGTCTCCCATTCATATGCAACCAAGGTGGACTCTGCTTAGCTAAGGGGACAAGTCATGCTTGCTACTACAAGACCAGCTGAAGTTTCCAAACCATCTCCAAGGGCAGCCCTAGAGTGCATTGCAGTAATCCAATCTGGATGTTACCAAAGCATGAGTGACTGAAGTCAGGTCCGACTGTGACAAGTAGGGTCACAGCTAGCATACTGGTCATACTGATTTTTAAAAAAGCTTCTTTGCACAGCACTGCCGCCTGTATTCACCACCCTGCCACCTGTGGACAAGAGGCAGTGCAACCCTGTTAGTTCTGGTCCTTTTGTCAGCTTTCTATACCATGGACACAATAACCTTCTGGACCAACTGCCTAGAATAGAGATTGCAGGCACTGTGCTTCAGTACTGTAGGATGGTGGTGCTGGGGACTGTTGCTCTGTGCCATATAGCAGCTACCTTGAATTGCAGGGCTGTTTTGTCCCCTTGCTAGTTAGCACCTACCCTGCTGTCACCCAGGGACAGAATACAGAGACCTCACTATGCTGGTGGTACCCATCTCTCTCTCATGCTGATACCCACCCCTCTCTTGGGAGAAGCTGCAGAAGAGCTGAACTGCTGCTTGGGATCGATAATGGACTAGAGGGCCAATAAACTAAGCTGAATCCTGACAAGATGGTGATGCCATGTCTATGCTGGGTGTTGGTGTTTGCTCTGTTCCAGATGGGCTTGCACTCTTAGGAAAGTGTGAGCCAATCTGGAGCAGAGCAAACACCAACACCCAGCATAGACACAGCATCACCGACTTGGTGTTGCATCTGGCCACTTCTGTGGATGTCGAAGTGCCTCATGAAGCACCTTTTGGCTTCCATGCCCACTGCTACCTCTGAACGTAAGAACATCCCTGCTGGATCTAGCCCAAGGGCTATCTACTCCAGCATCCTGTTTCTCACAGTGGCCCATCAGATGCCTCTGTGGAGCCCACCGGCAAGAGGTGAGGGCATGCCCTCTCTCCTTCTGTCGCTCCCCTGCAACTGATATTCAGAGGCATCATGCCTCTGAGGCTGGAAGTGGCCCACAGCCGTTGATAGACCTGTTTTCCATGAATTTGTCTAAGCCCCTTATAAGAACATAAGAACAGAGAGACTGGCAGATTTATTCATGGTCTTGTAACATCCAGATTGGATTATAGAAATGTGCTGCCCATAGGGCTACTGTGGTTGCTTATATTTTTGAAGTACCTCACTGGAGATACATTGCTGCTCTGCTCTTGCCTGTGATTGGGGCAAATAATTCTGCCATGTCTCTGGAGTGCGATTGCATCATCCAGTCATTTCAAGTGCAGAGTCAGACAGAATCCTCAGGGGAGAGATGAAATGTTCTTCTGTACCTGACTCATTGTATTGGAAGTAGGGGAGCTATAATCAGGAAGCATGCCTAAACTCATGCAGAATTGCTCAGGTTGGGCTCCTCTGTGAGTAGGCAGTTCTTGATCTTACGACTATAAAAATAAACTTCTTAAGGAGTGAAGTGTGTTCCAATCTTGCTTTGAGAATTTGGAAAACATTGTTCTGGATTCCTGGTATTGCTAAATCTCCAAACACTGTTCTCTCTCTTGCTCTCTTTTGTTAATTTATCCAGAACAGAACTAGCTGACGAAAATAAGGAGAACTTGTGTGTGTGTTAACATGGAATATAATGGTGGTATGGTAATGGAAACATCTTTTTGTGTGTGAGGTTTTGTTAGAGAAGTAGCACTCTGGTCCTTTCTCCTGTGTCTGACTCTCATTCATTTTTCTTTATTAAAATGGTACTGATGCATCTCATTCTGAGTGCTCGGTTAATTTGTCACAGAAGATAACTGACTCTGCTAGCCATAAAATTTGTTTTATTGCCAATACATTTAAACACTTCTGATTAACTTTTATTGGGGTCATTTTGTTAAATTTTATGCCTGTGAATACCATGCTGAGTAAAGATTAGCTGTTTTCTGATTTTTGCAGGAATATTAAATGCTTATCTAGAGGGATAACCGCAGTGATCCCTGATTTTGAAGTCCCATGGAGGAGTTAGGGGGTGACTTGTAGTACACTATTTAGACACGACTGTGCTGAAAGCAAACTTGGGTGCTTGGTTAATGAGGATCACAAAAGGTTTGCAGGGTAATATATGTTAAAAGGCACAAATAAAAACAAACAACAAATTGTGGCAGTGTATTGATTGAAGTCAGTGTTATCATTGCAATTTCTCATACAGCATACAAGGTCATCATTCCTTACAATGGGTTGTGCTTCCCTGCTTGCTCTGCCAATGGACATGTTAGCTTCTCAGAAATCCAGGTTTTGTTAGAGAAGAGGTGTACAGCTATTCAACTTATTGAAAGGTATGAATAAAAGTACCATTTCACATTCAAATCGAAAACTATTTGATAATGAAAACTTCAGAAATCTTTCCTCAGAGTTTGGAGACAAAGAACTTCAGTAGGAAGGAAACAACAAGCTTGTGACCTGTTTGAGGCCAAGAAGGCTGGCTTTGTGTCTGCATGCTGTGTTAAATTCATTTCTCATGGGGACACACACACACACACACACACACACACACACACACACACCCCCAAACACACACCCCAGGGAGAAGCTGTTGGGCACCCCACTGCCTAATAGAGAGAGCCAGCGTGGTGTAGTGGTTAGAGTGCTGGACTAGGACCGGGGAGACCTGAGTTCAAATCCCCATTCAGCCATGATACTAGCTGGGTGACTCTGGGCCAGTCACCTCTCTCTCAGCCTGACCTACTTCACAGGGTTGTTGTGAGGAGAAACTCAAGTATGTAGTACACTGCTCTGGCAGAAGTCAAATAAATTGATGGCCTTTTGGCCCCATATCTCTCTGTCTGGGATCCCAAGAGTTACCTGCAGCCTTCCACTCGTGTACTCAGGCTTTGGGCCCCTCTTTACTTCTCTGCAACCACCAAATGCTGCTCGGAGGTCCCACAGTACCAGAGGGCCAAACTCCACATTCATTAAACTACGTACAGTGGTCCCTCGACTTACAAACTACTCGACATAAGTATTTTTCGAGTTACAAACGGCAGTTTTAGATCCGGTTTTAGATGCGGTTTTTTCGACTTACAAATTTTTAGATGGGGTTTCCTCGACTTACAAATTTTACATGCGGTTTCCTTGACTTGCCTGCATGTTTACTGCCTGTTTATTCTTGAAAAGAAATGTTCCTGTGCAGTTTGCAAGCCTTACTGGGGGTCTGGGTCTTTTTTCTAGGCTCCGGAACGCATTAATCCGTTCCCAATGCATTCCTATGGGAAACCGCTTTTCGACTTATGAATTTTTCGACTTACAAATGTGCATTCGGAACGGATTAATTTCGTAAGTAGAGGGACCACTGTACTTGAAATATTTCAACAGTTCCATTCACTCCCCAACCCCCGAGTAAATAATGTTCATGGTGGGGAAGACAATCAGGTGGCACACAGAGAGGGGATAATTAATCCTTTCACATCATGACATTTCACAGTCCCAACACAAATGGCCTCTGCACAACACTGCTGTTAGCTCTAGGAAGAAGCCTTCCATTGGGACCAATGCAAGTTTTCCTCCCGGGCCTAATAGTCTCTGAGGGCCATTTGTGTTGGGACCTCAGTGCTAGGGGAAAAGGTTAAATGCCCCCTCCCCAGGTGCGGCAGACTTGACCTTGATTGGTTCCCCTCCTTGTGGATGCTGTTGACATTGGTGAGGAAGGAGAAGCTAATGGGCCAAATGCCACATTTAACATTTGTCATTGACAGCATGAGGGACTGTAGGCAGAAGGGAAGATTGAACACTTCCCCTGTCTCTCTCTGCCCCCACCCCCTGGGTTGCGTGCTTGTAAGTGCTTTAGGCACAGGCTCCAAAATTATATTTATAATCCATTCTGTCTCTAGTATCCAAGTAATTCAAAACTAGCACAGAGAAAACGGCACTGACTTGAAGTGAGTGAAAAGTTGTAAGAGAGAATGTGGAAAAGTGTCCAGGAAACGAAGCAGGAGATCTTGAAGCTGTGCTGTGCTTATTCTGGTTTGAGCCTTTACCAAACGTGCCTTACTTATTCCAAGGGGAGGAATGAGGGCTCAAAATCTTATTTAAGCTTACCATCATATTTAATCTAGCTTGCCATGAGGGCTTCAAGTTCTTATTTAAAAATTACTACTACTAAGGATATTGACATACCGCACTTCAACCAAACTTCTCAAAGCGGATTACATAGAAAAATACACAAATAAGATGAACTCCTGTCCCCAAAGGGCTTACGATCTAAAAAGAAACATAAGATAGACACCAGCAAAAGTCACTGGAGGTACTGTGCTGCGGTGGATAGGGCCAGTTGCTTTCCCCCTGCTAAACAGAAGAGAATCACTTTCAAAGGTCTCCTTGCTTGGTTAGCTGGGGTCTAAAAACATATTCACAAGGTATGAAAACCTGTTCTAAATATATTGTTTTTGTGTGCAATACTGTTACTGAGGTCCACCTTGGGTAGCACAGTGGCACTGATGATACTTCTGTCCATTAAAAAAACAACACATGAATGAAGTTTGAAGTACTTGTGATTCCTACAATAGCTCAGTTAAAAGGTTTGGAATACTCGTTTTGAAGGTCAAATTTATTTACTTTGCTTCTATTTTGAGAATGTGGAGAAGCCCAGGAGCTCAAAAGAACAGTTCGTGTGTTCTCATGGAAAGCTTTAACAGTGGACAGGACTAGAAATTATGTTTGCATATTGAATTATTATTGCATATTGAATTATTTGGAGCTAGAGATGAGATTTCAATAGTTGTGTTTTGGTACTCTTGCCTGGGAATTAGTTAACCTAGAATAACTCCTCGAAAGAGATGTTAGTTTGTTGCTTTTACCTGGAAGAGACTCCTGTTTGCCATTTATTTATTTGATTGATTGATTGATTTCTATACTGCCCTTCCAAAAATGGCTCAGGGCGGTTTACACAGAGAAATAATAAATAAATAAGATGGATCCCTTTCCCCAAAGGGCTCACAATCTAAAAAGAAACATAAGATAGACACCAGCAACAGTCACTGGAGGTCCTGTGCTGGGGTGGATAGGGCCAGTTGCATTGTGGCTTCCCATAACCATCCTCACACTTCCTATAACCATACATTGTCGTAAATGTTGTACAGTCTAGCACAGGCCATGCTGATCCACCCAAGCTGCGGCTCCACAAGACCCCACAAAGGGGTTCCACAAGACCCCACCAAAAACATACTGAAAGACGACCCCACAAAGCGAAAACCCCAAAGTCTTGTGCTTTTAGAGTGCAACTACAGGTGGCCTTCATTACCTGTGGTCCTGACATCTGTGGTTTTGTATATCCGCAGTCGGACTATGTGCACTCAGCATCGTTATCCACAGGTTTTTAAAGGGTTAAAATTTGGCTATCCGTGGTTCCTAGCTGGCCAGAAATTATCTCTGAGGTAATTTCTGGTCACCATTTTGCTGATCTGAACCATTTTGTGCTTCTTTCCTTGGGGGAAATCTCTCCCCCTCCCCCCCGGAAAATCAGTGCAGTCGTGGGTTGCGAGGGGCATTGCTGGACAGATGGAGACCTGGAGGGCATGGCATGTTACACCCTTTCTCGCATTTCTCCCATGTTTAGCCTTTTTTCTCTCCAGGAACCTAAGCCCCCAATTCCTATTCACTCAAGGTTTCATTATCCGCATCTCTGTTATCTGCGGTTGTAGGCAGGAACAGAACCCCTGCAGATAATGAGAGTCGCTTGTATTCAAAGTAGCATGCCCACACTCCAGAAGCACTTCTTAGATTAAAGACATTGCTTGACCATCAATAGCGTGTTACTGATCTAAGTAGCACTTCCAGAGAACTACTGTGGATCCTCGAAAGACTTCTGGTGGTTCACTAGGTGCTTGCATCAGTGTGGGTGGATCGGCACTAACCACATTAGGCTGCGTAAGGTAGACCATTGAAATGAGCCTTTCAAATTTGTCTTCTGTTTGTAGAGTTCTTCATGTAGAGCTTGTAAGTAGTTTGGGTCGTTTTGCTGTTTGTCAGAATCAACATTTTGTAAATTTAACTTTTTTGAAGTTAGGTTGGGATCTGTTTGAGCAGCTTCATTGGTTTTGGTGTGCCGTTTTCAGCTGGGGAGACTCAAACTCCAAGGGAACGAAACCAGAGTTGGAGGTAATTGGCCCATGATTAGATTCCTTCCCCAGGTGGTTAGTGTGTGTGTATGCGCGTGGGTGTGTTTTGTAGAAATGTAAGCAGCAGCTCAGCTGTCCAGACTGGTTGATATAGGAGGCCTACAGGTGGAAGCTAAGGTAACTTGTAATAAATCAGTAGAACCAGGTGGCATTGATCCAAGTTAATAAGGAACAAAAGAAGTAAAAGTAGCTGAATTGTGAACAATGTGTAATTTATTACCGAGAGAGTCACTGTGCCAGAGCACTGAAAAATGGTAGCTTGCATTGTAGTCTCTTGGGGAGAAATGTGCCAAGAAAAATAGACCAGTAACTCTTAATTTGACTTAAGGGAAAACACAGATAATTTTACAAAATCAAAATATGTTCAAGTCTAACATAAAAAAGCATATAAGTGTATCCTCGTGAAATATTTCTAAAATATTCCATTTGAGGTTTTAAGAGAGATTTTAAAACAATCTGAAACAAGGCAGGATTTTAAAAACAGGTTTACAGTTTGAAATTTAGCCATATTACCAGCAAGTGGATCAGAGAACCATTGAGGTAGTACGTCAGGAACTCAGGATTTATGTACTTGTTGGCACAGTGCTAAAAAAGCAAATGGAAAGGTAACATTGAAAGTTAAGTAACTCTTTAAAATTGCATGCCTCTTTAATGTCCCATACACACATTGTTCCAATAGAAAACAAAAAACACCTTTACAATGATCTAGTTGTCTGTCTAGCATAATCCTATGCATGTTTACTTGAAATCCCACTACATTTAATAGGGCTTACTCCCTAGGTAAGTGTGCATAGGATTACAGCCCAACAAATTCAACTGCCATCAGCTGTTAAGTGTGTACTCTGTATTCTTCAGTGTGGTCTCTGTGGTCTACATGATTGGGCTTTGCGCCTGCGCAGAGACCTCTCTGGAGTTTTCTCAAGCTAGATCCTTCCATTGACTTTTGGAGGTAGCCCCGCCCCCTTGGGATATATGCAGCTGTGCCGGCTTCCTTACCCAGTCTTTCTTCATCCGCGGACAGATCGACTTTGTTGTGAGTGCTTTTGAGCTAGAACACTGCTTTTGCAAATTCCTTCCTACCTTTCTTCTTTGTTCTGCCTTTCTAATTTTAGTTTTTAGTTTCATTTCGCTCTTTACATTTGCGTTTTGCTTTCCTTCGGTTTTTCTCGCCCTGCCATTTGGGTCTCTGCATTTCACCACCCTACCTCGGCTTATGGCTAGTAGGGTCATTTTTAAGTTTTGTGCCCACTGCCGGGCGAAACTGCCTGTCTCTGGCCATAACCGCTTCTTGTTCGGCCTTGGAGAAGAACATCGGGTGGACTTTTGTATTGTATCTTGTATCCGCCATTTGATTACTCCCTTGGCGGTACACATACAGGGCAGCCTGAACCTCCAGGCAGACGCGCTCAGCAGGACAGCGTCCATCTCTCATGAGTGGCAGCTCGACAGAAACACCCTGGCCTCGCTATTCCGAGCGTGATTCACGCCCACAATAGACCTCTTCGCCTCAGAGGTCAAGAAACAATACCACCACTATTGCTCCAGAGCAGGCCATGGTCTCCACTCACTGTGTCACACGTTCATGATTACCTGGTCAGGCCTGACGGCTTACATGTTTCTGCCCATCCCGTGCCTGTGGAGGAACTTTCAGAAAATTCTTGAGGACGGCACAGTGCATCCTAATCACCACATGGTGGACCAGGTGCTCCTGGTTTCCTTGCCTGCTTCACTTCTCCAACAATCACTACGTACACCTGACAGAGACCCCTGACCTCCTCACACAGCATGAGGGTCATCTCCTCCGCCCAGACCTACTGCTTCTTTGCTCGACCACATGGTGGATCCAATCTCCTTTCCCTTAAAAACTGCAATGGGTCCTCTTGGTGGCCCACAAGCCAGCCACGATTAAGTCCTATGGATGCATTTTACCAAGTTCCTAGAGTCCAAGAGCATCCCGCCGCCACAAATATCCTCTCAGGCCATCTGTTCCTACTTTCTCTTCCTCAAGGAGTCTGGACTCAAACTTGTCTCTCTAAAGGTGCATCTGGCTGCTATAAAGGTGCATCTGGCACACTCTCCACCTGGTCTCCCAGACCCACCTACTATGGCCCCTGCTTGAGATTTTAGGCTTGTGTTGGTGTGCCTTATGCACGCCCCCTTTGAACCTCTGGTGTCGGTCCCTGCAGATCTCCTGTCTTGTAAGGTAGCCTTCCTAGACTCCATCACCTCTGCCAGACGGGTGAGTGAACTTGGGGCCCTGAAAGTGGACCCCCCATACCTTATATTCCACAGGGACAAAGTAGTCGTCCGACTAGACATTGCCTTCCTCCTGAAGGTGGTTTCAACCTTTTACTGCTCTCAACCATTGACTTTCCCAGTATTTTTTCCAAACCCATATGATGACGCCCAGCACCACCCGCACTCATTAGATGTACGGCAGACCTTGGCATACTATGTACACAGGACATCCTCTTGATGTACATCCCCCTTGCTCTTCATAGCCCATTCAGGACCGAATAAGGGCACTCAGGCATCTGCACAAACCATATCCTGCTGGGTAGTGTATGCCATCATCTTGAGTTACCAGCTCGCTAAGAAGCCGCTCCTGCCGACCATCAAGGCACATTCAACGTGAGTGGTGTTGGCATCCACGGCCTTTGACAGCTCTGTTCCCCTGGAGGTCATATGCCAGGCCGCTACATGGGCTTCCGAATATTCCTTCATGCACACTATGTGTTGGATATGTGTGCCTGAGAGATGCTTTCTTTGGTTGAGCAGTGTTGCAATCACTCTTTGCCTGATTCCCACCTCCAGGTAAGAATGGCACTGGGTGCAGCTTGCTATGCAACCAATCCTGTAGAGCACAGAGACCTCCAACCGCCAATCCAGTTGAAGAATGATAGGTTGCTTACCTGTAAGTTGGGTTACCTGTAAGTTGAGTTACCTGTAAGTTGAGTTACTTACCTGTAAGTAGTCATCTGTGCTCTTACATGCCCACCCATCCTCCCCACTGTAGTCTTTTCAGATGGCGGACTCAGAAGACTGGGGAAGGAAACCTGTGTAGCCGCATATATCCCAAGGGGGTGGGGCTCCTGCCAAAAGTCAATGGAAGGATCTAGCTTGAGAAAACTCCGAGGTCTCTGTGCAGGTGCAAAGCCCAATCGTGTAAGAGCACAGATGACCACTAGAAGAACCCAAGTTACATGTGAGCAACCTGTCGTTCTCCCTCAGCTTTGACATTTGGGGGATATCTATACTACAGAGAAACTGGTCTAATAGCCTTTCCTTTCTCCAGGGAATGATGGGCACTGTAGTTATAGGAGACCTAGAGTTCCCTAACTGAATTCTCTGCACCTTATGAAACTGGTATTCCCAAAATCCTTTGGGAGAAGCCATGAAAGTTAGAATGGTATAAAAACTATTTAAGTTTATAGTGACGATAGAGCCTGTCAGTGAATGAATACTGTAGTGCAATTGCTACAGTATTTGCAGTACAGAATTGCTGAGGTCTAATTCACATACTCACCAAAATAATAGTCTAATACATGCAGTCGACCTGTGATTTTTCCATTGACATGTGCTTTCATTTCTTGGCAGAATGGGATGAAAATTGTAGGGATAGTAACTCTTCTGTGGCAATGAAGCCAGCCAAACTGGAGAAAAATAGGCACAAAGGTTCTGTGCACAGGTACTTTAATTGTTGAGGTTTCCCATTAAAAATAAATAGCATTTCTGAAGTACCAAATCAGATCCAAATCAGGCAGATTTGTTTTGATTTTACCCTATTTGGATAGTTACCATTTTTGGTCTGAATCAAACAAATTTGTTTAAATTGGTTTACTTCAGTTCAGTTCTGAAGCACCACACAGCCCTTATAAACATATATAATAAACTGATAACTTTTATTTGGTCCACTTGTGCTTATATCACAGCACTTAAATCTCAGAACTAGTGTGCTCAACACATAATTGTATAGAAGCACAAATATTGATCTTTATAAAATAACAATCTTCTCCATACCAACAGCACCTCAATTAAAATTTATTGCTATTGAATTTTCCCCCCATTTCTAATAGGCTAGTCCAACAAGCTTTTCTCATTTTCTACTGATCCACTTAGAAATACCTGTGTTTTCTAAGTACATCATCCCTTATCAATACTAAGTAGCTTGACAGTGTGAGAAGATGGAATATTAAATATTTTATATACAAAATCCTGTTGATTTCTTTTCTACCAAAGGATTTATCTTTCATGGATGTTTGAAAAGGCAAGTGTGTGTTCCTTTCCTATGCAGATCTTTGCTTAAAAAAAAAAAATTCTCCTTGTAGCACTATAGGGCCTTCTTAAAACTGCAAAATTCGCAGCAGTTTGTCATTGCTGTGGTAAGAGCGTAAACTTCCTTGAGCTTATAACAAAATTAAAAATTCAGCAATGAGTTGTTAAAGCTTAATGGTTCTCTCAAAAGTTCATATAAAACATCCTTAAGAAACAACTTGGCTTATTTTGTGTTTAGTTTACAACTTTATTTTGTTTATAGCATTATTTTAAATATGTTTCTTTAGTTTTTTATCATGATGTAGTGATTTTCTTTCGTTTTTGCCATGTCTATTTTTTAAACTTGTGCATTGGACCAAGCTTAACTCTTGACTCTAAAAAGATTAAAACAAGAGGCACAATAATGAGCTATTTTGTGTATTTGTGTTAATGCAACAGAAGTGGTTGTTAGCATCATACAAGACACCTTGCCCTTTTAAATTTAATTTGAATGTTGAAACAGTTTGTTGGGGGCCCCTTTAGATTGAAGGCCATGTCCTGGACCTGTTGTTGTCATTGTCTTCAGAACTGTGAATGAATCTTACAGCTGGCATTGCAGAGAAATTAAACTTGGAAGCAGCTGTGAACCCCACAGCTTATGATGTTTCACCAGATGTTTCATTTATCTTTAGGTAGCATCCTAGTTTGTGCCTCATATCAAATCATGTAAGGGGGGAATATAAATTTGAGATACTTGCATATAAATAAACAGAATATCCTTTTTGCAGCATCAAAGACATGTTTATAATGTTCTGAGTTAAATAGTTGGAGTTTCTTAAATCCAAGTAAACGTTATTCAGAGGTGGGGCAATTAAGAAAATGTATACTATAGAAACCACGGTTGTGCTAAAAACAGCTGCTCATAAAGAACATTTAATCTGTAATTTTACTTTGAAACATTCTCCTCTTCATTATTCACAGTGATAACGTTACAGACGCCACATGCAGTTTTGAAATCTTTGCTTAGTAGATGTCTCCAGTCTTATGATGCTGGAAGAGCTGCTCAGTTTGAGGCTATTCTGTAAGCAAGCAGATATCTGTTGCTGTAGAGGGCCAAGAGTGTTTCTTTTTCACAGTAAAGGAAAAGTGTGCCATTAAGTCAGTTTCGACTCCTGGCACCCACAGAGTCCTGTGGTTTTCTTTGGTAGAATACAGGAGGGGTTTACCATTGCTTCCTCCCACGTAGTATGAGATGATGCCTTTCAGCATCTTCCTATATCACTGCTGCCCGATATAGGTGTTTCCCATAGTCTGGGAAACATACCAATGGGGATTTGAACCGACAACCTTCTGCTTGTTAGTCAAGAATTTCCCCACTGTGCCACAGTACTGAGCCATAAGCAGAATAAGTGCTGTCACTTTCCCCGCTACTGTTTTGCCCAACAACTTCAAATTGAGCTTTGAGCTTTCATGATAACAAATTGAAGCTGAATCCAAGCAAGACGGAGGCGCTCATTGTGGGGGACTGGAATTTAAGGGATGCGTTAGATCTTCCTGTGCTGGATGGGGTTACACTCCCCCAGAAGGAACAGGTACGCAGCTTGGGAGTGTTCTTGGATCCAGGCCTTACCATGGTATCTCAGGTGGAGGCTATGGCCAGGAGCACTTTCTATCAGCTTCAGCTGATTTGACAGCTGCGTCCATTAGTTGAAGAGAATGATCTCAAAACAGTGGTGCATCAGCTGGTAAGCTCCAGGCTCGACTACTGCAATGCGCTCTACATGGGACTGCCTTTGTACAGAAACTTCAGTTAGTTCAAAATGCGGCAGCCAGCTTGGTCCCTGGGGTAACCCGGAGAGACCATATTATGCCTGTCTTAAAAAAACAGCTGCATTGGCTGCCGATATTTTTCTGAGCGAAATACAAAGTGATGGTTATTACCTTTAAAACTCTGAACGGCTTGGGTCCGGGCTACCTTAGAGAGTGCCTTCTTCGGTATGATCCCCATTGCTCGTTGAGGTCATCTGGAGAGGTCCGTCTCCAGTTCCCACCAGTACGTCTGGTGGTGACTTGGAACCAGGCCTTTTCTATAGCTGCTCCTGGTCTATGGAATGCACCCCCAGCAGATATCCGCAGTTTAGGCTTGCTGTCGGCCTTTAAGAGAGCCCTAAAAACTTATTTGTTTAGCCTGGCCTTCCAAGGTTTGTAAAATGTTGTTGGTTGTTTAAAAGTATTTTAATTGGTTTTAAATGGTTTTAATAGTTTTTGAATTGTTTTTAGCACTGTCTTGAATTGTGTGTTTTTATGTCTTTTTAAAAGTTGTTGTACACCTCCTAGAGCCTCTGGATGGGGCGGTTTATAAATGTAATAAATAAATAATAACTAATATATTACTGCTGCCCGATATAGTATCAGTGGGGATTTGAACCGGCAACCTTCTGCTTGTTAGTCAAGCATTTCCCTGCTGTGCCACTTAAGGTGACCAGGGGTGGGGGGGCGGTTAGGGTTGTGGATAAAAGTGCTGGACTCCTCCCTCTTTGCTCTTCCAGTACTAGCCTCCATTTTGTATCTCCGGAGATGGCTGTTTGTCTCTCTTCGGCCGTGAGCTACAACTGAAATTAAGCTGCAGGCTTTTCCACACTAGTTTGTAACCTTTTCTTTAAATTTAATTTAAATGAGAGCCAGTGTAGTGTAGTGGTTAGAGTTCTGGACTAGGACCGGGGAGACCCGAGTTCCAATCCCCATTCAGCCATGAGACTTGCTGTGTGACTCTGGGCCAGTCCCTTCTCTCTCAGCCTAACCTACTTCACAGGGTTGTTGTGAGGAGAAACCTAAGTATGTAGTACACCGCTCTGGGCTCCTTGGAGGAAGAGCGGGATATAAAATGTAAATAACAAATAATAAATCCTTGTAGTTCTTCAGTACTAAAGGACTATCTCAAGACCTCTTCTTTGCTGCTTTCTCACCAAACTGGCTTTGCTCTGCTATTTGGGGACTGAACTGACATTCCCTCCCTACACATAAATGGCAGTGAGGAGGATGAGTGCCCAGGGAGGACATTTTGTCCAAGGGCTGCCCAAATCCTGGAACTGGCACTTCCAGCAAAGTGTCTTAATAGTAGTATTCTGAAGTCACTTCATCCTCCGTGATAGCCTTGACAATGTTCAGCTTGCATCTCTTTGGCCACAGAGCCAGTACTCCAATAGAGTTCTAGCTATTCATGGATCTGAACACTTTGTCCTTCATTATTTCTGCACTAGTCAGCATGGTGCCATTCTGGCAGTGAGCCACATTTTCTTAAACACGGACAATTTTCCTTCCTGTTATGCTTCACCATCTGTTAAATAAAATAGTATTTGAACAAAAACTATCTGCATTATACTTGTGCAGTTTGATTTTCTTTCTAATCAACTGTGTAAATAGCCATTACATACACAGTATTTTACATTCCTGCATTTCCTGCTATCTTATGTATGAATAACTGAAAATACAGCAGTGTTCCCTCTAACAGGGATTCCCAGATGTTGTTAACTACAACTCCCAGAATCCCCAGCTGCAATGGCTTTTGCTTGGGGATTATGGGAGTTGCAGTCAACAACATCTGGGAGTCCCTGTTAAAGGGAACACTGGTGTACAGATCTGTACCTAGATACACTGTACACATCGTAAAAGTGTTGAACAGAACATCTGAATAGAGATGGACACAATCTACCTGAAATAGCCAACTGAATACTGTCAGTCCTTTACTTAATGGATTCCTCTACTTAGTTACCTGAAGTCACACAAGTGAGCTATTAGCAACAAGCTCCATATTCACTGATGATCAAAGTCAGGGATTCTCAACGTTGGGTCCCCAGATGTTATTGGTCTTCAGCTCCCATAATCCCCAACCAAAGGCCACTGGGGCAGGGGATTATGGGAGTTGAAGTCCAATAACATCTGGAGATCCAACGCTGAGAACCCCTGATCAAAGTCATCTGCTTCCCTGTTGAACATCATGATGATACTCCTTTGTTTTTATTGCATTTGTATCAGACTTTCCCTCCAGAGAGACCTGGGTAGCTTCCATGGAGTTCTCCCTTCTGTTCTCACAATAGCCCTTTAATGTAGAACACCTACAGAGTTTCATGGTTGAGCAGATATTTGAATCCAGGTCTCCCAAGCTCCAGTGCACCCCTCTATATGCACACCACTGGCTGTGTTTGGGGATATGTAGCATTGGCATTGTGGAAAGTGTGCCTGGTGGTTTTGCAGATCCCTTAGTGAATAGGTTCTCAAGCTATAATTCTTGGCTGGAGTTATCAATTTTCAGGCAAACACAGTGGTAATCTGGTTAACGCTATAGGTGCTTATTTCATGTGAATAAGCCTTTGTTTTATGTCCCCGTACTATAGACTTAACCAGACTTCATAGTGTGATGTATTGTTGAGGAATTTGAATCAGCTATAATGTGTTTGTGCTCTACAAATTGACCTTTGCTAGTGTGTGCATAAGACACATGTTTGGTTTAGTCCTCTTTATTTTCCCATTTATAGAGGTCCTGTGAAGCCCAAATGGAAGTACAGATAGGCACTTGGCTGATTGAAAATTACATGGTGATTTATTTGCCAGCTATTCTAAAATCTGGCATTTGGATTCAAAGTTCCAGTCTAGTTCTCTGTACAGTGAAATGTATTTGAATCTACATCACAACCTGGCTTGGCATCTTTTATGCTGATGATCTCCAACTGACTGTCAAATATGCCAAGATTTGAATTATTATCATATTTGAATGTTTGCTCTGAACACCCATGTTTGAAAAGGGGGAAGAAGTATATTACAGAATCGAATCCTTAAAACTTTGGAACAGTCATCTGGTCCAACCAGTGCTCCCTCTAACAGGGATTCCCAGATGTTGGCATCCCCAGCCAAAGGCCATTGTAGCTGGGGATTCTGGGAGTTGTAGTCAACAACAACTGGGAATCCCTGTTAGAGGGAACAGTGGATCCAACCATCAGGGCTTGTTTTTTTTTTAACCTATTCTCTGTGAGACAACTCTAGCTTTAGCTAGCATGTTGCTGTGAGTTAGGCTTCAGTAAAAGCCTGTTGTACATTATTAATAATCATATGTGAATTAGCAGCATGGGGCTAAACAAGTGCTTTTGTCAATATTCTGCAAATTTAATCAAGGCAGATAAATCTGCCGCTGAACTGTGTTTTTGCTGGATAGGAGTTTTGATGGCTTTTGGAATATATCCAGTGGAATATGTGCAATCAGCACTTCAGGTACTCCAAGTTGGTTGTTATTCCTAAACCACTGCTGAACTGCAGCTTATTATATAGTTGTCAGGATTTATATGACTTAAACCAGTTTTTAAAAATCTCTCTATATATTTCTCTTAGGCATACCTGTCGCTAATCCCATGCGTGGCAGCTCTCGCAAATGTTCACGAGCAGCTGCCGGATAGCAATGGGGACAGGCGCGAGAGAAGAAAATGGTGGTGGCAGTGGCAGCAGCGGCAGCCTGGCAGGAAAAAAGGCAGCGGCAGGCGGGCAGAGAAAACGGGAGGGGTGGGCAGAAGGCGGCAGTGGAGCCCGGGCAGGAAGAAATCAATGATGACGGGGGGCAGCTGGGGCAGGAAGCGGTGTGTGGAGGCAGGAGTGGGAAGCGGTGGGTGGGTGAGGGAAATGGTGCTGGGGGGGAGGCAAAACAGAGGCACAGATGTTCTGCACCCAGCCCAGCTAGTTTATAATATATTTATCATTGTAGTTTATAGGAGGGTCTTGGAGAGTAGCAGCTTATTACTAATGTCATTGCACTTACCACTTCCCAATTTTCCATTCACTACTTTCCAATTTTGTGTGTCTTGCTGTGATGTCACAATCCACATTGCTTTTTTAAGGTTGTAGTGAGCATTTCTGAAAATTCTACATCCCATTGGAAATAAAATTATATACATGGCAGTCCAGTCCTAGCTTTCTTTTGAAACTGATTAAAATGTTCATTTCAGCAGGGAAGCAACCTGCCTAGAGAGCAGAAGGCTGTTGGTTCGAATCCCCACTTGTGTTTCCCAGAATATGGGAAACTCTTATATTGGGCAGCAGGGATATAGGAAGGTGCTAAAAGACATCATCTCATACTGTGTGGAAGAAGGCAATGGTAAACCACTCCTGTATTTTACCAAGAAAACCACATGGCTCTGTAGTCACCAGGAGTCAACACTGGCTTGACGGCACAATCTTTCCTTTCCTTTTCATTTGAATAAATCAACTTGTTTGCTTTAGTTGAAATTTCAGTCTGTGGCCTGTGACAGTAATAGTCTCATTGAATTCCCCTTCATGGTTCTGTGTAATTAACATTTTTTGGTCTACTTTCCAAAGGGAAGACAGCTTATGAGATCTCTGTGTGTGTGTCCCAACTAACGTTTGTATTTATGGTGCAATACAAACCACATGTGCGGCATGTGGAGGTCTTGGGGATATTTGTCCCTTAGCCATCTTGAAACAAGATGGTGGCCAGTCAAGCACCACCTCTTCAGAATTTGTGTATTGACAGTCCAATACAAGTCAGATTCATAGCATAAAGGATGGAGTTCTAGGGAATCATAGCAGGCGGTCTTTTTGTTACAGATATGCCATCATGAAAACCGATGGCATTACTGTAACAGATGATGGTGTCACACATGCATTATAAGAACCTCTCCTTTATAAGTGCATTGCAGGGGAAATGGATAGACAGTCCTGATTTCCAAGAGTGGTAATAATGCTATTGAATGGATTTCATTCTAAATCCTTAATGTGACTTTGGCGTTGAGAGAAACAGAAAGTAGGCTCAGTTTATTCTACTTAAAATTAGTGTGCCTCTAGAATTCAGTACAACACCAGACAAAAAACTGTTGGTGGTATCCGAACTTCTTGGCTGGCAACCATGGCCAACCAAACTTTGTGAAACCCTGCCAAAATGGCCATGGTACTTGAGCATTTTGCATTCAGCAGATTTCAAGAGCTGAAATCAGTACTCACCCATCCTTGCAAACAAGTCCATAAAAGTTACTGCCCATAAACATTCGTACTAGTCCATCTGCCCACAATGCTTCTGTTTAATCAAACCTTGCATGCTAGCTATCTAAAAGAAAATGGCAACCACCACTCGAGTAAACAAGTTTTGTAAAGTTTCAGCTGCTTGGGGGCAGTTTTTACTTGTCACAGGTTGGTACAAGGCTGGTAATCTTGTAATTTTCTAGACATACTGGGCAACATTCAGACTAAGTGCATCATGACTAAAGCCTCATTCAGATGTTATAAAATCGCTCCACTGTAGCCATGTACAGCGGAACAAAGTGGGGAGGAAGTCCCACCCCTGCTGTGTTGATCAGGAGCACATCCTGCCACTCACACTTAGAGTGGGGCTTGTCTGAAGAGGGAAAAGCCCAATGCGTGATGGCGGGCACTTCTTTGATTTTGAGACTGGATCGATCCAGTCTCGCAATAACGGAAGCACCCGCCATCTTGCATTGGGCTTTTCCCTCTTCAGACAAGCCCCACTCTAAGTGTGAGTGGCAGGGCACGAGGGTGACTGACACAGCAAGTGTGGGACTTAACCCCTCTGTAATGGCTATAGCGAGGTGGTTTTATAGTGCCTGAATGAGGCTTAAGTCTCATTGAAATTAATAGGAGCTAAGTTTTACATTTTACTTGTCTCATTGATGTCATTAGTAATGACTTAGTCTGGATGTTGTCCATTGATTACTAGTAGAGTCTAGAAATAGGGTGTGTGTGTGTGTGTGTGTATGTACACCCACCCCCCAAAACAAAATATAGCCTTAAATAGCACCCCATGCCAGCTAACGTTGCTCCTTCAGTTTTCTAGTTATCCAGGTTCCTTTTGAAGGACCATTTTGTGTTTTCCCCGCCCCCCCAGCTCTGAATCGGAATGTCCTTGAGTGACTAGCAAATTCAGATTAGATACATTGCTTCAGAAAACACCCCCATGCGAATCCTATACATATTTACTTGGAAGTAAATCCCAATGCATCCAAACATGGAACATACAGGTATGAAGATCTGTGCATTCTGATTCTCTCTGCCCCAGTTTAAACATAATGGAAACCAGAGATTAGGTGGGGTGAGCATCTTGGGAGAGTATATGTGCCCTGTTGTGTGAATTCTCTCCAGCCCTTTTTATCTAGCCTCAGTATCCATGTGTGAATATTACTAACGCTGAATAAAAGGAGCTCAGATGTGGTCCTAACTCATGTTGAGAACTTGATTATTTTAACACAGAACACTGAACCCACGTAAAGGGGTCAATGGGAATTTGTGGGACCCTGCAGCTTGATCCAAGACAGCACCACTGTGTGCTGTCCAACTTCTAAACTGAAAATCTAAAGAACTAGTTCTTGAGAAAAGGATCTTCTCACTCAGGGTGGCCCAGGCATTTGTGTCTCAAAGCCCGGCTGCAAAATGATTTAAAAAGCTAACAAATAATTAAACAATAATAAAAACACAAAAAACATTTTTCCTGACTGCTTTTATTTTTTTAAAAAATGCAAATTTCAAATGAAAGCAAAATTAAAGATGAATGAACTTTACTTTCTGTGTACAGCATAATTTTGTACTTCAAACATTTTCTTAATTACCGTATAGCTCTATATTTAACGTGGCTTAATTGTTACTTAACAAAGGGAAGATCGTATTGGTCTAGCACACAAATTCCTTCCTTTTGTTCTCTGGAAATAGTTAAAAATAACATAATTAGCCTCTTGAAGTGTGTGTGTGTGTGTGTGTGTGTGTGTGTGTGTGTGTATAAAGATCATAATAAAAATGTATGTATTGTCTGGATGCTGTTTATTTGGGCAAGAACTGAAGATCTTTACCACACATTCTTGTTACTATTGTAAAGCTTATTATTTAAACAGTATAGCAAATTTCAGTTGAAGATTTGGCCATTGGAGAGAGGAGGAGAATTGAGCCTATTGTCAGCACTCTGTAATGATGACATTAGCACTGTTTCTTTACAGGCATGTTTCCGAATTTAAAACCAATAAACATGCTGTAAAGAGGACAGCAGTGTGGTCCTGAAACACAATTTTAAAAACCAATTACCACTAAACAGTAGATAACATGTTGTTACTGGATACAGGAAAGGATCAAATTCCTGCCTTTGCCAATTCACTGCTATTCATCCCAATCCATCTCAAAAGTTGTAAAGATAAGTATGAGGTAAAGACTGTACAGCATTTTATATGTGCATAGAAATGATTAAATTTACTTGAAGTCCCATTGAAATTAAAAGGACAAATTAAGCATGTCAAACGTGTCCTTCTAAATTCAGTAGGACTTTATTTTTATTTTTGTTTTATTTCATTTTATTTGAAACATTTAATATACCGCCCACTCCAAAGACTCTGGGCGGTGTACAAAAACATGTAAATAAGGCAACATTAAAGATTGCATTCTAAATTAAAAACTAAAAGTAGCTAACGGAAAACAAATAAAGTAAACTACAGGGCAAAAGCGAAAAAGAAAAGCCTTCAATAGAGATTTGAAGAATAGAAGATTGAATTTGAATAGAGATCAGTAAGGAAGGGGCTAGATGAATTGGAAGGGGAGAGAGTTTTGCGGGTCCTAGAACTCCGAACCTCTCGAAAATCAGGGACCGACAAAAGGGTCATCTAAGATGATCTAACAGGACGGGTTGTAACTGGGTAGGAGAGGCGGTTCTGTAGGTAAACAGGCACCAAGCCCCACAAGGATTTGAAGATAAGAACCAGGACTTTAAATTGAATTTGGAAGCGAATGGGTAACCAGTGCAGCGACTGCAGGAGAGGTGCTACCTGGTCACCCATGAGTAGGTGAGCTGCTGCATTCTGGGCACGTTAACACTCCCTTGCAGAAGGTAGTGGGCTGGCCTCTGTCATGTATTCCTAATTCTAGTCACTTGTGACCTAAAAGAAGGAAAGAACCGCTTCGTGTATTGATTTCATGCCTGGTTGCTTGAAGATATTTCTGATTCTCCGAACAGGTGATACGTTAAGTTGCTGCATACAAACCTGGCAGCCATTTTGGGCCAGTCTCTTTGTGCTTGTTCAGTATTCAGGTGACTTCTAGAGTGCCACGGTACAGGCTGTTGGGGTTTGCTCATAGTTCTACAGGTATGACACGAATCCTCATGGGCTCTTGACTACTTGAAGCGACTGGGCTTAGAGAGAATGAAACTCTGGACTTGCTGCTAAAGAGTGGACAGGTCTGTACCAAAACTGTGTAGCTGTATCCATTTGGGGCTCTAAGACGGGAACATAGGAAGCTGTGTTATACTAAGGGGTGGGTGAACCCACCTCTTCATCCAAGCTTTTTCAGCTTTTTAATTTATGTAGGTTTTAATCTGTGTTTGATTTTAAATTGTTTTAAGTTTTTGTGTATGTGTTAAACTTGTTTTTATGTTGTTGTTAACTGCCCAGAGACAAAAGCTTGGGGCGGTATACAAATTGGATAGATGGATAGAGAAGTCAGACTATTGATCCATCTAGCTCAGTATTGTCTACACGGACTGGCAGTGGCTTCTCCAAGGCTTCAGGCAGGAGTCTTTCCCAACCCTACTGGGATATGCCAGGGACTGAATCTGGGACCTTCTACCTGTAAACTAGATGCTCTGCCACTGAGCTATAGCCCCGTCCCACTTCTTGCCATCCTGCACGAAACAACTGAGCAGTCTTGGTAGAACTGCTAATACCAATACAGATAGATCTGAGTCCTAGCTTCAAATGTTGCCTCTAGCATAGACTTTCTAGGCAGTTTTTGGCAGGCTTTTCTCTCTCATTCCTCAATCCCTTCCTCTAATATGGTTTACCCTACAGCAGGGGTAGAAGCCACCTAATGGTGCCGCGGAGAAGTGACTTGATTATCAAGCCGGAGGTTGCTGGTTCAAATCCCCGCTGGTATGTTTCCCAGACTGTGGGAAACACCTATATCGGGCAGCAGCGATATAGGAAGATGCTGAAAGGCATCATCTCATACTGCACGGGAGATGGCAGTGGTAAAGCCCTCCTGTATTCTACCAAAGACAACCACAGGGCTCTGTGGTCGCCAGGAGTTGACACCAACTCGACGGCACAACTTTACTTACAGCAGGGGTGGACAGACTTGGCCCTCCACCTGTTTCTAGACTACAGCTCCCAGCAGGAGCTGTAGCTCAACAACATATGGAGGGCCAGGTTTGCCCACCCCTGCCCTACAAGGTTTCTGTGAGGGTCACTGAAGGTACTGCATCTTATGCATGTAGAGTGTTCAGTTCAAAAGTATTCAACACTTATATGGAAAGTTGGGATAAAAAGGAATAAATACAAGAGCACAGAGTATCTTTTCATGGTGCAGACTGGCTAGAAGAATATGATTCCATAGTTAAGGGAGAATGGTAACATTTTAGTGTGTGTACATTTTTGTTGAGGCTTATCTGTCCATGGGCAATGCAGGGAATATCTTCATTGCAATTCTACTTCTGGATTAATGGAAAAAAACCCTCAGTTTTCCTGGTTTAGATGCTCAGAGGGGTTCTGTTGCTTTGAAATGAGTCAGCTGATTACCAGGAAGTGTGTGCTCATATTGCTAATTAATAGTTTTGTAACAAAGGCCCCTTACAAGATTAACCCTTAGTGTCCAACAAACTACTTTGTGGTGTTATAGCTGTGCGGTAGAGTTTGTTGATTTATTAGAGAAACACCACAATAAATAGACACACACACCCCTTTTTAACATCTGTAAGTATCTCACTGAAACTCAAAATTCTTAGAACGTTGTTACCACTTTCAAATACCTGAATGGTGATCAAAATGAAAATCCATTATGGGTGTTGTTAATTGGGTGCTTGACGCCATTCTCTTACATGGGTGGTCCCTGCAAGTCTGCTGTGTGGTCAGTTTGGTTAAATGAGAAACTTAGTTGTAGTGTATATCAGGTCCTGCATCAAAGGTCAGCATTGGCAGGAGGGCCAGTATTACCCAGAGTCACGCATTGCCGTAACTTCTTCTTTTCAGTGTTTATTTTCATTTATACTTTTTTTTTTTTAACATATGCATGCAGAAAGCGGGAGCAGTGTTCCCCTGTAACAGGGATTCCCAGATATTGTTGACTGCAACTCCCATCATCCTCTGCTGCAGTAGCCTTTGTCTGGAGATTATGGGAGTTGCTGGCCTCAGCACCTGGGAATTCCTGGTGCACTGCAAAGGAGGCTTCTAGCCCCAGGCTGCCTACTGAACAGACTTGCACAATTTAGAAAGACAGCAGGACGGGTTTTTTCTTCTTTTCTCTTTTTTGCTTCCCTTAGTCCCCTTGGCAGAGTCATAGCCACGGAGGAATTCGCCAGCATTCAGGCTTAGCTTTGCCTGAATGCTACTAGTGAAGAAAGTGTAAGCTCTGAGTGCCCCCTCCCTTGAGTAATTGAGGCTGCAGCAGACTCTCCTCACCTTCTCGGGAGTTTCTGTGCCACTGGGTTTCACAAGGAGTGGGGTGTGTGTGTGTGTGTGTGTGTGTGTGTGTGTGTGTGTGTGTGTGAGATGAACCGCTATGTCGTCTTGACCTGGACCCCCCAAATTTGAAGCTGGCCCCAAGGTTTACAATGCAGTTGGTTGTTTTAGGTTTCTCTGCCCCTGTTCTTTTTAATTGATAAGAATATTTTCATTTTGCATCTTGTTTTCTAACAAGGTAAGCCCCTCTCTTTTTTGAATTCACAAATATTCTTTTCATGTTGCATCTCTTTGTGATCTTGCATCTAAACTGCCCCTTCTCATATCTTTTAACTCTTATTACACAAGTGCACACTATAGGTAAGTTTCATTTAGCATGCTGCTAAATGAAAACCATTATCCTTCACTTGGAACTTACTGTCAGTTATCATTCTTTCCACAACTTTCTCCTCTTCCCTCTCCTTCCCCCACCCCCAATCCTCTTTTCCCACTACCCTTTCCTTTTGATTCCTTGTTAGCTGTCTTCTACCCACTCAAGATTAGAGCTGTAATTCAATTAAATAAATCTCTGTTGATCAGTCACCTGGGTTTTAGTTAGTTGATCAATCAAGTTTGCACAGGAGTAAAAACAGTAGTTCTGAAACAAAAAGCATACATCATTTTATTTTTACATCATACATGTGTGACGTAGCTGGCATAAGCTTGGAAGAAACATTCTCTCCTGCAGTGAGATAAAAGTCCCTTTAAGATGGCGCTCACCCTCAATAGTTTTTATAAGTGCTAGTATTGAATGTATGTTTTTAAAAATCTGCTTCCCAAGTTAACTGGGGCACCTTTAACCAATGTCAACAAATATGTTAATAAACCAATTCAACATTATGGCCATGCTTGATGTACCGATATTCCTATCAACATGTGAGTAGTGAGCAAGCTGGGAAGAGAGTTTTAGACTAGTCTTCTTCCTGACATGCTAGTTTTCATTGAAGGACTGTACCACATGCTCCCCACCCCCAGGGAGTTGCTCAAGCGCATAGGCGTGATCTTGTGCAACTTTGACCTGGCAAGTGCAGCATGTACAGGAGAAGCATTGGGAGGCCTAGACCCATTACATCTTTGTGCAGCTTATGTACTGCAGCAGTAAACATGCTAGGCTGAGTAATACACTTGAGACTCGAAGCAGAAAGAGAGGCTGGCTCGGGCAAGTTTTATTGTAATCTGTCATAACAAAGAGTATTACAAATATGACATATATTTATATACTGCTTTTCAACAGAAGTCTCCAAAGTGGTTTACAGAGAGATATATAAGTAAAATGACTGCCTATCCCCACAGGGCTCACAGTTTAAAAAAGAAACATAAGAGAGACACCAACAGCAGCCACTGGAAGGATGCTGTGCTGGGGATTGATAGGGCCATTTGCTCTCCCCCTGCTAAATAAAGAGAACCACCACTTTAAAAAGGTGCCTCTTTGTTCAGTTAGCAGGGGACAACTGACTGTAAATGTTCATCGCACAGAAATGGAAAGCCAATAAAATGCCTTCAAAAGAAGACTAGTTGATAAAAGTTTTGGAATATGCGGAGATGGCAAAACTTACAACACTTATAAGGGATGAAAACTTGGAATGTTTCAAAGAAGATTGGGAACCTTTCTTGCTTTACTTAAAGAACTATTTTTCTAACATGGACCTTTCAGCAGGGTTTGAAATTTAGTAATTACAGCAGGTTGGGTAGGGTAAAATCGAATTGTAAGATGGAGTATATATGTTTTGTATTATTATAGCAATGGCTTATATGTATAGTTAACAAGAACCGCGCAGACTGGTAAGCGGGAAGTTAGTATTTACTTAATTAAGTGTAACTTGATTGTTAAGGTATTGTTAAAATCAATAAAATTTTAAAATGCAAAAAAAGGGGGGGGGGGAGGAAATGTTCATCTTCCCTAAGCATTCATGGAGTTTTATGTTGTTGCGGGGTGAAGACTGTTGGTACTAAGTGATAGGAAATTAAAGATGTAGAGAACTGAAGTGTGAGTCTCAACAGAACTGGAACCAGGGCTTGATGGATCACTGGAAGGCCAATCCAATGGAAGTAGTGGGTATAAGTCAGGATTTGAGCTGCGAAGTCCATCTGAAAGGTAGGGTAGCAAGAAGCAAACCAGGTAGCAAGGTAGCAAACCAGGTAGCAAGAAGGCAGAAAGGCGCACAGGTGGAGAGGAAAGTTGACAAACTGGAAGGAGTGCAGTGGGGCAGGCAGGCAAAGACATCGGAGCAAACTAGGGAGCCACACAGTCGGATCTAGAGTCTTGGCTGTTAGCCAGGTGAGGGCTCAGGCCCGACCTAGAAGCATTCATAGTTCAGCTGTATCAGGAAAAACCAATGGGCTGTTTGGACTTGGGAGAACAACACAGCTGCAAAAGAGACATTGTGCACAAAACGGCAATATCCTTGATTCTTGACATCCTTTGAGAGACTCTCCCTCAGGACTTTCTTTGGACACTTTCACCTGTTCCTTTGGTCAATATTGATAACTTTTTTTAAAAAAATTATTTTATCTTCCTCTGTTGTTTCTCTGAAGTCAAGTCAGTAGACCTGCTAAAGCCCACTTAAAAATGAGGCCATTTACTTCAAATTGTGTCTAGAATAAAGAAAATAATTCTGCCCCCTTTCCCCCTCAACTCTGCAGCCTCAGGGGTCTCCTAGTTTGGGTCTCTGTGGATCTTAACGGCATCTTTAATTGGACACGTTGTGTAGAAATGAGTTTTCTATGAATGTATCCTCTAACGTGTTTGATCCTTCCCTTCCCCAGTCCAGTATCAGATGGAAATGATGCGGAGCCTTCGCCACGTCAACATCGATCACCTTCACGTTGGCTGGTACCAGTCCACCTACTATGGCTCTTTTGTCACCCGAGCCCTCCTTGACTCCCAGTTCAGTTACCAACACGCCATTGAAGAGTCTGTCGTTCTCATTTACGGTCAGTGTGTGCTGCTTCCTGTATTATTCTCCCCCCTCCCTCCCCCACACACCCCAATATTATTACTGCTATTTTTGTCTTCGATTTCCCTTGCCTGCAAGAGCAGCCCTGGCAGGCCTTTTCCAAGTAAATACCAACCCTGTGTCTGCAGCAGCCTCAGCAGCAGCACAGTCTAGACAGGGTTTCCTTCTTTCTGTTTATTTTTCTTGCTATCAGAGCCCTGATGTGTACGTTTTGGAATGCCGGAGTAGCTGCTTCATTTTTATTCCTCCGCCTGCCCTCCCTCGTGGAAGGGGCTGGTGGAACTAGACCAGATGTCTTAAGAAACCCTGCTTGCTAGAGAGTCTGGCTCTGTACGTGACTGACCAATCATAATGTGGTTTGCCAATATTCCCCCCGCCCCCCTTTTTTATGCATCTGACAGAAGCATACAAAACCTGGACTGTTTCGTAGCACAAAGATTTTTTTCTTTTCTGCCGATTTTTTTTTTAATGGCGTTTCCTCAAGCTCTCCAGACCAGATGTTCTGTGCTGTATCAAAACCGTAGGCAATTTAACAGCTTTATAGCCTTCCCCTCCCCGAACACTCACAGTTTTGCCATATCTGGCAGGCTCGCGTATAGTTTCCAGCTGAGAAGTAAATGTAACGTCCTGAGTATCTGTCAGAAAAAATACTAATGAATACGATCAATCTTATGAGCTGCCCCAAAATTGTTTCAGTATGTTAACAATTGGATTACAGTAAAGAACAAGTTGTTAAAGTATACTTATACTGGCTGGAAACATTGCATCATCAGATCTTGATGAATTTTCCACTTGTTTCAGTCTATTTTGGTTTTCATTTTATCACTGATTGCTAAAGGTTTTACTATGTTGAATTTCACACAACACAAATGTTTTTTTTGAGTTTACTATTCCCTAAGTTTACTATTGGCAAGCCTACCTCAGCTGTTATCTTGCTGCAGATGTTAAGAACCCTTGTCCTAGAGATTAATTTTTTATTCAGAAAATTTTCCAGTCTAACAGTTGCATGTCAACATGAAAACCATATATCTTAAAAAGAACAAGAAAAAATAGAGAGCAACTGGAATCATTTACCAAAATAAATATTGTTCTAATAGAATACTGGAAGCCTGACAACCCAGGTGCAGGTCTTAGGCTAGGACCCAGGAGGTCTTTCTCTAATTGTCATTACGAAGTCCGCCATATTCTAAAACTGCATTTGATGTGGTTCTACCACTTCATATGGAAGGTGATGTTCCCATGATTGAATGCTTCTCCCATACAAAACAATTTCTTCCATGTCAGGTTTAGTAGAACATCAGGGTTAAGGTTTCTGGCCCAACATTCTCCCTGAGATGTTAGTTTGCTACATTATAGGGTTGTTTTGTATTTAGGAGCATTTAGTCATGTGAACCCCCACCTGCAGCCTGAAGTGGTACAGTCCGGATGCAGATTTACCGCCTCGGTGAATGTATGAAAGTTGCCTTCAGTTGCATTAGATCATTGGTCCATCTAGCTCAGTATTGTCTGTAGTGACTGGCAATGGCTCTCCAGGGCTTCAGTCAAGGGTCACTTCATTCATTCATTCATTCATTCATTTATTTAACATATTTTTATACCACCCAAAACTCGTGTGTGTGGGCGGTTTACAACAAAATAAAAATGGAAAGTAAAACAGTTAAAAATACAAACAAGAAATTTAAAACACAACATTTTAAAAAACAACACCCCAATATTCTAAAAGAACATTAAAACCATTAAAACAACATTAATTAAAAGCCTGGGTGAACAGATGCATCTTTAAAGACTTTTTAAAAGCTGTCAGAGATGGGGAGGCTCTTATTTCCCTAGGGAACACATTCCAAAGCCTCGGGGCAGCAACGGAGAGGGCCTTTTCTGGCCCTCCTTGAAGATGCCAGGTATTGAACCTGGGATCTTTGCATGCAAATCACGTGTTCTACCACTGTGTTGTGGCCCCACCCCCAACTAGGCTATATATCCAGTATGCCAGCTTAGCACACCATGCAGAAATCATTCCAGGGAAGAAGACTCTTGTGTGAAGGATGAACACACATTCTGAGAAAATCCAGAAATAAAGATGGATTGATAGGGCACTCAAAATGTTAGCTTCAAAGCAGCGAAGAATCCTGTAGGATCTTAGTGCTGCTTCTAATCATGTAGGCGAACCAAAAGCTGTGCAGGCTGTTGAAGCTCTGTCCACTGGAAATCCTGTTCAGCCTGACTCTTGATTTGACCAAGTGCAATGCACACACTTGACATGCCTATTCTTGCAACTATAAAATGTGGACGCTAACACAAAAGCATAGAGATTTTCAGGATGCTAAATTCTGTACAGAGTATCATATGCTATATCTGAATAGCACTCTGACAGAAATGCCCTTAGCCCTTGCCCCTGGTTATATGTACACATATGTAATATATGTTCTGTGACTGCCTTCTGTTAATGGCAAGCATGTAGACTGTATTATAGAAATCTTGACCGGCTCTTGTGTGGGCCCAATTCAAGGCTGTCGCCTTGTGAAACCCTGTCTCAGGGGCTGCCATCTCCTCACTGATTATTGAGCTCTTCTAGCAAGGTCTGAGGTAGAAGGTCTGGATACTGTGGGAGGTGAAATGAGCTGGGGAGTCTGGTGCAGTTGTGACAACATCCCTATATGGAATTCTGTCCTCAGAGGTCCCTGCATCAACGTCCTTGTCAAGTTTCACACCAGTCAAGATGTTCTTATTTTGCCAGTTTGAATCTTGAATGTTTAACCTTTGCTTAGCTTAAGCTGCTGTTGATCTGTTAATTTTTGGGACTGTTTTCGTCATGTTATATTGTTTTTAGTGTGGGGTTTGTTTTTGTTTTTTTTAAGTTAAGTGGTTATGCTGCTTTGAACCATGGACAAGCAGTTATACTTTTTAAAACAGTAATTTATATACAAGTTGTATTACTTTTGTTGTTTTTATTTGTATCCTACTATATCACATGGCTCAGATCAGTTTAAAGAAAGTTTCCCCCCCAAATATTAATTCTTCTGTCTCCAAAAGGCTCACAGGCTTTTTCAAAGTAGTGGTTTGTGGGGTGGAAGCAAATGAAATAAAAACACTGTAAATACAAAATTATTTAAAAGTAAAAGTGAGATGCCCATACCACATTTTAGATAACCAGTCCCCAAAGACATCCACAGCACAGTGCTTTTTTCTGGCAGACACTGTCCAATGCCTGTTTTGTTGCTGCCTATTGGGATAAGCTGTGCAGGAGCTCAGCTTATCCCACTCAGCACTAAATGTGAAGGTGATAGAGTCCCTATCCAGGAAACGCTAGCTTACAGGTCCTGGAATGCTCCTCAGAGTTGTGGTGCTAAATGATCTTTATCATTTAGCACCACATTTATCATCAGAGCCAGTGTGGTGTAGAGGTTAGAGTGCTGGACTAGGAGCGGGGAGACCCAAGTTCAAATCCCCATTCAGCCATAAAACGAGCTAGGTGACTCTGGGCCAGTCACGTATCTCTCAGCCTAACCTATTTCACAGGGTTGTTGTGAAAGAGAAACTCAAGTATGTAGTACACCGCTCTGGGCTCCTTGGAGGAAGAGTGGGATATAAATGTAATAATAATAATATTATAATAATCTTTAGCAAAACTATATAAGCTTTTTAAAAAACATTGTTCAATCTGAAGTGTTCATAAATACTGTGATGTTTTGTGCTTTCCTCCTGTTCTTTCTCAGATCCCATAAAAACTGCCCAAGGATATCTCTCCCTAAAGGCATACAGGCTGACACCTAAATTGATGGAAGTTTGTAAAGAGAAAGATTTCTCTCCAGAAGCGTAAGTGTGGGGGGCCATTTTGGAATGGGATACAGATAGAAGTCACATGTCACTTCCTAAAGAATCACACCAGTCTGCCTGGCTCGGACCTGGGCGGTCTGGTTCAGTTTGGGGGGGGGTACCTTTAAGAGTGGCGGGAGGGTTTACTTACCCCTCCCGCCGCTTTCCCGCTCTGTTGCCGTAATCCTAAGAGTAATTGGGGCGGCAGGATACCTCCCTGCCGCCCCTTCCCCAACGTTGCTGGGAAAACTCCCAGCGCACGTCACAGAGTCTGTGACGTGCGCGCAAAGGACTGCTGGGAGTTTTCCCAGCAACGTCAGGGAAGGGGCGGCAGGGAGGTATCCTGCCGCCCCAATTACTTTTAGGATTATGACAACAGAGCGGGAAGGGTAAGTAAACCCTCCCGCCGCTCTTAAAGGTACCCCCCCACCCCAGTGCCGGACCGCAGTTGGCGGTTCCGTGCACACCCCTAGAATGTTCTTGTGTGGAGAACTCAAACCCTGATTGGATAGGAGTTTAGTGGAGATTATTTTAGTGGAGAGGCAGCATGGTGTGGTGGTTAGAGTGCTGGACTAGGACCAGGGAGACCCGAGTTCAAATCCCCATTCAGCCATGAAACTAGCTGGGTGACTCTGGGCCAGTCACTTCTCTCTCAGCCTAACCTACTTCACAGGGTTGTTGTGAAAGAGAAACTCAAGTATGTAGTACACCGCTCTGGGCTCCTTGGAAGAAGAGCGGGATATAAATATAAAAATAATTAATAATAATAATAATAATAATAATAATAATAATAATAATAATATTTTAGCAATAGGATATTATGTATCTAGGTGCAGGGGTTAGACTAAAGCAAGAACAGCTGACTGGTAGCTCACAGCATCCAGCCTTGTAGTAGATTGCAAGCACAATGTTTTTTAGCCTGGGGGAACCAGACACCATGGCTTGTGTGTGGTTTGCTCACTTCCGAGCAGCTTTACCAGGGAGAATCCTGCTTGTGCCTCCCAAAACTGTTCCTGAGAGTTGGGGACCCTCAGTTTTTAAAGGAATAGGAAACTGCAGAGGGAAGGAGTGGGCTGTCAAAAATCGCCACTCCTCCTGCACAACAGGAAAAACTGGCGCATCTGCAGAAAGCGACTCTGGATGTCAGCCTTTCATATTCTGTTTTCATCCAGCATTTTTATGCATAGGTTGAGCTAGATCAGGGTTAGATCAGGATCATCGTTGATTCTCCAGCTGTTGTTGCACTACAGCTTCTTCATTCCTAGCTGCAATGGATTGTGGCTGAGGATGATGGGAGTTGTAGTTTAGCAACAGCTGGAAAACCAGGGTTGCCTACCACTGGGCTAGATGTTTGAAT
The DNA here is from genome assembly GCF_027244095.1 of Hemicordylus capensis. Lineage (NCBI taxonomy): Eukaryota > Metazoa > Chordata > Lepidosauria > Squamata > Cordylidae > Hemicordylus > Hemicordylus capensis. The sequence continues at coordinate 298,214,625 of NC_069660.1, read as the reverse complement.
AGATTTTCGTTTCAAAGAGAAAAATATATAAAATTTCTTGTAACAGCTTTTAGTAGAAACCCCCACCTAAACTTCCCCCCTCCACAGAAAGTGTGTGATGTAACTGCGACTTCCTGGCATCATTTACAGTGAGATGTAGCTTTTTAAATGTTCATTCTCCCTCTTAACAATGCCAGTGTCTCTTTAGTTGCTCAGACTTTTGAAAAGAATTTTATTCAAGAGGAAACCCTGTTACTACTCTACTGCTCACTGTCTAAATACATTTGGTTTCCATCTTCAAATACAAACTGATTCTTTTTACAGTCTTAAAGATAGAACCAGCACTTCATTCTCCAATCCATGAAACAAATATTTACATAGCACCCTGCCCACCTCTAACATCCAACAGACTGTCCCTTTCTTTCCTTGTCTGTGAGTTAGCCGTGGTTTTTTTTTTTTTTTTTTTAAAGAAAGGGAAAAAGCTAAGTTGATAAAAACAAGATGGCCAGCGATGAGGGAAAGAATTACTTTAGTAGCTGGAAAAGGACTTTTACTCTGAGATCTTAGGAAGGAATCAATCCACCTCTTCCAAAGAAACGTTTCTTCTTAGAGGCATCTGCCATTAGTCACCTCTTGAAGAGAATGCTGAAAAAAGAATTGAGATTAAAAAACAAACTAAAACTACTTTTGCATTCAGCTTTTACTTGATGGCCATGGCTGTAGCCCAGAGCCCAGCCAATGGTACTTAGGAACATAGGAAGCTGCTCTATTCCAAGTCAGACAATTAGTCCATCTAGCTTAGCATTGTCTGTGCAGACTGGCAGCAACTTCTCCAAGGCTGCAGGCAGGAATTGCTCTTAGCCCTCTCTTGGATATGCCAGGGAGGGAACTTGCAACCATACAAGCATGCAGGTGGTTTCCCCAGAGCGGCTCCATCCCCTCAGGGGAATATCTTGCAGTGCTCACACGTTCAGTCACCCATGTGAATGCAAACCAGGACGGACCCTGCTTAGCAAAGGGAACAGTTTATGCTTGCTACCACAAGACCAGCTCTCCACCCATGAGGTCTGTGGAATTCAATGAGACTTGAACACACTCATTCATATGCTTGGCTACAGATTATATTGCGGGCTCAGAAAAGCTCCCCCCCCCATCCAATGACTGTAGGACCTTATTGTTCCCCTTGCAGCCTGTGGCAGGGCTCTTTCTTGCTTGAGCTACTTGGGTGTGTGTGACTGAATTTACTCCTTGGCTATATCAACAGTGGCCAACCTTTCTGGCAAATGTGCCACGTGTCAAGTCCAAAGTGTAAGAGCTCCCCACTCTAATGTACATATTCAGCCGTATATGTCTTGGTTTTCCTTCTAGGGCAGGAGTAGACAACCCTGGCTCGCCAGCTGTTAGAACTACAACTCACTCACACTCTCTCACTCGCTCTCTTTGTACAGGGCACTGGCCGTGCTTCACTGTTGCTCTACATGAACAGAAAACACAGCTTTTAACACACCCAGTATACTCAGCACATTGATGGAAACGGACAGTGTTGAATAAGTTGCCTTTTTCAGGGAGCCAAAATTCCTTGAATACTGAGGGATCTGAACAACTTAGAGGAACCTTGGGCTTCCTAGAAAACATTCTGAAAATTACCACCACCGTATTCAGAGTCCAAGCCATTTTCTTTGTTTCCTCGAGCAGCTTGCAAGCTCCCAGAATAATTAAAAAAACCATTTCCAAGCTCTTTTTCTAATTTGCTGCACAAGTTTGACTGTTACCAGAATCAGAAGAGTGAAAAAAGTTAGGCTTTCCAGATTTACTTGCTGAATGTTTTTGCTAGATCCAGTTGAAATTCTTGAAGAGATAAGTGTGCCAGTTGGTGATAAGGGCTTATCTTTGCAGGTTGAAAAAAGCAAGTATTGCCTTCGAACACATGTTTGAGGAAGTACCCATCATAATCAAGAATTCCTACTTGATCAATGTTCTTCTTTGGGAGCTGGAGAAGAAGTCGGCAGTAGCAGATAGACATGAGCTGCTCAGTCTTGCAAGCAAGTAAGTGCTTCGCTTATTTCATTCTATTTTAATTTAATTTTATTTCAAAGCAAATTTGAAATAAAAATGCACTGTGGGGTTCCTAACCTCTTTCACGCTTCAAACTGAGATTTTGCCAAAAAGCATCCCTTAAGGTGGAAGATAAACATCCATTTGCTTGATCAGCTCTTTCCACCTATACTGAAAAGTATAGGTGTAGAGGGCTGGGGAAAGAGATGTTGTAATTTATTTTTTTAAAGATTGTGAGCCCTTTTTGGGACAGGGAATCATCTTATTCCTTTTTCTGTGTAGCCATAGGAAGCTGCCATATACTGAGTCAGACCATTGGTCCATCTAGTTCAGTATTGTCTACACTGACTGGCAGTGGCTTTCAAAAGTTTCAGGCAGGAGTTTCTCCCAGCCCCGAGGCTGCCAGGGAATGAACCTGGGACTTCTGCATGCAAAACCGATGCTCTAACACTGTGAACTAGGGCCCCATCCCCACTTTGACAGCTCCTGAAGCAGTATATACATAGTTGTCAATAATAATAATAAAAAAGCATAAATGTGTATAATGTTTCTCACTAACATGAGTTCAGCACAAAATTTAGAGTTCATAATGCTGTTAGCCCCAATTTCAAATTTTTGGGAAGAGAATTAAAAGCAAAGCCACTCCTCTCGGCCCTTGAGCTAGAATCCCGCTTTCTCCCTCAGTGTAGGAGGGTATCCTTTAGCGTGGGTTGTGCTGCCTCGCTGCTCCCACAGACAGGACTGCATGTCAATCAAAGTGATGTCCCATGATACACCAGGAGTAGGCACCTCCCGGTTCCTGTCCTGTCTTGCTCCCGAGAACAGGGCTTTGGAAAAGCCTCTGCATTTTCTTCTTCTTCTCCGGTTCCTCTAATAATAATAATAATAATAATAATAATAATAATAATAATAATAATAATAATAATAATAATAATTATTATTATTATTATTATTATTATTATTATTATTAATCCTTTTATTTCTGCTACCTTCCTTTTTATTCTTGCTACATCTCCTTCACTCCCTCTGATTTGATCCCCTCTCTGCTACCCATGGAGCACGCCGATCAGGCCGCGTATACAAGTCACTGCAGATGCAAGCAGCAAGAGCTGGGGAGCTCACTGTCAAGTTGAAGTGGCCCAATGACCATGGACGACCCCATCAGAAGTTTCTACTTCTGTGGGGTTTTGTCTGGTTCAATGTGGTTTAGTTTCCTCTTGTTAGAACTTCTTCTCCTCCTCTTGTGAGCTCCTTCCTTGGTATGCTGGACAGGTCTGGAACTGGGAGGTGCCTTCTCCTGGTGCATCATGGGACATTGCTTTGGTTGATATGCAGTCCTGTCTGTGGGAGCAGCTGGTGCGTGAGCGGGGGTGGGGGGGGAGAGAAGAAAAAGAAAAGAAAACCCTATTCGGATTCAACAATATATCAAAACGTCAAAGGATCCAAATACTGTATGTGAATGTTTTAATATAATTATAGTTGTAAAACTATACAGGTGAAACTCGGAAAATTAGAATATCGTGCAAAAGTCCATTAATTTCAGTAATGCAAATTAAAAGGTGAAACTGATATATGAGACAGACGCATTACATGCAAAGCGAGATAAGTCAAGCCTTAATTGGTTATAATTGTGATGATCATGGCGTACAGCTCATGAAAACCCCAAATCCACAATCTCAGAAAATTAGAATATTACATGGAACCAAGAAGACAAGGATTGAAGAATAGAACAATATCGGACCTCTGAAAAGTATAAGCATGCAAATGTATTCAGTATTTGGTTTGGGCCCCTTTTGCAGCAATTACTGCCTCAGTGCGGCGTGGCATGGATGCTATCAGCCTGTGGCACTGATGAGGTATTATGGAAGACCAGGATGCTTCATTAGTGGCCTTCAGCAATTCTGCATTGTTTGGTCTCATGTCTCTCATCCTTCTCTTGGCAATGCCCCATAGATTCTCTATGGGGTCAGGTCAGGCGAGTTTGCTGGCCAATCAAGCACAGTACACTGTATACTTTTCAGAGGTCCGATATTGTTCTGTTCTACAATCCTTGTCTTCTTGGTTCCATGTAATATTCTAATTTTCTGAGATTGTGGATTTGGGGTTTTCATGAGCTGTACGCCATGATCATCACAATTATAACCAATTAAGGCTTGACTTATCTCGCTTTGCATGTAATGCGTCTGTCTCATATATCAGTTTCTCCTTTTAATTTGCATTACTGAAATTAATGGACTTTTGCACGATATTCTAATTTTCCGAGTTTCACCTGTATGGTTGAAACCTATCCATACATCAAATATAATAAATCAAAATCAATAAAATATATGGTATCTATATCGCAAAGTTTGTGAAAGATGATCAGTAAGATCTCATTTAAAATAGTTTTATGAATCCGACTAAAAAGATTAAATCCAATAATTCATTTCCAAATTGTTGTTAATGAATAGGAGAAGTATAGATAAATATTCCCATGTGGTCGCAGTGTCGCATTTTGATTGAAAGATGAAATGTCAGATCATAGTATTGCCAATATCTGATCGTCTTGAAATTTTGCCAAATGCATTTTGACTAGACCAAGTAGTCTTCACTGGCAATCATGTGAAAGAGTCTTACTTCTACTAGTAGTCTCCAGTCCCACCATGGGGATTAAACTGGCACTAGTTTATCTCTTCAGCTGAAGGGAGAAACTCTTCACCAGTGTGGCAGAAACTTGTGTGGCAGCACAACCCACTCTAACGAATAGCCTCTGTACATTGAGGAGAAAGGACCCTTCACGGTAGGTCTACCAATGTTCCTTTCTCCAAGACAGTTTCTTCTCATGCACTTCTATCATCCTCAACATATTTTTTTAATGTTGTTAATTATTTAAATTTCCATCCTGCCTACTTCTGTAACAACTCTAAGAATGGTGTAAGAATGGCCTTGGCGTCCTTTGGAATTGTTTCTCAGTTTTCCAAGGCGTGCTTATTGAGTTAGTGGTGTGCACATTACTGGCGCACAACCAATGTGAACTTGTGAAGCCATCTCTTCTGCAAGGGAGAGGGTGGGGGAGAGTCCTTGTGTATACGTTTCAGTTCACAGTTTCTAATGCCAGAGATCTTGCCAACTAGAGTGGTGTGGGCAGGCTTAAAGTTTCCAATAACCCGTGTGTGTGTGTGTGTGTGTGTGTACATGTACTAGAGCAGGCCTGCTCAACTTAGGCCCCTCAGCTGTTTTTGGACTACAGCTCCCTTAATTCTCAGCCACAGCAGCCAATAGCCAGGAATTACAGGAATTGTAGACCAACATCTGCAGGAGGGCCGAAGTTGAGCAGGCCTGTACTAGAGCCTTGGGAACTAACAGTATAAAATAGTAGCTTCAGGAGGTGAACCAGTCCTGCAAAACTACAGCTTGTCCAAAATTTTAGGTTGACAGAATAAGGGATTTTAACATCAAAACCCATGAATGACAGGAGCTGCAGGACAGGAGGAAAGCTGGAAAGCTAACTGGGCAAAGAGGCACCTTTTGAACATGGTGATTCTCTTTATTTAGCAGGGGGAGTATAACTGGCCCTATCCACCCCCAGCACAGTACTTCCAGTGACTGTTGCTGGTGTCTGTCTTATGTTTCTTTTAGATTGTGAGCCCTTTGGGGACAGGGACCCATCTTATTTGTTTATTTCTCTATGTGGTCCGCTTTGTAATCTTTTGTTGAAAAGCACTATATAAATATTTTGTTGTTGAAGAAGAAACTAGAGAGAAACTAATGGCGGAGAAAGTAAAAGTGACCCACATCACTCAAAGAGCACGATCAAAAATGGCATGCCCGCACTCAGCCAGCCAGTCAGGTTTGCAACATTGGCTGAAAGGGGGAGACAGGAGAAGCAAGCCCAAACTCCTGGAAAGCTACTTCAGATAAGCCTGTGAGCTCGCACGCAACACAGTGTCTGCCTCTGAACCCAATCAGATTTTCCATTGTAATCCTCTTGTTCTTGTAGTTCTCCTAGAAATAGGATTCAGGACAATTTTGCGATGAGAGATCTTCACAAAACTATAGGAATCTGGTGTGACACACATTCCAAGCAATCCAGTTTCTGTCAGTGTCTTTTTATTGCTAGGAGAGAGCGTAAGTCTGAGTCTTGAGCTCTTTGGAGAACTTTGGGGGGAAACGCTCCTGTAGCTAATATCTGCTTATCACTCAGTCTCCTTTGACATCTGTTAATGCTGCCTTTTCACATTTTATTATTTGCTTTCATTTCGAGGGAGAGATGTGAGCCATGCAAGTTTTAACAGCAGCATCCCAGCATAAAATCCTGCTCTGGCAAACAGACCCCCGAGCAAATCGTATGGAATGATGTTCCCTAGCCAGACATCTTTCTCAGCAATGCTGTCTACAGAATAATTGGTGCTTGTGAGAACCACAGTGTCATAAGTAGCCTCCACTTCTTTCTCTGTAGAACAGAGGCTCTTTGATATATATTCTTAGATGCACTCATTACTTTGACAGTCATCATTAATAACAATATTAATTACAGTAAATTAGTTTTAAAAGAACAAATTCTTACCCACAGGCTTGCATTTTTAAAAAAATACACAGGAACATAGGAATCTGCCAAAAACGAGTCAGACCATTGCTCCATCTAGTTCAGTATTGTCTACACTGACTGGCAGCAGCTTCTCCAAGGTTTCATGCAGGATTTCCCCCCAGCCCTACCTGGAGATGCCAGGGATTGCATCTGGGACCTTCTGCATGCCCCGAGCCACAGCCCCACCTGGGGAATAGCCTACATCAGACCGTGCTCACGGGTAGTCATCAATCCAAATGCAAACCCATGCAGACTCTGTTTAGCAAAGAGGACCATTTGTGCTCCCTACTGCAAGATCGGCTCTCCTCCCCATAACGCAGGGCTGGGGAAAGGGACATAAGAGGAGCTTAATGCATAATAAATAGTGATGGAAGTCCTGTGGGGCAGGAGAGGTTGAGGCTTTTAAAGAAGTTTTTTGCTTCTCTCCCAGGGAGTAGAACATTTGCTAGAAAATCAGTTGTTGGATTAAGTAATGTCACAAATTCTCAAGTGGTTGGACAGGAAATTACTTTTAAACACAAATATCCGGTGGTAGGAGACAATGAGGAGCAGTCTTAGCTACTTAATGTATACCTTGCATTATAAATTACACAAACAGCTTTCTGCCCCCAGTGCTGCTTGCAGGACCCAGGGCACAATCCAACCAAGGGAAATACTTTTAGGTCTCGGTCATTTCAGTTGGAGAAGGTTGAGCATTTGCTTAGCTCTTCGGTTGAAATTAATGGGATGTAGATGAACTTCACTTTGGCTGGATCGTGAATTAGTGAGGTTGGGCTATTATCATGCCCTGATTGTCGGCTTATTTAAAAATACTCAGCTGGCTACTTGTGGAAGCAGGTTGCTGAACTAGATAGGCCTGTGATGTGATCCAGGAGGGCTGCTCTTAGGTATCGATGAAATGGGTTGATTTTTTGGTATCCCTTGAGGGCACATACAGTACAAGTTGAGTATCCCTGATCCCGACATCCGAAATCTGGAATGCTCCAAAATCTGGAAACCACCACGGCGTGTGCCTGCAGCACCGACAAAACATTATTTTCACATGAAAACTGAATTTCATCTCCACCTAAAATGCCGTGTTTGAGTCTAACATGACCAGCAACGTTATTGCATTGCAAGTTTTCTCACAATTAGTTTTCATTATATTTACAGCTACCTGTAGTTATTGTAAATTCAATGCTTATTTGTTTTTATAATTTAAATAAAACCTAAAAACCTCGTGCTTAGACTTAGTTCCCATGCCCAAGATATCTCATTACAGTATGCAAATATTCCAAAATCCGGAAAAGTCCAAAATCTGGAACACTTCTGGTTCCAAGCAGTTCGGATAAGGGATACTCACCCTGTATTGTGAAGGGTCCAGTCTAGGACTTCACTTAAGTCAGACTCTCTAGAGCAGAGATTTATTTTTATGGCACAACGTATTGTGGCTGGGAATGATGGGAGTCGTAGTTCAGCAACAGCTGGAGAACCAAGGTTGCCTACCCCTGCCCTGGAGCCCAGCTTGGGAACCTGATTCCAGGGCTGCCTTGGCATGTGTGAAGTGGTAGTGTCTTCAAGCATATGCAATTGGAAAGCTATCATGGAAAAGACTTTATAATATTGCCAGGACAGGCAGTGGTCCATTGATGCAATCAGAGCTGCCTCAAGGCTGAGCGCCTTCAGAGTAGTTGTCATGACAGCATGATGGGCAGGACAGCACATGAGGAGGGAGATCAGGAAGCCATTTTTGCTTTTCTCCACCCCCTGCAAAAGCGCTGTCTGCGGCTAGAAATGGTCCGTGAAGACTGCCCATTGCTTTTGCAGGGAAGGGGAGAGAAGTGAAAATCACTTTCTGATCTCCCTCCTCACACTCTACTCAACCTATCAAGCCTTCAGGGCAATTATTCTTCTCTCCCTGCCTTGAAGTAGCTCTCACTGTGTCAACCGATCACTGGGGATGGGGCCACAGCTCCGGGATGGAGCATCTGCGTAGCATGTGGAAGGTCCCAGATTCAAACCCCAGGGTGTCTAGGTAGGGCTGAGAAAAATTCCAGCCTGAAGCCCTGGAGAGCTGCTGCCAGTCAATACCAAGCTAGGTGGACCAGTGCTATGACTCGGTGCCCTTCATGTTGGCCACTGTGAATAACAAAGCACATGGCTTAAGGTTTCTGAGAGCCTCCATCTCTGTTGTGTCTGTGTAAATTTGCAGGGGAGAGGGGAGGTGGCCTTGAGAACAAGACATTGACAGATGGAGTTCAGGCAATTATACTAAAGAACTTTCTGTTTTGAGCAAGAGCTGGTCTCTTAAATGATCTTGAAGTGTATTTAAACGTTGCTGTCAGGGAAGGATTAACTAAATTATTATAGAAGCAAAATACTGTCAAGTTGTCACTGTTGCAACTCTACATCAGACTGCCTCTCTGTGCATTTCAGTAATCACCTTGGAAAGAGCCTGCAGCTCTTGATGGACAGAGTGGATGAGATGAGCCAGGATATTGTGAAGCACAACACCTACCTGAGGAACACCAGCAAGCAGCAGCAGCAGAAACATCAGGTTGGTTTTTAGTGGAGGGCTGAATCGCATCCCTTTGGGGTAAAACACCACATTATGTGGCTTCTGTAATAGGTTGCAAATTGCACGATCTTTGCATCCCCTAAATATACAGCCCTGTTGAGAAAACTAATCTAAATCTGCAGGGGCAAGTTTATGAGAGAGATTTTAGAGATGGAAAAACTGATTTGAAGTGGTGTGTGTGTGTGTTTCTGTGTGTGAGATATCCAGGATTTTCACCCATCATTTCTTGCTTAGCTTATAATTGCTGTAGATGTAGCTCTTTGCATGGCTCTGCACAGTAAGGCTCTTACATGTCTGTATGAGGCTCATACAGTTGTTCTGTTCATTATTTTTTTATAGAACCGTTGTGTGCAAGATCATGCAATTTTGATAGGTAATGCTCCTACTCTGCAAAATATAGGAGTAAAATGACCTCCTCATGCTTTTTCTGTCCCTCCTCTCCTTTTCTGCTTTAATTAATTAAGTTCTGTGATACAGAACTTTAATCTCTTATTTGCTAACGTGTTCTAAATCTGGATGCGTTTTGCTTCTGCTATCAAGCAGTAAAATGTCACCAGACATTTCTTTGCTCAGCAACCAGAGGAGCTTAAGAAATCCTGCGACTCTGGATTTTAAAAGATTTGCCATTTTAAGTAAGATGAGCACATTCTGTGAGCACAGGCACTCTTCCTATTTTATAACATGATTCACTCCTTGTAATCTTGCATCCCTTGCTCTCCTAGATAATTTGTAAGAAGTTACTGTTCCTTTTAAAGATGAAGATTATTCAGAACAACCGTTATACCTGCTGCTTTGTATTGCTTGCTGCCAACTATTCTTCTTTTGCATCTGAAGGAAGTTGTCACCTTCAAAGGTGTATGATGTCTTGAAAATTAATCTGAAAGGCACTACTGGATTTTTGCTTTACGTAACTAAAAACCAGCACACTTGCTCACTCCACCCCAGACTGGTGCCATACCATTCACTTCCCCTCTTTTCCCCTCTCCAACCTCATGGATCCTGTGTGTATCTTGGCAGACATTGTGTGGTAGCTTCTTCTTTCTGACAATATTGATCAGTGTCTCTCCTCTCCTCCCAATGTTAGTCTCAATGCTCCATCTTCTGACCCCACATTTTATTCTATGAGTGCAACCCCTTCCCCCACCCCACCCCCGCCGCCATGAATTCAAGTTCCATGATGGAGACGAACCACTTCCAAAAAGTCTGGAGAGCCTTGTAGTACCCAGTTTCATTCCAGAAAATTTGATGGGCCTGGAATTCTCATCAAAATGTCTGCCCAACTTCCTGGAAACCATTTTGAATTCAGGAAATCTGAGTTCTGTCTTTTTAATATTGCCTTTTAAAGTCCAAAGCTTATATGCCAAAGCCAAGCTTTCTTGGCTTTGGCCAATAATTTCCAGAGGATTGTGATTTGGGCATGGCAGTTGTGGAGGCTTCTGGGGCACATTAGGCCTCTTTGTATCTATACTGCCTCAGGTTAACATATTTTGCATGTTTCAGACCCAATCTACAATATTTGTGGGTTTTGTAAAAATATGGCCTTCTAGTAGGTGATGCTCTCTTCCCAGTGGTAGATACTTGAAAATTTGTTTATAGCTACAGTCATGGAAAAAGCAGCAACATGCCTGATTCTCTGTCTCTGGAATTGCCCAGATGTCTTTTGAACTGTGCTGGATTCTGATAAGCTCCAAGTCCACCAATCCATACTATCTATCTTTCTATTTATTTGTTCTGCAGATTTAGGCCATTTTCTCTTTATTTATCTTCAGTCTCTAGTCATTTCTTTTCTTTTGGACAACTGAAGGTATGTTGATCATATTGTTTCTGCTGCTGTAGATACATGGACATCTCCAGGAAGGCCTGTGTCCAGACTCACAAACACACACACACACACACCCTGGCACTCAGCTCCACCTGTGGCAGTGGGGGGCTCACAAGCAGCACAGGCTTTGCACGCGGCAAGCGGGTGGAGGTGGAGGCAGGTTGGCTGCAGTGGTGGCAGCAGCAGGACAGTCAGATGGCCAGAGGGGAGAGATGGCAGCGAAGGGGCCCATGTTCCAGGGACACACAAACACGGTATCTCTGCCCTGTGTAGACAGATCATTTGTGTGGGCAGGGCAGGATTAGAATTGCCTTTTAAAAAAATATTCTATGTCCCTGTTCTCCCCACCTCATTTAAAAAAAATTAAAATAAATAAATAAATAAATCACATGTTGAAGCCAAACAGTAAATTATGTAAATTGCCTGGTGCACAGAAATGCAGAATTGGCATTGAATGTTTTGAAAGCTGGGTAAACATGCAGTTTTCCTACGTTTTTCCAATTAATTGGGAGCTTTCCCTTTGGATCAGATAGCCTACAGCAGTGTGTTTGTTCCTCTACTTCCCAGTATCAGCAGAGACGTCAGCAAGAAAACTTGCAGCGTCAAAGCAGAGGAGAGCCGCCTCTCCCTGAAGAGGACATGAACAAATTGTTCAAGCCACCGCAGCCTCCTGCCAGGATGGACTCTCTGTTGATTGCAGGTAAGCATTCAGAAAAAGCTTCCCTCCCTGTGGGTCCGCTCTTTTATTTTTCCATGTGGTTTTGGAATAAAAAGGGGCACTCTGGTATGATATGAAGGCCAGCTGATCTCCCATCCAGGCACTGGCCAGACCCAGATCTTTTCTGCTTTGGTAAAGCTGTCATCTTCAGACCATACTCTGGACTAGAGAATTGAATTTTAATCACAAAATGCAGCTCTCAGGTTTCTGCATGATTCTGAAATCTGGTTCTCCCCATGAGAACAGCCCTGCAGAATCAGGCCCAAGTTCTACCTAGTCCAGCATCCTGTTTCACACAGTGAACCAACAGATGCCTCTGGGGAGCCCACAGGCAAGAGGTGAGGGCATGCCCTCTCTCCTGCTGTTGCTCCCCTGCAACTGGTATTGAGAGGCATCGTGTCTCTCAGGCTGGAGGCAGCCTATAGCCTATAAGACTCGTAGCAATTGATAGACTTGTCTTCCACGAATTTGTCTAGGCCCTGCTTAAAGTCACCCAAGCTGGTGGCCATCACCACATCCCGTGGCAGAGAATTCCATTGATTTATTATGTGCTTTGTGAAGGACTTCCTCTGACAGTCCTAAATTTCCTGGTAATTAGTTTCATAAGATAACCCTGTAAACCGATTTTTGCTGTAAACCGCCTTGGGATTGCTTTAATGAAAGGCGGTATATAAACTTAACAATAAATAAATAAACCCTGGTTCTTCTTTTAAGAGCGGGAGAAAAATTTCTCTCTGTCCACTCTCTCTACTCCATGCATAATTTTATACACCTCTATCATGTCTCCCTGTAGTTGCCTCTTCTCCAAACTAAAAAGTCCCAGATGCTGTAGCCTAGGATCCCAAGGAAGGTGCTCCAGGCCCCTGATCATCTTGGTTGCCCTCTTTTGCACCTTCTCCAGTGCTGTGTAATCCAGTTCGTGGGATACATAGCTGTTCTAATAATAGTAGTTTCTTAGGTTCCCTAGATAGCTGACCGCATAGCGTTCTGGATTTAAAGCTGCTTAGTAAAAGCAGCTCCTTTGTCCAAGGGAACTGAAGTAAAGAATGAGAGGGCATTTTTTTCTCAGTATTTTTGCACTTGGATAAAGGCACAAAAACCAAGACGCAAGGCTGGGTTAGTGAAACAATAATTATCTATAAGAATGGCTCACACTCCTCCTCTTGGGCAGGGAAAAGGGCCTGTTGCCATTAATTAAACTAATGTTTGAAAGATACAATAAAATGCACTTTGGGCAGCTTACACGTCACAGCATTAAGTAAGGTCCTTGTAAGTTACAAGCGAGAGCCAGCATGGTGGTGTGCTTAGAGTGGACTAGGACCGGGGAGACTTGAGCTCAAATCTCCACTCAGCTATGAAACTCTCTTGGTGACTCTGGGCCAATCACTTGTCTCTCACCCTAACCTACCTCACAGGGTTGTTGCAGATAAGTATAACCATGTACACTACTCTGGGCTCCTCAGAGGAAAAGCAGGATAATAATGTAGCACAGGGTTTCTTAACCTTGGGCCCCCAGATGATGTTGGATTACAACTCCCAGAATCCCCAGCCACAAAGGCCATGTCTGGGGATTCTGGGAGTTGTAGTCGAACACCATCTGGGGGCCCAAGGTTAAGAAACCCTGATGTAGCAAATAAATAGTCAGCCACTGGTTCCCAGCAAGTGCACCCTCCTGGCACAGATTGGAGACGCCATGCCTAGCGTGTTGTCCAAACCCGCCAATGTCGGGTGCTCTGGCCACATGTCCCTCTGGGAATCCAACATCTGTAACCAACCCCAGATGTGTGGGTGGGGCATCCAGCACAGGTGGGGCCAGAACGTGTGGCTCGCACTCGGAACACGCGCTTGCCAGGAACCAGTGGTTGGTGGCACCATACTTACTGCCCTCTGTCTTCAGTTGGCTCAGGAGCAGGTGGTAAAGTAGCCAGCGTGGTGTAGTGGTTAGAGCACTGGACAAGGACCGGGGAGACCCGAGTACAAATTCCCATTCAGCTATGAAACTAGCTGGGTGACTCTGGGCCAGTCACTTCTCTCTCAGCCTAGCCTACTTAACAGGGTTGTTGTGAGGAGAAACTTAAGTATGTAGTACACCGCTCTGGGCTCCTTGGAGGAAGAGTGGGATTAAAAAATGTAAAAATAAATAAATAAATAAATAAATAAATAAATAAAGTAGCACAGATTGATAACAAAATTTGGAATGAGTTTTAGCTTGTACTGAAAGCTGTTACTTAAATGAGCTCTACAAGCAGGACACACGGTAACGGTTTTATAGCACAGTTGTATAGTTTGGATCCTGTTTGGCTGGCTCTGAATGGGTATGGTTTGAATTGTGGTAATGAGTTCTTCTAACAGCACAAAGCTTGTTAAAGGAAAAAACACTCTAGTGAAGAGTTTTCACTTTTCCAATTACATTTCAGTCTTTGTTTTGGTGGGTTATAGTTTGTCCATCTTCTCACGTTGGGAAAAGCAACAGCCGATTACGCTCCCAACAGCCTTCAGCCAAAATGTTTTCCTTTTTAGCAGAGTCAGGAAAAGAACTGACAGTGTTCACTATTTTAATTCACGCAGAATTAAGTTGGGGATCAAAGCTAAAACTTGGCTGGTTTTGCCTGTAAGGCATTTAAAAACATTTTTTTAAGTAGAGCATTAAATTGAAAGTGTATTGGTCTGCTAAGCAGTTTTTAATTTTAATAATCTGGCTTTGTCTTCTTGCTCTTGCAAATGAACAAGGGAAACAAATTGTAGTAATAGAGGCTGTCCAGAAAATGGGGTGATGGAGACACTTCTTTTGATTTTGTACAGCACTGCAGACAAAGCCTTCACAGCCTGCTGGTGTGAGAAATTGCTAATAATATGAGATAGCTAACAAAAATTTGACCCACAAAATATCAACTGGAAGAGGCAAGCAGTGTTGCCAGACCCACAGCAGAAGAGATTCAGTGTGAATGTGGACCTTCATAGCTTTCCAGAAATTCCTGCGCCATTTTATATAATTTAGTATCCTGCACAGTCTTGTGTGTATATTCCTCGCAGGGTTTTGTCTGAAACAGTATTACTAGCAAATTTCTTGTTGTCTTTGAACCATTTACAAAACAGTTATGGGCCACGTAGGCCAACAAAAAGATACATATCACTCGGCTGCCCTTGCTCTAATTCTCCATAACCCACAACGGCCCATTTATAAAGATGGGAGGAGGGGAAGGAAGAAGAGAGAGACACATGGAAGTAAAGTTCTTGAAGTGAGACTAGGATTCCTTTTAAGACAAAGTAACTTCATGCTGATGTAATCCATGGCCTTGAAAGTAAAATCATGCATAAAAATTAAACCACTCCAAAGCAAATATGTAAATGAATAAATGAAATGTGGTGTTATTAATGACTGGATGTACAAAAAGCCTTATGGGTCTTATACCTGCAGCAATGCTGCGAATTAAGTGCTTGTTTTACGACTGAAAACAGATTTGCCTGAAGTGAGTCTATGACTCACCATCTGTGTGTGTGGTTCCAAATTAGGATTCCCTTGACCCCAGTCTAAAATGCTAGACTTGCTAGCTAGCCATGGCTGTCCTTTTGGTGCTGTTATCTCTGTCCTCCTGTCAAGTTGGATGGGCAGGGAAGGTTGGGAAATTCATTCCTTTCTCCATCCTTACCCCCTCTGCCCTTGAACCAAAGAAAGAAGCCACGTCAAGCCTGCTTTTCCAAAGCCTGTCCTGCCCATGTTTCTCCAAGCCAAACTCAGTATTCAGAGCCCAAGGAGGAGGTAAGGAATGCTTCTTCTTTGCCTCCTGACTCAAAAGCTGGGTGGCTGGAGGTTTAACCTTTCCCTCTGGTTTAGTGTCTGGAGTGAGCAGCAGATTTTGCCCTTCTCAGCTGTACCTCAGACTACAACCTGTTTACTTTGTCTCATAACACTCAGGGGAACTCAAACCCTATAGCCCTGATTTGAGTTCTCTTGGCCATGCTAGACTGTGACAGAATACAATGGATGGATATTTTTGAATGGAAACCTCGGCCTTGTTCCCTAGAGCAAAGAATTAACTTTTGTTTTCTCCTCCATGCTGTCTCCTTTTATTTGCAGGTCAAATTAACACATACAGCCAGAACATCAAGGAATTCACTGCACAGAACCTGGGCAAGCTCTTCATGGCTCAGGCACTTCAAGAGCACAATAACTAGCGTAGAAGATGAAGTTCTTGAAATCTCCTATACATCCAAGAGTTGCTCAGGATCTTTTTTTTTTTTTTTTTTTGCTAAAGATGCGTTTCCATGGCTCATTGCAAGATGAACAGTGAACTTGACACTCATGTGTGCTGGTAAAATGCCTAAAGAGAAAAATAAAGACCAATTTTAAACTTTTAGCATGTGTTTATTGATGGCTAGACTACTGTTTCCAGATTTCTGTATGCCATAGATTTTAAACTCACACCCTAGTGCGAGTCTTCACTCTTTACGGAGAGTCTTCACTCTGTACAAAGACTTTAAACTAACCATCTCAATAAGAAAACCCTTTTCTGCATGCAAGGACAAAAGTGAGTTACACAAAGTGCACATCTTGGTCTGGTCCACGTATAAACTGTTGGTCTTGCATGTTATAGATCCTTCTGGTAGTACAGAGGCTGACATCAGCCATTTCCTGGTGGTTAGCATTCACACATTTTTAAAAAATGTGAAGAAGCTAAATAATGTCATACGCAGATTTGAGAATCCCCACTTAAGCAAGCCCCTTCACCACACTTGTTAAGGCAATACAATTCTAGAGGCTGCATTCAGAGATCCCCCCCACCACCCTGATGCAGGGAAAACAGGAGGGTTGTTGGAGAATTTGAATGAATCGCCCTTTGATATTTTGTCTGGGTGTAAGCACATCCTTAAATTCCTCAATGAAAAATAAGCCTGTCCCCCTCCAAAAGAAAACAGTTTACATTCAGATTATTTTGGAGGGGGGGCAAACTTATTTTACACGGGGGAACTTAAGGATATGTTTACTCTCAGCCCAAAATGTCAAAAGGGAATCAGTTAAAATTTTCCTGAAAAGGACAGCCCTACACATTGGAGTTGGGGGGCAGGCAGGGGTAACAGCCATTCAAGGAGACAAAAGTTATGAGAGTGTAGAACCCAGGGGTCAGAATGGAAGCTTGCTTTTTGCACCTCCCTTCCCCACTACTAACTTTAGAGATCTTTCACATTATGTAAATATATATGCAAATTGTTTTGAAACCTCAGGCAACCTGGCAAAGTGTCAAAGCCAGGCCATGGTATTTCAAAGTACAGAGTACTCTTGGGTGAATTGTTTCCACAGTATGCTTATCTAAACTCTCGAATCTGATGGAATATACTGTTACACTGCACAATACACCACTATTCTGACTGCCACATTCTGCAGAAATTGCATCCAGAAACCTTGAGCTAAACTGTTATATCTTTGGCAAGGAATTAAAGCTTTTATAGTAGAAAACAAGGGGGCTAAAGAACTCTCACCAACACAAGAGTGATGAGTGTGGTCTTCTGGGCTGCAGAAAATAGTACAGAAGGCTGCCTTACCTGTTGAGCCTCAAATCAGTGTTTGGAACAAAATCTTAACACCTACAATCAACACTAATCTAAAGATCTGTGTCTTTAATGCCTGTATCAGAGCTGATTTTGACTGTTAACAGCATATTGGCTTTGCTCCTGAGGTTCTCTTTCAGAAAACCTACAAAAAGCATATGGCAAGCCTTGGGAAACGGATGTGAAATTGGCATGTTGCCAACCATTCACAACTTGGCCTGTAGAGCTTTCAGTCCATATCAATGCAAAGTAACATCTGAGGTAGCCCTTAGTGTGAAGTGATAAAGGGATTGAGAGTAAACAAGCATGTGGAATCGTAGAGTTTGCAGGGACCCTGTAGGCCTCTTGCTTGTTTCAGGACCAGAGTTAGACCATCTCCCACAAATGGTTGTCCAGCTTCTGTTGGAAGCTCTCCAGCTAGGGTGAGCCCACCCCAACCCCTAGGCAATTGGTTTCTTTTAAGAAGTTTATCCTAATGTTAAACTTAAATTTACGCTCCTGTAACTTAAGCCTGTTAGATTTAGTTTTTCCATATGAGGAAATAGAGACCAAGTCCTTGCCCTCTCCTTAGTGACAGCCCTTCAGATATCTGCAGAGTGCTATCAAGTTGCCTGTTCTCTCTTCTCCAGGCGAAACACAACTAGTTAGGAACATAGGAAGCTGCCATATTCTGAGTCACATACCCTTGGTCTTTCTAGTGATGTATCGTCTACACTGACTGGCAACAGCTCTCCAAGGGTTCAGGCAGGAGTTTTTCTCAACCCTACCTGGAGATGTTGCCAGGATTTGAATTTGGGAGCTTCTGCATGCAAAGTAGATGCTATACCACTGAGCTTCAGCTCCATCCCCTAGGGAATATCTGACAGCAGACAACACTCGTGCATAGTCTTTAACCATCCTGACTAAATTACTAGGGAAGTCCTATTGAAATGTTGTAGTCCTTTGGAATAACTCCTGAGTAGTACTACTGACAGTCATCCTAAGTGGCACGGTGGGGAAATGCTTGACTAACAAGAAGGTTGCCAGTTTGAATCCCCGCTGGTACTATATTGGGCAGCAGCGATATAGGAAGGTGCTGAAAGGCATCATTTCAAACTGCATGGGAAGAGGCAATGGTAAATCTCTCCTGTATCCTACCAAAGAAAACCACAGGGTTCTCTGGGCGCCAGGAGTCAAAATAGACTTGATGGCACACTGCCTTTTGTACTACTGAAGCCACCTCATGGTGCAGCGGGGAAATGGCTTGACTACCAAGCCAGAGGTTGCCGGTTCAAATCCCCGATGGTATGTTTCCCAGACAATCACAGGGCTCTGTAGTTGCCAGGAGTCAACACCAAGTCGACGACACACTTGACCTTGACCTTTTTAGTACTACTGAGAAACTTTATCTGGTCGCCAGCCACCATGTGTCTCCTGGTTAAGTATTCAAAATCATAACAGTATCTGTACAAGTCAGTGTTAAATAGAGGATTGTTGTTCTGATGCAGCATATTCCTTACAATGTAAGGCTACAACATTTTGGGCTTAGTTTAGAAATGACCAGGCTAAAACTATCATACTTGGGACACATGCAAAACCCCAGCTCTTTTGAGAAGTCCATAATGCTGGGAAAGTTGAAGGAAAGAGGAGGAGAGGACGACCAGCAGCAAGGTGGATGGACTTGATTACAACAGCAATGAATGCACCACTGAGAGACCTTAAAGGCCACGTTGAAGACAGATTATCCCGGAGAGAATCTATCTATGTGGTCGCTAAGAGTCGACACTGCCTTAATGGCACTTCATCAGTTTAGAAAAAAAGACTAAGGGATGGCAATGTTGAGGTTTATAAAATTATGCATGATATGGAGTGAACAGAGAGAAGTACCACCCCACCTTGCAATGCCAGAACCAGAGGTCATCCCATGAAACTGATTGCCTGGAGATTTAGAATAAACATAGGAACGTAGGAACATAAGAAACTGCCATATACTGAGTCAGACCATTGGTCTATCTAGCTCAGTATTGTCTTCACAGACTGGCCTCGGCTTCTCCAAGGTTGCAGGCAGGAGTCTCTCTCAGCCCTATCTTGGAGAAGCCAGGGAGGGAACTTGGAACCTTCTGATGCTCTTCCCAGAGCAGCTTCATCTCCTGAGGGGAATATCTTACAGTGCTGCTCACACATCAAGTCTCCCATTCATATGCAACCAGGGCAGACCCTGCTTAGCTATGGGGACAAGTCATGCTTGCTACCACAAGACCAGCTCTCCTCTGACAAAAGGAGGTACTTTTTCATACAACACATACTTAATTTTTATGGAATTATTTGCCACAGGATGTGATGGCCACCAGCTGATGGCTTTAAAATTTACTTAGATACATTTGTGGAGGAAAGGTCTATCACATCTGGATGGCTATAGGCTTCCTCCAGGCTCAGAGAAAGGATTGCCTCTGAATACCAGTTGCAGGGGGAAACAGGAAGAGAGGGCATGCCTTCATATCCTCATTGTTTGGTTTTCCAAAGCATCTGGTGGGCCACTGTGGGAAATTGGATGCTGGACTAGGTAGGCCTTAGGCAGCAAGGCTTTTCTTATGTAAATACAAATTTTGTTCCAATTAAAGTCATGATTGACATCCTTACCAGTTTTGGGAGGAATTTTGTGGAGTCTCCAATCTGGTGATGCAAGCTAATCTATCCTCCCCTTTTGATCCTGCCAAGACCCCTGCTGCTCAGACATTTTTCAAATTGGGTACAGTCTACCCAAGTATATCCAGGTACCAAGCCAGTGAGAGTGCCCCAATTAGTCCCAACCCTATGCTTTGTATTCATACCTCCTGGGTCCAAAGTGAATGAACTGCATTCCAAATTGCAGGGAGAAACTCTCCCTGGATGCAGTGTTAGCTGCTGTAGAGGCAAATGTTGTACCTGCTTGGAATGGAGGGTAGAGGTGTGTATGAATCGCTTGGTACGGTTTGGTCCAAATTCGAACCGAGGTGAAAGGCAAGAGGGGAGGGCATGCCCTCTCTTCTGCTGTTGCTCCCCTGCAACAGGTATTTAGAGACATATTGCCTTTGAGGTTGGAGTTGGCCTATAACCATCAGACTAGTAACCATCAGAGGAGATCTGGTCTTGTGGTAGCAAGCATGACCTGTCCCTTTAGCTAAGCAGGGTCTGCCCTGGTTGTCTATGAATGAGAGACTTGATGTAGCACTGCAAGATATTCCCTTTAGGGGATGGAGCTGCTCGGGGAAGAGCAGAAGGTTCCAAGTTCCCTCCCTGGCATCTGAAAGATAGGGCTGAGAGAGATCCCTGCCTGCAACCTTGGAGAAGCTGCTGCCAGTCTGTGAAGACAATACTGAGTGAAATGGACCTACGGTCTTACTCAGTATATGGCAGCTTTCTATGTTCCTATTTATAGACCTGTCCTCCATGAATTTGTCAAACTACCCTGTGATGCCATAAAATTGAACCTGGGACCATCTGCAGGCAAGCAGATGCTCTACTATGGAATTATGGCTTCATCTCCCCCACCCCCCACCCAACTTCTTTAAGGTTTTTGCTAACTTCTTGGTGCAAAGCATCCTGACTTCATCACACTGATATTTCGTCGTTCCCAGCATAGCAGGACAACTGGCTTGTCTCATCCATTTGCCCTGCAGTTGTCTTGAATGTGGAAGACCAAACATGCCAGCCTAGAGTTTTCCAGAGGCCTAAAGTTACCTGCTCAGCTTTCAGCATGCAGGAAGTTACATTCATTCGTGTCAGTTTTACTGATGCATTGAAGATGCAACCCCATCCATTGACTGCTGGCAATACTGGGTGCTTTGGTATAATGTTCACAGAATATTACTCACATTAATAATGGGAGCGTTCATTTGAAGGCCTAATGCATCATGCGAAGCCTAGATGGATTAGCAAACTATGGAATTTGGGAAGGAGCCTGTGAAAAGAAAACAAGACAAAATCTCAATTCTCATTGCAGGGATTTGCTTTTAGGTTGTGAATTACAAGCCCTTTGCTGTTTAGCAGACATCTGTATTTGTAATCCCTTGTTTGTTTTACTTGACACAATGATGTGTCTTTAATACCATCGTAAAGAAGCCATTTGATCACTTTTTCCACATTTAAATCCTTCCTGCAATTTGCCTTGGCCAAGACCAAAGAATTCACTTTTATCATTAAGGGTCTGATACTAAAGCTGTTCACACACAGCTCTTCCTTAGTAACCCAGAAAAGAAAACTCCACCTTTTTCTAAAGGCTGTTAAACTCCTAATGGAAAATAAAAGATGAAGCCATTAAATGGTGGGTCTTGTTTTCAACTCTGATTCTATCCTGCCACTTTCTGTGCATCCTTGTTCTTCTTTTTGCAACAGCTGTTGGAAAGCTTGACATCCAGCCACTTGGTCGGGTGAGCTAGCTCATTACTCAAGAAAGAGTGGCATTGTCACAGGAGTAGAGGAAGCTGCCTTCTACTGAGTCAACCACTGATCTACCCAGCTCAGTATTGTCTACACTGACTGGCAGCAGCAGCTTTCCAATGTTGCAGACAGGAGACTCTCCCAGGCCTACCTGGAGATGCTCCTAGGGAGTGAACCTGGGACTACATGCAAGCAGCTGCTTTTCTGCTCCTTTGGCCATTGTGGCTGGGGATGATGGGAGTTGTAACTCACGATATCCAGAGACCCAAGTTTGAGACCCCCTGAACTAGCTGTAATTTGTAGTGGTGTAATCGAGAACCCTGCACCATGCTTTGATCGGTGGGAGCTGCTGTAGCATAACTCCCTACTGCAGTGTTCTTCATTGTAAGCCCTGGGAACCAGTTGCAGTTCCCATCAACCCCAAGTGTGACCCTCTAATTGTTTATTTGGTCTGTGCGAAGCTTTAGCCAAAGCTGAATACTCTGCACAGTTTCCCTTGTAGTAGGCAGCCAACCAGCACTAATAGAGTTAAGTGGGGGGGGAGCAGTTGACCTTGATTGACAGATTGGAGACCCTAGGTCATGACCCAATTGGTTAACCAGGTGGGCGGGGCAAGAGGGCTCCAGAGGGGCTTCTGGGAAGAAGAAGGGATGCCCAGGGGAGGAAGGAGCAACAGAGTCTTGCCAAGTCCCTGCAGGGTGAGTTCTGCAAGTCCCTGGGCCAAGAACTGCAGGGAGTTGGTCTCACCTGGTGAGGTCCAAGGGGAGGGAGCCAAGGCTTATGGCTTCAAAATGTTAGACTTAGGAGAAAGTGTTTTTAGTAAGACTTGCATTAGAAGTTATTTTATTTTGTGTGTGTTGCTTTGTATTCCCAAGTATCTACTTTTGCAATGACCTATCTTCAACTTCAGTCTAGAAATGAACAAGTTAAGCAAAGTTTGAGAGCATCTGGGTGTTTTAAATACTCTTGTAACCACTAAGCTAATAATATTTGCAACAGCTACGTGTGAAATCCTGAACTGGCTTATTCTTTTTTTTTTTTTAATCTAATAAATCAATAAATTGTTTTCTTTGTTTTACAAGCCCTCTCAGAATGTTTGACTGACTCTGGGAGAGGGGGAGGGAAAACCTCTAGTCCACATGCCCCAAAACAGCTGGCAACAACTCCTCTTTATATATAAGTGGAACCACATTTTTATATTTGCCTCTTAGCAAGGTAAAGCAAGGTTGGAACTGGAAGTTTTATCACCCTCTTCCAGTTAGAGAAAATTACTAAGGAGCAATTGGTGGCAGCAATACAATCTACCAGAGATTCTTCTTTTCTTTTTAATAATGTTTAAAACTATTTGGCTCACCAGGTAACAGGAAGGGTGATCCAGCGATAATTCCTCTCACGTGGGCTGGCTGGGTTAGTTCCTTAAACCCCTAGCATCAAATGGAGGTGACCTTTTCAACAGCACAGTGCTGTACTTTGCCCAGTGCTCGGTGGCTCCTTTAAGGAAAATTGAGCTCTCTTGAGATCCTGCACCATCTTGGAAGATATGCACTGTGTAGGGACATGCACAAGCTGTTCATTCACTTTCTTGTGGGGTGAGAAGGGGTGCATTTTTTTTAAAAAAAGGTAAGGAGCTCCTTACCTGCTCGCCCCTCCCTGCCACTCCCCCCCACCAGTGCTTGTTTTAGAAACAGCTGAGCAGAGCTGCAACACCCTTCCTGCAGCCCCAGTTGGCAGTCCAGGGGCGTATGATCCCTTGGGCATGGGGAGACAAATGTCTCTAGGCCCACAGGGCCTTTAGAGCCCCCCAAGGCCCCTTAGCCAGTCCCCCTTGCCTTGCCAGTGGTTCTCTCTCCTGCTAGCCCTCCTGCTCTGGTCAGGGGAGCGAAGCAGCCTGCCAGCGGCTGCAGCCCCTTCAGTCTCTGCCTCTCAGCTGTTGGGCGAGTGGGCGGGACTTCCAGAGAGGTCTCTGTGCAGGCCTCACTGAAACCGGAACTCTAGTGATGGCAGGCAGGCAGGAGGGAGGGAGGCAGGCAGGCAGGCAGGCAGGGTGGGTGGCCAGTGCTGGCTGCCCTTGCCCATCACAGCTCTGCCCAGCTTTTGTCTCCTCAGGCTTAGTAATGGAGTTAGGATGTGATTTCCTTTTTGTGGTTATCCCCCCTCCTTGGATATTTAGGGATTGCTTACCATAGAGCTTTAATATAAGGTGTGTGTGGAGGAGTGTAAGGCAGATTGAAATGACACTGAATATTTAATTCAGAGATTGAGGAATTTGCTGGTTTTAAATATCTTTTTAATTTTTTTTAAAAAAACCTATTTTTTTAAAAAAAGTAGGTCCACCCCAATATGGAAGAATCTGCCCTTTGCCTTCATAAAAAAACAATCTCATTTCAGCCCCAGCCTTTAGGTCACCTGGAATGACTGGGCATAGGGCTTTGGTTTTGAGCAGAGAGATGTGGGAGGAATATATATATTTAAATTGAAGTGGATTGGACAAATTGTTGGTTTTTAATATTTTTTTTAATTAAAAAAACCATCCCAAAAAAGTCCTATAAGTGGCTTGTTTCATGACAAAAAAGTACAAAGTCCTTATAGGTTTCTGTGAAATGTACTTCCAGCTAAAGTGGTTAGATTTGCTGCCTGAGGCTGCAATTCTCTACACAATTACCGGGAAGCAAACTGCACTGAATTTGTTAGGATTTATGAGAAAACATGCATAGGATCGCATTGCATGGTTGAAAGTCTCCTTTGTTAATAAGCAGTGAGGGGCTCATTTTAAAATCTCATCTCCAGGCCCACTCCAAGCTTGCTACACCCCTGGCTGGCACGCACATGGCCACGGTGCATGCATGCCAGCCATCTGCATGGTCAGCATTGTGTTGCACACAAACACACACACCTGCTGCCCATCAAGCCAGATACACACTGGCGTTTGAACAGGTTTGGCTCTCCAGAAAGGGAACGCAGAACCTGTTTGTGCACATCCATAGTGCACAGAAAGTGGGGGAGTGTATATGGTACTTTCCTCCTAGAGCTCTTAAGAGAGGGCTCTGTACCTCTTAAAGGGCCCTGCCACCACTGAGAAAAGAGCAGGACTGTGCAGAGGTCAGCACAATGGGAAAGGCTCTCATGTTGAAGGCTCTCATGCTGAAGGATGGTTGTTATTATTATTGTTTACACAGTCAGACAGGTGTTATTGACTGGTTTGTTTTATCCAGTCATCGAGTCCTTCCCAAGGACCTGGGATGGCTGAATTTTGTTATCAATGTTGTTGCTGTTATTATTATAGATATCGTCGCAGAATATAGGCTGATCCCAGTAAAGTTGCTTTTTGTAATTGGCTTGAGGTGATTTCTGTGGCCCCTATGGTGTTGAGGTGCTCTTCAAGTTGTTTTGGAATTGCACCTAGGGTGCCAATTACCACTGGGATTATTTTGATCTTCTTCTGCCACAGCCTTTCAATTTCAATTTGTAGATCTTTGTATTTGGTGATTTTTTCTATTTCTTTTTCTTCTGTTCTGCTATCCCTTGGTATTGCTATGTTGATTATTTTGACTTGTTTTTCTTGCTTTTCAACTACAGTTATATCTGGTGTATTGTGTGGCAGATGTTTATCTGTTTGTAGTCGGAAGTCCCTTAATATTTTTGCATCTTCATTTTCTACCACTTTTTCAATTTTATGGTCCCACCAATTTTTGGCTACAGGTAGCTTGTATTTTTTGCAGATTTTCCAGTGTATCATCCCCGAGACCTTGTCATGCCTTTGTTTGTAGTCAGTCTGTGCGATCTTTTGACAACAGCTGATTAGGTGGTCCACTGTTACATCTGCTTCTTTACAAAGGCGGCACTTGCTGTTTGTTGTGGATTTTTCTACTTTTGCTCTTATTGCATTTGTTCTTAGTGCCTGTTCTTGTGCCGCCAGTATTAAACCCTCTGTTTCTTTCTTCAAGTTGCCATTCTTAAGCTATTGCCAGGTCTTGGTGATGTCTGATTTTCCACTTATATTGTGCAAATATTGACCATGCAGTGGCTCATTTTTCCATTTTTCTGCTCGGTTCTTGACTTGTTCTTTCTTGTAGGCCTGCTTTCTTTCATTGGTGTTGAATAGTTTCTCATTATTGACCATTTGAAGTGCATCTTCTTCACTGTCCTTGATATATTCTTCAAGGCCTCTTTTCTCCTCCTCTGCTGTTTGATGGACTTGCAGCATTCCTCTTCCACCTGAGCTACTAGGGAGGTATAGCCTATCTACATCACTGCGGGGATGCATGATTGATGGTCATGATTTTCCTGTTTTTATGATCTAGCGTCTCTAGCTCTGCCTGGGTCCAGTCTATTATTCCTGCAGTGTATCGGATAAACAGGTATAGCCCAGGTGTTTATGGCTTGTATGGTGTTCCCGCCATTGAGTTTGGACTTTAGTATTTTTCTAACTCTTCGGATGTATTCACTTCCAATTTTTCTTTTAACTTCAGTGTGTGCAATGTTATCAGCCTGGAGAATGCCCAAGTATTTGTAATGTTCTTTCTCTTCCAGGTTCTTGATGTTGCTTCCATTGGGCAGTTCTATTCCTTCTATTTTTGTTATTTTTGCTCTTTTCATTATTAATGCAGCACACCCGTCTAGTCCAAACTCCATTGCTATATCGCTACTGAATATATGGACAGTGTTTAGCAGTGATTCGATTTCTGACTGGGATTTTCCATACAACTTCAGGTCATCCAAGTACTTTATTTTACTTGATGTTTTAGATGTTTGGTATCCGAGGCTTGTTGTTGTTGTTGTTGTTCTGCCAAAGTGGCCCCTGCTTGAAAATTAGTAAGGGTCACTGCCCTACTGCATGGAAAAGGTAACATCAGAATCCTATGCCCATGTTGGAGGCCAAGGCATAGCAAGCTGGAGTGGGTGCTAGGACAAGAGGCCCCCACCCCAGGCTCCCTGCCTTTTTTCTCCTTCCCTTGTGTCTTTGCTCCATAAGAACAGTTAGAACATGGTGAAATACAAAACATTCTTGGCGTGCCCTTTCCCTCCCTCACTCCTGTGCAAAGAAAGCTGATCCCTTAGCAGCAAGCATGAATTGTTCCCTTTGCTAAGCAAGGTCTGTCCTGGTTTGCATTTGAATGGGAGACTACATGTGTGAGCACTGTGAGATATTCCCCTTAAGGGATGTTGCTCTGGGAAGAGCATCTGCGTTTCAAGTTCCCTCCCTGGCATCTCCGAGATAAGGCTGAGAAGAGACTCCTGCCTGCAACCTTGGAGAATCTGCTGCCAGTCTCTGTAGAAAATATGGAGCTAGATGGACCAATGGTCTGACTCCGTATAAGGTAGCTTCCTAATATCACAGACTCCCCAGGCACTAGTTTCCCTCCACCACCACCAGAGTTCAGGAACATTTGTCTCAATGTCCTTGTTCAATTATAGCTTCACCCCTGGCAGGAGGAGGTTCTTCAAGGAACCTTGAAGAACCCTCAGCAGGAGGAGTAGCTCCTCCCCATGTCAGCACAGTCCCGTCTCAAAAGGCATGGGGTAATAAATGTAGTGCGGTTTTCTCAGGTATGTTAGTGTTTCCTGGTGTTACCAGAGAGGCACAGAAGAAACCACCATGCAGCACATCCGGCACCCTGATGGTAATGGGACTTTTGATTTTCATCCCTGTTTATTTCACTTCTCTTCTAATAAAACTGGCCTATTTTTCAGGTCCTTTCTCCTTTCCATCTTCAGAGATTTAATCCATTCTCTCTAGACCTCCAGGCGAGGCAAAGAAGCTTTTACCTCAAAGGCCTCTGTAATCAGTAGCAAAATGCTGAATGTGGCCGGGTTTTCAAAAGCAATTGCTAATAGCACCACAGAAAAGGGTGACTTGCCAGCCATTTCAAATGGGAAATTAGGAGCTGGTGAAGCTCAGCTATCCCTCAGGAATGCCCCTGAAAATTTCTCGCTGACCTGATGGTAACCATTTTCATTAGCTGGCTTAAGCACTGGACGCATTCGGGGGGTGGGGGGTGGGTGTCGGTCACCTTAGGGAGAATTGTGAAAAATATTTATTAGCAAGGAACCTTGAAGAATTCTCTCAAAGGGACAAATAAAGACATGAATTACCAGATCATGGAGGCTAAAGGCCCATTACCCATGAAATAAGCAACTCTGTCTTTAATGAGGTTGTAACCCTGGATTTATTAGACTCATTTCACACAGAGGACTTTAGGTGCGTAAGTCCCATTAGCACTAATAGGACGTGCACAATTAAAGCCCCACACGCAGGGAGAGAGATGAGAATTTATCCCCCAGGACCTGGAAGCAGCTGAACCTCAGAAGGCTAAAATGTCCAGCTCAGCTAAACACCCCTAATAGTAGCTGGGGAATACAAGCTTGAGGGGATCACTGGCTTTCCTATCATAGATGGAAACACATACTTTCTTGCGATCTTCTCATCAAGGAAGGATCAAGGCCTGTACCTCCATCCTCCTGCAGTTTACACACTATGGCAGGCTCTGTTTAGCCTGCATATTCATTTATTTTGCAATAGCCTGCACGAAGCTTTTCTAGCGCTCCAAAAGACAAAACAGGAACAGTGGCTGGTATCCTGATTTATGAAGCACTGCTGCTTCTGAACACTTCAACTACCTCAGATCCACAGCTGGCTCAACAGTGAATATACATTTTGATGGCCTCCTCTTCTCCAGGAAGCATTCTGTGCCACTGAAAAATATGCCCTGAAGAGTTGTGCAGCCCTCAGGGACATATATTTGGGTGACACTGTGGGCTTCTGGGGAAAGAGGAGGTTGTTGAACGTCCACGGACACTAGCATTACTGCAGTGTTGATCTGGAGCTCTTCTGAAGCACTGGTGCCAGGGGTGTAGCTATAATTGGTGGGGGGGAGACACTTATGTCCCTGGGTTCCTGAGGGAGGGGTCCCCACTGGCTGGGCAACAGCTTGCTCTTCATTCTCTCCCTCCTGCTTCTCCTAAGAAGGAGGTGGAAAGGCAGAGGCCCATCTTCACTTTTTGTCTTGGGGTCCACTCCAACCTTGCTATGCCCCTGACTGGTGCTACACTGATGCCTCTTTTGTTGCATTGGTGCTATGTTAGGATGTCACTTGCTGACTTCCAGGGTCAGATACCTTAAAATAGGGCCATTCCCTGGGAAGCAAAGATAAATGAAGGCAAAATAAACATCAACAATGGGTGAATCTGAGTTCTGGTCTTCACTTGAAAGAACTTTATTAGAGTCTCTCCTGACAGAGAAATTCAATACTTTATTCATTCATTTATTTTATTGTTAAATGTGTATACCGCCTTCCATTAAAACAATCCCAAGGTGGTTCACAAAAAATAAATAAAAACAAGACTATAAAAATGACAATTAAAATATTAAGCTAAAATATAAAACAAATCTGACTAAAAAGATTTAAAATACAAACATAAGAACTGTACAAAATACAAAGAAGCAGCAGTAGAGACAATAATATAAAAGCCTGGGTAAAATGCCAAGATTTAACATGCTTTCAAAAAACTGTGATGGAGACCAAGGAGCAAATAGCCACCTCACCTCTCCCAGTGGTTTCATGTAGATGTTCAACAGCATGGGGGATAAAACTGAACCCTGTGGGACCCCACAGGCCACAGGAGCGAAGCAATAGTCCCCCAGCACCACCTTTTGGACCCTCTCCCCCAAGAAAGGACCAGAGCAACTCCAAAGCAGTACCTCCAATTCCCATACTCGAGAGGCGGTCCAGAAGGATACCATGGTCGATGGTATCAAACGCCGCTGAGAGATTGATACCTTGAAACACATTGGGTGATAACTTGAATTCCTCTGTGCCTTGTCCCCTTGCCTTTTTTACGCCTGTATTTGGTGCCTTTCCTTTCCCCCTCATTGGTCTCTGCCAGGGTTCAGGGATTCCCAGAAGTTATTGACTACAACTCCCATAATCCCCAGCCAAAGGCCACTGCAGCTGGGGATGCTGGGAGTTGTTGTGAACAACATCTGGGAGTCCCTGTTAGAGAGAACAGTGGTCTCTGCCTTGGAAAAGTTGCCTCACACTTTGAGAATGATGGGCAGGAGAACTGTCACAGAGCTTGGGAGGCCATGGACCACCGCATTTCTTTATCTAGGGCTGCCCCTCTCCCCCCCCCCTTTTTTGCATGGTTCTGTGCCTTTAACAGTTGCATGCTGGGCAAATATCCAACAGGCGAGGGCTTTCTTGGCATGAATTTTTTTCATTGATGTGATTGTTAAAGGCAGAGAACTACAGCTATGATAAAATAGGTTGATTCTGTCATGAAGGAAGGGCCATGGAATTTTATGTACTTAATGCTGTGTTCATGTTTACTCACAACCTTTGGCGTTACTAGTGGAAAAATTTAATAGTTACTTTCTCCCTTCACAACAGCCATCCTAACAAAGAAGATGTCACACAGCTGGAAGGGGACGTACAATGATAAAACATTGAATGTTAATATAACTTCAGATATTGCATTATGATCTCTGAAGAACTGTAATTCTACAGATATATGGATGATTCAGGATGAAACAAGGTCTCTGTTGCACAAAATGTATTCTATCCAGTGATATTGGAAATATAATTCTTATGAAACAGGAAAGTGCAGGGATTTAAAAAATCTTAAATATATATTTAATTGGTTTTAAAAAACATATTTGAAGGATGTTTTAAAGATTAAAAACATTCTGATGTCAACATCAAAACAGTTTTAAATTTCTTTCTAGACTAGCATTGTTTTTTGTTTTGTCTTGTCTTTGTTTTACAAGGGGTGGGTCGGGGGGAAAGTATAAAATATTTCCAAGGCATTTGGAAACAGATTTTTAGCTCAGTGATATTACGTGAATATTCATTCTATTTGAAAAGAGAATGGAAGCAGTGAAAATTTCTTTGTTTTCAGTCCTTTGGGGTTTGGGAATAACACGCACACATTGCATGTTCATGTACAAGCAAAATGGAGTTGGAAAAAGGAATTTTCAGTGGTTTAGATATTTGGAATTGGTCTGGTTGAGTGGACATGTTTTATTTTTAATGGTCAGTATCCAGACTAATGTTCCATTGGTGGAAAAGCAATTTCCATTACTAAGGGTCATATCTGCTGAATCCCCTCTTCCCCTGCAGCCACCTGTGTCTCCCTAAAATATGTCCTAGAGGGCTGTGACATCTTTTGGAAGGCAGAGGTGATTCCACACTGCTCTCCAGCTGAGCTAATGTGGCCTGATGACATCACAGTACCAGGTCATTGAAGCCCCCTTAAAGGGGCTTGTTTTCGCTGGCATCAGCTCAGCCCTTCCTCACCAAGCCAGGGCGGCTGCCAAAGGGAATGACCAGCAAGAGTTGGGACCAAATACCCAGTGGAGAGGGGGCAGGGAGCAGTGTTCCCTCTAACAGGAATTCCCAGATGTTGTTGACTACACCTCCCATAATTCCCTAGCAAAAGCCACTGCAGTTGGCTATTCTGGGAGTTGTAGTCAACAAAAGCTGGGAATTCCTGTTAGAGGCAACACTGGCAGGGAGGTGGCTGTTGGCCCCCAGAAATTCGTGGCCCTTGGACACTTGACCTCCCCTGTCTCCATGGTAGCACACTCCTGGGTTTTACTAGATGAAAGTGGGTAGAGAGAAGAAATAGTACAGTATTTATTTGCTCCCCACTGAACGATGGATATCATCTGCCATTGTTTCCTTATTTGCCGAATGTGTGAAGCAGTACTCAGTGTTTCTGTTGTACAGCATATGCCCCAATGCCCCCAAAGTGGGGCGGGTTGATTCGTTGTCAGTCTTCAAAGCTGGGCTGTTATCCAAGACTTACCTAACAACCGTTTCTACTTTACCAGCATGCTTGATAGGATAGGCTAAAAGCACCATTTCCATGGCAAAACAAACACAGGCTGCTTTTTAAAAAACACCTCTTACGCTTTAGGAGCAAGGCTGGTCTACATAAGCCATCAAGAGCCGCATACGGCTTATTATGACATTTAGCTGATTAAAACAGTCTAGACATAAACTTGAGATTTCAGAAATGTCTAAGCGTCGTCAGAAACGCATTTCGAATGTACAGTAGACAGAGATGGTGCATGGGGACCACCTGTGTCCCTTCAGGAATTCTAAAACAGGAAGTCCTCTTGACTCAAGAAGTGTGTCTGAAAATTAAGGCTTTAAATTAACAACAGCTTGTCTATTCGATTATTTCCCTCCCATAAAGGATTCAGTCTGCTTCCCAAAGGCTTGTGATTCCCCTTGCCCCGAATACCTCCGGGTTGTTACTTTTAATAAAGAAAGGACTCTGGCAGTGGTTTTGACTCCCAAACTTGATGGCACAGTTTTAGAACAACTTGGAATAAATAGCAGCAGCTGGCCAGACGGTGGTGAAACATACCTGCGGCCAAGGAGACAGGAAACCGGTGTTTGCCTTACCATGGGCATAGTGTCTTTGATGGCATTCGGGAGGGGAATCATTTGACTGACACAAGCAAGATTCCTCCTTATTTGTCAGTTTCAAGCAAAAGTGGCAAGCCTTGACTGGCATGGAAGGGAAGGGGGGAGTGCAACTTTAAATCAAGGAAAGAAAAAGAAGCAAAATAATATTGCATAAAACAGTTTTAAAATCAGATGAGGGGCTTGGCCAAATGGTGCCTTTCAGTTCTCCAGGTTGCATAAAGGTAAAGTGTGCCAACGAGTCGGTGTTGACTCCTGGCGACCACAGAGCCATGTGGTTTTCTTTGGTAGAATCCAGGAGGGGTTTACCATATCCTTCTCTTGCACAGTATGAGATGATGCCTTTCAGCATCTTCCTTTATCGCTGCTGCCTGATATAGGTGTTAATAGTCTGGGAAACATACCAGCAGGGATTTGAACCGGCAACCTCTGGCTTACTAGTCAAGTAATTTCCCCACTGTGCCATTAGGTGGCTCCCAGGTTGCATACCATGCCTCCCAGATTGCTTGGCCATGCCTCCTATGCATTCATAGCCATATCCCATTTTTCACCAGTGAAATCTTGGCAGGTTGCATACCTTCCAAGATTTAACTGATGAAAAGAGAGATATGGGATATCTGGGAGGTGTGGTGTATAATTCTGACGACAAGCCTGCCACAAATAGAAAGGGAAGAAAGTGCATGCAGAGCACATTATTCCAGATCATGAAAGCAGATGAGCCCACTCTCCAACATTTCGCAGATTTAAATAACACAGAACAAACCATGCTCATACCAAAAAAAAAAAAATGGTATGGGTAGTGCTTTTGGTCTAGTGGTAGGTTTAGACTTCTTGGTTGGTTTTTATGCTTTTGGTGTATTGGTGTTGAGTTGATTTCTTTTTAAATAGGACCTATCTTGGGGGAAGGGATGTCCAGGAGGGGGCAGGGCAGGGCTAGGAGCAGGGTCACAAGCCGAGTGAGGGGTTGTCGCTGGTTTGGGGTGAGGATGGCAAGTGGGGCCTACTCCCAAGCTGACCAAGTCCCCCTAGAGGTCATTGCATGTAGGCTCACATTTCCGGTGACACTTGCTCCCACAGCACAGCTGCCTATGGCGGCTGAGGTGGAAGTTGTAGGGAGAAGCCCTGTCAGGGAAGAACCTCTTCTTCTCTTGGTGGGAGCAGAGGAGGAGAGCAGAGGAGGAGCAGAGGAGGGAGCAGAGGAGGAGCTCAGCCATATCCTCCCCCTGCTCCTCACCGACCCCACTTTTAAAAGTTTTTTTTACAAAACAAAACACATACAGCAAGATTTAAGATTTAAAAATCCAGGAAAAGCAAATGTTCATCATTCAACTGAAAGCAGCATGCCTGATTATTGAACCACTTATTTTGAGCGGGTTGCCATGTTTTGTGGCTAGAAGTTTGGTTCAGGTTCAAGGCAAGGAAGAGATTTTAGTTTCAGTTCTGGTTCACTGGCAAAGGCCTTCTCTGAACTGGTTTCTGGGTTCAGATTCAGATTTGGTTCCACGCACCAACTGTAACAGCTTACATCTGCTTCTTCTGCCCCAACCTGAGCATCAGGAAGAGTGTGATCTAGCTAGTAGCCACCACCTATCTATGTTCATCCTGGAAGCATCTTTTAGCCATCAAAAGCCATGGAGCAAGCATTGCTAGCTCACTCTAGGAACATCAGTGCTTATTGGCAAGCAGTCAAGTTAAACAAAAGATGAGCCGTTGCTTCACTTGACATACCACAATAGCATTTTTGTTATGATATGTACCAGCTGGGCCCCCAAGGCATCAGAGATGAGGGGAGAAACTAGCTGTTACCCTGTAGCAATAACTCCTGCTTTGGAACAGTGCATATTAAACAAATTATTACAGGCTCTGCTCAATGTGGGGATTGTAAGGGGGGGAAATCAATGTAAGGCGCAGCATTCCTTGATCAGAGGAGAGAAATAGCCAAGGGTAAATTAAACACAGCTGGAATGAGCATAAGAAATAGATTAATTCCACTAGGATTCCCCCCCTTTGGTCTTTACAAATTATAGGAGTTACAAAAACTAGCACTTCCTAATTCCTCCCAGCATGTAGCATTTTAATCCTCTTGCTCACCAACCAATGTGTATTAAGCATCAGAAACCATCAGTCTACAGATCAATGACTTTAGAAGTTACACATGCTCACATACTACTTCACTCCTGGCTAATGGGAATCAAATGGAATATTTAGGATTCTGCACACTAGTGCCTACAGAATACAGCATTCTTCTGTAGGGATGTGCATGGAATGGATTCTGCATTTTGAGCTTGAAACAAAACGCAAACAGCCAAAACATTTAGTCAAAGCAGCGGCCGACCCGGCTGTTTTGATGAAACAAAACTCGAAACATTTTGAGTGTTGTGGCCATAGGGAAAAATGGTGAAACTCAAAGCATCCCATTGTTCCCCATGGGTAGCTCCTAGGGACACCAAAAGGGGTTGTTTGGTAGGGCATGATGGGTGCTAGTTACTACCCAACCCACAAAAGAAACGGGCAAGCGGGTAATTTTAAACTTTTTTTTTTTACATTTTCCCCAAACTCCCGAAGGATCCTGTGGGGGTTTGGGAAAAGTATAATTATTTGTAAAAAATCACGCACTTGGCCATTCCTTTTGTGGGCTGGGTAGAAGGTAGAAAAGAGAGAGGGGAGAGAAAAATGATGCAGCACTATCAAATCAGAAATTGGAACAAAGCGGGGAGAACTCCCAAAGGTGCTGATGGATTTCAATAGGTTTATTCAATATGTCTTTCTGATAATACATTTCAATAAATTTGTTCAGTATTGCCTTTATGTGTTTTGAGCAAAAATGCTCTTCCTCAGCAGAGGCAATTATATTTGTCATAGTTCATAATTCATTTATTTACTGGCTCTCTCTGCCTCCTAGTCCCTATACATTTTGAAACTCCCTCTTTTTTTGTTCCCTCCCCCTTCCCTCAGCCAATAGGGTACAGTTGCTCATGATAACACTTGATTTGTATAACAAGCCAACTAAGAAGCAAGGGGATCGCAAGCTAATTGGAAGCCAGTGCCAGAAAACCAATCAGGAAGGGGAAAACAAGCCTTCAAAATGATGCTTGAAACATCAAAACCCGACTTGAACATTTCAACTCGAATCGGGGTTGTCTTGCTCCAAGTTCAAAACAGACTCTTTTCATTTTTCTCCAAGTTCAAAACAAGCTCAAAACACTCATAAGAACAGCCCTGCTGGATCAGGCCCATCTACAGTAGTCCAGCATCCTGTTTTGCACAGTGGCCCACCAGATGCCGCTGGAAACCATAGGCAGGAATTGAGGGCATGCCCTCCCTCCTGCTGTTACTCCCCTGCAACTGGTACTCAGAGGCATCCTGCCTTTGAGGCTGGAGGTGGCCTATAGCCCTCCGACTAGTAGCCGTTGATAGACCTCTCCTCCATGAAGTTATCCAAACTCTTCTTAAAGCCATCCAGATTGATAAGAAACTCAAAACAGCTGGTTTCGAGTCAAAATGTTCTGCACATTCCTATTCTTCTGGTTCCTAACTTTTTAAAAAAATATAAAAGGCAAGTTTGAAGTTCTCATGCAACCTGTAAATCCAAGAGGGATTTGGGGGGAAAAAATCAGTTTTCAAGGGAAGGGAAAAATTTATTTGAATCCATTTTTGTATGTTGGTATGTTGGAACAGGGCTATCAGAAGAGGGTGGAATATGGCCTCACAGGCTCCATTCCTCAGAGCAGTTAGTTCACATTGCACTACGAGAAAATAGGATGATTGCCAGACTAGCACTAGTAGCCAGTGGACATTAGTGGTAGTGTGGAAGAAGAAGGCTATGGTTGTCCTTAGGGGCCTCTGATGAGCCCAGGGCAAATGGTCCCCCTCGAGGAAGTCTGCTTCCAGGCAATACCACATGCTTTGTCTGTATTCATCCTGAATGCTAGGTAATTCTTGAACTGCAGCATTCATGGACATTAGAGATTTAAATGACGTTTCAACTCTATAGAGTTGACAGGCATTTCAGCTCATGACCTTTTGAATGTATAGTAATCATATGATCAAAACTGACTGCCAAGAAATGTAGGACTGACAAAAGGAAGTACTTTTTCACACGACGCATAACGAAGCTATGGAATTCTCTGCCACAAGATGTGCTGACAGCCTCCAGCCTGGATGGCTGTAAGAAGGGCTTAAATCAATTTATGGAGGGCAGGTCTAGAAATGGCTGCTAGTCTGAGGGCCATAGGCCACCTGCAGCCCAAGAGGCAATATGCCTGCTGTTGATGCCAACTCATTTTGGCGGCTACTCAGGAATGGGGCTTCTCCATTGCTGCCCCTGGGCTTTGGAATGCACACCCTGTTGAAATAAGAGCCTCCCCATCTCTGGCAACTTTTAAAAAGCCACTGAAGATGCATTTATTCACCCAGGCTTTTAATTAGATTTATGATTTAAAAATTTTAAAGCTGGTTTTAAATGCTTTTAATGTTGATGTTTTTAATGTTTAAATGATTTTAATTGTTTTTAATTGATTTAGTTTTGATTTTAACTGTTAATTGCTTTTAATTGTTTTTATTTGTTGTAAATTTTGTCGCCCTGAGCCATTTTTGGAGGGGTGGTATATAAATCAAAAACTGTGTGAAGCAGGATGCTGGACTAGATGGGCCTTGGGCCTGATCCAGCAGGGCTGTCCTTATGTTCTTATGATGACTTCTCTACTGCTGTAGGCCACCTCCAGCCTCAAAGGCAAGATGCCTCTGAGTATCAGTTGCAGGGGTGTAACAGCAGGAGAGAGGGCACACCCTCAACTCCTGCCTGTGGCTTCCAGTGGCATCTGGTGGGCCACTGTGTGAAACAGGATGCTGGACTAGATGGGCCTTGGGCCTGATCCAGTAGGGCTGTTCTTATGTTGTTTTAAAACTCATGTTTTCTCATCTCCCTCATTCACTTTCATTTCTCACCGTCAAAACTTAATTATATCTTGCAGGTCTGAAATAGCATCAAAGTGAATGCTGGGATGTCCTTAAATAACGTTATCTTTTCCTGAAGTTGTGGTTCCAAGTTTATTTCAGGTTTTGAGGTGGCGTGGTTTGGCAGGAATTACCTCGCCTCACAGAATGCGGAGAATTGTAGTCCTGTGAGGTGAGCTAATGCAGGGATTCTCAACGTTGGGTCCCCAGATGTTATTGGACTTCAACTCCCATAATCCCCAGCTCTAGTAGCCTTTGGTTGAGGATTATGGGAGTTGAAGTCCAGTAACATCTGGGGACCCAACGTTGAGAATCCCTGAGCTAATGCTCCCTAACAAAATTCTCAGCACTTTCCCCAAACTACAGTTCCCAAGATTCTTTGGGGAAAGCCATGCTAGTTAAAAGTAGTATAAACTAAGCTATATATGTTGGTACACAGGAAGCCTCCTTATATCAAGTCAGACCAGTGATCCAACTAGCCCAGTGTTGTCTATGAATGGAAACAGCTCTCCAGGGTTTCAAGCGGGGGTCTTCACTAGCCCAAATTGGAATGTACATATGCCTAAATTGTTTTAAGAAAACTGCCTCTCTGCACTGTGGAAAACATGCATGTTGATGTTAATTTTTGTTCCTGGTTTTTTTGTTTTTTGTTTTGGCCTTGCTAATAAATAGCAATGGTTATTGTCCACTTGCCTTGGAAAGTCCTTGCTCCTGCCCCATCCAGCACAACACAAGAATAAACCAGTGGTTGCTATGCATCACACAATAGGCAAGGCTTCAGAAGGCATCTGAATGGAAAGAGGCTACATCCTCCCACTCATAAATTGTTCTACAAACCCAGCTCTTGACACAGAATTAGAGCTATGGCTGGAACCCAGCTTGTAGTCCTCCTAGTCATGGGGGAGAAACACGACTAGGAGAAACTATCCGAGATTAGAGGGAAGAGACAGCTCCTTGGCTTCTCTTTGCTTGTGTCATATTTGGAAGTTGCACTCAATGTTATTCTGTAAACTCTGAGGTGTGGTGGTTCTGTGGTTAAATACCTTGACTGCATTTATTTCCACAGAGAGTTCATGTTTGCATGCTTTCTGCACCCTGTACAGCTTTTCCTGCTCATCTTTTGCAGACTCTAAAATTGATCCTTGAACCATACAGCTGTCTGGGACTTCTATGAAAAAGGAGTAATTTTTTATTTCTTTAAAAACTCCCCACCAAGCTTAATGTTTTAAATTTTCATATGAAAAAACAGAAGATGGTGAAAGTAATTTAAAAATACAGAAAGAGAGGCTGGAAAAGACCCGCAGCATTTTGGTGCAAACATAATCATATGACCTTAGTCTTGTTTTTAAACTCCTGTTTTCTCATCTCCTTTATTCGCTTTCATTCCCTCCCTAAAAAAACTAAATTATATCTTGCAGGTCTGAAATAGCATCAAAGTGAATGCTGGGATGTCCATAAATAACTGTATCTTTTCTTGAAGGTGTGGTGTCCAAGTTTATTTCAGGTTTTGAGGTAGTGTCATGGTACTCTTCCAGGCCACAATGCTGTTTTAGGAGCTTCCAAGATCTTGCTAAGCTCTCCAGAGACCTTGCGGAGTGCAAGTTCCTTTCAAATTCTCAAACATACACCCAAATTCTGATCTCTTTGGGCTCTCCTGGTTCTTCCACCCCTTAATAGCATGGAAAAATAAATGCTGGAAACACAGTGAACAGCAGTTACCTGTTACATGATACATAAGATTTGCATTGTACCACTTACTTATTACCGAGTATATTTAAAACTTTGTTTTTAAAAACAACAGCAAATAGCTTTGATAAATGGAACCTGTGATAAAAATGTTGCATCAGCTCTGAAATTTCATGTGTTTTATGGGCGAGGAAGGGACAGAATGGGGCACTGATACACAGAAGGAAGGGAAAATGTAGGGTTGAGAGGATGGACAGAATGTCCTTCTTTTGTTTACTTGTTTGGTATATTTTGTTACATTCACCATGTTTTGTCCCTTTTCTGTTTGATGGATAGCATTTTTAGGGGCAGGACAGAGGATTGGTCCCTTTTTACTTCAGAAACACCAGCCAGGCCCCCAGAGCAAGTGCAGCAGCAATGGTCAACTGGACTGACGGACCATCCTACCTGAGGTTGCAGCCTTCTTCCTTACAAAGAGCTCCTGCAGGCATGACATAGCTGGCCTCTGAGCTCTGCTGAAAAACAATCCACTCTAAACCACTGCCACTGCTTACCTTGGTAGTGGCAGTGGTACCTAGGAATATAGGAAGCTGTCTTATACTGAGTCAGACCATTGGTCTATCTAGCTCAATATGCTCTTCATAGACTGGCAGTGGCTTCTCCAAGGTTGCAGCCCGTGGCTTCTCCAAGGTTACAGGTTGCAGGCAAGGTTCCTGGCAGCTCCTCCTGCCTGGAGGGAACTTGGAACCTTCTGCATGCAAGCATGCAGGTGCTCTTCCCAGAGCAGCCCCATCCCCTAAGGAACAGAATATCTTACGGTGCTCTCACATGTTGTCTCCCATTCAAAAGCAAACCAGGGCCGACCCTGCTTAGCAAATAGGACAATTCATCCTTGCTACCACAAGACCAGCTCTCCTCCCTGTCAGACCAGCTCTTCTCCTAGTGGTAATGGCAGTTGTGGCTGTGCTGGTAGCCACCATCTTCTTGTACCAATAATGCAATGGCCCCACTTTGTCAGGGGCATTGCATTCAGGGGAATAGCTACAATTGAATGGGGGTGGGGAAAAAATGTCCCTGAGCCCCTGAGGGAGGGGGGTGCTGGTTGGGTGTCAGCTTGTTCTTTGCTCTCCCCCCCCATGCCTCTCTGAAGAAGAAAGTGGGATGAGGCAGGGGCTTTTTGCCCCTGGACCCACTCCAATCTTGCTATGCCCCTGCTTGCATTATAGGAAGAAAGATGGTGCCTGCCATCATAGCTGCCTTGCTTGCCCCCCTGCTGCCATTAAGGGGCCTGCAAAGACACTTGGCTGAGGGCACTTATGAACCTGGCATTTGGCTTTTAGGAGGCTGGGAGCAGGTTTGATAGATTGTGGTAAGTGGGCCTCATCTTGATAACTCTTGCAGTACAGCCATAGCAGTCAACATTTGACCTTTACTGGCATAGTTATGCAATCACTCCATCACTTTAGGAAGTACTAATTCCATCTTCTCACAGTGCTGGAGTTGCTACCATAATTTGTGTTGGAAGTTAAAGGACTTTGCGCTGTCTCTTGTCTCAGACAGTGGAGGACAGACTAGTAAGTCAGAGGGCTAGAGGGTCAAGACATTGGTCATCCCTTCTCTACTGCTCTGACACTATCCCTTTGAAATGCAGATTGCTACTCTTAGGGACTAACTTCCTTCCTCTCTCTCTCTCTTCCCTACCTGTCCTTCTACCTTGCAACATGGCAAGCCTCTCTCCCTGCACCATATGTGCAGAGAAGATGCAGAATCCATCTACATCCAGCTAGATAGATAGATTAGAGATCCTAACTCCTCACTTTCCTATCTAGAATGGAGTTCCTTAATAAATGCCTTTTATATTGATTTGAAACTATGAATTGGCTCCAAGTTACTTTACTCTCAGCATACACGCATGCCTAGCTAAATCTGCTGTGTTGTGCCTCTGTGCACTCTGCTATAATGAGAAAGGGATTCTCTCACCACAGAGAATTTCCAACAATTTGCCTAGAGCAAAATGGAGATGAAGCACTGGATGAATGTTGAGGGAAGCTAAAACAGTTTCAGTAGAACCCACAGAAGTCCCATACATCCCCACCCACAGCTAATTGTAAATGAAGCTGTATATGTTGTGTTGGAGCGTGGGTAAAGAAAACATTGTCCACTACTTCACAGTGTTCCGAGCAGCAATGCTTGGATCATTTTTATTAGGAAAAGAAACACCAAAGTTTCAAACACCCATTGAATTTCTGCCTCTTATGAAGAATTACGACCTTTGCTAGAAAGCAAGCTTAATAAGATGGAGCTTCTTGTACAGGAGAAAGGCTGGACTTCATGACCTTATGAGGTTCCTTGCAGTCTAAAAATAGCTGAGGAAGCCCATAACAAACAGCCACAGATATGGATTGCAGGAGAGAAGGTCGCAGGATAACCAAGATGAAAGAGATCTAGGGAAATGCTACAGGATAAGAGGGAGAATTCTCAACCCAGGAACCAGAAACACTGATCATGTGCATAGTTTATTTTCTTCAGTAGTGAGAACCTGCAGCAAATCTGGGATCAGGGGACAAGAGCTAAACATCTCTGCACCTAGGAACAAAACATGAACTCTCAGTAACAGGAGCCTATGGGAGGAGAGCTGGTCTTGTGGAGGCAAGCTTGTGCGGAGGCTAGGTGAGTCCAGGAGCCGGCTTGCTGCCATGTGGACTGCTAGGGGGAGTGCCACTGCACCTGAAAGCTGCCTGGTGTGGCAGCACTGTAGTAAGGGCCTGCGAGTTTACTTTTAAAGGTGCCTCTCGCCTCACCCCCACCCCCTGGCACCACCCTCACCGGTCCTCGAACCACCAAAGTGGTTTGAGCTGAGCCGTCAGATGCGCTGAACTGGTTGCAGACCCACAGACCAGTCCAAATTCGGACCGGACTGTGTACACCCCTACTCCTGCCTGTAACCTTGGAGAAGCTTCTGTCAGTCTGTGTAGACAATGCTGAGCTAGATGGACCAATGGTCTGACTCAGTAGAAGGCAGCTCCCTATGTTCCAAAGTTTCTGGTGGGGTTTTTTTTTTTAAAAAAAGGAATGGATATTTGCACAACCACGTACAAAATAATTCTAATTTCAATACTAGGACAGGATTTTCCATAAGATACCTTATCTATTGAAGACAGAAAAGGAACAAACAATAACATTCCTCAGGCAGATTGCATCCATCCCTGTATAATGCCAATTTTTGTTGTCAGTTCCTCAAGTTTT
Organism: Hemicordylus capensis; assembly: GCF_027244095.1. Classification (NCBI taxonomy): domain Eukaryota; kingdom Metazoa; phylum Chordata; class Lepidosauria; order Squamata; family Cordylidae; genus Hemicordylus; species Hemicordylus capensis. The sequence goes on along the minus strand of NC_069660.1, from coordinate 298,172,664 downwards.
CCAGCTTTGGTTTGGTTTCACTTTTCTGAGAAACAATTTTATTTAAAGCCCCATTACCCTCTCTCTCCGGTGTCCTCATTTCCCACATATATTTACAAATCCAGTCCTGTTAATATCAGTGGAAAAGGTCTTGAACAGCCATCCTGGATTCTACTAAATTCCAACTTTTATTTATTTATGTTCTGAATAACTTTCTATCCTGCTTTTCAACAGAGAATTATATTCAAAATGGCTAACAGAATAGCTAAAACACATCATTAAAAACATAGATAATCCAAATCAGTAAAATCACAATTAAACAAGCATAATGAAATGTATAGATTAGAATGCTCATAGCAGACCGGTTAAAGACTTCAGTGCAGCAACCACTAAAAATCAGTTGAAGGCCTGCCTGCTTACACAAAGGTATTCAAGAGTCTGTTTCAATGAGGAATGAGAGAGAGAAAGCCTGATGAATCTCCCCACAGAAAGTGTTCCCCAATTTTTGCACTACTATCAAATAGGGATGTGCACAAAACCGTTTTGACCTGTTTGGTTTGAATTCAAACCCAATTTGAACCAGGGTGGGCAGGTTCGGTTTTGGTTGTACTTGAACCCCTCCCCCCTTGCCATTTCGATTCGAATTCGAACCCAACTCAAACTGGTTCTAAAAGGTTCTACACAAGGTATAATGGGGATTTGAACCAGCCCATTGTTCCATATGCATAGCACCTAGGGGGAAAAAACTGGGGTGTCTACCACCCATCAAACCCCAAAGCAATCAGACACTTCTGCAATTTTTAATGGGCTTTTTTTGGGGGGGGGAGATTTTTCAATTTTTTGCATTTCCCCCATAGGGTATAATGGGGATGCGAACCAGCCCATTATTCCCTATGCAGAGCACCTAGGGGCACAAAAGCGGGTTGAGTGGTTTGAACCTGTTTGCACATCCCTACTACCAAAAGCCTCTGCTCTTTGGGCCCATCCTCTGTATCTCTATCCCATGGGACATGGATCAGGGCTTTCAACAGGAGTGTGGATCAGATCCCTTCCGAAACATTGGAGAAGTTCCCCCAAGTGCTTTTCTGTTCACCACAAATGTATTTTTCTTACCTCCCCCACCCCAAAAAAGTGTCTTTCCTCTCCCACCGAAAGCGAGGAGTTGCTGAATGAGGAGTTACTCTTCAAGCTTTCCCTTTGCCTGCCCCCTTGACTTCCAAAGCCAATCATAAAGCATGGGCACCTCTCTAAGGACTTACCCATTTCCATCTTATTATGCTAAATGTTAGTAGATGATACTAAATCCTGATAACTTATAGGAGAGGGGCTATAGCTCAGTAGTGGAGTACATGCTTTGCATGCAGAAGGCCTCAGTTTAATCCCTGGTGTCTTCAGTTAAAAAACGGGATCCAGTCATGGGTTATCTTTACTGTGGATTAAAGGAAGTTAGGAGCAGTTGCTATTGGCTCTGTTACAGTTTAGCACCAGGGAATTCTGGGAAGTAAAGCAGGGATTTCTTGGCTCTGAGCTTTCTGAGGTTGCTGTCACCACCCAGGTTATAAAAATGTGACAGCATCCAAACAAATACACTGTCATCAGACCAAATAAGAGAGGCCAAATTAAAAAAGAAAGACAGAAAAGGAAAACATTTCAGGACGAGACTGTTTTAACCATGGATCCTTGAGTCCGGCAAGCATTGGGAAGAGGTGGGGTGGTTTCTCAGATTCCTGTGGTCTAAACACACACCCTACTCATCACTGAGATGAACTGGGGGGGAAAAACACCTTAGTAATGAAAGAGAACTCTGATTTATTTCCTGATAAAATAGCCTTTGCTCTTAGAAGCTAATGTTTCAGTTGCAGCATGTACAGAATGATCTTTTCTTTCCATTCATCAAAGCCTCCATCAGGCTTGATATTCATAGCATTCTTGACATACAGCGATGTGTTAGCCAGGGATGGAAAATTGCTGCCTGCAACTTTTCTTTCCTCTGCTAGGAAGAGGCACAGGGTGGAGAGAGGAGGAGAAGGAGGGAGAGAGCGAGAGAGAGAGAGAGTGAGGGCTAAAGCAGTCAACACAGTAATAGAAGCTAGAAAAAATTACCGCCTGGTGAAGATGGAGTAAATGATATTGCTTTAATGTAAGAAGTGAGGATCCTTTATTTAGAGTGTAAATAATCTCCACTGTTTAATCACAACCATCCTTATAACTTTGTTTTCATCAAAGAAGCGTTCTCCACTTGTTATTTGGCTAGATTCTGCTGTTTACGAGATAGAACTTCTATTGCAATTCCAAGAGACCATAGCCCTATTCACACATTAAGTTTAACATGCAGAAAATCTGCAGATCTGTGTGCAGGTACAGTTACTCAGAAGTTATACTGAACACAGGTACAGCAGTACACTTCCTATTTGTATCCTGCATTTCAAGGGGTCTATACCCAGGTTCAATTTGACAATGAATGCAGATACAGTCATTCACACAATGACTACGTTCATATGTAACGCAGAACCGTGGGTCCAATGGACCCATGGTTCTGCACCCCCTCCTGCTGCTCTCCCATCCAAATTCGGACATTCAGGAGAGCTGTCTCTCAGCAGTCAGCAATACTTCAGAGAGCCGGGGTAGCTGGCTGTGTGGGCTTCCTTCTTTACTGAAGGACAGGCCCCACAGCCAATCACATCGGAATTGAGGGAGGAGCTTCCTCCCTCAACTCCAGTTCCAGGGCCAGCAGCTTGTCGTTCCAAATTTGTACATATCTCAGGCTGCATCCAGCCTCAGGTTACCGTGATGAAACTCACTACTACCCGAGGATTCAGATTAGAGTTCTAATCCTGAATCCTCAGTTTTGTTGCCGCGCCCAACTGCAGTTCCCTGCGTTCAGACATAACGTCTGAGGAACCGCAGACCTATTTGCCTGCGGTTCTACATTACGTGCAAGTGCAGCCAATGTGTGTACATACATCTCAATGCAAGCAAAACAAAATGTCTGAATAGGGCTCATGAAAGCCTGCATTGTCCTTTGGTTGTCTGATGCATCTCTCAAAAGGCTAGAAATAATTTCTGCCACTATTTGCCACTTTACTACTAGTAGTAGTACTACTACTACTATTTATATATCGCTTTTCAACAAAAGCTCTCAAAGCAGTTTACACAGAAAAATAACAACAAAAGATGGCTTGCTGTCCCCCGAGGGCTCACAATCTAAAAAGAAACAAAAGGTAGACACCAGCACCTGTCTGAAAAGGATGAGCAAGCACTCGCTCAGTGCTCTTAGTAGCCCAGGTGTGAGTGGGGTTCGTTCAGGGCTCTTCCGGAGCCTGAAGCACGCCCCCTTGGGGGCTTCAGCGGCCCCTACCATTGGTGGCCCGGGTTCTTTGAACCTGTTCGCAGAATGATGGCTATGCCCCTGTATGTGGCTGTGTGTAGCAAGGCTTTTTGGATGGAGGCTAGTGCGGTTTTATGCTGGTTATTTAACATGTGCAAAGAAGTTGTCAACGTGTGCTGTGTGGCCCTGATTGGGGGCCCCTTGGGCATTTCAAGGAGCAAGTCAAGTTCTATTAACATAAAACCAAAGGTTGTGTTCCAAAAAAATGTCCTTTCCTTTAGGCGAGCTGACATTTCCCACCACTGTCTTACGCAAGTATTTGTTTCCACATTTCATTTTCTTTTCCTATTGATATATTCATCGGGCACATTGGGCTTTCTCAGAGGAAGGAACTGTGTGCAAGTTTCATTAAAAACATTGCTCGGTGCCTTGCTAAAATGTGATCTGTGCTTGGTGGCAGTGTGAAATTGCAGAGGAGCTTGTTGAAATGTATTCTTTTTTAAATTTCATAAAAATCGATCCACTTTAAATGGAAATCTCCACAATTTTGTTTCCCTAAGGAGATTAGAGAGAGCTGTTTCTTCCCCCAAATACTGTTGGTAGCATTGCTGGATGCATACTTTCTTCTTTCTCTTTAGAAAGCAAGGAACACTATATTTTTAAAAGGAATCTCCCCCAAACACTCCATAACTATTATATCTATCTATCTATCTATCTATCTATCTATCTATCTAATTTTATACTGCCTGATATATACATCTCTAGGCGGTGTACAAAATTTAAACACAATATAAAAGTCTCAGATTAAAATCCACAAAACACAATAAAAACCATAGCATAAAACAGTTATTAAAACAAATTGTTAAATTTAGTTCTAATTAAAAGCCTGTGAGAACAGGTGAGTCTTGAGGGTCTTCCTGAAAACAAACAGAGAAGAAGGTGCTCTTATTTCAGCTGGGAGCATACGCCAAAGCCCCGGAGCAGCTACAGAGAAAAGCCCGTCCTTGGTCGCCACCAGATGAGCCGGAGGTAGCTGTAACCAAACCTCTCCAGAAGATTGTAACAGGCGGCAGCAGGTTTCATGACAAAGAAGGCGCTCCCTTAAACCCTGGGCACAAGTCATTAAGGGCTTTATAGGTGTATTTGTATTTGTATTTTGCCCGGAAACAAATTGGCAGCCAGTGCAATTCTTTTAAAATTGGTGTTATGTGGTCCCTTCATGTTGTCTCCGAGACCAATCTGGCTGCCGCATTCTGTATCAATTGCAGTTTCTGAACTACATACAAAGGCAGCCCTACGTAGAGCGCATTACAGTAGTCAAGCCTGGAGGTTTCCAGCATATGCACCACTGTTTTAAGGTCATTTACCTCCAGAAATGGACGTAGCTAACATATCAGCCAAAGCTGATAAAAAGTGCTCCTGGCCACTGCCTCAACCTGAGAAACCAGGAAGAGCTTTGGATCCAGGTGCACTCACTTTTTCAGGGGGCCGCTATGGAACCTTGGCCTCCATTCTCTGGCTCTGGCACTGCTGCTACTGTTCCTAGCTATCCCAGAAATGCCAGTGCAAAAGGCCCAGAAAGAGGGACCTCTCAGTAATTAGCTGTTTTGCTGCCAGTGTTGCCCTGCTCCAGTTCCCATTGGATCCTACTGAAGTCTTTTAGGCCTCTAGCAACTTCACTGCAGACAATACGCTCAACAAACAGCAAACTGCCAATCAATCTCAGTTCAGCACCCGCTTCAGGTAGGTGCCCTGTGTGACTGCCTGGCATGCCCTCTCCTAAGGCTGGCCCTGGGCAGGCGCGTAACAACGATAGGGCAGGGGGAGACAGTTGTCTGGGGGCCCCACTGCCTTGGGGGGCCCCCCAGAGGCACCTCACATGACTCCCCATTGCCCCCTGCCCAGCCCCAAGGCCCCTCAGCCACTTGCCCTGTTCGCCGTCTCTCCTGCTTGTTCTGCTGGCCCGCAATCGAAGCAGCAGGCAAGCTGCCAAGAGCTCCTTTTCTCCCGCCTCTCAGCTGATCGGCGGGTGGGCGGGGCTTCCACGGAGGCCTCGTGTAGGCCTCTGTGAAGCCTGAACTCGAGTAGGGCCCAAGCCAGCCAGGAAGGAGGAGGCAGCCAGAGTGGCCACCACTGTTCTCTGAAGCAGAAGACCCCTTGCTGCCAGGTAGAGTGTGAACTGCTTTTTGTGGTTACCTTTCCCGCCCCCCCCCCCGCCATATATAGGGATCTGCTTGCCATAGGGCTTGGATATGGGGGGGGGGGAGGGACTGAGAAGTCTCTGAATATTTATTTTGAAACAGCTTGGAAAATTTGCTGACTTAAAAAAAACTATCTAAAAAGTCCTATAAGTGGCTTGTTTCATGGCAGAAAATTGCAAAAACTTCTGGAACAGTATTTTATTAATTTTATTTATTCATTCATTCATTTATAAATGCACTTATGTTCAAGTTGTTTTGCAACCCAGAAGGTCTGAGTGAGAACTGTGAAGCATGTCTTGTGCTTTTATTTTATTTTATTTTTCTTGTGTGTGAACTGCTCCCCAATAACTTGCAGGGACTTCAGGGTAAATCTCGCCAACATGTGAATGCAGCACCTCCATTCCAGAGGAGATGTGTCTTAAAGGGCTTTAAAAGCCTCCTGTGAAAAACCTCCTGGAATCAAACTTGACTGAATTTGTTCAGAATTCTGAGAAAACAAACATAGGCTCACCCTGCATGGTTGAAAGTCTCCTTGGCTAATCTGCAGCGAGGGGGCCATTTTAAACATTCATCTTTCTAGTGTGTTCTAGGCATTAAAAGTAAAACAAATGTATAGTACTCAATGTATATCACTATATATTGTGACGTGTGCGTGTGTGTATTCAGTGAAATGTATTTCCAGGCAGCATACTTATTTTGGAATATCAGACTTAAATCCTTGGGGGCCTGGGGTGTGCGGAGGCCCTGGACTTTGAGTGGGGGGGCCCCATTTTAAAATCTCGTCTCTGGGCCCACTCCAACCTTGCTACGCCCCTGGCCCTGGGCATGCCCTATCTGATCAGATATTGCTCTGTGATTACTGGACACAAATGATACAAACTCTTACCCTGCATGCTTGCATGCAGAAGGTTCCAAGTTCCCTCTCAGGCATCTCCAAGATAGGGCTGAGAGAGATTCCTTCCTGCAACTTTGGAGGGTCAGGTCCAGGCCTCCAAATGGCTTAGTTCTTAATATATAAGTGAAATAACTGTGTAAAAACTCAATCTATTTCTAGATTCAATGCAGAGTAAAAAGAACAGGGCATTAGACTGGACCAGTTTCAAACCGTGACTCCTGAGGATGTGGACAAGCTGCTTGGGGCGGTGCAGCCTACCACTTGCTCTCTGGATCCTTGCCTGACTTGGCTGCTTCTGTCTAACAGGGAGATTGTTGGAGGTGGCCTAGTAATGCATTGCTGAGGGAAGGTAGGGTGCCTCCTTGTTTGAAGGAGGCAATGGTTAGACTGCTTCTTAAGAAGCCTTCCCTGGACCCCTTAGCGATGTATAATTATAGGGCAGTCTCCAACCTCCCTTGGTTGGGCAAGGTGATTGAGAGGGTGGTGGCCAACCAGCTCCAGGCGGATTTTTGGGTAGATTCCAGATGGTGGAGCTTGGTGACAGTTGCTCCTAAAAGTGGGAGCTGTTATATGGAGTCCCTCAAGGCTCCATTCTGTCACCAATGCTTTTTAATGTCTACATGAAACTGCTGAGTGAGGTCACCAGGAGATTTGGTGCAGGGTGTTATCAGTATGCTGATGACACCCAAATCTACTTCTCTTTTTAATCTTCATCATCAGGAAATGGCATTCATTCCCTAAATGCCTGCCTACAGGCAGTAATGGGCTGGTTGAGGGATAACAAATTGAAACGGAATCCAAGCAAGAAGGAGGTACTCATTGTAGGGCCTCAGAATTTGAGTGATGAGTTAGAGCTTCCTGTCCTTGATGGGGTTGCACTCCCCTGGAAGGAGCAGGTATGCAGCTTGGGGGTACTCCTGGACCCAGGCCTCATCCTGGTATCTCAGGTGGAGGCTATGGCCAGGAGTGCTTTCTATCAGTTTTGGCTGATTCGACAGCTGTGTCCATTCCTTGGATGACCTCAGAACAGTGATGGATCAGCTGGTAACCTCTAGGCTTGACTATTGCAATGCGCTCTATATGGGGCTGCCTTTGTTCGTAGTTCGGAAACTTCAGTTAATTCAAAATGCGGCAGCCAGATTGGTCTCTGGGGCAACTCGGAGAGACCATATTATGCCTGTATTGAAGCAGTTGCACTGGCTGCCAATATGTTTCTGGGCAAAATACAAAGTGCTGGTTATTACCGAGTTATCTTAGAGAGCACTTTTTTCTGCATGATCCCCACCAAACGTTAAGGTCATCTGAGGAGGTCTGTCTTCTGTTACCACTGGCACGACTGGTGTTGACTCAGAGGCGGGCCTACTCTGTAGCTGTCCCAGGCTGTGGACTGTACTCCCAGCAGAAATCTGTAGTCTGAGTTCATTGTTGGCCTTCAGGAGAGTCCTTAAGACCTATCTGTTTGGCTTGGTCTTCCCAGGGTTTAAAACTGTTTTTAAACAGTAAAGGTTTGGCCTGGTTTTCCAGGAATTAAAAAATTGTTTTAAATGTTTTAATAATGGTTTTATGTTTTTTTAAATAGTTTTTGATATTAACAATTAATTGATTTTAGTTTTATTTTAATGTAAACTGCGGTATAGAAATCCAGTCAATCAATCAATCAATCAATCAGTCAATACCATGCTCCACTGGTGAGCTTCTTGAGATCATAGGAACATAGGAAGCTGACTTATACTACCGAGGCAGACCATTGGTCTATCTCGCTCAGTATTGTCTACCCAGACTAGCAGCAGCTTCTCCAAGGTTGCAGGCAGGAGTCTCTCTCAGACCTATCTTGGAGATGCCAGGGAACCTTCTGCATGCAAGTATGCAGGTGCTCTTCCACGATCAGCCCCATCCCCTAAGGGGAATATCTTACAGCCCTCGCATATAGTCTCTCATTCTTATGCAAACCAGGGCAGACCCTGCTTAGCAAAGGGGACAATTCATTCTTGCTACCACAAGACTAGCTCTGTTCCCATTGACCACAGACCAACGATTGGCAGTAGCTCTTCAAGGTTTTAGGCATGAGTCTTTTCTAGCCGTGCCTGGAAATTCCAGGGATTGAACCTGGGACTTTCTGCAGGCAAAGCAGAAGCTCTGCCACTGAGCTTCAGCCCCATTCCCTGAATGATCAGTGTTGAAAACAAAATGCTGATAGACTTTCGTCTGATCCAGCAAGACAAGTATTATGATCATGAATAATGAAATAAATAAATAACACACACACCACCTTCTGTTTAACAATTTGATTCAGCTCTGTTTGGAAACGATTACCTTTTTACGTACAACCGTTGCTGTTGAAGCTCAGTTGTGCTTCAGGATGTGTTTTAGGAACTACCTAGTGTCTCCTGTTTCTCAAACATAAGGATGAGTGAAGGAGGTTTAAACCTGTATGAATGGGGTTAATCTATCATCTATCTGAGTTAAAGAAACAATAGATCAAAGAAGAAGGCGGTAAACAAATTGTCTGTGATGGGTTTCTTATTAAGAGAGGACTGGAATGCTGATGCGTTTCATTAAGTTATGGTTCTGTATAATCATGAACATTTTTAGGATAAAAAAGCATAGTTCCAAGTGCAGATTCAGGTTGCCTTCTGGCTTCCTTGCATGACTCTTTCTTACTTTACAGTTTGTAGATATGATGTTCTTTAAAACGACTTTTCATGAAATGCCCTTTGTGAACAATGCTATGTTGCTGTCTTAAGCTTTGTCTATCTGACACTGCCTATATAGGATGTACTAGAAGCTATATCAGTAAAGTAATTTCTCTTGAGTTTTTGTCTTTAATTAATGTCATTACAATGTCCATATGAGCATGAACCCAATGATGTGGTGTAATTTCTGGACTGGAGCCTTGCACACCACATTTTCCTGATACAGCGAATCTAAATATTGAAGTGTGAGAAGTCATCTAACCAGAGGCAATCTGCAACATGGTGTTGTTCTCTTCTCTGCACAAGCAAACCTCGTTATAAGTGGAACCGCTTTTGGTGGTTTTGTGTATCCGTGGGTGGTAAAAAGATATCCAACCTCTCTATTTGCGGATACAAAAGGGTTAAAACCCACGTATCCACAGTTCCTGGAAGGCCGGAGGTCATTTCCCGCCGCCATTTTGACAGAGCCATTTTGTGGCTCTTCTCCTTACTTAAAAAAAGATTTTTTCAGTGGTTTGGGGGGACATTCTTGTCTCGACACAAGGAGAACCCACAAAGCACAGTAATGTAAATACTTTCTGTTATTTTTGCCTTAAATTGCTGTTTTTAAACCCTTTCCTGCTGTTTTTTCACTATTTCCCCCCATTCTGGAACCTAACCTCCATTTTTTCATAGGCACAATGCCTTGTTACTCGTGGTTTCATTACTTGTGGTAGTAGGCAAGGAACAGAATCCCTGTGAACAATGAGGTATACTTGCATTTCCAAAGCAAGGCAGGCTGTACAACCTCCTTTGGAGGACTTGCATATTTTTTGCAGGCCTGTTGAACATATGAAGCAGCCTTGTAGCCTGTCGGTCTGCTGAAGCCTCATGCAGAGGTCTTTGCCAGCCCGGACACCTCCGATTCTTTTGACTGGAGATGCTAGGGTACCTGTGGGGCCTAGTACACGCTGTGCTCTGTCAGTGAGCGACACCATCTATTTGTCTGTGTTTCTATGGGGGATGGCGTCGGTGGAATGCTCCAGATCTGCCTGCCTCTGGTGTACATTTAACTAATAGAATATTAATGAAGAGAGGGGGGAAAACACCCAGTCTTTTGTGGTTAGTTCCTGAAACGTCAGAATAAGGAGCAACATGTTTCGCATTACTGATGTACCTCCTTGAAGGAAACCCCTTTTTCCCCAGGCGGCCCATCTGGTCCGCATCATAGTTGGCCATCCTTCTTCTCTGCCTCCCCATCCCCAACCCCCTGGTCTCTCACCAGTAGGAAATCTCAAATTCTTTAAGGCTATAATATGATATGCAGTTACAGGCTCATATCCTCGGACTCATTGGTGCGTGTGTAGTGTACCCAGGAATAGGACAGCAGCTAGTAGCCCCAAGCCAGCTGGAGGGACTATTGGCCCGCGGTAACATACATGCTGTGCATGGAGAAGATCCCATGTTTAACCCCGGGCATTTTCTGACCGGGCTGCAAAAAACATGGACTGAAACCCTGGAGAGCTGCTGCCAGTCAGAGTAGACATCACTGAATTAGGCGGCTCAGTGGTCTGACTCAGTAATAGAAACATGGGAAGCTGCCTTATACTGAGTCAGACTCTTGCTCTATCTAGCTTAGGAACATAGGAACAGCGGCTCCAAGGTTTCAGACAGGGATCATTCCCAGCCCCAGCTGGAGATGTTGCTAGAGATTGAACCCAGGACCTTTTGTGTGCAAAGCAGACGTTCTACCACTGAACCTTGGGTCCTCAGCAGAAGCTGCTGCCTAGGGAGTCGGACCATCTAGCTGATCAGTGTCTGCTCTGACAGGCAGCAGCTTCTCCAAGGTTTCAGACAGGGATCATTCCCAATCCTACCTGGAAACGCTGCCAGGGATTGAATCTGGGACCTTCTGTATGCAAAGCTGATGCTCTGCCACTGAAGCTTTTAAAACTTTTGAAAGCACTGCTTCCCTTTGTGGGTGCACATTTTTCTTTTGTCCCACTATTCTTGGAACAATACCAAAGCAGGCAAAACCTTGCCCAGTTAACAAAATGTTAACTGGGCAAGGTGAGCACCTTTCAAGTGGGTGGAGAGCAACTGTCTCATTCACCCCAGTATAGTTTCTCTCCAGTGGCTGTTGCTGGTATTGTGTGTGTGTGCGCATGTGCGTGCATGTGTACGCATGCGATTTTAGATTTTGAACTCTTGTGGGATAAGGAACCATCTTCTTTTTTTTGCTCTGTAAATTGCTTTGAGAACTTTTGTTGTTGTTGCTGAAAATTCGAATATACATATGTTTAATAACAACCATAAGAACTGTGAGTGCTTGTTCTGTTCTCAAACCGTCTTCAGTTCTCTGAGAGAGAAAAAGGCTGACATCCAGTCTAACGCTGGGTGCGTGCCTCTAACAACAGCAGACATACAGCACTACTAGCCCTTACGCGAGTCCCTATGTTTCTGAAGTCTGCTCTTGCTCAGGAGTGTGACCATTTTTTAAAATTTTATTTAAATAAACACAGTATACAGAAAGAAATTACATTTCCCCCTAAAAATTTAAACTTATTGATTAATAAGATCTCTCAAGAAGTATAATTTCACAATGTGCAAGACAATGTATAGGAAACATGTCTTTCCAAATCTGAAGAGCAGGCAATGATCTTCCATAGGCTCTTTGATTAATGAACATCACGTACTTTATAAAAGCATGCCAAATCTCAAACAGAAAAAAAGAAAAAGGTTTTTCATTGTCTCAAGTGACGTCGCATTGAATGTGTTAAGTTCTCTGGGGTGGCAACAAACCAACGTTTATTGTACCATTCATTTAAGGACAGTGTTTCATATTTCGGCTTGGGACCAGGCTATTTAGGAGAGCACCTCTTCTGTCATGAACCTGCCTGCCTTTTACGATCTTCTGGAGCTCATCTGGTGGCGACCCAGGACCAGGCTTTCTCTGTGGTTGCCCCAGGGCTTTGGAATATGCTCCCTGCTGAACTAAGAGCATCTCCTTCTCTGTTTGTTTTCAGGAAGACCCTCAAGACTTACCTGTTCTCTCAAGCTTTTGATTAGAATTTTAATAATTTTAATAATTTGTTTTATATTGTTTGTATCGTGTTTTATGTATTTTAACCTGCGATTAAAAAAAAAAGATTGATTGATTGATTGACTGCGATTTTAATGTTGGGATTTGTACACCGCCTAGAGATTTACATATTAGGTGGTATAAAAATATGATAAATAAAATAAAATAATTTCCATATTTCTTTTTGCTATCACCATTCTGGCTGCAATCTGCATAAAAACTATTAATGCTTTTGAAGAAAGTGTGACTATTTTCGACACTCTCCCTGTGCTCTGGAAGCACTCTGTTACAATGGAAACATGTCCCCGAGGGCCCGGGATGTGTTTCCATGACAACATTGAACTCCTGGAGCATGGAGAGAGTGCCAAATATAGTTGCGCTCTTGCTAGTGTAAGGGCTAACACCGCAGGTAGACTCTTATTAGAAGCACACACACATACAGTGTCAATCGGGATGGCAGCCACTGTTTCTCTCCACCCAAAGGATCCTAATCTTCTTCCACCCTAGATCAGGTATCCCCAAACTGCGGCCCTCCAGATGTTGCTGAACTACAACTTCCAGCATACCCAGCCACAAAAAATTGTTTCTAGGGATGCTGGGAGTTGTAGTTCAGCAACATCTGGAGGGCCACAGTCTGGGGATGCCTGCCCTAGATGATGCATATCAGCTAGCAAACCATTCACAAAAACTCCAGCCTACCTGTCTAAAATGAAATGGAATTCAGATGCAAGGCATGGAATAATTGCATGGATTTTGGCCATGAGTCAGAGATCTGTGCTGAAGCCTATAATAAGTGCAAAGTTCCAGGGGTTCTATAATGTCTGTAATGAGTCTAGACTCCACTTTTTATATTTTTACCTGAATATTTTATACTTCTGGATCATATATTTCATAAAATATATACAGTCAGAAAACTTCAAACAAGCTCCTAACTTGCCAAAGGCAATTTCACAGCTTGTACGCCAACCTTACAGGTCTTGATCAGTGATCGTGTTAATAAATTTTTATATGAGGTAATCCGGCTATTTGGGGGGGTAAAAAACATTAATTAAAATGCATGGAATGCCTGGAGGGAATCAAACAATACTGTAACCAACATGTTTCATCCATTTTATCAAGGATTACGCACAGATTGTACAAGGACTGTAGCAGCAGGCCAAATCTCAATAGCCTAGAGGTCTGTGGGGGGAAAGAAACCTACATTGCCTAGGAGGTAGGTTAGCATTTAGAAAACACTTGAAATTTCTGTAGTTTTCAAGTTATTGTTGGGAGGAAAAAACAACTGAATTCTTTAGAAGAAAAGGGAAAAATGTATACTAGCTGACCCCGCACAAGGCATCTGTGCGCTGGTTGGGGCCAGCCGTGCCCCCCTCCCATAGAGCATCTGTGCCCCTATTTCTCTCCCCTTTGGCTCTCCCCCCCGCCTCAGTTTGCTCCCCCCCCCACCTCAGTTTGCTCTCCCCACAAGCCTTCTGCCCCATTCTCCTCCCCCCCCCAGCTTCGGGTTCTCCTCCCTGCCTGCCGCCGCTTGCCTTTTCTCCAGGGCAAGGCCGTCCTGCCACCGCCTCCCGCCTCCTCCTCCCGGTGGCCTTAGTCCGCCGGCCGGGCTCCTTCTCAGCCCGGCGGGGCTTTGCCTGCTGGCCAGCCTCAGTCACCTCCTCAGGCTGGCGGGGCTTCACCCGGCGGCCGGGCTACTCCTCAGCTCGGCGGGGCTTTGCCTGCTGGCCAGCCTCAATCTCCTCCTCAGGCCAGTGGGGCTTTGCCTTCCGGCTGGCCGGCTCCTCATGAGTGTGAGGAACTCTCGCAAGAGTTCCGCCACGCATGTGATTTCCGCCAAGCATCCCCACACATCTGTCCGGTTTCGAGAATTAATTAAGTATATAGATATTTGGATTACATCACACGGATCTTCTTAACCCTAACTCAGGAAAAGCCACCCTCCTCTTATATGTTTGCACTGTTTATTTCTTAGCTTTCCACCATGGAGCTCAAGCATACACAGAGTTCTCAGAAGGGCTGCAACAAGGTTTTAGTGGGCCCAGGGAAAAATGAAGATGGGCCCCCATCCTGAGATCGGCAATTAGCTCAGGGATGGCCAACCTGTGATTCTTCAGCTCGTGTTGGACTACAGCTCCCATCATCCTCAGCCACACTAAATTGCAGCTGAGTGATGGGAGTTGTAGTCCAACAAGAGCTAGAGAGCCTCAGGTTGGCAATCCCTGAATTAGCTGAAGAAGTCTGTCTTTTCTCAGACAGGGAAGCAAACCATCTGATAAGGCTGCCGTGGTCTCCCAGCCAGGCATGAACCACACCCAGACCTGTTTAGCTTCAGCAGCATTACTACTAAGGCCTATAGCTAGAAATTTTGCGGTGAGGGAACCTAAAGGGGTGGGGAATCATTGCAGAATTGAAATACCAGTAGCCCAATCTGTTTAAAGTTATTCAATGGTACCAAATCAAATTTAATTTTTTAGAATTTAAAACTGAGGGCTTCATGCTTGTCATTAATGCTAATATCTTTGCATTCACTGGCTAGAACCCCGGGAGCAAGTTCACTTCTTAGTGAGCAACTGGGGGCTGGCCTGCTTTCCCTTGTATCTCCACAAGTAAAAAGGACTAGAGGCTTACTTCAGTGTTCTTCACTGAACACTTCAATGGTGGCCCCCGTCAACCCTAAATGCAGCCCCCTGACTAATTGTTTTATGGGCTTGTGTGAAGCTTCGGCCAAAGCTGAATACTCTGCACTGCCCCCCCCCCCGGCACCATTCTTATTTAATTAATTTTAATTTATTTATTTAACACATTTGTATACCGCCCAAAACGCAAGTCTCTTGTAAAAGTTCTGTTTACAACAAAACAATAAGAACAACAAATAAAAAGGTTAAAACACTACAACAGTTTAAAATGTAACACGTTAAAACTATTAAAAACACAATTAAAACAATATCTAATTAAAAGCCTGGGTGAACAAATGCATCCTGACTGCCCTTTTAAAAGCTGTAAGAGATGGGGAGGCTCTTATTTCAGCAGGAAGTGTGTTCCAAAGCTTCAGGGCAGCAATGGAAAAGGCCTGTCCCTGTGTAGCCACCAGACCAGCCGGTGGCAACTGCAGATGAACCTCTCCAGATGATCTCAATGGGCGGTGTGGTTCATAACAAAGAAGACGTTTTCTTAAATACCCTGAGCCCAAGCTGTTTAGGGCTTTATAGGTTATAACCAAAACCTTGTATTTTGACCAGAAACTTATTGGCAACCAGTGTAGATCTTTTAAGATAGGAGTGATATCTCCGAGATGACACGGAGAGATGACACTTTCTGAGATGACCCAGAGACCAATCTGGCTGCCGCATTCTGGACTAACTGCAGTTTCCGGACTATGTACAAAGGCAGCCCCACATAGAGCACATTGCAGTAGTCAAGTCTGGAGGTGACCAGCAGATGTAGGACTGTTCTGAGCTCGTTTATCTCAAGAAATGGATGCAGCTGGTGTATCAGCCAAAGCTGATAAAAGGCACCTCTGGCCACTGCCTCAGCCTGGGACACCAGGGAGAGGTTTGTGTCCAGAAGCACCCCGAGATTGCGTACCTGTTCCTTCTGGGGAAGTATGACCCTATCCAGAACTGGCAGATCAAAATCATCTCCTGAGTTCTGACCCCGCAAAATAAGTACCTTCGTATTATCTGGATTCAGCCTCAGTTTGTTATTTCTCGTCCAATCCTTCACTACCTCTCCAGGCAGACATTCTTACTGTGCAGTACTGTGCTGTGCCACTGCTGGGGGCCTCGTTTAAGGCAAACAGAGCCATCTTGAGCCCTGGCACCATCCTGGAAGCCATACGCAGAGTGCTGGGGCTCCTTCCCAGTGCTGTCCTCTTAGAGATTTTAAGAAAGGGCTCCATCTCTTTTAAAGGGCCCTCCCAGAAGTTCAACTGTTATGGCACATAGACTCTGAATGTTATGGCTAATAGCAACTGGCTACTTGGCAACCTTACTCGTCAGAAGGGGAGGGCAGACACAGAAGTGGTTTTGATGGTGTTGTATTAGCACTAGGGCCACTAGGTGGCAGTATGCAAAGAGTCCAGAGGCGAGAGGGGAAAATAAATGTTAAGTTTCAGTTTTACTTCAACATGTTGATTCTCTGTTAACTCGACATTGTCCACCCTGGGATCAGTTCTATGCAGGAGTGCAGACAGAGGGAAAGCTTGAGAATCAATTCCTCACTTAAACTTTTTTGGGGAGAAGAAAGACACTTTGAAGGGAGGGGATATATTTGGGGACCAGAAAAGCACTTTTTTAATGTGTGGGAGAGAAAAACTGTTTAACAGCTGGAGAAACATAAAACACTATGAGCGGGGAAAAGAAAAATACAGTGCAGGTTGATGAAGAGGTAACACTTTGGGAAGGATGTCAGTAAAATGAAGAGGGAACTTCTCAAATGCTTGTGGCAGGTATCTGCACCCCTGCTTCTGTGCTCTATTAAGTAGTTAGCACTCATAGATCCTGACAGCAACAGCGTACCAGGAAAAACAGTTATCTGTATGAAAATGCTCTGGTGCTCTCCCAGGGAAAGACAATGGCTCCATTCGCACGTAACGTGAAACCGGAGTTTGCCGAACATGCAATTAATTTTTGTAACCTCATAGATGTTCGTCCAGCTGCAGCTTGGCAACCTCCCGTTTCAGGGTAGGGGAGTTACTCCCTCTTCCCTGCTCACCGAGGCCACATCCCAGCAAGCTCCGTAGTGCTACCACCGCCAGATGGTGGGCAAGGCGTCAGAATGCAAGCAGCACGGCAGCCATTAACCACGATCTTCAAGGGCATGTGCCGAGCTCGATCGTGCCTTTTCGGCATGGACAGCCCGCCCATGGCAGGGAAAGGGCATTTAAATCCCTTTAAATGGCATGCAAGCCATTTTTCTGACCGCAACTGCACCACTGCTCTCCTAAGAGCCCCACACCAAAAGAGTCTCACACAAGCACAATGGTTGGCAGGAAGGGATCATGAGGACTTCCTAGGAGGGAATATGTATACTGGGGGGGGGGATGTTTCCTGGGGTCTGGTCCACTGTGACCAAGGATGCTCTTGCAATGGCAGCCCCCAGCAAAGCATCCAGGGATACCAAACCACACTCCTTCCCCCTGTGTTGGCTTGCCAACAGGGGATTTGCCCTCTCATGAGAGAACCAGTCCACTGGGGAGGTCCAGAGGCTCAGTAAGCTTTGGTCTTCCATCAGACTGTGCTCTCACAAGGTAGGCCAGCCAAATAAACAGTGGGGCTCCTGTTTTCTCTGATTAATAATAGAATTTTTACACAGTGACCCCCTTTCATGCACCCAAAGGGGAATTTGCCACTCCATGTTTCTGGGCGGTCCTGGGTGGGTAGACTTGGGAAACACTGGGACAGGGAATAGATCCTCACTCTCTTTCAAATTTCCCAAGTTTGGCCCCGCTTTGCATAGTATGCAGATCAGCTGCCGTGGGGAATCACAGGAAAAGGAAGTCCTGATTATCAGTGACCCCAGAAGTATGGGGTGGCTGTCCCGGGCAAAAACAAAGATGGATACTGCTTGGACTGCTTCTTCACAGCAGTTGCCAAGACAGAGAGAGGTGTTGCTGGGGTACCTCTCCCCGTGACATGCTGGTGTGGAGCAACCAGGCTGGGCGGCATCTGTCATCTGGCCCGTAGACATGTCTCCATGGCCTAACCTGGAGGGTGGCTAGTGGTAGAAGGGTATCATCATCACACATTATTAGTGATTCTGCCCAATCCCCCTATCCCCTGGATGGTTCTTCGCTTGAGTTGTGAATGGGAATCTCCAAGGCCTTCCGCTCTCATGAGACAGCAGTCCGCTCTGGAGCAGCATTCACCATCTTAAGAACATAAGAACAGCCCTGCTGGATCAGGCCCAAGGCCCATCTAGTCCAGCATCCTGTTTCACACAGTGGCCCACCAGATGCTGCTGGAAGCCACAGGCAGGAGTTGAGGGCATGCCCTCCCTCCTGCTGTTACTCCCCTGCAACTGGTACTCAGAGGCATCCTGCCTTTGAGGCCGGAGGTGGCCCACAGCCCTCCAACTAGTTGCTGTTGATAGACCTCTCCTCCATGAAGTTATCCAACCCCCTCTTCAAGCCATCCAGGTTGTTGGCTGACCACCTCTTGTGGCAGAGAATTCCATAAGTTGATTATGCGTTGTGTGAAAAAGTACTTCCATTTGCTGGTCCTAGATTTCCTGGCAATCAATTTCATGGGATGACCCCTGGTTCTAGTGTTATGTGAGAGGGAGAAGAATTTCTCTCTATCCACTTTCTCCACACCATGTCTCTATCATGACCTCTATCATGTCTCCCCGCAGTCGTCTTCACAGAGGAAGAATCTCTTCTGTTACTCGAGGCAGTGCTGCTTCTGCTGGACAGTTCTTTTAACCCAAGGGGAAGGGCTGGGTCCCCCTTCCCCAACTTTATTGTACAAATAATAGAGTGGAGCCTTTCAAGACCCCCTGGGTGGGGCTGCCTTTTAAAGCTGACCCAGGGTATCGCTGCCCTGCCATATGTTATCTTCCCAGCAATGTACTTGGGTTGCCTGGTTTATGACGACGACACTGCGATTGCATATGCTTGTTAACATTCTTCTTTATCAATTCATTTTTGGAGAGCAAACGCAGTATTGCCCATTTTGCCATCCCGTCCTCTTTCTCTCCTGATTGCCAGGAAGGGGGAACAAGGGACACAGTGGGAAGAGGGCATTCCCCCTATGTGGCTTTTCCGATTGACAGACTTAGAAGCTTGGGATGGGACATGGTGGTGTCCCTGTTACCGGGCAAAGGTATGAGTAGCTTGGAGACAGGGGTGCAGGGCAAGTGCTCAGAGAAGCAGCAATCAAGAAGCATGGCAGGCATGGAGCGGGCACATTCCTGTGCGGGTCTGGGCCACCCTCTCTATGATTTCGGTTCCAGAAATAGCACTAAACCATGGTTATGGCGGGCTCTTTATTTGGATGTGATTCTGCCACCGCAATACCTCAGGTTGGGGCGGTGAAAATCACTACAAACCCAAGGTTTAAACTGGAGTTTGGTGAGGAAAAATGCAGGTTGTTTTTGCCACGAAACCGCGGTTTCATGCATTCAGACATACAGGATTTCCATCCTCTGCCCTATTTAACTGCGGTTTTGTGTTATGTGCGAATAAGGCCACGGAATGCTGGATGAGTTGTGCAGCCCAATCCTATGTATGTTTGTTCAGGAATATGTCTCATGAGATTTGCTCCCAAATTAAGTGTGGATAAGATTGCAGTCTAGGTGCGCAGTGTACTGGGGAATCGGCATGCAAGGAAGGACAATGACAAGAGGCATTTTAACTCCAAGACATTTTAACTCCAAGACATTATTAGATGGTTTGCTTCTCTGTCTGAGAAAAGACCAGCCTCTTCATCTAATTCAGAGGTGGCCAACCTGAATCGCATCAGCTGTTGTAGGACTACTACTCCCATCACCCCCAGATGCAGTTTATTGTGGCTGAGGGTGATGGGAGTTGTAGTCCAACAACAGCTGGAGATCCTCAGCCTGCCCACCCTTGAGCTAATTGCTGATTTCAGGATGCCCAGAGGCATCCTCTGGTTTGCAAGCAGCTGTGATGAGAGTCCAGATTTCTTGTGCAGGAGTGAACTGGCAATAACTCCTGATACCGATCAAATAACAGGGTTTTAAATTGGAGAAGATTTTATTGGCAGGAAGAGTTGACTATGGAAAGTTCCATTAAAGTCAAAGATAAAGGCAGGAAACTTTTTCATTAAGCATCACAGAGATGGTGCAAGATTTAAGATTTACAGATTACAAGTTAGAATGTGGGTTCCAATTATTTGTTCTATGAACAGTGGGATCTGGAAATTATGCCTTGAATAGAAGGACGTATGGCATGTAACTAGAATCCTGGGAAGATCATTTTCTTAGCCTTAAAAAACCCCCAATATCCTCATGTGTGGAGAGAAAGAGCCCCCTGAAAATCTTTTGCCAGTTTCTCCTATAACTTTAGCCAAAATGAAGTATGAGAACAAGCTGCAAGATATTCCCCAGTCCATGTATGTCTGCTATTTATTCTTATTAGTTATTCATTTGCTTTTAATTGCTTCTCTGCTCTTCAATTTGAAGCATACACAGTGACTTGCAAGAAGCATAAAATCTAGCAAAAGGCAATAATGAAAGCAGATTGAAAACATATCATTAAAGAAATGTAAAGGCGCTGAAATGATCACAAATGGAATAAAAAAAAAAAAAAGGCAACTGCAACTTACAGAGCTGATTCTCCCTTTCCAGTGAGTACCCTTTTTCCTAGTCCTTGTTTCAAGAACTTAGAACAATACAATTCTGTAACACTTTTCAGATAAATGGAATGGCTGTGTAAAGATTGCTTCGCACAATCAGGGTTTCCAGTTCCATGGAAAAGCAATTAGATCATAATGTACCATTCCCTTCTAGATATTGGAGGTATTTTAACTCTCAGGCCCTTTTGCTCTTGTGGGGATTAATCCAGAGGTCAGTATGGCTTGATGCCATGTTAGTACAAATCACAGATGGGACAAGTGGTAGGTTCAGAAGGGGCTGAGTTCCAAGGACAAGGAGAAGTTCTGAAGGCAAGGATTTGGGGGCTTAAATTAGGAATCTTATGGCCTGAGGCTAGGACTGGGATTTAACCTGGTGAACTATCTTGACCTGTGTGTGCTCAGACCTCAGAAGGGTCATGTGGTGTGCAAGTTTTATGATTACTGGGCAGTATCAAGTCTCTAGATTGTCCAAGATGTTGCCTAGCATAATTATGGGCTGGGGCCATAGCTCAGTGTTGAAAAATCTGCTTTGCATGCAGGAAGATCCAGGTTCAATCCTTGACAGCCTCTCCAGGTAGGACTGAGATCAGGGGAGAATTTACAATTGAGCAAAGATGTGCAATGAACTCCAGCCACCAGCAGGGGGAGCCACACCTGAATTTCTGATGTAAATTGTAATTTCCCCATAGGGATCAATGGAATCTCAAAAATATTAATAACTCGCAAATGGCAGGGCACAAAGCTTGGAAACTCCACATGGTCTTCTTACATGATTATAACATCAAATGTGTGGATGTTCAAGGAGATCAGTCTGCCCATTGATTTTTTTTAATGAATTTTCAAATTTTAAAAACTCAGAACATTAAAAATCAGTGGGTGAGCTGATGTTCTTCCACTCATTTAATGCTACCATCATGTGCTACTCCCATATGAATGTTGAGGACTTTCTACTCAGCCATTCTGGAGTCTTAAAATGGGGTGCAAAAATTGGGGTACTACTCCTTTTATATCAAGGCAAAGAGCAGTTTCTTTCCCAATGAAGTTTCTTCCCAATGAAGTTTCTTCCCAATGGAGATGGAAAGAGTGGGGGATTACTTTTTTGTATGTTTTGTAACATTCTGCCATGAAACAAAACAGTTACAACACTTTTAAACAGTTTTAGAAAAGCAAAAAAAAAAAAAAAATCATTAAAACTCAGCAAGTGAACCAATAACCAAAAAAAATGTGTATCATCAGACTTTTTGTTATGAGGTTGTTGCTTTCTTAAACTGATTGAAAACCATACATTTCAAGCTTAATAAAGGCTTGAAATAACTATGCATTTCCTCCTAAGAAAGCATATTGTGAAGGTGTTGCCTCTCATTCTCTAAGAAAGAAACCAAATGGCTTTTTTGCTGGTGAAACTTTTTGACTCGAAATGGGCAATTTTGAGTGTTTTGAGCTCGAAACAGAACACCCTTTAAATAAAGGCCTTGTTTTGAGCTTGGTGCAAAACAATTTTGATCAAAACTTTTCAATTTTTTCAAATTTCAAATGCACACATTTCTTGGTGATTGCTGTGATGAGCTCCATATCTTGAAACACAGATGCTATGAGGGGTTGGGGCAGGCATCCCCAAACTGCGGCCCTCCAGATGTTGCTGAACTACAACTTCCAGCATACCCAGCCACAAAAAATTGTGTCTAGGGATGCTGGGAGTTGTAGTTCAGCAACATCTGGAGGGCCGCAGTTTGGGGATGCCTGGGTTGGGGGAAAGGTTAAAAAGTTGTTTAAAATCACCTGCTTGCCCTTGTCTTTTGTGGTTTGGGTGGTAGATAGCATCCATCATGCCCTACCACCCAACCCACTTTGGTGTCCCTAGGAGCTATTAATGGGGAACAATGGGGTGTTTTGAGTTCCCCCATTGTTTCCTATGGTTGAAACACTCGAAACATTTTGTGTTGTTCCATCAAAACAGCTGGCTCGACTGCTGTTTTGATGGAACATTTTGGCCATTTTGCATTTTGTTTCAAGCTTGAAACAGAACACAAAATCCGCTTCGTATAGATCCCTAACATTTACCTCAGTATTGGTGATGTTAATATCTGATGTTTTTCAGTCCTCTTTTTCTGAAACAGTGCAACAAGTTATGTTCCTTACCTTGCATCATTCCTTACCTTGTCTCACAATTCTTTAAACTTGGTGGAATCTGCTAGTTTTTTTTAGCTTTTCCAAATGATTCAAAAAATGGTTTGTCTTATTACTGTCCATTTGTCTGTAGTTTCCTATTCAAGTTGCTCTGTTTCCAGGATGAAGATACTTCTCCGGGCAATGTGATATATTTCCCCCCACTGTCTCTAGAATTAAGACTTGACAAAGGTTATTTACAGAGCCAAAGAAAGGAAGTGAAAGAATTGGGCATTTAGAGATGCTGAAATACATGTCTCATTTGCTGGGTTCCTTGGTTTCAAACTGCCTACAGCTGTTAGAAATTCCTGTTCTAGACGAGAAAGATACTTCTTACCTGGCAGTCTTACCACTCATTTGTATATTTAAAAGAAGCACAACTGCTTTGTCATGATTATCCCGTCTATTCTTGGGAAAGGAGGAGGAGAACCAAGCTGCCATTGTGAAATGCTTCTCCTCCTCCTGCATACTCCACACCACTGAGCTTTAGCCATCGCCAAGGAGACAATGAGCGCATCATAACAGAGAAATCACCGGTGATGTCACAACTGTCACCTGCATAACTGTCACCTGTGGGGGCAAAGTGTCATCCTCCAGTACTGGGAGGAGCTGGTCGGCACCTATCTACATGACAAACATATACATTTTATGTATGTATGTATCTATATCTATATCATATATGCAAACCACTTTGGGAATTTTTTTGGTTGAAAAACAGTTCCTCAATATTTGTCATATTTGTATCTGCATTTTACTCCAGTCCTGTCCTGGGAGTTCTAGCTTTCTGTCTGAATTTAATAATTCAGGCTTTATTCGCTTTTTTGTTTCCCATTGATCCCTATGGGGGAATTATCTAATGGAGCCCATGTTCAATTCTTGCACACAGGCCCCTTCAGCTCTTGTTACACCACTGGCTGGGAAAGACGCCTGCCTGAAACTCTGGAGAGCTGCTGCCAGTCTGTGTAGACAATACTGAGCTCGATGGAACAATGGTCTGACTCGGTTTATAGGGCAGATTCCTGTGTTCCTGTGAGGAGCTGGGTTTTCTGCCCTTGCTGGGTCAAAAGGCAATGGCTTCTGTCTGTTGCACTTCAGGCTCAAGCCCCTGAGGTATCCTTCCTGCAACTTTGTCTGTGTGTCATGCTCCCCAGCTGTAGCAATTGACCTCATGGGCCCTGGGCTGGAAAATGCACATCCCATATCTGGATTCATAGAGAGATAGGAATACAGGGAGCTGCCTCAGACCCTTGGTCCATCTAGCTCAGTATTGTCTACCCAGACTGACAGCCAGCAGCTTCTCCAAGGTTACAAGCAGGAGTCTCTCTCAGCCCTGTCTGGAGATGCCAGGGACTAACACAAGACTAACTCTCCTCCGGCATGGCTGAGGCATGGGTGAGTCGGACCTGGCTACCTGACCACCCATAAGAACACGAGAAGGGCCTTCCTGGATGAGTCCCAGAGCCTATCTAGTCCAGCCTCCTGTTCCTCAGTGGACAGCCAGATGCTTCTGGGAAGTCCACAAGCAGTGCTAGCAGCCACCCTGCTTCCTTCTACTCCCTTTAGTTGCTCACTACAGGAACCAAAGGGTTGCCATTGGAGCAGCACCAGCAGTGGAAAGTTGGCCGTTTCATGCCTGGGGAACCTGGTCTCTCATAGAGAGCATTGCCAGATGGAAGGAGGGGGGAACCCACTTAGGAAAGGGAGGCTCCCTTAAAGCTAAGGAAGCTGCACTCTGAAGGAAGCATGAGTTGTACTGAACCACAGAAAATGCCATGTCTCGAGTGTCTTCCAGGCCATGAGAGCCGCCCTCTCTTCAGAGGACTTCAAGGCAGAATCAACTGTTGAACTCCCTTTGACAGCCACTGTGGTGTTGTGGTTGGAGTGTTGGACTAGGAGCAGGGAGACCTGAGTTCAAATCCCCATTCAGCCATGAAGCTTACTGGGTGACTCTGGGCCAGTCACTTATCTCTCAGCCTAACCTACTTCACAGGGTTGTTGTGAGGATAAACATAACCCTGTACATGTTCTGGGCTCCTTGGAGGAGGAGCAGAATATTTAATGATGATGATGATGATGATGATAAATATAAGACTATGCCTATTGAGACTATAGCAGACATCAACTGAATGGGCACCAAGGTCCCCACCTCTTCCAGCCCTTGTCGCTTGATCATGGGAGTCAATTGCCAGGTTTTTCCCACCACCTGACTTACTTCAAGCCCAAAACTTTTAAAAATACTTATCCGCCTTTTGCCAGTGCTGAAGTTTTGGTTGACCTTGAAGCTTTGATCTGTTCTTGGAAATCTGGTCAGGGGAGTCGTCCTTGTATCAGCAGGGCTGCAGATTAATTTGAGGTGGCGCACACTAGGTGGAGTATTCTCAGAGGCCGAACTGGGTAGTATTACCTAGTGGTTGGAGGGCATTTATTCTCTGTGGGCTTTCCCAGATGTGAGTTTATTGCGGGCTTTTAAAAGCTACTAGAAGTTACTTATGGCTCTTATGCACAGTTCAGATGCTTATGTGATCTTCTGTAGATTCTGGTGCTCCCTAGTTTCCACGTTCTGGCCACACACTGAGTATGGCCTTTGTTCTATTTTCACAGTTCTCCCTGCCAGTCAGCGCTTGCAGATCCATCCCTTTTCATTATTACTTGAAAGTGGTAATGAGAAGGGACGGATTCACAAGCACTGAGCTGCAGGTGGCACTGTAAAAATCACGTGGCCAGAGTGCTGAAACACCCTCGGAGGGAGGATGGGAATCTATAGAAGACCATGGAAGGGTCTGGACTGAGCACAAGCCGGTCCTATTACTACTCCGGAAGCTTTAAAAAGTCCACAGTAAACTCGCTTCTGGAAAAGCCCTGCGATGGCCGTTCTGGTTTTATGGAGAAGGGCAGGATAGACATGCTTAAATAAATGCTTTGCCTCCTAATTTGTTTCCCAGGTGATGCCTCTCTCTCCCTCTCTCTCTTTTTTTCTTTGCAAAGACCTTATTGGCTGCTGTACTTGCAGCCATCTTATGTGCTGCAGAAGGCTCGGATGTGTCTCTGGGAAGGATTAGGAGGACTTAACAAATAATTGCGATGACATGCTGTTGCCTTGGAATCTTAAGGAGAAATGTCAAAAGTCTCCAAATGATTGGGCATTCTGTTCCTTTAAAAACTTTTAGATTTGCTTGATTAGATTAAATTAAATTAAAACTGTGTGCACATATGGTCTTCTGCGGGCTCTTTTGTCATAAGCCATGGCCGAGAGTATTCACAAGAGATATACATAATGAATCCATTCCACATCTTCTCTTTTCCAAGCCTCAACCAGCAGGGAACATCAATGGCGCTTTGTAGAGCTGAGCAAGGCATTTGAGAACAGAAGGACCACCCAAGTATCATGGCTCAGTCTGCAACCACAGGGTTCTCATGGACTTGGTTAGAACTTGTAGATCAACCTAGACATACATCTTAGATTCTGCCTCCTTCTCTGTGTCCTCTTGGGAACCCCTCAGGTTGTCAAAGCCTGAAGTTGGGCCTACATTGAGTGGGCTACCATGGTCTGCATGTGCTCAAGCCTCAAAGCCCTCCTCAGATGCCAAAGAAAACAGGGCTGTGCAAATTCAGCTTTTCCTATTGGCAGGCAGAATGAAGCCTCTGGATTGGCCAGGCCCAGTGTATAAATACTATGGACCACTGTGTGAAACAGGATGCTGGACTGGATGGGCCTTGGGCCTGACCCAGCAGGGCTGTTCTTACGGGACACAAGAGTGTTTTTTTCCAGTGGACATGATGTCTGAACCCACCCAACTCTGGTTCTCACATTGCGTTAACTATGTTTTATCTACTCCAAGCTGACCTCTGCTACCAGGAATTGACCAAGTCAATAAAATGTCAGTAACACTGTGCGGGAACTGGACTTGGACAGGTCCAGATGTCACACCCACTGGGAGTGCACACTCTCATGTACTGACATTTTAACGAGAAGTTACCAGGTTACTGCCATGCCAGCGGTCACGTGAAACTGTGACTTTTGTCCTTTCCTGGTTTCCAGTGTCGTACCTTCTGCCCTCTAGATTTCAGGCTCCAAGCCACCACCCTCAGGGACTCTGGGTATGTCCTCTAACTTAGAGACACTTTAGGTTTCCACTTGGATGCCCCAGCCTGACCCTGGTCCAGATAGTCATGTCTCTCGCAGTCCTTTCCATACATCAGAGATGTACAGAGGCACTGCAGATACGTTTGTGGCTGCTCTCAGCTCTTGAAGGCCTTTTCTTCAGGGATCCCATACTTATCACAATTGCTTAATGCTTATTGCATGCTAATGGCATGCTGGTGGACACTGTTCTCCAAAACCAATTAGATTTAGACGTTACTGCAAATGATGGGGAAGATGTCATTCATTGACAGTGAGGTGTGGGGAAGACCCAGTGGCAACGGGGGAGCAGGAAGGGGGGCTAAGGGAAGCTCAGAAAGACTTTGCTGAAAAAAAGCCTTGAAGGAGGCAGCCTGAGGAGGAGAGGAGTGGGGATGGAGAGCAGCAGCTCCCAGCAACGCATGCGATGTCATACTCCCTGCTTCCAAGATCACCTTTAAGGGTTTCCTTGTGAGCAGAGGGTCCTGCAGAGCTCTTGTGTAGTGATGATCTTGGTTTGTTTACAACTATACAAGCTGAGCAGGGGGAGAGCACACAGAAAACGGTAGTCTGAACAGAGCAGTATGAGTCTCCACAAAGTAGCAGCACGCCTTTGCCGCTCTCAAAGGCTGCTTCTTGTCAGCAAACTCGAGAAGCCCCAGTCTCTCTCACAGGAACACAGGAAGTGGATAGAGAGAAATTCTTCTCTCTCACACACAACACTAGAACCGGGGGACATCCCATGAAATTGATTGCCAGGAAATCTAGGACCAACAAATGGAAGTACTTTTTCACACAACGCATAATCCACTTGTGGAATTCTCTGCCACAAGATGAGGTGACAGCCAACATGGCTTTAAGAGGGGGTTGGATAACTTCATGGAGGAGAGGTCTATCATTGGCTACTAGTTGGAGGGCTAAAGGCCACCTCCAGCCTCAAAGGCAGGATGCCTCTGAGTACCAGTTGCAGGGGAGTAACAGCAGGAGGGAGGGCATGCCCTCAACTCCTGCCTGTGGCTTCCAGTGGCATCTGGTGGGCCATTGTGCGAAACAGGATGCTGGACTAGATGGGCCTTGGGCCTGATCCAGCAGGGCTGTTCTTATGTTCTTATGCCTTACAGTGAGTCAGGTCATTGGTTCTTCCAGCTGATTTTTGTCGACACTGACTGGCAGCAGCTCTCCAAGGTTACAGGCATAAGTCTCTCCTGCAGATGCTCTTCAACTGAGCTATGGATCCATCCTCTGGGGGGCGGGAATCTTACAGCACTCATATGTAGTCTCCCATCCAAATGCAAACCAAGGCAGACCCTGTTTAACAAAAGGGACAATTCATGCTTGATGTCGCAAGACCAGCTCTCATTGTTTCCATATTCAGAACTGCAAAACTATTTCTGTCAGCTCTTTCAGCCCACATGGCTGAAGCACGACCTGTAATCCAAGTTCTAAGAACACCAACTGCCCATTAGTACACTATTACTCAGGGAACCTTACAACATTAATAAAATAGATACAGTATAGGATAAACAATTAATACAATGTGAGATAAGAAATTAATAAGGTTTGTTCTGCTTTCATTGAATTTCATTGAAGGCCCCAAAGTGCCAATCGATGGTCAGGTTTCAAGTGAAGCAACTTAAGCTAATGGCCACATTCACATGTAACGCGGAACCGTGGATCCAATGGATCAGCAGTTCTGCTCTTCCCTCCCCCTGGTCTCCCATCTGAATTTGGATGTCATAGAGAACTCCCTTTCTTCAGTCATCGATACTGCAGAGAGGAGGGGGAACTGGCTGCCTGGAATTCCTTCTTGATAGAAGGACAGCTCAGGCAGCCAATAGTAGCCAGAGCGAGGGAGGAACTTCCTCCCTCAACTCCAGATGCCGGGCAGCAAGTCTGTGGTGCATGTTTGGATGTAACTTTGGCACCAGAGAACCAGAAGTCCAGGTGACAAAACTTACTACAAACTGCAGGAACAAATCGGAGTCCAGGGAGGAAAACCATGGGTCCATTTTGAAGTTAAACTGTGATTGCCCGCATTCAGATATCCATGAATGGAAACTGGAGTCCCCCCTTCACATCTGGTTTCGTGTTACGTGTGAAGGCTCCCATTGAGAAACAGTGGCTGATAGGGATGTGCAAACAGGTTTGACGTTGAACTTGTTTGACATCGAACCTATTTGGTTCAATGGTTCGGGGTTGAACTGAACTATCCCCTGTTCAGTCCAATGCTAGACCAAATACCCCCCGACTGTTTTGGGGATTAGCGGACTCTGTCTATCTATCTATCTATCTATCTATCTATCTATCTATCTATCTATCTATCTATCTATCTATCTATCTATCTATGTTTACTTACTCCCTTTGGGGGAGTTGTTGAAGGTAGCGGGGGGGGGGTCCACGCAGGTTCCACCTCCCCTCTCCGGCCTCCCTTGCAGCCCAAACCAGCCTGTTCGGCCGGCTCTTCGGCTTGTTTGGGCCTTTCCCCTCCAGGGCAGTGGCCATTTTGGAGGCTGCCGCACCTGCATAATTGGCTTCTGTGAGGCCTGGGTCATGCAGAGGCCAATTGCAGGTGCAGTGGCCTCCAAAATGGCTGCCGTGCTGGGGGGGGGAGGCCTGAATGAGCCAAAGAGCTGGCCAAACAGGCTGGTTTGGGCTGCAAGGAAGGCCAGTGGGGGGAGGGGGAACATCCGTGGACTCCCCCGCCACCTCCAACTCCCCTGAAGGGGGTAGTTAACAAAAAAAAAGTTTTGTTTTTTTTAAAAAAATTGTTCACGAACCCACCCAGACTGAACCAAACTGGAGGGGGTTTGAGGGGGTGCTGGACTGAATTGGCCCAGTCTGGTTTGAGTCTGGTCCAGACTCAGACCGAACTGGGCCAGCCGGTTCCATGTGTACCCCTAGTGGCTGATATTCCATGCAATGTTTTTTATATAGATATAGATACAGATACAGATGCAGATGCAGATGCAGATACAGATACAGATACAGATATAGATATATGTATATGAAATGTGCATGCTCTTTCAGAAGAGACGCTTGCACAAACACAAATATCACACAGTTACACAATGGATGGCCATTATTTCCAATGGTCATTCATCATGCAACTCATGCAATTTTATCTATCTATCTATCTATCTATCTATCTATCTATCTATCTGTCTGTCTGTCTGTCTGTCTGTCTGTCTAATTCATTTATATACCACTCATCCAAAAATAGCTCTTGGCAGTACACAATAAAAAATAAAATCATTTAAAATATTAACATAAAACTCATTTAAAAGCCCCATTAAAACCATGCAAATATTATTAAAAGCCAAAGTGAAAAAGTGGGTCTTTATGGCTTTCTTGAAAGCCTCCAGGGATCAGAACAGAGGAAGCTACCTTATACAGAGTCAGACCATTGGTCCATCTAGCTTAATATTTTCTATACAGACGGGCAGCTGCTTCTCTAAGGTTGCTGGCAGGAGTCTCTCTCAGTCCTATCTTGGAGCTGTCAGGGAGGGAACTTGAAATCTTCTGCATACAAGCATGGAGATGCTCTTCCCAAAGGCAGACCCTGCTTAGCAAACAGAAAAATTCACGCTTGCCACCACAAGACCAGTTCTCCTCCATGACCAGCCTCTTATCCCTACAGGAGTGTGTTCCACAACCCAGAGGTGGCTACTGAGAAGGCCCGATCCCAGGTGGCTGCCAGACAAACTAATGGCAGCTGGAGACGGACCCCTCCTGATGATCTTAATGAGTGGTCGGGATCTTGCAGACCAGTCTCAGATAACCCGGGACTAAGCTGTTCAGGGTTTTAAAGATAATAACCAAGACTTTATGTTTTGCCCAGAAACATAACTGGCAGCCCGAACGGGCATGATATGGTCTCTCCGGACTAGCCCAGAGACCAGTCTTGCAGCTGTAGATTCATGTATTCTGTGTGTTAGTTCAAGCATGCCCTTGTGCAACTGTGAACACATTCCACTGAAACACAAATGGAACATTGCACAGTCTGTCAGCTCGTTGCTCTTCCTGGCACGCCACAAGAAACCCAAGATTTCTTGCCAGCCCTGGTTGGTATTCTGCCATGATGGATCTCATACCCCTCGTATCTTGACACTACGCTCTCTCCAGTATTGAAATGGGTTATGGGCAACAAATAACATGCGAGACACAGATCGCCAGACAGTAAGTAAATCATCATTAAGATGAGCGAGTGGACATTGCCAGCCCTTTTCCTTATTGCCATTGTTATGATGTAAGACATTCCCTGTGCCCGATATTGTATCCAAATTTGGGCACAACAGACCTTTGCTCTGATCAGTTGGATAGAACCTCTTGGCCGTGAAATGCACATGTGTGTACACACACACCACACACACACACACACACACACACGACAATGGCCTAATGGGGGATTAGAAAGGTGTGTGGCAATTATATACAAACCATTCATCTTGTTCTTTTGGGCAAAGTCACAAAACGCTTGTAATCTCTTAAAGCCTATACTCAACGATTCATAAACATTTGGTGTCCATGAAAGCCTCTGGGGAGAATAATCTCATGGGGATCATTCTGTGAAAAAACCCCAAAGCAACCAAATATCCAGGACACAGGCTTTATCTTTGTTTATTCCATCCTTTAGTTCAAATGCTTATTACAAACTGTTATATTCCAAGAAGCCAACCATGGAAGACAGACAAGCTCTTTAGATAAAACCGAAAAGGCAAGTTTCCTAACCGAGGACCAGATGTATTTTTGGGTTTTGCCCTTGTACATATTTAGCCAGGCTCTTGAAGTGGCAAAGATTTGCATGTTCGTTTTGCAATACTAATGAATATGTTTTTGATTTACATTTTAGAAAATGGAAACTTTTATCTTCTTGGGGCTTTGTAACGATAATGATTTCCAGATGATTCCAGAGTGTCCTCTTTTAACCCTTCAGCATTGAAAACATATCACTTTCTTGAGGCCCAGAGATCTGTGGCAGAGGCATTTTCCAGCCAAACCCGGGAGATATATGCGACTCTGTTTATTGTTTATTGCTGGAATGACATGAAATGAAATGCAGGGACTTTAAAACGCTTCAATCAAGTGAAAACACATGTAAATGACAAATGATGTTGAAATGGGTTTTGAGGAGGTTTTAGGGGGACACATCACTACACAGAGAGATTCAGGACCCATTGCTAGAAAGATAGTAAGCAGGTAACAAAAGCCCTCTTCAGACTTCATGAGTGCCAGCCACGCTCACACTTACAACTGCAAACGCGGGAAGGAAGTCCCACCCTGTGCTGTCACTTACCCCCGCCTGGACCATCCAAGGTTGCAGCTCATGGAAGTTCCAGCCACCATACTTATGTCACCTCCCCCTTCAGACAAATGGGGCCATAAGCAGGAACGGGCAGGTTGGAGGGGGTGAGTGACAGACAGTACAGGCTGTGACTTCCTCCCTGCTTTTGGATTTGTAAGTGTGAGTGTGGCTGGTGCTCACAATGTCTGAGGAGGGCTATAACACTGATCAGGGAAATGTGAACTGTTGGAAAGGACAGACTAAGCATGTCCAGTGAGAAATCCCTAGCTGAGGTCTCATCTCACCCACTTGCTAGATGAAGCCCCTTTTCTCTTTCAGGCTTGATCTACATCCGTGGTAGAAAGGGATGGGAATGAGATGGGAGAATGGATTGTACCACTTCAGGTCACATGTATGTATGTATGTATGGGTATGTATGTATGTATGTATGTATGTATGTTTATTTATTTTTATATGTATATATCACACTTTTTCTTCTGAAGAGCCCAGAGCCGTGCTCATGGTTGTGTTTATCCTCACAACAACCCTGTGAGGTAGGTTCGGCTGAGAGATAAGCAACTAGCCCAGAGTCTCCCAGTGAGTTTCATGGCTGAATGGGGATTTGAACTCAGGTCTCCCAGGTCCTAGTCCAACCCTCTAAACACGACAATCACACTTTGGGATGTTCCCCCAGATCATAGGTGGATGAAGTGGAAAACTGTGTTTTGTTCCAACGGTGACTGGAGGTTCTAAACGTCCTCCTCTCTTATGAGCCCAAGCCTTGCCACAGCTAATTTGTTAGGGCAGTTCACTTGTTCAAGCACTGGGTAGAAGACAGTGTTCCCTCTGAGGTGCGTGCATGAGCATGCACACACAAGTTTCTTTAATGTCTGCTCAGTTAATTTTAGATCCCACTCAGGTTAATTCAGGCAGGTCCCGTTCTCAATTCACGTGCGCACAGACTGCCTTGGTACTGCCACCCAGAACAAAACACTTTCCGTGTGCAGATGAACAAAATTAAAGGGAACATGAGTAGAAGATGCCGCCTACTCCTTGTTCAGGAGCTGTGAGAGTGCCCAATATTTGAATTTCTGCTGGTTAGAAAAAGGTTGGAGGAACCCTCCATGATCACGTGCTAAGCAATAGAGGGGCCGGAGGGCTTTTCATAGGAGGGAGCCCAGTTGCTGCTGATCACATGATCAGCTCCCCCACCCCCCGACCTTGTTTTTAATGGCCAGACAATCAGGTATCTGGAGTGCTCCCAGCTCCCAGGCTAGGGCAGAAGGTGTCAGGAATTTAAACCTCGGGTCCCTGGATGCTGTTGGATGGGAACTCTTGATGGGAGAACTCCCATTATCCCCAGCCACAATGGCCAAAGGTTTAGAAGACTCCACTGGAACCATTGCACGTGTTCTGAAATGGAGAAGAGACTGCAAAGCTACATGTGAGCACTGTAAGATATTCCCCTTAGGGGGTGGGGCCGCTCTGGGAAGAGCACCTGCGTGTTTCCATGCAGAAGGTTCCAAGCACCCTCCCTGGCTTCTCCAAGATAGGACAAGATTATTATTTTTTAATAGGACAAGATTTTTTTATTGAACCAACAAACTACCAAAGCATACAGTACGTTGCCAAAGCACAATTATATACAAAGTGGTTGTTTGTACATGATATATCTACAAAGATTTACACACAAGGATTTGGAAACATACAAGTTATGAAGTATATGCAAGTAGTACTGTAACTCGGGGGGTGGGGGATTTCAAGGCACATCAGGTAAACGGGGGGGTTACATCCAACGTCTATTTCCATAATTTGTCCCATTACTGTTTAGAAGAGATACTCTTGTCTTTTTGCACATAACCATACAAACTTTTCCAGAAGAGATTTACTGTCTCATCTGTGTGAACCTCTTGGTTGCGTCTTCCCTCCCTATTCCTATGTACAAGCATTGCATAAATGACATACAGGTTTACTAATCTGATTACGAGAAGGGGAATGTTCCAGTTCCCTAGTATGAGGGCACCTGTTCCGTCCAAGATGGGGCTGGGAGAGATTCCTGCCTGCAACCTTGGAAAAGCCACTGCCAGTCTGGGTAGACAATACAGAACTAGATGGATCAATGGTCTGACTCAGTATATGGAAACTGCCTAGGTTCCTAAAGCTCCTCTGTGTTGTTATGTGTTGCTGCCATTAATTGGAGGGAGACACTCAGAGAGCTGGGTGAGGCATGACAATGTAGTATTTTAATCCCTTTCCTCCTAGATAAAATTGGTTTGTTGGGGCAAAGATAAAGCTTCTTTTTGTGAAACGAAGATGACAACAACAACCCTCTGAATGGGCTGCAGCCAAAGCCCCACTTTCCTCATAACATAGCAATTCTTCCCTTTGATTTGCTTTGGAAATGCTACTTTCGAAAAATAAGGAATGAATAAAACATATCATTTTTCAAAGGCTTCTCTTTGCAGGCAATTCCTGCTTGACAAGAATCCTATCAGGAGTGAAAAAATCATCCTAAGGGAACAGCAGAACATTTTTAATACAAGAGATAACGAAAGCTTTGAACTTGGGGTGGCTGAGAAATCAGACTGAAGCGGTTTCTCTTCCAAATTCTTCCCAACAGCTTATATAAAATGTGATGGGAGACTAAGTAAGCACGTAGAAGCATTTGCTTTCCTTTGTGAAATGTGAAAATCCTTTTAAATATCAGCCGAGTTATAAGAGCATATGGTTTAAGGCTGGGGTTGTATGTAAAGCTCTATATCTCTCCTGTCCTGCAAAACAACACCACCACTCAAACTTTCCCACTCAGGCAGTTCAAATTCTGCATCCAGAAAAGCAGAATTCTGCAGTCTGCATAAATTTGCACACTGGGCAAATTTCATGCTCTGTTTTGTTTTAATTATTTTGTATAATTTATTCTAGTTTTGCTAGTTATGGTGGGGGGGGGAGGTGCTACACAGAGCACTGAAGCTCCTCAACCCTGCCTCCCTGGAAATCTTTCTTGGCCATCTCCCAGCTGTTGAGATTTTAGCTTGCTTTGCCTATCCACTTCCAAGCCTATTTTTTCAGCCATGAGGACTAGCCACTTGCTTTAAACAACAACAAAAGAGAAAGCTAAATGCTCAGGAAGATGAATTTTGGGTCAGAGGCACTTCTACTGTGTTCCTGCAAAGCTGAGGCACACATAGCCTGTGCAACTAAGTCCACGTGGCTTCTCCAAAATCCCTCTCTTCCAGGCCCAGGAAGGGTGGAAAGAACCATAGGAGAGGCAGGATGTGGCCTACATGTCGTATTTGGTCTGTCTTGGCTGACATCAATGGCAGATATTTTGCAGAGTGTCGGGCAGAGATCTGTCCATACTTGGCTAACTGAGACCCATTAACTTGAGATGCACCTGATAGTATTTACCCCCTGCTAACTGACCACAGAGCCATTTGGTTTTCTTTGGTGGAATAGAGGAGGGGTTTACCATTGCCATCTCCCGCACAGTATGAGATGATGCCTTTCAGCACCTTTCTATATTGCTGCTGTCCGATGTAGAAGTTCCCCATATTCCGGGAAACACACCAGCGGGGATTCGAACCAAGAGCCGCCTGCTCTCTAGGCAGGTTACTTCCCCACTGTGCCATTAGGTGGTCTCCAGGAGTCAACACCAACGTGACGGCACAACCAACCAACCAACTGCTGAGCAAAGAGGTACCTTTTTAAAGTGGTGATTCTCTTTATTTAGCAGGGGGAGAGCAACTGGCCCTATCCATCCTTAGCACAGCATCCCTCCTTTGGCTGTTGTTGGTGTCTATCTTATGTTTCTTTTTTAAAATCGTGAGCCCTTTGGGGACAGGGAGACATTTTATCCATTTATTTATATTGATGAAAACCGCTTTGGCAACTTTTGTAGAAAAGCAGTATATTAATATCTGTCATATTCTTTGTATTTGAATCCTTTGTACAATATTTGTGAAATCTTGTCCCGTCTTAGGGAACTGTTCACATTTTAAGTGTCTACCATCATTTTTCCTCGCTGTGTCTGTTCTGCATATATTTTCTTTTGAGTCCCTTTCCCTCCCGTGCCCTGCCACAAAAGAACGACTGCTAGGATGCAAAATCTATTTTTATTTTTCCCAAGGCCTTGGATGCCCCGAGGAGGGTTTTTAACTGATTTCCCCTTTGAACAGTAGACTTCTGCCGTCCTATCCCAGATGGCTTTTGAAAATCTGCTCAGTTTCCCAGTTGCTTTGCCATGTGGTTTAAGGAGCTGCCATTTGAAGGAAGCACAAGCCCAGTACCTTCTCGGACATGCGGAGCTAATTGTATAGTTATTTATTTATTTATTTATTTATTTATTTATTTATTTATTTACACAGTCAGACAGGTGTTATTGACTGGTTTGTTTTATCCAGACATTGAGTCCTTCCCAAGGACCTGGGATGGCTGAATTTTATTGTCAATTTTGTTGCTGTTGTTATAGATATCATCACAGAATATAGGCGGTTCCCAGTAAAGTTGCTTTTTGTAATTGGCTGATGGTGATTTCTGTGGCCCCTATGGTGTTGAGGTGCTCTTCAAGGTCTTTTGGAACTGCACCCAGGGTGCCAATTATCACTGGGATTATTTTGGTCTTTTTCTGCCACAGCCTTTCAATTTCTATTTGTAGATCTTTGTATTTGGTGATTTTTTCTATTTCTTTTTCTTCTGTTCTGCTATCCCTTGGTATTGCTATGTCAATTATTTTAACTTGTTTTTCTTTCTTCTTGACTACAGTTATATCTGGTGTATTGTGTGGCAGATGTTTGTCTGTTTGTAGTTGGAAGTCCCATGATATTTTTGCATCTTTATTTTCTTCAACTTTTTCAATTGTATGGTCCCACCAATTTTTGGCTACAGGTGGCTTGTATTTTTTGCAGATGTTCCAGTGTATCATCCGTGCTCCCTTGTCATGCATTTGTTTGTAGTCAGTCTGTGTGATCTTTTTACAACAGCTGATTAGGTGGTCCACGGTTTCATCTGCTTCTTTACAAAGGCGGCACTTGCTGTTTGTTGTGGATTTTTCTACTTTTGCTCTGATTGCATTTGTTCTTAGTGCCTGTTCTTGTGCAGCCAGTATTAAACCCTCTGTTTCTTTCTTCAAATTGCCATTCTTAAGCCATTGCCAGGTCTTGGTGATGTCTGATTTCCCACTTATATTGTGCAAATATTGACCATGCAGTGGCTTATTTTTCTATTTTTCTGCTCTGTTCTTGACTTGTTCTTTCTTGTAGGCCTGCTTTGTTTTATTGGTGTTGAATAGTTTCTCGTTATTGACCATTTTAAGTGCATCTTCTTCACTGTGCTTTCTATATTCTTCAAGGCTTCTTTTATCCTCCTCTACTGTTTGATGGACTTGCAGCATTCCTCTTCCACCTGAGCTGCAAGGGAGGTGTAGCCTATCTACATCACTGCGGGGGTGCAGAGCATGATTGATGGTCATTATTTTCCTGGTCTTATGATCTAGCGTTGTTGTTGTTGTTATTATTATTATTATTATTATTATTATTATTATTATTATTATTTCGATTCTATACCACCCTTCCAAAAATAGCTCAGGGCAGTTTACACAGAGAAATAATAAATAAAGAAGATGGCTCCCTGTCCCCAAAGGGCTCACATTCTAAAACAAAACATAAGATAGACACCAGCAACAGTCACTGGAAGTACTGTGCTGTGGGTAGATAGGGCCAGTTGCTCTCCCCCTGCTAAATAAAGAGAATCACCAGGGAAAAAGGTGCCTCTTTGCCCAGTTAGCAGGGGTTAGTTCTTTTGACATTTCTTTATTTTAAAGATCCATATCTCACATTTTGATAAAATGATCTCCAAGGCAGTGTGCTATTAGCATGTTAATAAAAATGCTAATATTATAATACCCTTATACAAATCTAAGGTGCGGCCACTTCTGGAGTGTTGTGTACAGTTCTGGTCATTGTATCTTAAGAAAGACATTGTAGAACTGGAAAATTTTGCAGATGACAGCAAGCTATTTAGGGTATTGGAATCGAAAACAGATTGTGAGGAGCTCCAAAAGGATCTCTCTAAACTGGGTGAGTGAGTGACAAAATGGCAAATGCTGTTCAGTGTTGGCAAGTGTAAAGTGATGCACACTGGGATGAAAAACCCTAACTTCAGGTATACCCTGATGGGATTTGAGCTGTTGGTGACTGACCAGGAGAGGAATCTTGGGGTCGTGGTGGACAGCTCATTGAAAGTGTTGACTCAGTGTGCTGCAGCTGTGAAAAAGGCCCATTCCATGCTAGGGACCATTGGGAAGGGGATTGAAAATCAGAACCCGTGCCGCCAATGAAAAGGGCCACCGAAGCCCCGTGGCTTGGTCTCCGGAGGAGCCCAGAGTGAACTCACCCCTCCCACGCCCAGGCTGCCGAGAGCCTAGGCAAGCACTCCGTCGGTTATTTCAGGCAGCACCAACTGCCCAATAGGACTTTTTTTCTCTTTCTCGCCCTCTCTGGAGGGAGAGAAAGGAGAAAACATCCTATCAGGCAGCCAGCACTGCCTGAAATGATGAGCTGAGAGCTCGCTTAGGCTCTCGGCAGCTCAGGTCACACCCCCTTTGCTTGTGACATCACACGCAAAGGGCCATGGCCCAGGCTGCTGAGAGCCTGAGCGAGCTTGCAGCTCATCATTTCAGGCAGCGCCGGCTGCCCGATAGGATGTTTTCCCCTTTCACTCCCTCAGGGAGAGGAAGGGAAAAACGTCCTATCAGGCAGCCGGCACTGCCTGACATAACAGCTGGTGAGTTTGCTTGGGCTTTCGGTAGCCCGGGTGGGAGTAGGGAGTTCACTCTGGGCTCCCCTGGAGCCCGAGCCATGCCCCCGTGTGCATGACATCACATGCACGGGCGTATGTGGAGGGGGCCGCCGAGCGGGGCTGGACCCAGGCCGCCGTTCAGCTAGCTCTGTGACTGTTGAAAATAAAACTGCTAATATTATCATGCCCTTATACAAAACAATGGTGCGGCCACACTTGGAGTATTGCATACAGTTCTGGTCACCATACCTAAAGAAGGACATTGTAGAACTGGAAAAGGTGCAGAAGAGATCAACCAAGATGATCAGGGGCCTAGAGCACCTTCCTTGTGAGGCAAGGCTACAAGACCTAGGGCCTTTTAATTTAGAAAAAATATGACTGCGGGGAGATATGATAGAGGTCTATAAAATCATGCATGGTGGGGAGAAAGTGGATAGAGAGAATCTTTTCTCCCTCTCACATAACACTAGAACCAGGGGTCATCCCAAGAAATTGATTGCCAAGAAATTTAGGACCAATAAATGGAAGTACTTTTTCACACAACACATAATCAACTTGTGGAATTCTTTGCCACAAGATGTGGTGACAGCCAACAACCTGGATGGCTTGAAGAGGGGTTTGGATAACATCATGGAGGAGAGGTCTATCAATGGCTATTAGTCGGAGGGCTATAGGTCACCTCCAGCCTCAGAGGCAGGATGCTTCTGAATACTAATTGCAGGGGAGCAACAGCAGGAGAGAGGGCATGCCCTCAGCTCCTGCCTGTAGGCTCCTAGTGGTGTCTGGTGGGCCACTTTGTGAAACAGGATGTTGGACTAGATGGGTCTTGGGCCTGATCCAGTAGGGTTGTTCTTATGTTCTTATGTTCTGTAAAAGGTACAGAAGAGGGCAACCAAGATGATAAGGGGCCTGGAGCACCTTCCTTATGAGGCAATTCTACAGCATCTGGGGCTCTTTAGTTTGGAAAAGAGACGACTATGGGGAAACATGATAGAGGTGTATAACATTATGTATGGAGTAGAGAGAGTGGACAGAGATATAGTTTTCTCCCTCTCTCAACACTAGAACCAGGGGTCATCCCATTAAAAATGAAGGCCAGGAAAAGGAAGTACTTTTTCACACAGCACACAAATAATCTATGGAATTCTCCGCCACAGGATGTGGTGATGGCCACTAGTTTTGATGGCTTTAACAGGAGTCTAGACAAATTCATGGAGGACAGATCTATCAGTAGCTACTAGTCTGAGGGCTAAAAGCCACCTCTAGCCTAATAAGCAAGATGCCTCTAAATACCAGTTGCAGGGGAGCAACAGTAGGAGAGAAGGCCTGCCCTCACCTCTTGCCTGCAAGTTTCTCAGAGGTATCTGGTGGGCCACTGTGTGGAACAGGATGCTGGACTAAATTGTCTGTGGGCCTGATCCAGTAGGGCTATTCTTATGGTCTTATAACAACAACAGTACATCAGTAATTAAAACAACAACAACAAAACCACACAGTCCAAATGTGATGCTCCAGTCTGTGTCCTTCTCTTCAGCTCTGTGAGCCCAGGCCAAGTGACACTGGAGCAGTTATTTCTGTCACTGTCTCCTATTTCTAGTCTTCTGGGGAAAACAGAGAAACTGGCCAATAATGTCAAAAAGGTTAATGCAAGTGTTACCAAGAGATCCATTAAAACAAGTCAAAGGGCCAGCTGCTGGGCATATTCTAGGAAGCAGTTCAAGCTAGGACCTGGCCCGTTGGAGATCTTGCCGCAACAGCTTTCAAACATGAGCTTGACTGTATTTAAGGCCAGGTTTCATCCTCCTGGCTCTGCCTCACGCTGTCAGGTTCAAGCTTTGGTTTGGGTTCAATGCCATCTCCAGTACTGAGGTCTTGGTGAAGATAACAGAGGTTCAGAGTTGGGGGAATGAATCCAGTGGGGCACCTTAGTGGGCCCAGTGGGTCACTGTAATGGATTTCCCGTGGACTTTGTAATGTATGTAGATTTTGTGTGGACTTGGTAGCACACGAGGACTTAGTACTAAGTTGATTACTTTGGTCTAGTTATTTATAAGAGTTACAACTGTTGTATAGTATCAGTTGTGCCTAATATAATGGTAAATTAAATGGTGCTTTGAACATAGTTGGCATCTGTTTGTTTTGTATTCACCTTCTGGTTCATGCTGAGCCTGAGGCCCACGATAGGATCTTCTAATGAGGATGTCGGGTTCTGCTCCTGGCCCTGGGAACTGGCAGATCCTGACGGGTAGAAAGTGAGGAAATAAGTGGCTCCTTCAGCTGTTCTGTTTGTGGCCAAGGGTGTGGCCAGGTTGGTCTTCTCCTTGCCATGGTGTTATTCCTAGGGAAAATGGGTTACAGTCTCCCAGAGGTCTTTCTGTTCCTCTGGCTGATG
Organism: Hemicordylus capensis; assembly: GCF_027244095.1. Classification (NCBI taxonomy): domain Eukaryota; kingdom Metazoa; phylum Chordata; class Lepidosauria; order Squamata; family Cordylidae; genus Hemicordylus; species Hemicordylus capensis. The sequence goes on along the minus strand of NC_069660.1, from coordinate 298,131,438 downwards.
GGAGAGGCTACAGCAGGGCCACACAACATTGGTTCTCCAGCTGTTTTGGGAATACAACTCCCATCATGCCCAGCCACAGTGGCCAATAGTCAAGGATTATGGGAGTTGTAGGCCATCGTGGGCCTCAGTCTCTGCATGAATATCTGCAGAAGGGCCACAGTTTTTGCCCTGGGTGACAGTGCCCTTCCTTCCTCTCTCTTATCTAGTTCCCAAGTAGCGTATGTGTGTGCTATGACAGAATCTGGTGCTGGATCTCATGCATACAAACACAAGTCGGAAGTATGCACTTCCACGAATTTCTAGTATTATGAACCAGCTTAATGCACCATTGAAAAGGCAGTCTTCATTGCTTTCATTACCTGTGTGTCTTTGAAACTTGACTCTTTTTTCATGCTCACAGCTTTAGAGAAAGCTTATTATCATTAGAGGGGGTGGGTTTGGTGAGGGAGGTGTAATATTCTTTGAAGTAGAGGGGGGGGGAAATATTTTCTCCTAAGACAAAATCTTGCAATACTAATGGAGATGCGCTTTTAGTGTTCAGAGTTCCATTAAATAGAATGGGATTCCTTCTGAGGCTCGTCCCAAGGGAAACTGGGCAGTCATGAAAATATACTATCAGTGAATACTGTTTTGCATATCATTGCACAGAGTGATATGGGGCGATCTTTTTATCTGCAGCTGGGGAAGCCTTAGAAAAATCATCTTCTCACGCGTAGGATTCCTTGGGGCCAAAGAATGCACATTACAGCTGTGACATTAAACATAGCTCTCAGCTATACAGTATGATGCAAAAATAGCTGCAGTGAATTATTCCCACTGCACCAACTTCTGAAAAATGCCACTAGAAAAAGTGTGAGGATGGCCATTCCTCTGCAAATGATTCTTCTTCCAGAACCATAGAATACTTTTAGTGCTATCTATGGCAAGAGTGTTTATTTGCGGGGAGGAGGGAGCTGATATATCTCCAGCTCCATTCCTGTCTTCCTGGTGATAGTCACTTTCCTAGGTTCACATCATTAGATTTTATTCACGCTTAGCTTTTAATGGGTTTTAGAACAAACATGAGTAAAGGCGGATGCTTACGTTATGCTTTGAAGGCACGAGAGAGCTCTAACGAGTCACTCCTGCCTGCAAAGATGTCTTTGGAGAGTCATCCCATCTTCTTGAAAGTAGTGTCCCAAGGCAATGGAGGTTTGTGGCTTTATGAAGGATCTGCTGGGCTACATCGCAGATTCACATGCTTCCTTTCCTGTTCTTTATGGGAAATAACTTATTCAAATGAGCTGGTTTTACAGCTCGACCAGTGTCCCGGGAGTTAGGATATATAGGACAATATATATGCTGATATGGTTAGACTAAGTAAGCTAGGGCTATTGTGAATACACCACCATTTTGGGGGGGCAATTACTTTTTATTTATAGTTTATCCTATGTAAGCTATAATTACACTGGGTAATTATAAATCTCTCTCTTTATTCCATCTACTATTGGGATAGGTATAGATATATAGATATTTGTATACAAATGTATAATGTACTGTATTTACTGAATGGCTTGGGACCAAGGTAACAACTGCCTCCTCCCATAGAAACCTACATGAGACCTGAAACAGGGATTCTGTGCACATGTGAGCCCTATTCACACATTATGCTCAACACATGCACATGTATGCATGTATGCTTCTGTACACACACACAGTTATTCACGTGTTAAATTCAATGCCCGTACATGCTGTCTGTAGCATGCATTTGAGGGGATCTGTACCCAATTTAACTTTTGAAGTGAACACATGTACAGTCATTTATGTAAAAACATGCACATGTGTACATCTGCACATATGTACACCGTAATGTCTGAATAGGATTATTGAGGTATATAGGCATTCTATGCAGTCAGGAGCCTTGTACTATCAGGTTCCCAGTCCCATGGAGTGCCTTCGCACATCCATCCATGTGCAAATAGGTCCCCCTTTCAGACAATTGTGTGTGGGCTGAGGCACCACTGTGTTACTGAAACAGTTTGTCTTGGGGCTGCCAGCAGCATCCCTTTCTGTGATTTGGAGTTGCAGGGCTGCAACTTCCATCTTGGATACTTGAGCTCACAGGATCATGAACTCTGCACATGCTCAGATATGGTATTTGGTCACTTTGCTCAAGCAAATGTGGGGCTACACTGCCCAGGTCAGTAGAAAAAATGACTGTAGGGAGTCCCTCCCATGGTCTCTCTTTTATAGAAAGGGAGGAAGCTAGCAAGCAGACCTGGGCCACTCACATGAGAGATAGTCAACTCCCTTCTTTGGCAATGGGTTTAACTTCACCAAATGCTCTTACATCAACTCAGATAAGCACAGAACACTCCTATACAGGGGCGGTGCCACCATTGAGAGGGCAGGTTCATAGAACCTGGGCCGCCAATGAAATGGGCCGCTGAAGCCCCATTGCGTGGATGTCATGTGCAAAGGGGGCATGGCCCAATTGCCAGAAGGCCCGCCCCAGTCCTCCCCCTCTCATTTCCAGGCAAGGGAGAGGAAAGGAAATAAATGCTGTCAGGCAGTAAACACTGCCTGAAATGAGAGGAGGACTGGGGCAGGCCTTCTGGCAATCAGGCCATGCCCCCTTTGTGTATGACATAAAATGCACGGGAGTGTGGCTTGGCTTGGGCTTGGGATAGCCAGAGCGAACTCTCCTCCTCTCATTTCAGGCAGTGTTGCCTGACAGCATTTATTTCCCTTCCTCTCCCTCGCTGGAGGGAGAGGAAGGGAAATGAGAGGGGGAAAGCTCGCTTAGGGCTCTCTGGAGCTTGAGCCCCGACCACGGGAGCAGGACATCATGTGCATGGGGCATCAAGTAGGGTGGTGATCAGTTCCACAAGGGGGATACCTGGTGCCGCTTGCCCCTCTTCCTTCTTGCTTTTCTGCTTTGTCCATGCAGAGAGACATCAACACAGCCCACTCTGCAAGTGTGAACGACACACCAATGGATTGGGAATGGTAAACTAATTGTCTATCCTCTTCAAAGCCTCCTCATCTCCTCCTTTTTCCTCCTGAAACCTGCAGTGTTAGCCCTATCTCAAGTCAAGCCTTAAGCTGATTCACTGACAATTCAGTGAATTTAAGCTAAAACGCCTCTACGCGAGACTCTATTTAATACTGCTAGTTAAGATTTTATTGCCTCCTCACCTTGCCTAATCAATCTTTTCCTTTTCCTGTACCCCTATTATCCCTAAATAAATCTGATAAATCCATATTCCTACCTATTCATCATTTCCAGATCAAAACAGTGCACAAATTGACACTGTAACACTGTATAGTCCCACAGTAGCCCAAAAGTAGCACCAGAGCATTTAGCCAGTGCTCCAGAACAGTTCTGTCAACAACCGGGAGGCATGCAGACATCTGGAGTGGCAGGAGTGGTTTAGCTTTGCCTTCTACACACTGAGTAGAAGGACTTGGTGGCTGACATACTGCACAATGTTACCCTTGCAAAGGAATGTAACTGTGCAGTTGTACTAGAGCAGTGCTGTGCAAGTGCAGTTCAACTACTGTGCAAGCGTTACCTTCCACTGTGTACATAATTTGTGCAATATGTCAGCCAATATTTATATCCAGTACCATTTTCACCAAAAAAATTCTCAAAGTAGTTTACTCATCTCAAAAGAGTTGAGTAAAAGTTCTGGGCATACAATCTAAAAGAACACAAAGGAGACACCAGTAACAGACACTGGAGAAATGTTATGCTGAGTTGAACAGGTACTCTCTCGCTCTCTCTGTGAAATATGTAAGCCATCACTTTAAAGCCTGCCACTTTCCCCACATAGCAATGATCTGAGTAATTGGTTTGCCGAGGGGTTTATATTGGTCCTACTGTGTGTGTGTGTGTGTGTGTGTGTTTAAATTACAGTTTTTATTGTATTTTAAAATCTCATTTTATTAGCTGCTTTCAGGTCTTTGGACAAAAGGCAGGATAGAAATTGAAAGAATAAAATAAAATAGACTCACATCCTGATGATGATGATGATGATGATGATGATCATCTTGTTGACACAGTCAGACAGGTGTTATTGACTGGTTTGTCTTATCCAGACATCGAGTCCTTCCCAAGGACCTGGGATGGCTGAATTTTATTGTCAATGTTGTTGTTGTTATAGATATCGTCACAGAATATAGGCTGATCCCAGTAAAGCTGCTTTTTGTAACTGGCTAATGGTGATTTCTGTGGCCCCTATGTTGTTGAGGTGCTCTTCAAGGTCTTTTGGAACTGCACCCAGGGTGCCAATTACCACTGGGATTATTTTGGTCTTTTTCTGCCACAGCCTTTCAATTTTAATTTGTAGATCTTTGTATTTTGTGATTTTTTTCCTGTTTCTTTTTCTTCTATTCTCCTATCCCCTGGTATTGCTATGTCGATTATTTTGACTTGTTTTTCTTTCTTCTCGACTACAGTTATATCTGGTGTATTGTGTGGCAGATGAAAAAGAAAGGTGGAAAAAGAATCAAAATAATCCCATTGGTAACTGGCGCCCTGGGTGCAGTTTCAAAAGACCTTGAAGAGCACATTAATAATAATAATAATAATAATAATAATACAAAGGTTGTCAGTATAACTTAGTATAACATCAATATAAATGGAGGGGTGATCGCCAATGCCTGAAGGAGGAGTAAAATTGTGCTGGTTAGCCCTGGCCTGATTTTTGCACTCTTGCTACCCCTGACCCCCATACTTGGGAGATCAGAATGGTGAGAATGAAGCTTCTACCTGTACAGCTGTACAAGTATAGACAATCAGGAACCCTGGTCAATTAGGGATCTTGGTAGCATGGATTGTGTGGCACAGCTGTGTGTGCATAGAAAGCTCATTCTCATCTTGTGCCAAATGTGTGTAGTGCAGGTGAAGAGTTTGTAAGTCCCTTGGGAATGAGGTCATTTGGCACAATCTTGCTCCTGCTCCAACACTGCCTATCAGTTAGCTTCTGGATCCAATTGAAGGGACTAGTTATAACTTTTAGCCCTAAATGGCTTGGGCCATGGACATCTGAACGACCCAGCAGAATCAGCCTGCCAAATTAGATTGATTGGGAGGACCCACATGCTGAGAACTTTTTCATGCACACAGGTCAGGTCCTTCTTGATGATTGCCCCACGGCTCTGTAATGCCCTTCACAGGCACATTTGTTCCTTACCACCCTTTCAGTTTTGCATCACCACTTAAACTACCTTGCTTTTTACCCAGGCTTTTAATGTTTAACTGAATTAGTCTTTGGAATCATCTGCTCTTTTAAACTGGCTCTGTTTCTGTACTTTAAATATTAATTATTGCTTTTATTCTTGCTGGTTTATTGTATATCATGGATTTTCATATATCTGTTCTTACTGTAACCTTTACTATGTACATCACCATGGAATGACATGGAAGGTGATTTATTCAAATAAAATACATATATATTTGGAGGGTAACATGAATATAGCTATAGGCTGTTAAGAACCATGTGCTTAAGAGCATTTCTTGCTGCTCAGCCTGGTTATCATAACTGGATCATGGATTGCAGAATAACCTATTCTCTAGTAATGGCAAAACAGAGAAGATATTTTTCTCAACATCCACATCTGTCCAAAAGAGCTGATTTTATTATGAAGTGATCATTATACTTTAGCAGCCCAGAAAGACAGGTAACATTAATTAGCAACTGATTTTTTTTCTCCTCTGGACAAAGCAATTATTTTAAATAGTTTGGGGTCAAGGTTGTCAGCTACTGTGCTTTTATGTAATTCTCATTTGAAGTAATGCTTTCTTAACCTCAGTCAATAAAACTGGGTAAATCTAGAAGGCGAGAGGTCTTGCTAGAGGCTCATGTATTAGCATCAGTGAAGCCATTATCATCAGCCGGGCCATCATCCGTAGCTAACCTTGGTCCAATGTTTAAATCTAATACGCTCATTAACTCTTTCATTTAGGCCAATTATGAACTTTCCTGGCCTCCTTTGATTGATGTTCTGTCTGTGAACTATATATCCTCCTACTGATTCTTCATGTCAGCTGGAATGCTTTGCGCTATCAGTCCAAGATTTGAGGTGAGCTGGAAAAACCGTGTCTTTGATTTTGAAGTACTGATTCTTCAGTTGTGATCTGGACCAATAGTCCCAGATGTGTTTTAGGTGGTCCCCCTAAATCAGGCATCCCCAAACTGCGGCCCTCCAGATGTTGCTGAACTACAACTTCCAGCATACCCAGCCACAAAAAATTGTGTCTAGGGATGCTGGGAGTTGTAGTTCAGCAACATCTGGAGGGCCGCAGTTTGGGGATGCCTGCCCTAAATCCAGAAGGAAAACTATGGCAGAAAATGCTGGAGATGGAGGATTCTTTGATGTTTTGGCCACAGCTGAAGAGGCAAACAGCTCTGGAGTTTAACCTAAACTGAGAAACAGCTTCTGTAATATGAGGCGTTGCTGTTGGGAATGTCAAAGATATCTCCAGTCATGTGATGGTTCTTGTTCTCCTCCATCCTCCAGCAGGGTTCTTCTTATGTTCTTATGTCAACTGAAATACTGGTGTCACCCAGTATCTCCCATTGTTTCTCCCATTGGAAACAGAAGAAACTGTGGTAATGCTGGCAGCACAGCCGCTGTCCTTCCCAGCAGCACTGCTGCTTTTGTGTCCACATCGCAATGCCCTTCCATCTCTTACTCTTGAGTATCATGTCAGCCAATAATAAGGGACCAGTGTCTATCATTATCACTACAGTAAAGGAACTCTGTTTTTCCTTCTTCTAGGGTTCCTTGGGAGTGTACCAGATAAGAATAAGAACTTGGCCACCCCTGCTAACTTGGCAAAGAGGCACCTTTTAATGTGGTGATTCTCTTTATTTAGCAGGGGGGGAGTAACTGGCCCTATCCGCCCCCAGCACAGTACGTCCAGTGACTGTTGCTGGTGTCTATCTTATGTTTCTTTTTAGATTGTGAGCCCTTTGGGGAAAGAGATTTATCTTATTTATTTATTATTTCTCTGTGTAAACTGCCCTGAGCTATTTTTGGAAGGGCAGTATAGAAATTGAAATAATAATAATAATAATAATAATAATAATAATAATAATAATAATAATAATAGCTGGGCTGGGCACAGAACATCTGCACCTCTAGTTCTCCGCCTGTCGCCGCCATTTTCTCCCTCCCCCCCGCCTGCCCACCACCTCCATTTTCTCTGCTCACCCACCACTGCCTTCTTCCCGCCCACCTTTCCAGCACTGCCGCTTTCCTCTTCCCCCGCCGGCAGCTTGCTTGCGAACTCTCGCGAGAGCTGCCACGCATGGAATTAGCAACAGTTACACCTAAGACAAATATATGTAAAGTTAGGAATAGATATAGGAATAAGAATAGGAATAGTAAGAATAACCTTTTGCAATAGCAATATTAACAAAAGTAGCCATATTATTCTTAACCCTACAATAGCAATGACATTAGCCAACATGCAGACTAAGAAAGCACCAGCACTTTTCAAGAAGTGCTTGTGCTGCTGTGCTGCAGATGAACGCAGCTCCTCTGTTCATGAAGGGATGGGCTTTTTTTTTTTTTTTTTGCCAATCTCCCCTGCCCCTGCAAACATTCTTGTGACCCAGAGATAGATCTTTGAGGACTGTGCGACTCTCGGGGACGTACGTATGGGCCATACACAATGCTTTTGGCAAAAATTACCCCACCTGCAGGCATGTCACACACTAGTGCAGAATCACCAACACCTCCTTGGGAGTGCTGGTGCTTCCCTGGTCAGAGTAATAGCCATTGACATTGACAATGACATTAACAATAATTCTCAAAAATCCAGTTTGTATAGGGCTTCCTCCTTAGGTTTCCTTCCTCTGCAGGAAGGAGTCTTCTCAGAGCAAAGAATCCTCTAGCTCAGTATTTGTTCTTGACTGGTGTTTTTATTATTTTGCTGCTTTCTTTCTGTCCTGCCTCTAGCTCTTGGGTTTTTAGTTCATGTTTTATGCTGGCTGTCATTTTTATTTCTTGCCACTTTGAGATTCTTTAATCAAAATGGAAAAGCAGAATATATTTAAAATAATTAAAAAATAAGATGAATAATAACTGGTATTTCTCCTTTGTTCTTGAAACAGAAAGGTTGCCTCACATTGTTTTTCATGTGTTGCAAGGCACATTCGACTGATCACAAATTCCCCCCTTCCTCCTTTTATTTTCAAGCCAAAAGAAGCAGGAGCTTGCCTTGTTGCAGGCCAGAGTGGCAGGCTCCCCTCCCCTTCTTCTAGTTCTTAACCCTCTGTAAAGTTCAAAAAGAACATCCTAGCGGCTTCCTCTTGGTGGCTGCCATGTTTTCTCCCACAATACCTGCATGGGGCATTGAGCTGGGACATTGTGGGTAAAAATATATGTTGGTTGCCAGTGAGCAGCCATATTTTTGTAACCAGCGTGAGGGGCTCTGACGCTCCTTTGAAGGAAATGCCTTCTGCTTTAGGGATGTGCACAAGCTGGTTCGGAGCTCCTTATCTGCTTGGCCCTGTAATGCCGCTTTTTCACCGGTGGCACCTCCTCTGCAAATGGCCACACGGGGCTGCAGTGCTGTTCCCTGCTGTTCCCTGCAGCCTCCGTGTGGTGTCGGCATGCACATTTGTGTGCTGATGCCACACGGAGGCTTCAAGGAACAGCCCCACAGGTAACACAGCTGAGATCTCCATTTTAGAATCTGGGAGCTGGGTCCTTCATGGATTGAAAAGCTATCCCAGGATGCATTGCACTGGCTGGAGACTAGAGATCCCCATTACAGCATCAGCTGCCCTCTGATTGGCCATGAGGGGGCAGGAGGTGGGCCCAGCCCTAGTTAGGGGCAGAGCCACCATTGGGCAAATGGGTTCAGAGAACCCGGGCTACCACCAATCAGGGGCCGAGAGCGCTATCTTGGAATGCCAGGGAGGGAATCGCCACTGCCACTCACCTGGCCGCTGACGGGGGCTCGGTTGTGTGGAAGCCAGGTGAGTGGGCGGAGGTGATTCACCGCCGCAGAGGCTGCTGGGTGGCATGCTGCTTCGCCAAACAGCGTTCAGGTGCAGTGGGAGAGGAGGTAAGCACCGAATTCATTTACTCTTAAAGGTGCCTCCTGCCACCCCGCCCTGTCGCGCGTTCACAGGCTGCCACTGCACACAAGAGAGATCTGTCACATGCCAAACAAACAAATCAGTGGTATCACTTTGCTCATCCAATTGGATGTTGGGGACAAACAACAGCCAATGCCTTTCTTCATTATGCAACATCTGTGAGCTTCCAAGGAGGCTCTTCGTGGCCACTGTTGGGGACAGAGGGATGGATCTGATGAACATTTGGTAAGGCAGAGATGACCAGCCTGAGGCTTTCCCAGCTGTTGTTGTCCTACCACTCCCATCATCATTGGCCATTGGCCATTGTGACTAGGGATGATGGGAACTGTGCCCCAACAAGAGAGACCCAGGTTGCCTATTAAGGCAATTCTCATATTCTTACTAGTAAAATGGCTTGCAGTTTCTAATGCATATCAGTGTCTTATGTCACTGTGACTCTTGTCTTTTTCTAGCTCTATGAGGTTATGACCCATACTGTCCAATGCGAGAGTTGTCTCACATTATCTGGGGCATTAATGCAGTTTTCTGGGGTTTGGGGTTTTTTTGTTTTTTTTGTTTTGGTAGTCTGAGCAACATCTGGAACCTACTCACAAAAATGGCATGTTTCTGTCTTTTGTGGCTTGGTCTGGCAGTTTCATGTCAGCCCGTGAGAGTCAGTGAGGGCTTGCAGTTTGCAAGCATATTAACATCTTATCTCACGGTGACTCTAGTCTTTTCCTAGCTCTATGAGATCTCATTCCTCATGCTTTTTTCAATAGGAGAGTTTTCCTGGATTTTCCAGGAAAGTAGTGCATTTTTCCAGAGTTTTGGATGTATTTTATTTTATTTTTTGGCAATCTGGGCAAGGTCTGGAACCTAGCTGTGAAAACTGCACGTGTCTTTCTTTTGTCGTTGGTTCTGGGAGTTCCATGTCAGGGAGTGAGTGGGCGACTCAGTGAAGCCCAAGCAGCTTTATATGATAAACATTATTTATTTAATATATTTCATTATAAACCATTTTTTAAAGTGACATATTTTTACAAAGCAGTTAACAGTTACAATGACAGAAAACATAAAACAGGAACTTCAGTATAAAAGGAAAAGATTTGTTACATTAAAACACGAGAGAGCAGTAAACGATTGGTAAAGTCAATGCAGCTAGTCAGCTAAAACCCTTTAAAACCAGCAGGAGTGAGCAGAATGCATTAAAGCCAAGGTGAAATGAAAATGTTTTCAGAGCTTATTTGAAAACAGGAAGTGTGAGGGCCTGACATAACTCCTTGCTGAGGGAATTACTGTCTTTTCAGTGGTGGCACCAACACTGTAGTGCCACCACTGAAAAGGTCCTGTCCCTGGTACCTGCCAAGCAGATTTATATACGTGGCACCAAAGAGCAGGGGCTTAGATTTAGTTCTTAAAGTTCAGGGAGGTTCATAAGGGTGCTGATGATCCTTAAGCTAGCTTGTAGGGCTTTAAAGCTAAGGACCAGCACTTTGATTTGGCCCTGGAAACAAACTGGCAACCAGTGTAACTTTTATAGAACGTTTATAGATATAATATGGAAGGACTGCCTTGGCCCTATCAAGAGCCTGGTGGCCCCATTTTCAACCAATATGGAGATTTCCAAATTGACTCTGAAGGCTGCATCATCTAGAAGCCTAGATGGATTTGACCTCTCCAGATAGGACAAGAGCTGACAAATCAGCTAGAGCTGATCAAAGGCACTCTGAGCAACCACCAGGCAATCCAATTGTAATGCTGGTTCCACAACCACCCCCAGAGTATGCAGCTGCTTCTTCGGTGAGAGTGCAACTCTGTCAAGAGCCGTTGCAAACCTCCATGGATTTTCCAAATGTCAGCACCTCCATCTTGGCAGCTAAAATGATCAGAGGACAAGAGCAACTTCCTGTTGAGAACAGATCACAGCTTGTGGGCTTTTTCATTTAGAAGAAAGGCCGCAAAGGGGAGACATGACAGAGACTTACAAAGAGATGCATGGTGTGGAGAGAGTGGATAAACAGAGGTTTTCCTCCCTCTATCACAACGCCAGAACCAGTGGTCATCCCATCAAACTGGATGGCAGGAAATTTAGGTCAGGGGAAAAAAAGAAAGAAACGTCTTCATAATTAGTACATAATGAATCTATGGAATTTGTTAACACTGGATGTGATGATGACCACCAGCTTGGATGGCTGAGAAAGGGTACTAGACAAATCTATGGAGAACAAGTCTATTAATGGCTACTAGTCTTGATGGCTTATGCTGCCTCCAGGTTCAGAGGCAAGATGCCTCCAAATACCAGTTACAGGGGAGCAAAAGCAGGAGAAAAGGGCATGCCTTTCAGGGCCGGAGCCACTATTGGCCAAACAGGTTTAAAGCCTCACGGCCCCGGACACACCCCCTGCGTCGGACGTCAGGCATGGGGTGTGTGTGATTTCGCTCCCAAACGAGGCTGCACAGCCCCTTTTAAAGGAAGGGAAAGCCACTCCTGGCCATGCTGCCAATGCAGTGCAGGCGGATTTCGCTCCTAAACGGGGCCGTGCAGCCTTTAAGTGTTTGGGAGCTAAAGCACATTTGGGAGCGAAACATTGGCCTTTCAGTGTTTGGGAGTTAAACCATGCTCCCGTGTCTGACATCAGATGTGGGTGTGTGGCTAAATGCTCCCTGCGTCTGTCGTCATACGCAGGGGTGGGGCTAGGGGGGCCGTGGTGGCTGGCCTCCCTCCGCCCCATATGCATTCCTCTTGCCTGTGGGCTTCCCAGAGGCATCTGGTGGGCCACTGTGGGAAACAGGATGCTGGACTGAATGGGCCTTGAGCTTGATCCAGCAAGGCTCTTCTTTTGTCTTGTCTGGTTCGTGTTTCAGCTAACATCTATTTCTGTCCCCTTATATTATCCATTTTGCTCTCTTCTTTTCCTCCTTCAGTAACTTTGGGCAGGAGACTCGCACTGCTGTAGTCCTGGGCTGCCTGCTGTTCTCCATCTTCTTTGGCCTGGGTGCAAGGTTTCCACACTCAAAACCCCGTTGCTTCAGGAAACCTTGCCAGGATCCCTCAGAAAATGAAGCAACTCTGCAGGGTGTGCTTGCATGCATCCTTTTGGTCAACAGGAGATTGCTCCCAGGGAAAGTGGTATTGTGATTGCACAGGGGGGGAAGGTGGTCCGAGCTGCATTAAAACAAATGAGACACTGGCCACATTCTTCTCAACAGAGATCATGAAATAACGTGAGAACTTGTTGAAGACTTTGTCACCTGCCAACGAGGACTTGGTGGGGTACCACAAGAGAATGGTGCCAACTGCTACAGTATGTTAAGCAACATCCGAATGGCATCGCGATGGAAACCTGCGGACACACATTCTGTGCATTATTTGTCCAGGGATTTAAACAGTCTTGTACTTCCAGCTTGGAGCTGCATTTTGGCCAAGAGAGTGTCTGGTTGTTTTGACTTGCGTTGTTGCCAGAAGAAGTGATAAGTGTTCAACTAGCATGGCTCGAATACATTCATAAAAGTCTTTGAGGATCTGGCTTTGAGACAAGAGATTTGAGATGAATTTGGACTAAAAATGCAGAGAGGAGGGAGGGACAATAGACCCCCCCCTTCCCCAAATTCTGGGAAGGCATCCCAGATGCGCTCAGCCTCTGGAAGAGCTGGAAAAGTTTGCTGTGGACCTGGATTTGGATGGTTAATGTAAACATCATGCTGGCACAGATATGTCTTGCGTGAAGAACGTTGCATTTGGCTTGCCTTTGTTTTTTACTCTCATTTGCCTCAGCCTTTTTATGAGCTAGCACTGATGCTGGCTTTCAGATCTATGCATGGAGAGAAACCACAATGCACAGAATTCCTTTGAAAGTAGTTATGCGCTTGTGTGTGTTTAAAAAGTCCTGGAACAAGGATGCTGCAGCCTGTCAGGAGGCAGAGTAGCTTCAGAGAAACTTCCATCCTCCCACTCTCCCTCCTATTGGGACTGTGACTGGAAGCTAGCTTGGCCAGTGTATGCTTTCAAAAACAGAGTGCCTTCAAGCATGTGCAGAGATTATTGCTCCAAGGGGAATACTTCCCTCCCTCCCAAAGGCCCTTGGACAAACTGCTGCCTCAAGACTGTTAAGGGGTGCTTTTCTATCTGGTATCCTGCCCTGTGACATCAACTTGGGAATGGGGCCACAGCTCAGTGGTGGTAGAGCATGTGCAGAGGTGCACCTAGGTAATTTTGGAGCCTGGACCTAAAGGCCTTTGGAGGCCGCCACCCCCTGCCCCTGCAAGTTAAGCATCATCCCCCCCCCCACACACACACACATCGTGACACATGTAGTAATTTTAACACATGGCTTCTTCAGGGCACAAACAGCAACTGAACTCCCAGGAAAGTAAGAATATAAAACAGGTCCATTTATGCAAATATGCATTAGGAGAAACATTTCAACGTACAATGTAACATATTCCCATCCCACATATTTCTTTCCCCCTCTGAGCAGAGACCACGCCCGGCTATCAGGTTCAATCCATGGCATCTCTAGGTAGGGTTGGAAATGACTCCTATCTAAAACTCTGAAAACCTACTTGCCGGTCAGAGTAGACAAAACTCAGCTAGATGGACCAATGGTCTGACTTGGTATAAGGCAGCTGAACTTCCTATGTCAATTGCTTGTCTAGAGCAACAGTGTGCAGCATCCAGACTAATGCTGCCCTTGCATTAGCACATTTTGCACAGGCAAGGATTTCTGCCAATCCTTTCTCTTCTCTCTGCTGCCCCCCCAATGCCCCCGCCCTGCTCACAACATCTCTCTCAGATCTGGGGGACCCTCAGGAATATACATCAACAGAAGCAGAGGGAAGAGAGTGGGGAATAATAAAAAATGGTTGCATGCATGAGATGTTTTAACGCGAGGGCAGCATTAGTTAGGAGTCTGACCAGTGTCTCCATAAATGCTGAGTGAGATGAGATCTCATCTGTGATATGCACGGCAAAGAAGTGGTTCTGTTCTGCCCATATTGCATCCACAAGCTCACACCCAGCAGAGTTGTTCAGGGTTGTGAGAGGGCTAGAACATGCCACTCTTCCCTTGAATCAGAATTTGGAACCATCAATTACTCGCTGGATAACATATCTCATATTTGGGCTGACAGACTCAGACACCACAATTACTGCAGTGTCTGACACGGAGGTGTCCCGCAACTCCTCTTATGTGGTGAGGCTGGATCAGTTTTAGTTTGTGACTCCTGAGGATGTGGACAAGCTGCCTGGAGCTGGGCGGCCTACCACCTGCTCTCTTGATCCATGTCCGACATGGCTTATTATATCTGGCAGGGGTGTTGTTGTAGAAGGCCTGGTAGATATTTTAAATGGTTAGAACATAAGAACAGCCCTACTGGATCAGGCCCAAGGCTTGGTTCACCCAGCTCTGTATTGCCTATGTTGAATATCAGTGACTCTCTGGCAGGTCTCTTTCCCAATCCTACCAGGCATGAACGAACTTGGGACCTTCTGCATGCAAAGCAGATGCTCTACAACTGAATTACAGCCTCATCCCTGTGTGAACACTGTGAGAAATAATGGCTTTCTACTGATTTACAGTTTGTATACAAATCTACAGCTGCCTTAGGAACGTTGCATGCAGTTCTGGTCATCCCATCCCCAAAAGGATCTATAGAGATGGAAACAGCAGAATGGCACTGCCATATGATCAATGGGCTGGAGAAAAGGCTACAGAGCTTTGGAGATTTTCATTGTATAAATGACAACTAGAATAATAAAATCATAGAATTTTATTGCTGGAAGGGACCTTAGGAACATAGGAACATAGGAAACGGCCATATACTGAGTCAGACCATTGGTCTATCTAGCTCAGTATTGTCTTCACAGATTGGCAGCGGCTTCTCCAAGGTTGCAGGCAGGAATCTCTCTCAGCCCTATCTTGGAGAAGCCAGGGAGGGAACTTGGAACCTTCTGCTCTTCCCAGAGCGGCTCCATCCCCTGAGGGGAATATCTTACAGTGCTCACAAATCAAGTCTGCCTTTCCTATGCAACCAGAGCAGACTCTGCTTAGCTATGGGGACTTGAAATCCTTCTAGCCCAGGCCCTGGCTGAGTGGTCTATAGGAGGAGAGCTGGTCTTGTGGTACACAGGAAAATAGGAAGCTGACATATACTAAGTCAGACCATTGGTCTATCTAGCTCAGTACTGTCTACACAGACTGAGAGCCGCTTCTCCAAGGCTGCTGGCAGGAATCTCTCTCAGCCCTATCTTGGAGATGCCAGGGAGGGAACTTGGAACCTAGATGCTCTTCCCAAAGTGACTCAGTCCCCTAAGGGGAATATCTTACAGTGCTCAAATGTAGTCTCTCTTTCATATGCAACCAAGGTGAACCTTGCTTAGCTAAGGGGACAGTCATGCTTGCTACCACAAGCAAGCATGAATTGTCAACTTTGCTATGCAGGGTGTGCCCTAGTTTGCATTTGAATGAGAGCCTACATATGAACACTGTAAGATATTCCCCTTAGGGGATGGGGCCACTCTGGGGGGAACAGCACCAGCATGCTTTTATGCAGAAGGTTCCAAGTTCCCTCCCTGGCTTCTCCAAGATAGGGCTGAGAGAGATTCCTGCCTGCAACCCTGGAGAAGCCACTGCTAGTCTGGGTAGATAATACTGAGCTAGATGGACCAATGGTCTCACTAGGTAGAAGGCAGCTTCCTATGTTCCTATGTTCCAGTGCAACAAACTACTACAGTATCTTTAGTGGATGCTTGCGCACTTGTATTTGAAAAGCTCCAGCAAAGGACAGCCTACCACTGCACGAGGCACACTGTTCCACTATCAAACAGTTCTTACAGTTAGGCAATTCTTCCTAATGTCTAGCCTAAATCTTCTTTCTTGTCATGTCAGCCCTCTGGTTCTACTCTTGCTCTCAGGAACAACAGAGAACAAGTTTTCTTCTTCATACAATTATGCATGGTGTGGAGAAGG
Organism: Hemicordylus capensis; assembly: GCF_027244095.1. Taxonomy (NCBI): domain Eukaryota; kingdom Metazoa; phylum Chordata; class Lepidosauria; order Squamata; family Cordylidae; genus Hemicordylus; species Hemicordylus capensis. Next base: position 298,115,393 of record NC_069660.1, on the reverse strand, counting down.
TGAATGGTGAGATATTAACAGCAGGCAGAGGTACACCTAGGTAATTTTGGAGTCTGGACCTAAAGGCCTTTGGAGCCCACCGCCCCCCCCCCGGCTGCAAGTTAAGCATCATTTTTTAACATGTAGGTTCTTGAGGGCACAAACTACACCACCCAGAACAGACTATTTGCCCCCCACCCCCGGAGGTGTGGAGGCCCTGGAATTCGAAGTCCAGGGGTAAGAGCGCCTCTGACAGCAGGTTCCAGACAGGCAAAATAAAGAACATGTTCACACAGCAATAATTAATGTATTGAACTCATTGCCATAAAATGTGGTGATGACTATTAGCTTTAATGGTTGCCAAAGAATTGAACTAATGCATGGATGAGAGTCCTGTACTGGAGCGTTCCCAGATGGAGATTTTACTTTGCTTCACCATGGTGTTGGGAATTCTCTCTGGTACGAGATACACTTCTATTACAGCAGAGTGCACTGAGGCACAACACAGCGGAGTCTGCCCAGGCATGCATGTATGCTGAGAGCAAAATATCTTGGAGCCAGTTCATAGTTTCAAATCAATATAAGGAGTCTTTATTGGTGAACTCCATTCTAGATAGTAAAGTGGAGAGATAGGATCTCTAATCTAGCTAGCTAGCTGGATGCAGAGGGATGGTTTCTGCATCTCTGCACACATGGTGCAGGGAGACATGAGCGTGGGTGTTGCGAGGGAGAAGAAAAGGGAAGAGGAAGTGACAAGGCAGGAAGGAAGGAAGTCCCTGAGAGTAGCAATCTACATATCAAAGGGATAGTGTCAGAGCAGTAGAGAAGGGATGGCCAATGTCTTGACCCCTCTAGCCTTCTGACTCACTAATCTGTCCCCCACTGAGGCATGAGCCAGCGCAGAGTCCTTCACTTCCAACACATGGAAGAGCGCAAGGGTGCATTCGCATATTGTCCAGCTTTAAGCCAGAGCCCCTTTGAACTATTGGGGAACACTCCATGCACAACCTGGGTTTTTCATTGCTCATTGGAGCGTAGCCCGATTTATGTCCAGGGTAAAATAATCCATTTTTTGCTCATTTTAAGAAGGCAAATCCAAAATATCCGTAACTTGGAGTACTTCACCCCTCTTAATCCCGCAGTAAAGCCTGCTGTCTGGGAAAGCTCCGGGAGGTTTTTCTCACATGGCTATATGCCTCGGGGTATCTGAAGAGTGAATCAGCTTCGCAGCAGATTCGAGGCATTTCAATTTGAGGGATTAGATGGACCATTCATATAGCCATCAGCACCTCCATCAACACCTTTAGAGAAAGCAGAAGCCCCAGAGGTTTTTTCCCCAAAAGCTGCTGGAAATAGAGGATTTTTTAAACCCCGGACATAACTTGGGCTAAGCCAGAATTCGCAGCCTCCCTTTGAAGAAAAACAAAGCCCTGTCTGTCCTGGTTCCTGATAGCCCACAGGAAGGTCGGGTTAAATCCAGCAAATATGTGAACAGGCACACTCCAATCAGGAGTGGATTTGGGGTGGGGGAAAGCCCTGTTTGTAAAACCTCCTGATGTTGAACCTTGACAGATAAAAGTAGCCTCCAGAGGTGAAATGGGACTGAATACCAATTACTGAGGGAGCCACAGTGCAGGAGGGCTATGGACTTCATGCCCTGTTGGGATTTTCCTAGAAGCATCTGCTAGGCCACTGTGAGAAACTGAATGTCTGAGACCATCAATTTTCAAGTGAATGTGGGAGACCGTGGCTCAGATGACTCAGTGTTCTCCTTGTGAAACTCTAGGAGAGATGAGTGATATATTTATTGCGAAAAGCTCCCTTTTCATCTTAATGAAATGTTTTGGTTTTTTCCTGTGAAATTAGCAACTTCAGTAGTGGCTTTGGGTGCAGAACAGCTCAAGGGAATGCCTTGGACCTTGTCTCCAAGTTCAAGCCTGCTTGGAGAATTTCCATCCCTTCCAGATCCCTACCATGGTCCCTTTTTAGTCAGGCTTTGCATACAAAAAGGGGAATTTTCAGCCTTAATGAACAAGTGTTCCCATTCATTTGCTGGATAATGTCAAACTCTGTCTTAATAAGTTCCATATCCCCCCCTACTGTGAGAGCATTGTAGCTGAACCACATGTTATCAAATCTAAGTATGATTTATGAAAGCTGCAGAATAGTATTTTATTCTGAGCTGGCATGATAGACGGTGCTTATTTTCGAGAGAAAGTGACCACTGTCTAAAAACTTAAGAACAGCCCTGCTGGATCAGGCCTGAGGCCTATCTTCCCCAGCATCCTGCTTCACACAGTGACCCACAAGTTGTCTCTGGGAAGCTCACAGGCAAGAGGTGAGGGCATGCCATCTCTCCTGCTGTTGCTCCCCTGCAACTGGTATTTAGAGGCATCTTGTCTCTTAGGCTGGAGGTGGCCTATAGCCCTCAGATTAGTAGCCATTGATAGATTTGTCCTCTATGAATTTATCTAAGCCCTTCTTAAAGCCATCCAGGCTGGTGGCTGTCACCACATCTTCATTCATTCATTCATTCATTTTACATATTTCTATACCGCCCAAAACCTACGTCTCAGGGTGGTTTACAACAAGATAAAAACAACATTAAAACATTAGTTAAAAACAAAAGCATGAAATTTAAAACACAACAATTTAAAAATTTCAAAACAATATTCTAAAACAACATTAAAAACAATCAAAACAGTATCAGTTAAAAGCCTGGGTGAACAGATGCGTTTTTAAAGACTTTTTAAAAACTGTCAGAGATGGGGAGGCTCTTATTTCACTAGAGAGCGCATTCCAAAGCCTCGGGGCAGCAACGGAGAAGGCCCATCCCTGAGTAGCCACAAGGTGAGCCAGTGGCAAATGCAGACGGACCTCTCCTGATTATCTCAATGGGCGGTGGGGTTCATAACGAAGAATACGTTCTGTTCTTTGTTATGAAGAAGAACTCCATCTATCCATCTATAGAACTCTATCTTGTGGCAGAGAACTCCATAAGTTAATTATGCACTGTGTGAAAAAGTACTTCCTTTAGATCAGGGTTTCTCAACGTGTGGGTCCTCAGATGTTATTGGACTTCAACTCCCATAATCCCCAGCCCCAGTGGTCTTTGGTTGGGAATTATGGGAGTTGAAGTCCAATTACATCTGGGGACCCACACATTGAGAATCCCTGCTTTAGATGGTCCTAAATTTCTTGGCAATCCGTTTCATGAGATGACCCCTGGTTCTAGTGTTATGTGAGAGGGAGAAATTTCTCTCTCTCCTCTCTCTCCACAACATGCATAATTTTTTTAGCCCTCTATCATGTCTCCCTTCAACCTTCTTTTTTCTAAACTAAAAAGCCCCAGGTGTTATAGCCTTATCTCATAAGGAAGGTACTCTAGGCCCTGCCCTAATCATTTTGGTTGCCCTCTTCTACACCTTCTCCAGTTCTATAATGTTGTTTTTGAGGTATGGTGACCAGAACTGTACACAGCACAGGAGGACCTCATTATGCACAGATTCTATATCCGTGCTTTTGCATATTCACGGGTGTCTAACTGAGCCCCAATTTCAGTATCCACGGATATGCAAAGGTAAAAACCCAAGTATTCACGTTTCCTAGAGGGTCGGAAGTGACTACCAAGGTCACTTCTGCCCTCCATTTTGTCACCAGGAGCCATTTTGTGGCTTGTTTCTTGGAAAAACAAACATCCCCCTGATTTTTCATGGTTTGGGGGTGCATGTCATGGCTTGGGGAGAATTCCTGGGCACAAGGAAGGCACAGAGAGACTCTGCAGATCATGGTAGAGTACTTTTTTGGGGAGTGCATTCTGGAACCTAACTCCCTGTTTTCCATAGGCACAATGCCTCATTCCTTGTGGTTTCCTTACTCGTAGTAGTAACCGAGGAACAGAACCCCCGCGAGTAATGAGGTTTGCCTGTACTCCAAATGTGGCTGCACCATAAATCTATATAAGGGCATTATGATACTATCAGTTTTATTTCCAGTCTTCTTTCTAATGATCCTTAGCATGGAACTGGCCTTTTTCACAGCTGCTGCAAATTGAGTTGACACTTTCAACAAGCTGACCACCATGACCCCAAGTGCCCTCTCCTGGCAAGTCACTGACAGCTCAATCTCCACCAGTGTATATGTGAAGTTGGGTTCCCCCCCCCACCCATGCATCACTCTACACTTGCTTACATCAAACCACATTTGCCATTTTGTCACCCACTCATCTAATTTGGAGAGATCCTTTTGGGGTTCCTTGCAAATTTCATTTGCAACATTTTTCATTTGCAAAATTCCCTGCAAGTTCCATCTGCAAATTTGCCCACTTTGCTGCTTACCCCAGCTTCTAGCTCATTTGTGAATACATTAAAAAGCATCGGTCATAGTACTGATCCCTGGGAGACCAGGGATGGAGGGAAATAAGAAGTGGGGTCCCCCAGGGCTCTGTACTGGGATTGGTGCTCTTTAATTTATTCATAAATGATCTAGAAGCAGAGGTAAGCAGCGATGTGGCCAAATTTGCAGATGATACCAAACTCCTTTGGGTAGTGAAATCCAAAATGGATTGTGAGGAGCTCCAAAAGGATCTCTCTAAACTGGGTGAGTGGGCGACAAAGTGGCAAATGCGGTTCAATGTTGGCAAGTGTAAAGTGATGCACATTGAGACGAAAACCCCCAACTTCAAGTATACGCTGATGGGATCAGAGGTGTCGGTGACTGACCAGGAGAGGGATCTTGGGGTGGGGTGGACAGCTCATTGAAAGTGTTGACTCAATGTGCAGCAGCTGTGAAAAAGGCCAATTCCATGCTAGGGGATCATTAGGAAGGGGATTGAAAATAAAACGGCTAATATTTTAATGCCCTTATACAAAACTATGGTGTGGCCACACCTGGAGTACTGCATACAATTCTGGTCACCACATCTAAAAAAGGACATTGTAGAACTGGAAAAGGTGCAGAAGAGGGCAACCAAGATGATCAGGGGCCTAGAGCATCTTTCTTATGAAGCAAGGCTACAACACCTGGGGCTTTTTAGTTTAAAAAAAGGATGACTGCAGGGGAGACATGAAAGAGGTCTATAAAATCATGCATAGTGTGGAGAAAGTGGATAAAGAGAAATTCTTCTCCCTCTCACATAACACTAGAACCAGGGGTTATCCTCTGAAATTGATTGCCAGGAAATCTAGGACCAACAAACAGAAGTACTTTTTCACACAACACATAATCAATTTGTGGAGTTCTCTGCCACAAGATGTGGTGACAGCCAACAACCTGGATGGCTTGAAGAGGGGTTTGGATAACTTCATGGAGGAGAAGTCTATCAATGGCTACTAGCTGGAGGGCTATAGGCCACCTCCAGCCTCAAAGGCAGGATGCCTCTGAGGACCAATTGCACAGGAGTAACAGCAGGAGAGAGGCCATGCCCTCAACTCCTGCCTGTGGCTTCCAGCGACATCTGGTGGGCCACTGTGTGAAACAGGATGCTGGACTAGATGGGCCTTGGGCCTGATCCAGCAGGGCTGTTCTTATGTTCTTATGTTCTTATTTTGGGGTGCAGAATGTGTAGACCTTTTGGAGAGCACGGTGCAGTGCAGTATTACATATTACATTCTTACACCACTGTGCAATACTTTAGGGGCGCAATATAATAATTGGCACTGCTATTCTGGCACTGTCTATGTTAGGGATGTGCACGGAGTGGTATTTGCATTTCGTTCCAAGCTCGGAACGAAATGCAAATGCCCGGAATATTCCATCTTAACAACTGTTCTAGCCAGTTCTGACGGAACAAGTTTGGAACACTTGAAATGCACTTGCAGCAGCCATTTGCATGGTGGTGGTGACTGTGCAAATGACTCCTGTGCATGCGCAGAGGCCAGAAAAGCTCCATTTTGGAGCCCAAATTGGCACTTGGAACACTTGGAACATTCCAAATAAGAATGGGGTCATTCTATTCCAAGCTCAGAACAAGCCCTTCATTTGAAGGGTGTTCTGTTCCGAGCTCTGAACCCTCAAAATGGCCCGTTTTGAGGCAGAACGTTCCAAGCTTGAAATGTTCTGCACATCCCTACTCTTTGTGCCCCCCCCCCAATAACTGGTGCCCTGGGTAACCACCTAGGTCTGCCTAGTGGGTGGGCTGGCCCTGCCAGTTTGAGTTGGGCAAAGCTCCCTTTGTACGTGCTTGGACTTGAACTGTGGCTTCATTTGCAGCTGGAAATTGTGGGGCTTGAGTATGGGACCCATAATTTCTGGCTCCTATTGATGCTGTACTCAGCCAAGAAAGCCTTGTGGAACCTTCCCTCAATTTCACAAAGCATCATTTGTACCCCATCTGATGGGAGCTCTGTTTGGGCTGATTGGAGTGATCCATCAAACACTTGAAAAAGACCCCCTTTTTGTGGGTTCAGTTGGAACTCTTGAATCAACTCCATTTGTTGGCATGGCAGCAAGATAATGAACCCTACATCCCTTTGTGAAGACTCATCCACAAGCACAATATAATGATCCCATTTGGAGGCGGGGAGCGGGCGGGACACCACCATTGCTAACAACAAAACCAGGGATAAAAGATGCTCTCCACCAGCCCACAGGGAAGTGGCCACATGAAAAGTCAGGAGACGAAGGAGGGGGAGTGAAGAAGAGGGAGGGAAAGGGCATAGCCAAGAAGAGTGATAAATTCTACATACATGGATTAGGCCATATTGTGTTTTTAGTCTCTGATCCTACAGTATATCCCTAATCATGAGGAGTCACACTGAAGTCAGTGGACCTACATTGGAAATAAATGGGTGTTGCTGTAACTGGCAGAACTCCTGAAGGCCCAGGTGGCTGCTGTGGTCAGGAGTGCCTCTGTACAGCTTCAGCTTGTATGCCAGCTATATTCTTTCCTGGAGACAACGGATCTGGTCGTTGCCACCTATGCCACTTGGTCACATCAAGAATTGACTCTTGCAATGTACTGTATCTAGGACTTGAAAAGCATTTGGAATCTGCAGCTGGTTCAGAATGCTGCAGTCATTCTGCTTTTGGGAGACTGGTGAGGAGATCATGCTGTTATTTTACTTTCCCCTCTGCATTTATTTCTGTAGATGCTGGCCATCATCCTTAAAACCTATGCAGCTTGGGATCAGGTCATCTTAGGACAGACTGTTGCCATATAGTACACCTGTTAAAACCTTCAACAGGATTCCTGCTCCACATCTTGCTTTTTTCAGAGATGCACCTGGCCCTAATGCAAGACAGGACCTTCTTGGTAGCAGCCCCTAGGTTATAGAGTTTATTCTCCCATGAGGCTCAGCTGGTCCTCTCACTGTCTGGTGTGTTTTTTTACCACTTGGCCAAAATTTTCTTCTTTTGATAGACATTTGCCCCTATGCCAGGTTTTATCATTTTGACATTTGTTCTTTTATTATCATTTTAACTTTTAAAACCTGTTTTCAATTTCTTTTATTGTGCTTGTTTTTGAGCATATTTTTGTCATAGAAAAGCAGCTCATGAATTGAATTAATTAATTAATTAATTGATGATAATATCTATGATAGTTAATAAATAATAAGAAGGAACTCTTAATCCTTCTCTGAAATACTTACCAGATCTGATACTGATATGTGTTTTTTTTAAAAAGTGTGGGCAGGCAGTCAAAATAATCAAAATAAAATACCCTATAATGTTCAAGGTGTTCAAATAAATGTTTATAACTTCACCACTTTGAGCATCATTAGTCATTTATTACTTTTCTTATACTAGATAATTAGGAGACAAAAAGTTGATGGAGGAGGAGTATATGAGGCAATAAATGGCTTTCATGGATGCTTAAATGCCAAAGGGAAGCATAAGATATTTTATCACTGCAACCTTGCTTTATCACTGCACAGAGTCCATTCTTTTCCTCATGAAGTAGGTGTTATTACCCCGTAAGATGAAGGAAAATTAAGAAGAATTGCATTATAAAAAGATAGTTGGTGAGATTGTTTTGCTTCCTTTCCTTTCCACTACATGCCAAACTGTAGGCTGCTTCTATCCTGGGATCCGATCTTATGCTACAGGAGTTGCTTCATTGCCTCTCCTCTGTGGCGTTGTCACTGGGCCACTCCACTAATCACAAATCATGTGGGGTGGGCTGATGAAATGGGTTCTTCCCATGCCAGTACTGCCTGCCTAGGTGGTGGAGATGGTGGCGTGGTGGGTGGGGATCCACATATCATGGGTCCATGCCATGTGATTTTGTTTATTTTATTTTTGGTATATTAGAGCAATGTGACAGGAAGCTATGGAGGACTGACAACCACATTTCTGTAACTGATCCAAACTGATCCATTGTCTTAATTCATTGGGGTTGGCCACTTTCTTGAATGTTATAATGTAAAGCCCTGGTGCGAAGCAGCCCCTGGGTTTTGAAAGGAATATTGTGGATAGCAAAAGTTGCCACAACTATTATTTATTATTATTTTTTTACATTTATATCCCGCTCTTCCTCCAAGGAGCCCAGAGCGGTGTACTACATACTTGAGTTTCTCTTTCACAACAACCCTGTGACGTAGGTTAGGCTGAGAGAAAAGTGACTGGCCCAGAGTCACCCAGCTAGTTTCATGGCTGAATGGGGATTTGAACTCGGGTCTCCCCGGTCCTAGTCCAACACTCTAACCACTACACCATGCTGGCTCTACTACTAGGGCTGTTCAGTCATGTCAGACTGATAGGGATGTTGGACCCGATATGCCCAATGTTGGGCACTTGTGGGATGAACTCTGCCAAGAAGGGAGCTATGCCCCAACAGTTGGAACCCTGACTAGAATCCCTCCTGTCCTGGCAGAATTCTATTGGGGTTCCGAAATACCTGTCGGAGCTCCCCACCTCTTGCCAGTCCCTATACCTTCCGTTGCCCTGCCCTCTGCATGCTTCCCTCTGCTCTTACCTGTCCATCACCTTCTCTTACCTGGGACTTGAGGGAGAGGCAGAGACAGCAGGCACGGCATCTTCTTCACTCCCTATGGAACGCTGGAGACCGCACCACTTCCAGTTGCCTGGCTCGTCTTTCAAAATGACCCCCCGCAAGCTTGAGGTCCCTGGCTGGTGCAGTGGATTGTGGGGAAGGGGTCTAGTTCTTTTAAAGGATACGAAGCAGATATTGCACCTGCTGTCGCTGGTCCCCACAGAGACCCAGGTAAGAGAGGGAGATGGGGAGAGCGAAGGGAAAGGCAGGGAAAATGAGTGGTAGAGAGATGAGAACAGGCCAGTGAGCGTGAAGTTTATCTAACGTTTGGAGAACATCTCCCATTATGTGTGTGTGTGATTGTGTGTGTGAGAGTGGCAGGGGTGGGAAGGAAGAAGTTCTTCTTAAGACTTAGGGATTCTTAAGCATGGGACCCCAGATGTGGTTTGTAGTGGATTAAAGTCTTTGTCTCAGAGCAAGCTCACATGAAGGGAAGGAAATTGCTGAATCATCCCTGCTGAGCTTTTTGGCCCAGACTTCTCCTAAAACTTTCCTATAATTTTTAGTAGGTTCTAAAAGCTGCCACCACCACCCACTTATCGACAGACCTTAACCCCCCCCCCCCGCCCCCGGGCTTGGGGTGGAATCCCAGGGAAACTCTCTTTCTCTTACTATTGGAAAAATACACAAAAATCCTCCACTTGCAAGCCTACATTGGTGAGAAAACTGGTAGTTGCTGAACATCTGAGGACGTGCCTGCACCAGAGTAAGACCCCCTTCCAGCCCCTCCCCCACTTTCTCCTGAGTTAAAAACCCCACTCGGAGAGGCTTGTAAAAGGGGAAAAAAAGAAAATAAAAACAAGTTTATTCAAATGCTACAGACTGCTTCCATCTGAGGCTCTCTCAGCTTTTAGTGAAGGGTAAAAATACTCAGTAGGCTACAAGAATACTTCAAAAAGCACCCCGAATGATATTGGGGTGGCATGCTTTGTAGGAAAATACGAAAGCACACTCAAAAGATTACAGAGACTTTTGCAATGCCCTGGCTGGATGGGCGAAGGCTAGTGTTTCTTAGTTTAATTATGTTACAGGTAAACAATCATAGAACAGTTTCAGTTTCAAAACACACACAAAAGAAACTGAAAGTCTAACGCAAAATCTGATTATACAAAATTTCCCTAGACTAATGTTCCCAAATCCAAAGCCCAGGCATCCTTTTTCTTGAACTCACCCAAACCCTGGTTGAGAATTCAAGCCTCTGCAGTTCTATCTTCCAAGAGCTGCAGTCATCTTCCTACAGGTACCCTCCATGGCTGCATGTGTCCTTTTGCACCTCCAGCCCAGCTTCTTGTAACAAAGAAACTTACCTTCCTACCAACGGCTCTTTAAGTCCCACCCACATGGTGTGCTGATTGGCTGAGCCCTGGAGTTCACTAGCTTGTCAGTCAGGACAGGGTTCACTTCCAGTTAACTCTTTGTGGGGCGGGGGAGGGATGGCTGATCACTACATGGTTGTAGTACAGCTCCTTTGGCCACTTAGCTGGGGATGATGGGAGTTGTACTCCAACCACATCTTTGGACCCAAATTTGTGAGCCAGTAAGTTATCTTATAAAGATGCTGACTGACGTCCTGACTAAATTTTCCAACCGTATTACTCAGAGAGTAGTCAAAAGGACAGCAACATTTCAATAGGACTCACCCTAGTAAATTTTGTCTGGATGTCAATAACTTTTCCATTGATAGTTAGGGCTGCCAACTTGGCAACTTGGAGATGTGTTTTAGCTTTAATTGTTCCAACACAGCAGGAGAGGCAGCTGGTGAGGTGAAGCAAGTGAGGCTCATATTAATCTGAGATTACAGTTTTTAGGAGTGTAACTGGAACTGGTTCTGCACCTGGACGTTCAGGTGTCTGTCGTTGAGTTGATCGAAATGATTATTTGCTAATTAATCTGATAAGTCAGTTAACCATAGCAGCCCTAAAAGTGCCTATATTCAAGGCTGGCCTGCTAATGTGGGACAAAGGATCTGCTACCTTGTAGGAGTGCCTGCTGTTTGCCTCCACTTAAGTTCTGCTTTGATATTTGTAAATAGTGCCACTCTTTCAAAACACCATAGGTCTTTGGTGCTCTCTCATCCAAAGGAAACCAAGGAAGCTAGGGAGTGCCTGGAACTTCTCATTGTTTGGAAAAATGGGGAGCATGGGCAAGAGCCCTTTGCAAGGCTATCTGGCTTTGCTAAATCAATCAATCAATCAGTCAATCAATCAATCAATCAATCCCAGCCCTATCCAGACATTGGCTAACATGATGCACAGCCCTAACAGGATGGGAAGGCATTGCAGCTCCAGTGTTCCCATTAGCCACAATGGGAGAAACTATGATAACGCTGGTAGCGCAACTGGCATCCTTCCCAGCAGCACTGCTGCAATACCTCCTCCTCCTAGGGATATTTATATACTGCTTTTCAATAAAAGTTTTCAAAGCAGTTTATATGGAAAACCCCCACACATAATAAATAAGACGGTTGCCCCAAAATATCTCACAATATTAAAATGAACATAAAGTAGGTACCAGAAACAAGCACTGGCGGGGAGAGGGACTTTTCAATTGTGGTCCCTCAGCTTTGGAACACCTTCCCCGAAAAGCTTCACCATGCTCCCTCCCTCAGTGTTTTTTTTAAAAAAACCCAATTAAAAACACATCTCTTTAAAGAGGCTTTTAAATGTTTTATCTGCTGCTTATATCTGGTAGGTTCTTTCGTTTTTTATAGTTCTCCGTTTTTAGCTTTTTAAATGACTTTTAATTTGAAACTTTTTATTTTTTTAAAAAAGTAATTTTCAATGTCATTTTAGCCTGGTCTTTTAACTTGTTTAACTTAACTTGTTTAATTTTATTAGTCTTTTATTTTACATTATATCTATTTTATTAATGGTGAGAGTTGCCCTGAGCAGTAGTGTCCTGGAGGAGCAAGGTATAAATATTCCCCCTGCTAAATATAAGAAAGTCACTGCTTTATAAGGTGCCTCTTTGCTCAGTTAGCATTACCCTCCTGCCCCTGTTAATGCTGCGCATCATGTTGGCCGTGATGTTGTAGCTGTGTTCAGATGTCTGTATACATGAATATGTTTTTGTGTGAACGAATCTACATTTTAAAAGTTGAACCTGGGCAGAGGCCCCCTCAGATGCAGAAAGAGTGCAGCTGTACCTTCATTCAGCATTATATGTGATTAATTATTCTTATGTACTGATCTATGCCTGTGTGTGCTGTACACAGATTGTACGCATGTTAAACATAACGTGTGAATGGGCTCTCCTTCTCTTGCTATGATCCTCCAGTTGCCAATCAGTGATGCAGATAGTTCTGTCCCTTACCTCCGCTGTGGTCATCAGTATTTCGAAATGAAATACTGGCCACCCCATTGGGTATTTTATCTCTCCCGACACCGATTTCCCCTCGTAAGAGAATTGGAGAGGAGAGCTGGTCTTGTGGTAGCAAGCATGACTTGTCCCCTTAGCTAAGCAGGCTCTGCCCTGGTTGCATATGAATGGGAGACTAGATGTGTGAGCACTGGAAGATATTCCCCTCAGGGGATGGAGTCGCTCTGGGAAGAGCAGTAGGTTCTGAGTTCCCTTCCCTCCCTGGCTGCTCCAAGATAGGGCTAAGAGAGATTCCTGCCTGCAACCTTGGAGAAGCTGCTGCCAGTCTGTGAAGACAATACTGAGCTAGATAGACCAATGGTCTGACTCAGTATACGGCAGCTTCCTATGTTCCTATGTTCCAGAGAAAGGCACCCTCTCTACTCTGCTCTCCCCTCTCCTATTTCAAATCCTGCTTAAAGCTTTGGAGGAGCAAGGCCTATAATTATCTTTCCCCAAACAATGTCGCTAAATTTTTACCCTACTCCAGCATTTTACATCTGTTGCTTTTTTTCTCCCTGCGGTATTTACTCTGATACTTGGCTGGCTGGCACTATCATTATTTCAAACATGAATTAGAACATGAATTTAGATTAGATATACTTCAACAGCCTTATCTCTGACAATAAATATATACACATTTTTTTTAAAGACAGCACCCTGTAATTTTTTTTTTTGCTAGTACTTAAACTAATTACACATTTTGTGATGATAATAAATTCCAGATTTGTTTTTTTTTAAATGGTGCCACAAGCTGGCAAAATACCTCAGCTATCTTAAAACTAATTAGCAGATAAAGCATTAATCTGACCTGAGACTGGATTACAGCTGGTTTGGCCAGTTTTCTGTTGAGCGGAAATTGAAAATCAAACTTCCCTCACTTCCTCTATTCCAGTTTTTGCCATTCAAATAAAAAGGGTTGGAACGGAATGCTTGTCTTCTCTCTGTGCATTTTAATCTATCAACTTTGCCATTCATTCAATGGCTTCTTCTTTTTTTTTAACCTACTAGATTAGAATAGTAGTCCCCCACCCACACGCCGCACCAGCTGCCTTTTAAGATTCATTCTGCAGATCACTTTACAATACCCAAAGCAATTACCTGGCATGAGACAGTTGTGCTTACCATCCATACAGGTATTTGCAGGATCATGTCTTTTAAAACCGAAGTTGACTTTTTAAAAAGTTTCCATGTTTGTCAGGGCTCAGAGGAGGATGTTTATGAAGGGGGAGGTTTTTCTTCTCTAGGGGAAATAATCTTCGAAAAATATTTTTTTTAATGGTAAAAGAGAAATAGCCTCTCTCTCTCTCTCTCTCTCTCTCTCTCTCTCTCTCTGTGTGTGTGTGTGTGTGTGTGTATTGAGACTGACAGACAGCCATGAAGTTCATTGACCTTTGGTCTTTCACTATAGCCACATTGAGTCATCCTATTCTATGTGCCCACAGATGTCTGCAACTGTACACATGACTACACATGTATTCACTTGGGAGGAGAGCCAGTATGGTAGCAGTGAGCATGAAGTTGTTCCCTTTGCTAAGCAGGGTCAGTCCTGGTTTGTATTTGGATGGGTGACTACATGTGAGTGCTGTCTGTTGTAAGATATTCGCCTTAGGGGATGGAGCTGTAGCTCAGTGATAGAGCATCTATTTTGCATGCAGAAGATCCCAGGTTAGATCCCTGGCAGCATCTCCAAGTAGGGCTGGGAGAAACTCCTTCCTGAAACCTTGGAGAGCTGCTGTTAGTTAATGTGGACTAGAGATGTGAAGGCCTGGGGGGAAACTGGGGGGGGAGGAGGGGATGTTTCTCCTCTCCCCCAGAAAAAAATGTTCTCCCCTCCCCAGTCCCACCCACTCCCACCAGTCTTCACATCTCTAGTGTGGACAATACTGAGCTAGATGGACCAATGGTCGACACGGTACAAGACAGCTTCCTATGTTCCTATGTAAAAAGTGAACCTGGGAACAGTGCCCTCAAATGTAAGCTAAAGATAGGAAGTGTGCTACTAGATATGATTTCAACATAATGGCTTACATGGAACATGGCGCCCCACCAGTCCAAGATCAAGGCACATATGCTCATTCTATGTATCTCCAACCTGCCTCCTCACTTCTACTGAGCTTGGAGAGGCTCTGTCACTGATGATGAGCCTGCTATCAGTCCTAATTCTTAGTAGCAGTGGAGCCTCTCCAAGCTTAGCAGAAGTGCGGATGTGGGTTGGAGAGGCACAGAGTGAGTGACTCTGTTCGGCGGCGATTCATGAGGAGACACCCTACCAGGAGGCTGCCGCAAGCCTCCCGGCATTGGGGGGCTCCCCAGAATGCCCCACGTACCCGTGTGTGGGGGCGATCCGGCCACCCAGGGCGGGCTGTATGATCATCTGCAGGGACACTCAAAAGTTCTGCCCCCATAACCAGACAAACGGTTCTGAGTATATCCATAAACTTGCACAACATTTCTTCCACTTTTCATATGATGGCATATGCGGGGACTGTCAGATGTGATCATGTGGGGAAAAACAGTCAGAAACATGTTGAATGAATGAATGAATGAATGAATAGCTTTATTACTATCATTGATCAGATGTACAATCAAACCAATAATACAACATTCAGCTAAGAATTCAGTCTTACAGTGTACACCAACACAGTTGTCATTTAGTAGCGGCATCTAGGAAATAGAGTCAGCGGTTAGCTGTTGGCAAATCTTGACAGCTGCCACACAAAATTTGACTACATTATGAGTAATGGAAGATTTCTTATCTGCAAAAAGAAGTGCGATATAAAATTCAACAGTGCGGCCAGGAAAGTATCATAACAAGGGAATAATAAGATTACTCCAACTATCATTGTAAAAAGAACTATACATCAGCACATAGTGGACAAATTCAACTTTGTCTGAGCCACAGGGGCAGATCCAACTGGCCAAAGGGATTTCTGAAAACCTTCCAGATAGAACTGCTGATGGTAGGATATTGTGTTTTGCTCGGAGAAACTCTCTTTGATGGCTTGGTAGAGAGAGTGACAGTAGATAACAGGCGGATGATCATGTGAGGGAAAGTGATCATGTGGGAAAAAGCAGTCAGAAACATGTTGAATGTGGACTGGCCCACCATGGGTGTTCTGTGTACTGTTTTATTCGTCGACCCATAACCAGATGAAAAAGAACAGCTTGCTCCTTCTTGTCACAAGCTTGTATCCAATGATACCAAAGCTACAGGCCAGATAATAACGTTAACTTTTGGAATGGGCAGATGGGTTTCCAGAGCAATGCATGTGTTATCTATAGAGTTGAGGAATGTGTTTTTGCTGTATTGTATTTCTTTGCCACAAACTGCAAGGCAAAATTAGTGTTTTGTAACCATGACATACCCTGTTATCTCCTACAAACGATGAGCTCATCCAGATTACTCCAAGGGAATACTTATATTTTATCAGTGGCGCCTCATTGCACCATTTCCAGTTGCTTTCTTGAAGATACAATAAAAGATTTATGTCTGAGGGACTCTGATGTGGTTTCCCATCGAAGAGCAAAACAATTTCTTCTTTTAAAAAATACCATATTCCCCCAAATGAATTCATAATTGCAAACAGTGTCGATGAGCTCTGTGGCCTAAATGGTTTTATAACATATTTTCTTTTCTTTTCTTTTCTTTAGTGGTGCGCTTAGTTAGGAAAAAGTAATTACCACCTCTCTTCCTTTGCAAATTGACACATAAATAGATGTGATCTCTTCGTTGGTTTGTATCATAATAGGCTTCCCCCCTGCCCCCTAATTTCATTCCAAATTTGTTTCAGTTATTAGTTTTTTACCAAATTAAATCAATTTAGCGCTAAACCACACTCCTCATTATCAGACATCAAAGACGCCTTTTTTCCTTTGTGTGTTTGTGCCATGCAAAGGATAAAAACAATTCTTGGAATGCACCACATTTTAATTTAAGGTTAGAATTTCCCTCTTCCATCCTCAATGCAGATGTCAATTACACGACAGCTCTTTCTTATTTATTCTTCCCCTCCCCACCCCCACCTTCCATTTTGAGATTAGTGGAAAGTTCCACTTGTAAAATATGTGAAAGATTTTGGCATACAATAGAATATTTAATGTAAGGCTGGGCAGTTCCGCAACATTATATTCCTGTCCGCCTCATCAGAACTGCTCCCATTTAACAATCTGTTCTGAGTGCGAAATCTCCAGCCTCATTCGTGTCGATGAAGAAAGCCAATCTGCATACATACCAGCCTTCTTCATGCACTTCTTTTCCAAAACTAAGCAACATGGGTGTCCACTGGACTTTTTTCAGGACGGGGGGCAAGCTGCATTCCTATACTCACTTATCTGGGAGTAAGGCCCATTGAATTCAATGAGAATTTCTCGATTGGAGGGGGCAACTCCCCCCTGCCTGCCCCCAGTGCCCATACCAGGCAACTAGACTAAGCAAACTCATTTGTTCATTCTGGGTGTCTATCGCAATGCTTCAATTCCTAATAGGACTGCAAGTATTAATGAAAGAGCCGGTATGATTAATCAACTAAAACTGAATTGCAAGACAGAGAGAGAGAGAGAGGCTTGAAGGATTTACCAACAAATTGGCCTTACAGATGCACTTGGTTCAATCCTCCAGACCTGTTGTTGTTGTTATTGTTGCTGTTATTTATTGAATTTATAAACTGCCTAATATAGAAATCTCTAGGCAGTGTTCAGTTATGCATTACAATACTGAAGGCTCTTTTTTGCCTCCCGGATCCTTTCACATTCATTTACTCTGCCATTGCCTGTCCTGCACTGCCTTCAGAAGCAGGCATGTAAGTTGAAATGACAACAGTTGCATATTTCAGAACTGTAGGATATGTAAAAGAATGTTTGATTTCAGGATGGATCTTCCTATATTGTAGGATAACTGCAAGTCAAATACACCTAACCACCACTTTTATCTAGAAAACAATGGGGAAATCCATGATTTCCCCCCAACCCCAACCAAAGATAGCTGCAAAGACAGTAGTTCTTGTGTTTGGCATTCAGTGCCAACCAAGAAGCTCCTTCTCCAGACAAAGTTACTCTAGTGGTTTCTTATCTTTCTTTCTTAGTCATTTCTTATGCCCTCAATATTCCATAGGAAAGGAGAGCTGGTCTTGTGGTAACAAGCATGACTTGTACCCTTAGCTAAGCAGGGTCTGCCCTGCTTGAATATGAATGGGAGACGATGTGTGAGCACTGTAAGATATTCCCTGCAGGGGATGGAGCCTCTCTGGGAAGAGCATCTCGGTTCCAAGTTCCCTCCCTGGCTTCTCCAAGATAGGGCTGAGAGAGATTCCTGCCTGCAACCTTGGAGAAGCCCCTGCCAGTCTGTGTAGACAATACTGAGCCAAATAGACAAATGGTCTGACTCAGTATATGGCAGCTTCCTATGTTCCTATGTTCTATAGGTCCTGAAAACTCACAAGGCCAGTTTGGGGTTTTAAAATTGTTTCTTTTTCTTTTAATGTACAAGCATATATACTGTTGCATACCTAGGGAGTCTTTCAAGTAAGTAGATGCTGCTGCCTTATTTTTGAATGGCCCCATTTCCAGACTGATAGGCACTCAACAATCCACATTTGCAGCTGCTGCTGCTACCATGACAACAAATGTTTATATAGTTATATATTGCTTTTCAACCAAAGCTCTCAAGTGGTTTACATGGAAAAATAAATAATACATAAATAAAATGATTCCCTGTCCCCAAAGGGCTTACAATCTAAAAAGAAAAATATGACAGATACCAGCAACAGCCACTGGAAGGATGCTGTCCTGTCCTGGGGTTGGAGAGGGCCAGTTGCTCTCCCTCTGCTAAATATAAGAGCCAGGAGATGGACCACTCCAGTCCTGAGAGGTCTTGGCAAGGTAACCTGTAGCAAGCCCCCCTCTTCCATGGCTGTGTCTTTCTAAGTTTCATGGCGGCAGGTAGATTTCCTGGGTGGCAGAAGTCAGTGTGGGTTTTTATTACTCCTTTCACCAGTTGCTGGGTGGTGCCTGACAGAATGCCCTGATGTAAACATCATTCTGCGGCATTGTGAGGAAAAAGGGTATCCCTCACTGGCTGCTGCCATTTTTCCTCCTCAGTTCTTCTGAAATGATGCTTCATGGGAGGACAGACATCAGCAGGAGGCCCTACTGGGCCCCTAGAACAGGGATGCACAATTTCAGCCTTCCTGCTGTGGCTGGACTACAATTCCTATCACCCTCAGGCACAGTGGCCAATAATCAGGGATGATGGGAGTTCTAGTCCCACCACAGCTGGAGGGCCAGAGTGGTTTGCCCTCACCCTAGAAGCTATCCAAGGGGGTTGTGTTCTGACATCAGCCTTAGGTACAAGCAGGGGCTCACAACAAAATGTTGCTGTGCCTTCTCTGTGTCTAAGAGTAGTGTTCCTGTGCAGGGCTCCAGCCAGCCTGGAATAGGAGGCTTCTTGTCCTATTCAGGTCTCAGACTGTAGGGATATCTTTACTGTGGGAGCACTAAAGGGTTCAGGTTTGGGGCTGAACCTCATGGTTTTATTGCTACGCTGCAAGAAGGTGAAGATGATTGTGGAGAGAGGGGAAGAGAAAAGGCTGTCCTTTTCCCTTGAACCATCTTGAATAGGAGGGGGAGTTTTAATACCTCATAACATGTGTTTCCTGACTCCAATGACCCCTCTTGATTAGGGCCTTGATGAGACCCAATCCCTCTGTTTCCACTCCCTTGTCCATATTCTTGTCTTTTCCCCAGCTGACGTTGCAGCTGGAATAAGTTTGTCTTTTAATATACTTCTGTGTACCTTGGGAGCCCCCTAAATATGTATAAATGACTGCTATTTTTTGAGTGATCCCATTTATTTTTATTTATTTATTTATTTATTTATTCGATTTCTATACCGCCCTTCCAAAAATGGCTCAGGGCGGTTTACACAGAGTAATAATAAATAAATAAGATGGATCCCTGTCCCCAAAGGGCTCAGAATCTAAAAAGAAACTTAAGATAGACACCAGCAACAGTCACTTTGCTTTCATATAGGTGCTGGACCATGCAAGGATGATGGTGATGGTTTGGATGATGCTGATGGTGAGGATGATGACAGATAGAAAGCCATCTATTGGGGATGCTCTAACTCTAACTCTGGATCTCCTGCATCAAATAAAGGATTGTTCCAGATGGCCTTCAAGGTCCCCTCCAATGCCATGGCTTTGTCTTATTGGCTGGATGTGTGCTCTCCCCTTCCTGAAAGGTGCCCTGTTTTACTTCAATAACCCTGACTTCCATGGTGGTGTTTGGGGCTGAAGCCAAGGCAGATCAGGACCACAGTCAGGACAGCACCTAATGGGTCAGGGATAAAGGAACCTGGCTGTTCAGACACAGAGCCAGGAGAAAACCTGGATGGCTTATCGGTAGAAAAACAAAAACAAACCGTGAACAGAATGATCTAATAGGCAATTAAATAGAAATAAGATTTAATCATATAACATACTAGACATGATATAAGATATGCCCCAAACCAGTATATATGCAAAAAGCGTTATACCGGGAGAACAAGAACTGCTACTGGGAACGTGAGCTATTTATTTATTTGTTTGTTTGTTTGTTTGTTTGTTTTTACATTTTATATCCCGCTCTTCCTCCAAGGAGCCCAGAGCGGTGTACTACATACTTGAGTTTGTCTTTCACAACAACCCTGTGAAGTAGGTTAGGCTGAGAGAGAAGTGACCGGCCCAGAGTCACCCAGCAAGTCTCATGGCTGAATGGGGATTTGAACTTGGCTCTCCCTGGTCTTAGTCCAGCACTCTGACCACTACACCACACTGGCTCTCATTTAGAGAGCCATATATTGATGCCAACTTCTGGTTGTTGGGTTTTTTTGCTTCCACTAGATTCTGGACTAATGGAAGTTTACTACTTACTGTTTGTCTATGTGTATTGTATTCACTCATTCATATGTGCTGTTTGTAGATGTTTACCTGGCTGGTTTGTGTATAGCATATTTCAGTCATACGCTTTTTGTATATATACTGGTTTGGGGCATATCTTATATCATGTCTAGTATGTTATATGATTAAATCTTATTTTTATTTAATTGCCTATTAGATCATTCTGTTCACGTTTTGTTTTTCTCTTTGTGTTACCGTGGATCCCCCCTCCTCCTTTTTCCCCTTGGCTTATAGGTAGAGCAGTGCAAAATCTGGTGGGTCATAGGCACAACTGAGCAGATCCTGGATTTTGATGGTTTTCCAGATAACCATACTGCATACCTGGTTGGCAAGCATACGCATCCTAGTGTTGGGGCACTCAACCGGGTTGAGGCTTTCACTTTCACTTTCACATGGATTTCACTTCAGTAAAGTGTTCCCTCCCTCAATTCATTTATATCCCCACTGCACATTAAGGTCATCTGTGGAGGTCCGTCTCCAGTTACCACGGGTACGTCTGGTGGTGACTTGGAACTGGGCTTTCTGTAGCTGCTCCTGGGCTGCGGAATGCACTCCTGGCAGAAATCTGTAGTTTGACTTCATTGGTGGCCTTCCAGAGAGCCCTTAAAGCCTATCTGTTTGCCCTGGCTTTCCAGGGTTTTAAAACTGGTTTTAATGTTTTGATTGTTAACTAGCTGACCCACACAGAGCATCTTTGTGCTTTTGGGGGGCCTGCTGTTCCCCCGCTCCTGCCCCACTCTCTCTTGTCCCCTCCCTCCACCCTCCTGCCCTACTCTCTATTGCCCCCTCCCACTCCCTCCTGCCCCACTCTCTCTTGCCTCCTCCCTCCACCCTCCTGCCACACTCCCTCCTGCCTCCCTCCCACTCCTCCCCCTCCCTCCAGACCCACTCTCTTTGCCCCCTCCCCCTCCCTCTGCCTCCTCCCCCACTCTCTCTTGCCCCCTCCCTCCAGACCCACTCTCTTCACCCCTCCCCTCCCCCTCCCTCTGCCTCCTCCCCCACTCTCTCTTGCCCCCTCCCCCTCCCACCATAGCAAGGTCCTTCTTACCAGGGCGGCGTTGCCGGGCTGAAAAGTTTCCCATCCTGGCCTCTGATGCCTCCTGCCTCCGGCGACCAGTCCCGGCTGGGCCGCTGCCTCATCCATATCTTGGACGGCCCGGCCAGGCTGTCCCACCACCTCCGCCTCCCACTTGGTTGGGCAGCTGCCGTCGCCGCCTCTCATAGCTGGGATGGCCTAGCCTGGCCAGGCCAGGCCATCCCGCAACCTCTGCCTCCCGCTTGCTCAGGCTGCCGCTGCCTCTCATACCTCTCATGGCCTGGCCAGGACAGGCTGTCCTGCCACCTCCCGCCAGGTGGGGGGGCCGCCTCCACTGCCTCTTCCATACCTGGGATGGCCTGGCCTGGCCCTCTTCTGGCTGTTTTGCTTGCGGCCTGCCCCCCCCCCCCACACCATTTCTTCTGTCCCCTCAACTCTCACTGGGCCCAGGAACTCTCATGATGTCTCATGAGAGTTCCGCCGTCAAATCCAGGACACGCACCGGCTAAGAGAATTAAATATATAGATGGTTTTAAACTGTTTTTAAAAATTGTTTTATTTTGATTGTTTCTAAAATGACCGACGTGGGTTTTGTTTTTTGCTGCTGTGCACTGCCCAGAGTAATTTGGATGGGGCGGTATACACACACACACACACACCATGGTTGGAGCACATGTTTTATTATGCAGAAAGGATAGTTAATAAAGGACTGCACTGCGGAACAAATACATGACAGTTCTTTCTGGGTGATAAAACAACAGTCATACTTCCTTCCAGTGCTATGGTTAGTTGTGGATGGTTCAAAGATGCGTATTCCATCTTTGTCCAAGTTTCAGATAGAAAGCTAATGCTTCTCATGATGAAACATGTTTGTTCCTTTTGTCTCAGACCAATGTGTACCACCCCACATTTGGAGCAACCTCCAAATGCTACCACCAGCTAATAAAGAGTAATGTTCTTGCAGATTTTCTCTTGTGAGGATTCATCCAGTGGGTGCTGTAGTAATCCATGCAGTAGTTTGCTTCTTCATTGGTTGCAGGCTCTCAACAAATTTGTGGCCCAGCATGTTGAATGCACCCCATCAGATGTGCGTGGTGGTCCATCAGGGAATCAATAAATCTCTGGTTTTTCTGTCTGCAGGAGAAAGTTGTTCTTAAAGGAAATCCTCACATTTGAATTTCATGAGCTAAATATGTGAAATGTTTCCAGTTGTCTCGATGTACCAGTCTCTCCTAACGTTGTGTATTTCCTCTTAAAGAACCAAAGCCAGAATACCTCAGGATGAGAACAGTCATGTGAGACAACTGGGGAAACAGTTTCTGTTTTGCAGGAGAAGCCTGTGAGAATGGTTGGGCCTATTTGATTTCCTCAGGGGCCTGAACACTCGTAGGCCCAGGTGGATTAAAAATTAGGAAATAGTATGCAATTAAGGTAGGGGTGTGGGTGTGGGGGTATCTTCCCCCTCCTGCCAGTTTATATTTAAGTTTTATGCACTGGGCATTTTCAGTGAGTTGTTAGAAATCAATAGTTGCATTATTAAAGAAGGCCTTTATGCTGCTGTTTTCACCTACTTTTCACATACCTTCTCAGTGGTGAAACAATATCCCTAGGTTGCCTTTTAGTGGGGCTGTGTAGTCCAACAGGCATGTCAGATCTGTTATCAAAAAGACTTCCATTAAGAAAGGTCCCCCTAACAAGCAGAATTCTGACTAAAATCACTCTTGCCATAGTGAACCTCTGTCAGATTTCCGAAACACTTCTTGGACCCACGTTAAATATCTAGCATACCACCTCTCAGCTAAGAGGGGACACACTGGCCATTTAACTTTCAAATTATTAAGAATAATGTTATTATTCCAATAATAATGGTAGTAGCATCACACAAGCATTCCAGGAAGCAGTTCTAAGTCAGGGATGTCAGGTTCTAGCCCGGTCTTAGTTTTCGACTTGGATGGTTCCCTCACACCCCATTTTTTGTCTAGAGGAACATTTAGTTATGTGAGTTCAGCGTCCACCTGCAGTCTGATGTGGTATAATGCAGACTTTGGTTTACCACTTCTGTAAGGCCTTGGACGTAGGGGTTGCCCTGGTTTCTTTTCTGGCTGGGCTCTGCCATGATTCATTAAGCAACCCTTAGGGGAGCATTTCCAAACAAATGAATTTAGTTACTCTGGAGGATGGTAGGTGAAATTAGAACAAAGTAATGGGAGTTAGATTAATGTGATTTCAAGATGTAATCCATAAAAAGCTAAGGAAGAATGTAGCAGGTTGTAAATTGAATTTTACGTAGAGATGAGCGCTGGGGGCAGAGAGAGAGATCGAGAGATCCTGGTAGTACTAATATTTAAACAGTTCATAGGAAAATAAAACACTGGAGTAAATAAGAAAGGGACTTTCATTGGTTTATTTTCTAACATATAATGCTGGTAATTAAAACAGTATTTTTAAACAGAAGTGCCTAAATATTTAATTCATTAACCAGCAAGTGTTTGTGGATCAATAGAGTAAGGGGTGGGTAGGTTGGGGAGAAGAAAGAGCTTGAATTACAAAGCAGTCCAATTTCCACCTTGGTTTTCTCTTAGGCCACTGTGCAAAGGGAACCCCAGCTTGTCCTCATGTGTACTTAAAATTTATGGTAAGGGCTGGAATCTTGAGAAACGTTAGAGCAGCGATATCGTTAAGACAGTCATAAATTAACTGAATGCAGGTTCATTTATCTATAGTTGTCCATAGGTGCTTTTAGACATTCAGCATTGACTGTGCATGGAAGAAAGCACAACGGTGGTGGTGGGCACTGCTCCCAACTTGTGTGTGTTTGTGCAAGGCCGGGTTAACGCCTAGACTAATGAGGTTGTAAACCTTAAGCCTTCATGTTTTTAGGTTCTATGTTAGGCCCTTCATTCCAGTCATTCTCTCCCATTAGCTTTAGGCCCCTCATAACTTGGCTCAGTGTATTGCCTGCATAGATGTGTATAGGTTCGTCTGCTCGACCAGGAGTTCTGCTTTACCTGGTTAACAAATAATTGTACAGATGACCCACTTTGACAGGGTTGGATGAGACTGTGAAGTCTTGCACACAACCTTTAAGTGGGGCGGGGAGGATGGGGTGTGTGTGAGGCAGAATAGCACCTACCTTCCACCCTAGATGATCTGGTATGGTCTTGAGGCCATGCGGTTCATATGCCCACATGACCGGCACTGCCATGAGCAAGGCATGATTCTGGAGGCTGGGGAAACACAACCTGGCCTCCAGAAATCCCACACCTGCCTCTGTGTCCACTAAGGCTGCAGGCAGCCCAAGCAGACACACGACCAGGGACTGAGCCTAACCTCAGTAAAAGGCTGGGGGGATATCCTGGGCAACCCGGCAGAGCAGCACTGGGATCAGCCTCAATCCCAGCGCCTCACAAGAGCAGCCCTGCCCAGGTAGGGCTGTGCAGGCTTATGTAGGGCTGCTTGTGTGAACAGCCTTTGTGTATTCCAGGTCCCATTGACACAGCTGCCACACTCTGCAAATTTTCTTGCATCTGCATTGCTAACTGGGAGCACCTTGTACTCCTCAGGGAACCACAATTAGCACCAAGGACGCCAGCCGATGATACAGAATGGCATTAGAAGAAGCCAAGTTCAGTGTCCACATAAAATGTCAGTGGGGTCTCTTCTGGCCTCATCTTGTTGATTGATCATTTGTACCAGTAGCAGCCTGTATGGCTGGGGCAGGGAGCAGTGTTCTCTCTCATTTTTTTCGTCTGTGCGCGGAATGAGTTTTGTTCTGGGCAGCAGTATCAAAGAGTGTGTGTGCACATACATTCGGGGGCGGTGGAGCTTTCCTGATTCAGCCTGTATGGGATATAAAATTAATTGAGTGGACATCAAAAACTTGTGAGCGCATGCATATGCACACGCCTTAGAGGGAACGCTGGCAGGGAGGTCGGAAAACAAGCTGCAAGTGTGGCTCATTTCAACTCTTTTCAGTCCACCCCAGCTGCCTCACTCTCCCCCACCAGGGCACCAGGCATGTGGGCTGGTCATTGGCCCAGTGCCCCAACCTGAGAAGTGACCAGCCTGTGCAGCTGGGATTAATGCCACAGCAGGGCAAGGCAAAAAGAGTGGAAATAAGCCGCATCTGTGGCTTATTTTCCACCCCTCTGCTCCGCATCCCAACCGTACAGGCTGCCACTGGCCTTCTCTCCCCTTGTTTTTTGATCTTCAGATAGTATAACTTTAGACATAATGTACAGTTCTGAAAGTACTTCAATCTAGGATTTGATCGAAAAGTGATGGAGCAAATATCTGCAAGCCAAGGCGCCTGTGGGCCGTAGACCACTGTTGGGGTTGGCTGCTGTGTGTCCCGTCTGGAAGAATAGGGGAAACAGACTAGGGGAGGCAGAGGTGGACCTGTTGCTTGTAGGGGAGAATTTGAATCAACCCCTTATTTAGCAGAGAAACCCAGTTTGACGATAACAGAGCTCATAGATGAGTTCTGCAGACAATTGTCTTAAGTATAAAACATGTAAGAGTTTTTTTTAAGAAGTACCAGACAGAAAGCCTGCAGCCGCCCTGTACTAGAACAGAGAGAAGAAGGGAGTGTCCTTAGAATATCAGTCTACCAATCTTTAGAGACTTGAAGTAGAGTGACAGGGAAAGAGAGACCAAGGGGGCAGTTCTATATTCTCTACCTCTACTCCTAACGTTCCTAGTGGCAAATAGGAATTGTGGTGCTGAGAATGGATGCCGATGGAGTCAGATCTCCAACACTGCTCAGCCCAACTCTTAGGCTGTGTTCAGACAAAAAATGAAATCGGAGGTCCCCTCACCTCTGGTTTCTGAAGTGGCACGTCCAAACCTGGCAAACCAGCGTGAGAGCCAGCGTGGTGTAGTGGTTAGAGTGCTGGACTAGGACCGGGGAGACCCGAGTTCAAATCCCCATTCAGCCATGAAACTAGCTGGGCGACTCTGGGCCAGTCGCTTCTCTCTCAGCCTACCCTACTTCACAGGGTTGTTGCGACGAGAAACTCAAATATGTAGTACACCGCTCTGGGCTCCTTGGAGGAAGAGCGGGATATAAATGTAATAATAATAATAATAATAATAATAATATAATAATAACCGGAGTTAAGAGCGAAAAGGGATCTGTGTTTTCCCTTGCCAAACTCCACTCTGTACCTTCAGTCAGAGTGGAGTTTCGCTGCCCTTAACTCCAGTTTTGCAGTGCCAGCATTATGTACAACACTGGCGGAGCAATTTGGGCCCGACGGGACCAGAGTTGAGGGAGGAAGCTCCTCCCTCACTCTGGCCTAATTGGCTGTGTGGGCTGTGCTTCTGCCAAGAAGGAAGCCTGCACAGCCAGCTCCCCCACCTCTCTGCAGTTTCACTGACAGCAGAGAGGCCCCTCTCCCCAACATCTGAATGTGGACGGGACGGGAGAGAGTGGGGAAGGGGGCACGGAACCATGGCTCCATTGGACCTGTGGTTCTGTGCTACGTCTCAACCTGGCCTTACTCACTCTAAAGCAGGGATTCTCAAACTTGGGTCCTCAGGTGTTATTGGACTTCAGCTCCCATAATCCCCAGCCTCAGTGGCCTTTGGTTGGGGATTATGGGAGTTGAAGTCCAATAACACCTGAGGACCCAAGTTTGAGAATCACTGCTCTAAAGCAAGGCTGCACAACTTTGGCCCTCCAGCTTTTGTTGGACGACAACTCCCATTACCCCCAACCATAATGGTCAATTGTCAGGGATGATGGGAGTTGTAGTCCAACAGCTGGAAGGCCAACATTGTGCAGCCCTGCTCTAAAGCCTGAAAAGTACCTGAGCCCCTTTGTCAGAATATGGTCGAGTGACTTTACCCATAATGCTTATCTTCCAGAACCTTTAGATTTTTTATAGACTCTCTTATGAGGCTGTCATTTATCCTGCATTAAGCAATGCTTAACATCCAAAATATTAAAGGAGACCCAACTCAATCCTCTCATTTTGATTTAATTGAATTTGTGGGATTCAGTTATTATTTGAAATGGCAGAGATTTATATAATGCAGCAAAACAAAACTTATCATATTTCAAATGTTACATGAAAAGAGCACCATAAATCTTTAGGACTTTTTCATGTTTGGAGAGAAAAGAAATATGTGTATCCATGTAGATGTGGGGAATATATTTGGGCTGCCTCAAGTAGAAAATACAATATGAAAATAAAAGGCAGCGTGTTTTTTTTTAAAAAATCCTACCAAAAACAGCTCCTCCCAATCTTTGGAGCCACAAATCCATTAGCAGTGATAGATGGCATTATTTGTGATTTAAGCTGTTCTTAGTGGGGTAGAAAGTTTCACATGTTGATCATTAATGGGAAGAATGCAAAAGACTTATACTGGTGGCCTTTTGGAGAAGCAGTGCATGTTAATGGCTTGCATTGGCCATTTAGAATAAATGGGCAAAGCACTTCTATCAGGGTAATTTATAGGGAGCTGGAATTTATTAACATCATGTTTTTAATGTGCAATAAAGTACAGCACACAGAACTCTCAAGGGTCTGCATTATGTGAAACACTTCATCAAAAAATGGGCACTGTCTTCCACACTCAAATTGCCCAAAGTGCCGTCAGTTACGGTGCCTACAAGGAACATAGGAAGCTGCCATCTACCGAGTCAGACCATTGGTCTATCTGGCTCAGTATTGTCTGCACAAAGTGGCAGGGGCTTCTCCAAGGTTGCAGGCAGGAATCTCTCTCAGCCCTATCTTGGAGAAGCCAGGGAGGGAACTGTAACTGTGCACACGGGTTCCAAGAACCTGTGCTCAACTGCCATCAGGGCTACTGTGCTCACTGTGATGGGCACCTGGGGGCAGCCCCCTGGCACCCCTTTTCTCCCCGCTGTGTGTGCAGCAGCGGCAGCCTCCTTGAGGGAGCATCCCACCGCTCTGCCGCCATTGACAACACACATGGTAGAAAGAGAAGGGGCACCATGGGGGGGTTGCCAGTGGGCTGGGGGGCAGGTGGACCATGAACAGGCCACCTATGCCCTCCCTACGTGACTGCTTTGAAATTACCTCAGTGGGCAGTGTGCTTGCTGCCCATCAGCCACTGTCAGAATGCAGACAGGAAAACTGCACTTGACTTCTGCAATCAGAGAGTCCAATTGGCTTCAGTGGAGCAGGCCACTTTAATTACACTATTTTATAAATTAAAAACAAAACAAAACATGGAGATAATCTCAGCTAAGTAGAGTTTTGTGAACAGACAGTAAATAGGCTAAACTGTCTGTTCACAAAGCTCTACCTATCCCACAATTCCCAGCTTGCCAATTTCTCTCTTCTATCTCCTTGGGGAGGTGGGTGGGGGAGTATTCATTTTTACAATGGGAAAACACAGACCAGTGATCTTTACTGTTCTTCAAGTGGGGCCCACTATGACAAAAAATCTCCAATGTGAGGGCCATTTCTCACCTCCTTGCTGTGCTATGCTTTCCCCAGTGCTTGTGTTCATGTGTTGCGGGGTGTGTGTGTGTGCGGTACACACCAAAAGCACAATAGAGCAGTGTTCTCTCTAATTTTTTTCATTTGTGTGCAGAATTAGATTTGTTCTGGGCGGCAGTATCAAGGCAGTGTGTGTGCACATGCATTCAGGGTGGGGCCTTCCCGATTCAACCTGAGCGGGATCTAAAATTAACTCAGTGGACATCAAAAAATGTGTGAGTGCTCATACATGTGCACGCCTTAGAAGGAGCCCTGTTAAGCCCTGGTGCCATCTTTGAAGGTGCGCACAGAGTGCTGGGAAGTGCAGTTCAATAGTGAAAGTGCTGGGAAGGAAGACACTTCTCAACATTCCATGTGTGCCTTCCAAGATGCTGTTATTCATACATCACAATGGATACTGCAAGCCTTTACTATAATGCAGAATATATTACAACTGTTTTTGAAATATAAAAAATATAATGCAATTCATATAAGTTATGTATATAACTATATATATAACTGTAACTAGATAACTATATAACTATATATATATGTTATTATTAGAATCAGTACTGAATTATGTTATATACTGTTCATTAGATTCAGTACTAAATGTGACACTGGGGAGGCTATTGGGTTGCAGTGAATTGTAATGATAGATTTCCTTTTCACAAACCCCAGAAATTAGATAGTCAAAAAACCTGCTGGTTTAGTTTCATTGGCATCAATGGAAGGTTTTGGTTTTTTTTGCCAAGGGAAAAGGTGGGAGGTGGGGGTAGAGAATCCAAATTGGGACTATAGGTGAAGCAGAAAGTTAAAGACTCCCTGCCACTACACCAAGGCCCTGATCTCTGGAGGTATGTACTGAACTAAAAACAAGCATACTCGTTCCAAACATGTGTTTAAAGGAATGCCGATAAAGCTCCCTCATCAATTTTACAGGTGCCTTTCATCAACATTTCTATGCTGCTGCTATACCACATGGACCGTCAGTGATGGATGGGGAAACAGGTTTGAATTAATTATTAACTGGCTGGCATTGTCTTGAACCAGAACCGTTTAGGATATTTTGAGGTATCGGGCTAACTGCTCCACCTTTCCTTCACATGTCAGCACTTCCTTGCATTAGCTGGAAGTTTCAGGGGACATAAAGAAAAGGGAAGACTGCTCTTGCAGTCCTTGTCGTCTGGATATAATCAAGGAATATTGAAACACTTACCAGCTAGTATTCCAGAAATTTACAAGGCTAAAAAAAATGTCTTTTGATTCCTATCATTTTGTTTGGTGAGTTTTTTTTTAAAGTCTCGCATTGTAGCTATGGGATGATTAAAGAGAAAAGAAGTCACATATGTGTGTTGATCATTTGTTACGTGAAACAACAACCCTCCCCATGTATGCTGGATTCACTATTTGCAAAAATAATCCACGGGGAATCCTATAAAGTTCATTAAGGTGATATGTACACACTGAGGGTACGGTATCAAATAATAATAATGATAACCACGTAGAATATATAGTACTCTTGAGTGCTCATGCACATCTTGGTAATCCTGACAACTACCCTGTCAGGTCAGCCAGCAGTAAAATTAAAGTGTTAAAATAGTCAAAGTGTTGAAATAGTTTTGACATTTTAAAAAAAGGGTCAGAACCTGAGGTGGGTGTTGGGTCTTCAGTGGCTCATTTACTGTGCAAGACAATGCAGGGGGTTGGAGTATTGCTCAATGTGCTATATCCAGGTAAACATGGCTGACAGTGTTCTGAACAGCACTGTTCTGCTCCAGTGCAAAGTCGTGGGGAAGGTATTTATTTATTTCTTGATTTCTATACCGCTTTTCATTAAAATAATCCCAAAGCATTTTACAATATAATTAAAACAACACACGCTTAAAATACAAAAAGTATAGCTAGAGCCACATCTTTACTCATTTTCGAAGAACTATGATGGAGGCTGAGGAGTGGATACCAGCCAGAAGAGCTTCCCAAAGCCTGGGGGGAATGATTGAGAAGGCCTTCTCCTGTGTGCTTGACAGCCGAGCCTCTCTCACCATTGGCCCGCAGAGCAGAGCCCCCTCCGATGATCTTGTCAAGCAGGCAGGAACCCTTGGGAGCAGGCGGTCCTTCAGATATCCAGGGCCCAACTCATTAAGGGCCCAAACCACCAAAAGTAGAATTAAGGTCAAAACCAGCACCTTGAATTGGACCTGGAAACAAATTGGTAACTAGAGCAGCTCTTTCAGAGTGGGTGTAATATGACCCCAGTGGGCAGCTCCAGATAAAATCCTAGCTGCTGCATTTTGCACTAGCTGCAGTTTCTAAATATTCCTCAAGGGCAGCCCCACAAAGAGTTTGTTACAGTAATCCTGCCATGAAGTGGCTAAGGAGTGGGTAACCGTGGCCAGATCTGCCTTATCAAGAAAGGGACGCAGCTGGTGCACTAGCTGAAGCTATGCAAAAGCACCCCTGGCCACCTGAGCATCCAAAAGCAGAGACAGGTCCAGCAGTACACCCAAGCTGCATACCTGCTCTTTCAAGGGGAGTGCAACCTCACCCAGAACCAGTCAAATCCCTTCTTCCTGATTGGCTCTCCTTCTGACCAACAGCACCTCCGAATTGTCTGGGTTCAATCTCAGTTTGCTAGCCTATCACAGCATCCAGCCCCCAACTCAGGTCATCCACTGCCTGAGCCACGGAGCCAGCCAAACGGCAGCCTGAGACCAGCCCCACTCGGTGGCCCCCTCCACATACACCTGTGCATGTGATGTCACGTGCATGGGGGCGTGGCTCGGGCTCCAGAGGAGCTCAGACTGAACTCCCTGCTTGCACCCAGGCTACCAACAGCCTGTGCAAACACTCCAGCTGATATTTCAGGCAGTGCCGGCTGCCCGATAGGACGTTTTCCCCTTTCTCTAGGAGCAGCCTGGGCATGGGAGGGGGGAGTTCGCTCTGGGATCCTCCAGAGCCTGAGCCACAGGGCTTCAGTGGCCCTTTTCTTTGGTGGCCCGGGTTCTTTGAACCTATTGTCACAACGGTGGCTATGCCCCTGCACTGCCTCTGTAAGATCAGGTGATAAGGAGAGATAGAGCTGAATGTCATCTGCATATTACTGACAACTCAGTCCAAGTCCCCGGATGACCTCTCCCTGGGGTTTCATGTAGATGTTGAACAGCATGGGGGACAGAACCAAACCCTTTTGGACCCCACAAGCCAATGGCCAAGGAGATGAGCAGTAGTCCCCCAGCACCACCTTCTGGACCCTGATACCAGCTGAGCTTATTCTGCCCGCTCCCAGAAGCCTCCCTGGTTGCAACTGCATCTCCAGGCTTGGAGATTGCACTTTTGCTATGCTCAGGAGCTGCACCGCAATATGAGTTCCCAGTTTATGTTATACATAGGGACAAGTCACTTTGTTGGCTATGGAATGGTTGCCCTTAGATTTGGCTGCAAGCCCCACAAATTGGAAAGGGGATTAGAGCCATACTCCCTTTTTCTGTGAGTGGGCTTGACTAAGCAGACTCCAAGACTAGCTACTGCAAGTGTCTGGCATTCAAGATCATTTCAGCCTTGGAATGAAATCTAAAACTCCCCTCTTCCTCTTGCAAAAGAGATAACACGTGTTGTTAATGAAGTAATCAGGCCAGGAAAGGAAGGCAGAAAAGACAGTTAAGACAAGTGCAACTGCAGCCTCCCTTACAATAGGGATGAGTTGTAAGTAAGTAAGTAAGTAAGTAATAATTTATTACAGCCAATGACCAGTCAACCTACACATCAAAATATAAATCAGCATAAAACAAAACAAAATCAAAACAGTAAAACTAGAGAACAACACATCAGGTTGTGCAAAAATCTCAGTTACAGCTACGCAGTTGTTCATAGGGATGAGTTAGTGTTGTAACTTTGAAGAGGTGCCCATCAAAACTGTTGACAGAATTATTGGGAGAGTCCTCTCCAGCACATGATATTCTTTAAACTTACCTGAACACTCCAGTTGTCCTCACAATCAGCCTTGAATGCCATAGGCGATTTACACACATTCCTACCCAGGAAGGACTAAGACACAATGCTTTCCAAAAAAGGTTGTCTGGGCTCCCCTGTTCAGCAGAACAGGACAAAAGACAAGTGCCCTCAAGGCACATTTTGGGATATAAGTATCCCTCATTCCATGACTCAGTTTGCTTCCTCGTGACGCAGTGTTCCTTTGTGCCTCTCACTCTGGACCCCAGCAGACTGCCACAAGAAACTCCACCTTGGTGTTCCCCTCTTCAGGAAAGGTGATATAGCCTCTTGCCTGGCTTCTTCAGGGCTGAACCTATCCCTTTCTCTCATTTCTGAAATCTTGCTCCTCTATCTTAAAGAACCTCTCTAGCCCACCTGGGAATTTACACATAATTTGGAACTTTAAGCTAAATATGCCTTTCAATAGTCTGTTTCTTAGCATATTTGTAGTGCCTTTAAACTAGGGCCACATAGTAAATTAATTTAGTCTGATCTTAGTTTTAATAAACTCCTTTTTATTTAATTAAAACCTCTCTCTCAAGCCGATTTTCTTGAGTTCATACGCTTGCACAAATTAAGGCTGATTGGAACTGTCTCCCCTTTTGAGCTAGATTCCCCACATTTGCCCAAACTAGGGGGTGCAGGCTATTCACCCTCGAGGCAGTTTCATTAACAACCCTTCCCCCAAGAAAAGACTGAAGCCACTCCAAAGCAGTGCCTCCGTTCCCCATAAGAGGTGGTCCAGAAGGATACCATGGTCAATTGTATCGAACGCCACTGAGAGGTCCAGCAGAACCAACAGGGATGCACTCCCTCTGTCAAGCTCCCAACATAGATCATCCCTCAGGGTGACCAAGGCAGTTTCAGTCCCATAGCCAGGATGGAAGCCAGATTGAAAGGGATCTAGCTAATCCATATCATCCAAGTCTCTCTGCAGCTGAGATGCCAGCACACACTCTATCACCTTGCCCCAAAAGGGGAGGTTAGAAACAGGTCTGTAATTGTTCAGGTTAGAGGGATCAAGGGAGGGCTTTTTCTTTTTTCTTTTTGCAACTGTTCCACAGGAAATGCATCATTTCCCATGGGTGTCATGTTGTGCAACTGCATTTATGCCAGAGCAAAACAGAGTGATTCCACAACACTGTTGGTGGTATTTACACAGATGCAGCAAATGGGCAGTGCTCCAACTGTCTGCTTTGTCTTGTATGGTCTGTGAGCCAGAAATATCAGCAGTGCTGCGGCAGGCAATCTGGGTCAGTGGGATTCCTCTTGACCCTGCATTTCCAAATCTGCGTAGCTCCGATCCACTTCGCAGGCTAAAAGTGAGGTAGGATGAACGTGAAGCCCATCCTACCTTTTGTTTTGGTCGTCTGTGCAGCCGGCACCCTTTAAAGTGTTCCCGGGTTGCCAGCAGCCATGTTAACTATAGAGTTGGGTGGAAAGCAGGGCCAGGGAGAGGAGAGCTGTTGCTTTGCTGCCTCTGCACTGCTCATGCAATGCATTGTGGGGTAGCTGGAGACTCCAGCTTCCTATTTCAGCTCTGGAGTCTGCCGTTGCGATGTTTGTGTGAGTGTACAAGCTTCAGAGCCAAAAGGAGGGCGTGGTCATTAGGGATGTGCATGGAACCGGGCGGATGAGACTCAAAGCCGGGTGGGGTGGTTCTGCTTTAAGAGAGGGGGAAGATGAACTTAGCCCTCCCTCTGCTTTCCCCCTGCCGGCAATCCATGTTGTTAAAGTCCACCAGGGCGGTAGCATACCTCCCTGCCGCCCTGTTGCCCTCTTTACTGGAAGTAGGTGGAATTCTGCCTATTTCCAGTAAAGGGGGCAATGGGGTGGCAGGGAGATATGCTACCACCCTGGTGGACTATTAAAACATAGAGCACCGGCGGGGGTGGGGAGCAGAGGGAGGGTTAAGTGCACCCTCCCTGCCCTTAAAGCAGAACCCCCACCTTCGAACCAGAGGAACTGCCTGCCATTTGAATCAAATCAGAGACCCATCAAGGGCCTCCAAACCGGTTCTGTGCACATCCCTAGTGGTCATTTGGGAGCAGGAAGGTAGGATCCTGCTTTCCCTCCTGCCCACCCCCATTTGGTCATGAGAACAGTTGTAAAGCCTGCAAATGTATGTCCACTCTTGAGCACAGTGGAACTTAATCCTGAATACAGATGTCCAGGCTAGTCTATATGTGCACCATGGTAATTTGGCATTCGTCAGAATCATGACCTGGTTACTCAGATTTCTTTTATTGCATGCAACGGAAACATTTGCAAAAAATGTTTGGCCCTTAGAAGTTGAATAAGTTGCTCCTCTTGAGTTTAAAGGTCCCTCTGGGCAAGAGCCAGCAGCAGAGGGCAAGGAAGTGGAAGTCACTCCCACTTTCACTGTTTCTCTGGAATGTCTGAAGCAGCTCTGAATGTTGAGAAGTTGCAGTTGCTGTCTGTTTAGTGAAAGATAAGCTTGCCTGGGTAAAGACATCTTAACGTGGGACACTGATGCAGGAGGGGCTATGGGGCTGAGTGGCAGAGAAGGCCAGGAGAGAGGAGATGACAAATCACATGTGGGGCCAAGGTGTAGCACAGAGTGTCTGCTCTTTGCAAGAAAGGGAGTGGAGTGCATGGCTCAGGCTCACTTTCCACACTGGTCTTTAGTCAAGACCTTGTCTTGGGTTTGGGGCATTTTTAGAGGTCTTAGCCAGAAGCAGCCAGAAAGAACATATGTTTTCCAACTTAGTTCGAACTGTTCAGGAAATTAATCGCATTACATGAAACCGAAATCCACGCACTAACACAGGTATGTTAAAACTTGGGTCGAGATATTTTTGGACTACAACTCCCACCATCCCCAGCTATTGTGGCTGGGGATGATGGGAGTTGTAGTCCAATGACATCTGTGGATCTAAGGTTGGAAACCTCCAGTTTATTGGATCAGGAGATACACAAGAGGGAGAGGCACCACATCAGCAAAGACCGAATGGCAGAGAAAGAATGTTGCAGAACTGTCTGTTTATAGAAACAAGTCCCAACGTGTTTTGAGGCAAGAAGACATCTTCTTCAGGGAAAAGTCTTTATCCAACACAATGCAAAACTTTTATTTAATAGGCAACAAGCTATAAACAAACAGTTCTGCACCATTCTTTCTCTGCTACTTGGATTAGACTCTGACTCTCTCTCTCTCTCTCTCTCTCTCTCTCTCTATATATATATACACACACACACTGGGGCGCAGTTGCTGGTTCATAATATCACCCATGTTTCATAACTTCACAAGGAGGGGGGAAAGAAAATGTTTCATGTGCTAGTGTTCATTTGGATAGTTAATGTCTCTGAGATATTTATGTTACTAATGAAAATCCTAGCAGTGCAGGTATAAGCAGAGCCATATATTTTGTAAGAAAAAACTGAAATCTCTGTAACGTGAGACCTCAGCAATGCCTGTTGCTGGCTGTCATTTTTATTTGTGAATTATGATGTGTGGATAGATGAGGTTTCATTCTGCTGAAATAGAAGCAGCACAAGATACGGACTGAAAATACATTGGTGGTTAATAGTTTCATTTTGCATTCAAGACGGGGTGCTAAATACATTGCTCCCCACTTCCCTGAGAGACGAGAAGTCCAGGAACTGTGCTACAGTGTACAGTACTTAGTTTCCTTTGGATGAGAGAAAGGTTTGGAGACTGAGGGTGTCTTTGTAATACAGTATCTGTTTTCTTTACAATGCATAGTGGAAGCAAATACACTCCAACCGTGGGCAGCAAAATTGCTGGCCCTGATTCAGATTACTAAAGTAACCATCTGTACCCCATTGTGAAGCATCCCCCAGGTTGCTTCCAGTCCAGCAAAACTCTCAGCTATCTGTCTCTCAGGCTCATCATGCAAAATGACCTCAAACTGTTTCTCTGCTTTCCAAACTATGCCACTTTGCAAAGGCAGTGGGGGAGAGAGTTTCAGCCACCAACGGACATGAATGTTCTTCTTCTGATTACCCTGACCATGGTTGAAGAGCTGGTCTGTGGTAGCAAGCATGAATTATCCCCTTTGCTAAGCTGGGTCTGCCCTGGTTTGCATTTGAATGGGAGACTACTTGTGAGCTCTGCGAGTTATTCCCCTTAGGGGATGAAGCCACTCTGGGAAGAGCACCTGCATGCTTGCATGCAGAAGGCTCCAAGTTCCCTCCCTGGCATCCCCAAATAGGACTGAGAGGGACTCCTGCCTATAACCTTGGAGAAGCCACTGCCATTCTATGTAGACAATACTGACTCAGTTTATTTATTTAATATATTTGAATACCGTGCAAAACTTGCATCTCTGGGTGGTTTACAATTAAAATAATTTAAAACATTAAAACAAAAACATTTAAACATTAAAGTCATTAAAATCATTTAAAACCAACATTAAAAATTAAAACCATCAATCTAATTAAAAGCCTGGGTGAATAGATGTGTCTTCAGTGCCTTTTTAAAAGTTGCCAGAGAAAAAGTTGCCAGAGCTGGAGAGGCTCTTATTTCAACAGGGAGCACATTTAGGGCTTTATAGGTAATAACCAGCACCTTGTATTTTACCAAGAAATGTATCAGTAGCCAGTGTTGTTCTTTCAACACTGGAGTGATGTGGTCTCTCCTAGATGACCCAGAGACCAACCTGGCTGCCGCATTCTGGACCAACTGCAGTCTCCAGACTACGTTCAAAGGCAGCCCTACATAGAGCAAATTGTAGTAATCCAGCCTAGAGGTTACCAGCATATGTATCACCATTTTGAGCCAACTTGCTATGTTCCTATAGGAAGGAAGAATGGGAGACTACATGTGAGCACTGTAAGATGTTCCCCTTAGGGGATGCCTCTCTGGGAAGAGCATCTAAGTTCACAGTTCCCTCCTTGGCATCTCCAAGATAGAGCTGAGAGAGAAGCCTGCCTGCAACCTTGGAAAGCTGCTGCCAGCCTAGGTAGACAATACTGAGCTAGATGGACCAATGGCCTGACTCAGTATATGGCAGCTTCCTATGTTCCTCCCATAAGTTGCTTGATGATAGCCACCTTGATAGGAATTGAAATTTATAACTATACATAACTTCCCATTACAAAAACCCATACTTACGAAAAGAGCTCCACAACATATAACATTAAAGAAGTCCCCAACATAAAAATGCCAACCTGCACATACAAACAAGTTGTGCTCTTGGAAACTATATGCATTCTGAGTTAAGAACATCCAGCTTACCAATGAACTTTTGGAACACAACCCATTTGTAACTTGGGAACTTCCTGTATATAACTGCCAATCAGACTATGGAGAGCTGTTGTTTAGATGATCATGAGTGTTTGACTTATTTGTGTATACAAGTGGACATTGCTATATATGGATCTACCATCTGCAGTTTCACATATCTGCGTAGCATGATTGACAGCCAGCCTCGACATACACATTAAATAACTGACCCACAAGGGGTTATTTCCATGAATCTGTAGGTCAGAGGCAGCCGGAGATCACCGAGGAGGTCATTTCTGGCCTCCATTTTGTGAAGTTGAGCTGTTTTGTGGCTCATTTACTTGAAAGACCCCACGAAAAATCACAGCAAATGTGAAAAAAGGACTATTTCCTACTTCAGTGGGGGGCATTGCTGGATCACTGGAGGCCTAAAAGGATGGTAGGCCACTTTATTTTGCCTTTTTAACCCTCCCCCCATTGGGGGGCAGTTTTCAGGCCTCCAGAAACCAAACCCCCGTGATCCCATTGCCTCAATGACTCAGTACAGGAGGGCCTTGATGTCCGCAGATTTATTATCGTAAAAGACACCCAACCTCAGCATACACGAGAAGAAAGAAAGAAAGAAAGAAAGAAAGAAAGAAACAAACAAACAAACAAACAAACAAACCATGTCAACTTCGCATATCCCGCGGAGGTCATTTCAGGCTGCTGTTTTGTGTTTTGGAGCCTCAAAATGGCTCCAATAAAAAGAAAAGAAAAAAAATTGCAATTTTGGGGTGAGTTGGGGGCATTCCAGGGCACAGCATGACTCAGGTGGAGCAGCAAAGCACGGTAGGGAGCTTCCATCCACATTTCCCCACTAATTTGGCTGATTTTTGGCAATTTTCTGTGATTCCCCCTGACAACTGGGAGCCTAGCCCTCCGTGATCCCATAGCCCCCCATAGTCATGATTTCTGTCTCTGCAGTTGCATCCAGGCATGGAACCACCACAAATATTGAGGCCCTCCTTTGTTCACCATTTCCATATCCATGGTAATTGTGGAAAATGGAACGCCTGTGAATACTGAGGCTCTCCTGTACTCCAGCACTTTGAGCTAGCAAAGGATATCCACATGCTGCAGAAACCCACCCAGCTGCTCAGGGCCGTAGCAAGGTTGGAGTGGGCCCAGAGACAGGATTTTAAAATGGGCCCCTCACTGATATACACATACAAACACACTTCACAATATTTAGTGCACTCACACTCGCAACCCCATTATGAATACGGTGAATATCTAGTTCACATTGAATCTGTTTTTTTTACTCTCTGTTACTGCCGATCAACATAATTCATAGGAGGTGCAATTTAGGAGGGTGGGAAGTCATGTGACATGCCTCTGGGGGGCCCCTTGAGGCAGTGGGGCCCCAAGATTACTGTCTCCCCTTGCCTAATGGTAGTTACGCCCCTGCAGCTGCTGCTTAACACATGGTCATTCTCTCCACCTCCTTCCATAATGTTTGCAAGCATGGGATGGAAAATCAGGAACATGTCCAGCTTTCCTGTCTAGGCTGGGCGCCTCCTCTACCCTGCCGGTGTTGTTGAACAAACCTAAAGTTTAACATGAGCAAAGGGGAGCCATATCACAGGCAGCGACGCCCATCTGATAGCATCGAGAGCTAAAAATGCTGAAGGTGTGTGTACTCATTAAATCAGTGGCCAGCAATGCATTTCAAAAGAGCGGAGCCCGGTGCAGAATTCAGCCTTGAATTTCTGAATTTCCGATCAAGATCTTCTGAAAATATTCAGCACAATTGCAGCTCCATGAAGATCTTGATTGGAAATTCAGAAAAGACAATTAACATCCTTCGGGTTGCTCATTTGGCAGCCAGAAAAGATCCCCTGAGCTACAGCTCTTTGGAGGGAAAGGCATTTGATTTTTGAAACTGCCATTGAGTGTCACTCTTATTCCACTTGTTTCAACTGGCTGTTAATCGTCTCCCTTTTGTAATTATGGGATGTGAGAAGAAAACAAAGCTTCACGTGCAGTCTGGCCTCTTTGTTGTTTACCCGCCCCCACCCACTTTTATAGATGTGTCTATGTGATGCATTGTGTTAGGAGTTGCTTTTAAGCTGCAGAGGTAGAGGTGCTCACCTCCATGAGAGTTCTCATCCATCAAGTAGCTCCTCAAAAAAGAATAGATTTTTCAAGCAAACATGAAAGAGATGCAGCAATAAATTATTAGTTTGTCCTCTCCCTCCATTCCTTATTCTCCCTCCCTCCAGGTCCCCCTGCTAACTTGGCAAAGAGGCACCTTTTAACGTGGTGAGTCTCTTTTATTTAGCAGGGGGAGAGTAACTGGCCCTATATACCCCAGCACAGTATCTCCAGTGACTGTTGCTGGTGTCTATCTTATTTTTCTTTTTAGATTGTGAGCCCTTTGGGGACAGGGATCCATCTTATTTATTTATTATTTCTCTGTGTAAACCGCCCTGAGCCATTTTTGGAAGGGCAGTATAAAAATCAAATCAAATCAATCAATCAATAATAAATTTGGCTTACACATCCCTTTTGCTTGATTTCAGGACCATCCCAATTACTAGGCACTTTTACCTGCCCCTAGAAAAAACAAAATATACAAATTGCCTTGTTGGATCAGACCTTCTAGTCCAGCACTTTGTTTCTAGCAGTGGCTAATCAGATGCTTCTTGGAAACAAACAAGGAGAACATGAAGGCCTTTACCAGCATTTGGCATTCAAATGTGAACCAGCAATTGGGCCCCATTGTGTGTGTGTGTGTAATTTTTAGCCTACTTTCCAGTAAGCTTATGAGATCACCTCGCATTCTCTGTGTGTGTCCGTGTGACCCCCTCCCCCATCAACTTCACAATGCCTAGACCAAAATGAACCAAATCAGGTACAGTTGCAGGGACACAGAGGGGCACCTCAATGGCATATTTGTATTTGTGATTATGTCATCCACCCCGAACCAAGATGGCAGACACGTAAACTTTTGAGGCGCAAGTTGGCTAACTTGTGAACCGCCTAACCGATTTGAACCAAATTTGCTACAGCTTTAGGGACACATAGGGATACCCTAATGGTTTGGTGTGTGATGATATCATCCATTCCATTCAAGATGGAGGCCACATGAACATCTGCGGTGCAAGTGGGCTAACTTGTGGACTGTCTAAACGATTTGAACCAAATTAGGTACAGTTGTAGTGAATGACACACAGGGACACCTCAATGCCATAGTTTGTGATTATGTCATTCACTCTGATTTAAGATGGCGGATGAATAAACTTTTGAGGTGCGTGGGCTAACTTGTGAGTCGCTTAACCGATTTGAACCAAATTTGCTACAGCTGTAGGGGCACATGGGGAAACCTCAATGCTATAGTTTGTGATGATGTCAACCACCCCAATCCAAGATGGTGGACATGTGAATTTTTGAGACACAAATGCACTTACTTGAGGATTTTCTAAACGATTTGGACCAAATTTGGTACAGTTGTAGTGAGTGACGCACAGGGACACCTCAGTGGTGTAGTTTGTAATGATGTCATCCACCCCAATCCAATATGGCGGATGCATGAACATTTGAGGTGCAAAAGATTTATCTTGTTGACCTCCGTTTGAACTAAATGTAATCCACTTGTAGAGACAGAGAAAGTAAAGTAGCCTGATTAATTCTTACTAGAACAACTTATTAATGAATGGTCTGATCCAGATGTTGGACTACAGCTCCCATCATTCCCAACCACAGTGTCTGGGGATGATGGGAGTTGTAGTCCAACAATATCTGGGGACCCAAGTTTTAGCACCTCTGTGTTAGTGGATATAAGTTTCATGTAAAACTATTTTCTGAAATCTTTGAACTAAGCTAGAAGACATTTGTTCCTTCTGGCAGCTTCTGGCTAAAATGCACCCCCCCCAAAAAAACAAGGCCTTAACTAGAGACCTGTGTTCAAAGAGTAGACTAGTTATTTGATCAATGTGGAAGAGAGGCCCAAGCCATCCACTCCACTTCCTTTCCTACAAGGAGCAGACTCTCTAGAGCAGCCATCTTCTCTATCCTGGCCTCCACTGCCACTCGGCCCCATAGTGTCCTGCATCAGTGTCCCAAGTTAAGATGCCTTTACCCAGCCAAGCTTATCTTTCACTAAACAGACAGCAACTGCAACTTGTCAACATTCGGAGCTGCTTCAAGTTCAGACATCCTGGGGAAACTGGAAGTTCTATTGAGTCATAATCGCAGTTTATTAGGGCCGCGGACATGGATCAGCAGACCCATTCATGCCTAGGAGTAGGGAGGAAGCAAACAACTGTGCACTCTGTGCTGTCATATGGCCTTCCAGCATGAATTGTCCCCTTTGTGCTACGTAGGGCCCACCTTGGTTTGCATTTGAATGGGAAACTACATGTGTGAGCCCTGTAAGATCTTCCCCTTAGAGGATGGGGCTGCTCTTGGAAGAGCAGAAGGTTCCAAGTTCCCTCCCTGGCATCTCCAAGATAGGGCTCAAAGAGACTTCTGCCTGCAACCTTGGAGAAGCAGCTGCCAGTCTATGTAGATAATACTGAGCTAGATGGACCAATGGTCTGAGTTGGTAGAAGGCAGAATCCTATGTTTCTCTTTCCTGAAGCACTTTGCCCCTTTGTAGTGAGAAGGGAGAGAGACCAAGGAGGCCTCCCACCTTGGGGACTGATTCACAGAAAAGGGGGCTGGGACAAAGGGGAAACAGGCTGAAACAAGGCAGGTGGATTGGGAGAAGGTGCAGCAGCTAGACCAATAGCATGACAGGGCCTGGAGCCCTCCCACCATCCAAACACCCTTCCCTGCTGTTAATTTTCACTGGCCATTAACCGCTCTGGATATAAAAATCCAACTTCACAGACTTTTGAATCAACCCAACTCTACATACTTTTGAATGAAGCTTTCAGTTAAGCATTACTCATTAAGCAAGCATGCCCATTAGGCTATTAAGAGTAGCCTTCTTAGGGAAGGAACTGAAGCTCCATTTTGGAGACATTTAAAGAGCACCCTGGAGTCATTCAAAACTAGACCCGACAAAGTCCTCTGAAGTGTTCTGCAGGAAACAGCTCCTGAC
Source organism: Hemicordylus capensis (assembly GCF_027244095.1). Classification (NCBI taxonomy): domain Eukaryota; kingdom Metazoa; phylum Chordata; class Lepidosauria; order Squamata; family Cordylidae; genus Hemicordylus; species Hemicordylus capensis. The sequence continues at coordinate 298,072,353 of NC_069660.1, read as the reverse complement.
TGGCAAAGGGTTTTGGACTAGGTGGCCTATGAGTTTTTTTCAGCCTTGAATTTCTGTGATTTTTATGACTGGAAATAACTTTTAACATAAGAGGATTTAGATGGCAGGCTTAGGCATGCATTATTTACTGCTGGACTTAAAGTAACTGCTGGATTAGGTGGTGGGTGGGAGACGACATTCTGAAATTCTCCCCCAGGTAAATGCTTAAGCAAAGTATGGGATTAGGATGCCATGGGAGGGCTGGTAGACTGTGGATGTTTTGGTTTCAAAGGTAGCATTTCCAGCCATAGAGGCATAGGAAAATAACTGCAGGCAGGATCGCATTTAACTGCTTTGTCGAACTGATTCCATGCCCCTTTCCTAGCCTGGTTATTGCTCCACATGTTGAAAGTTTGCTTCTGTGCTCCAGTTTAGATATGTATCATTTCACATCCCTGCTTGACGAAGTGGTGGAAAGTCGTGGGGCAGAAGACTTGGAGACATCGGTTTTTCAATAGCTTTCCAAACATACAGGTGAAGCAGGTAGTAAGCAAGCAGGCATGCAGGCAGCACTTGTGCCAAGTCACATCAGTCAGCATCCCAAGAGCCTGCTCAGCTGCACTGGCCAGCCAGAAACATCTCGGGCCATTTAGACATTGGGCGGCTTCACATAATCTGCCAGGAAGCCAGTATTTAAGTAAAAATTTAAGTAAAAATCATTTAAGTAAAAATCCAGGAACTAGGAATGTGTGCTCCTGTCAAGCATGGAGCCTGAACCCGCCCGAGTCTGGTTCCTGCACTGGTGTACTGACACACCGACTTCTCTGGCAAAGGTATGAAGTTGGTTTGACAAAGTTGGGTGGAATTTGGTAAGCCAGCACATGAACCAGAAATGGGCCGGTTCAGATGCCATGCCCAAGGGAGCATGTGCTGCCAGCTCTGAGATCTTTACCTAAACAGAGATAGTGTGGTGTAGTGGTTAGAGTGCTGGGCTAGGACCGGGGAGACTTGAGTTCAAATCCCCATTCAGCCATGAGACTTGCTGGGTAACTCTGGGCCAGTCACTTCTCTCCAGGGGCGTAACTACTATTAGGCAAGGGGAGGCAGCTGCCTGGGGGCCCCCACGCCTCGAGGGGCCCCCCCAGAGGCAAGTCACATGACTATATATTGTGAAGTGTGTGTATCAGCGAGGGGCCCATTTTAAAATTTTGTCTGGGCCCACTCCAGTCTTGTTACATCCCTGCTTCTCTCTCAGCCTAACCTACTTCACAAGGTTGTTGTGAGGAGAAACATAAGTATGTAGTACTTAAGTATGTAGTACTCTGGGCTCCTTGGAGGGAGAGCAGGATATAAAATGTAAAAAATAATAATAAAATAATAACAATAAACATTACTGGCTTGTGGTGGATTGTACGAAGCCACCCAATACATCTGAGCCAGCCCACTTCTGCACAGTTAGGGACCTGCACAAGCATGTCTCCCTCCACTGAACTGAGCCCTTATAATCCAGTGTTAGCCCTGCCATCTAAACCAAGCCCTACCTCTCCTTGGCGAGGAGCAACTCCCTACAGGAACCGGAGCCTATGCCTCCTTTGACATGCTATGGTTTCTTGCAGATGCTCTAACTTCTCAGACAAGGAGAACTGGGTGTAGATGGAGTCCTGGGCCTTTGGTAAGGTGGCTCCTTGTAGGACTCTGGCTGCCTGTTCAGGTAGTCTGGGCTGTTGGCACCTGCATCTGTATCGGATAGTAGCACCACGTCCGCATAGGTCTGCTCTCACAAGAATGGACTGTAGGTTCACCTGGTCTATGTGTGGATCCTCTAATATCACACCTTTCAGGTTAGTATCTAAGTTTGCTTTGGAAACCAGATATTCTGAGTCAGATTCTGGCTCTGAATAATGCTAGTTTGCCCATGACTCATTCATGGCCTTGGGGAAAACACTATTCCAAAGGTAATTTATATTATTTATTTTTAAAGGTTTATATCCCCTCTTTCTTTCACACTGAATTCAAGGTGCCTACAATGTAGTAGATAAAACTTCCATTCTTTATCTTATTGACCGGTTGGTTTGGATTACTATGAGGAATACACAATAAAGTTTTTTTAAAAATGCAAAATAAGAGGTTAGAGAGAAAATCAGAGTAAGTTTTTATTACTTACTATGATGTAATTTATGTATGCTTTTGAAAGGAAAACCTCACCATCATTAAATAGAAAAAAAATAACTACAAGAGGCCGCCATTATCCACAGTTTCGCGGATTGTGGTTTAATGTATCCGTGGATGGGTCTTAGAGACTTCATTTTTTAAATCCGTGGCATGAAAAAAAGGCAATTTCCACCTATCAGTGGTTTCTGAGTGGCCAGAAATTACTTCTGATGTCATTCCCTGCTGCTATTTTGAAGCACAGAGCCATTTTGTGGCTTTTTTTGTTTTTTGTTTTAAAGAAATAAAAACAAAAAATAAGGGGATTTGGGAGGGCATTCCTGGAGAACAAGGCACTATGCTTTTCTACCCTTATTTCTGCCCTCCCTGCTTTTTAAGCAGGTTTTTATTGCAGTTTTGTTATCAGCAGAAATTGGCAGGAACAAAACCCCCTTCCTTCCTTCCTTCCTTCCTTCCTTCCTTCCTTCCTTCCTTCCTTCCTTCCTTCCTTTTTGGATATATGGTATGAGGCAGGGGTGTTGCTATAATTGAGTGGATGGGTTCAAAGAAACTGAGGCCCCCAGCTGTACTGAGGCCCCCCTAGCTCCATCCCTCCCTATTTTCTTCATTATCTCCCTCACTCTGAAGGGCCACCAGGGAGAGGGACAAATACGGGCCCCCTCTCCCCTAGCTACACCCTTGATATGAGGGACAATGCTAAGGCATGGATTCTTAGACTTGGCTCCCTAGATGCGTTTGGACGACATCACCCCCTTAAGCCATTGTGACAGAGAATGGGAGGTGCAGGCCAACAACAACTGGTGGTGACCCACATTTGAGAACCTCTGTGCACAATGGTGGATTAATGGAGAGGCAGAGCAGGCATTTGCGGACAGCGGCAAAATTTGAGGAGCAGCAAATTTCGCCCCTCCTCAAATTCTGATGCCCCTCTCTGTGGGCAACAGCAGCTGCAGCAAGGGTGGAGTGGGCGAGGAGAAAGCAGAAAAAAAGGCAAACCTTTTTTGTTTAAGGTAAAAGGGCGGCAAAAAGCTTAATCCGTCCCTGCCTGTGCAAAGAAAAATCTTAAGAGAGGAACAAGATCAAATGACCTTGACTTTTAATCCACAGGGGAACTGGGTGGGTATAGTTTCAGGGCTCAAAAAACGAGAGTGATACTTAGGAGTTTCACTGTATGAGTTTGGTCAGTGGTTTGGGTCAGGGTTTTTTTTAGCTTTTTCTCACTTTGGTTTCTCTGTTGTACAATATGTGGATAATATAATATCTTCCTTAAGGAAGTGGTATGAGGGTTAATTAATATCTATAAAATACTTTCAGGACCTGAAATGAAAGACTGCAGCAGATGGATAAATTATTATTAATACCGGTTTCCCTAGAATGGAAGTACAAGCATTTCTATGGATTCCAAGACTAGGCAGGATTTTCCATATGTTGCAATTAGACTGAACGTTTAATCCGCCTCTCCTCTTTAGCTTCATTAACCTCTTCTGAAGGAGAACAAAGAATCAATTGAAAAATGTATGGCATACTGGAAAGTTTAACATTCTCCGGCACTTAACTACAGTCTGCAGAGTATTTAAAGTGTAGTTCTACTCTGAAATTGGCAAGTGGCAGAAAGGCCTATCTTGAGGATGCAAGCCAAGGGGTGCCAAGTTTTTCATCCTGTTAAAAAAAAGAAAAAGACTTTAACAGCCCATGTTTCAGGATTATTGTGTATAAAGAGTGCGGGTTTTTAAAAAGAGAGATAATGACTTCAAGATCAGAATGTTTTCTTTGTCTTTTCTATTGTTAGCAATAAGAAAGATTCTATAAGTTTGGCCAGGGGTTCCAGTAGGAGGTGCTAGTGCCCCTAGGGGTACCTGAAGGGCTCCCAGGGATACTCAGAGCCCGCCTGCCACCCCCCACCCCCACGCTGTGCTATTTGTTCCTCATCTGAGGATCACCAGCTTGAAGCCAACATATCCTCAGTGATGTGTCTGCTTCAGAAGAGGAGGGAGGAGAGTGAGGACTCTGCTCCTGATTGGCTGGCTACATGCTGAAAGCCTGATTGACAGTTAAGGAAATTAACAATAAGTTCTCCTGGTGAAATTACTAGAACAAGTAAACATGTCTCATTTATGTCAGTGGGAATACTTGTGAGTAACTTAGTCTGGCTATAAGCCAGTGACTGGAGTTGTCTGACTCACAACTGTAAAATTTAAATTTGTGTGTTTGTACACTCCGACAAAATTCAGATGTAATGTGAAACCAGAGCTTGACGAACCCACATTTTTATTTTGAAACCATGAATCGCATTGCAGATGTTCATCTAATTGAAGTTCGGCACCCTCCAGTTTCAGGATAGGGTGGCCTCTCCCTGCTCTTGGCTGCCAAGGCTATATCCCAGCAAACTCTGTAGCCAGACTGCGATTGGCCATGATCTTGAAAGGGGCGTGCTGAGTGGAGAGGAGACCTGGTCTTGTGGTAGCAAGCATAACTTGTCCCCTTAGCTAAGCAGGGTCTGCCCTGGTTGCATATGAATGGGAGACTAGACGTGTGAGCACTGTAAGATATTCCCCTTAGGGGATGGAGCCACTCTGGGAAGAGCATCTGGGCTCCAAGTTCCCTCCCTGGCTTCTCCAAGATAGGGCTGAGAGAGATTCCTGCCTGCAACCCTGGAGAAGCCGCTGCCAGTCTGTGAAGACAATGCTGAGCTAGATAGACCAATTGTCCAACTCAGTATATGGCAAATTCAAATGTTCCTATGAGTGCGAGTGTGTTTTTTCGGAATGGTCCACCCACCCCTGGCATGGAAAGGGCATTTAAATCCCTTTAAATACCATGCCATGCCAGCACTTCTGATAGTGATTGCACCTCCCGCAACCTAAGAGCCCCACAACAAAATTGTCATGCAAGCATGATTCTGGAGGGACTGGTGGGTGGGCACTATTTCCCTCTTATTCAGGAAAGGGAAGGGGACATGATTACTTCCTAGGAGAGAATATGTATATGAGGGTGTGTGTGTGTCTGTCCTACTGTCACCTAGGATGCTCTTGCGAGGGCTCACCCTGGTAAAGCAGTCCATGCAGGAAAAATCACATTACTGCTCCATTGGCATCTTGCTGCCAGTGGACTAGTACTCTCATGAGAGGGACAGTCTACTGGGGAGGACCATTGGGATGAGCACCCTAGGTCTTCCATTGGACTGCATGCTCATGAGTTGAGCAAACCCAACAAAGGGCCACCCACTTGCATGGTGTCCCTACTCTCTCTAGTTAAAGATAGAACTGTTGCACTGCAACCCTATGGAGTTCTGAACTCCATTTGCTTGCAGACGGAGTGCTCCCATTTTGCACACAGATCTCCAGAGATCCTGCTCAGATTGCCTAGAAGGCCCTTGGGAAGTCGGATGACTGGGCTGGCCTTATTTACTGGCTGTTGGTCAGAATGGGTGCCTGTAAGCTATTCTGACTCCTGATTGGTTGGGGGCTGGGCTTGTCCCTGCCCACACTTGGGTGAGGGGAAGAAAAGAAAGGCACATCCTGATTGGTGCGGAGACACTAAATGTGCAATTTGGGTAGCAACTAAGTATGGTAATTACCTCATTTTGGGGCAACGTATTCCACTGAACACCCTAAGAGGGAGGAAATGGCTTTACAAAGGAACTTAGAAAAAAGAGCCAAGAGCCAGTGCCATCTACTGGCAAACAGTGAAAATGCAAAAGCAACATTCAAGCAAGAGAGACAGACACACAGAGAGAAAGCCAGAGAGGAAGAGATGGTATGGTAAGAGAATGGGGGGCTGGCAAGAAGGGAGGGCTGGCAAGGGGGGGCAACTCCCCCTTTGCCACAAATGAGGAGCCTCCTCTGCCCCACTCTTTGCTTTTTAGGGGAGGAGTGTCCACACTTCCTGCAGCTCCCTTCTCCCCACCAGAGGCATTCTTATCCCTGGACCTTGGGGCCCTGGACCGTGGCCTCCAAGGTCCAGGGGACCCTCCAAAGGCCCAGGGGGACCCCCTGCCGCCATTCCACCCTGTGCCCGCCCCGCCGCTGCCCCGCGGTGCCAAACTGTGGAGCAGAGAAAACTGTGAGAACTTCGGAACTGCAAGGTGCTCCAGCGCAGTTGGAATAGAGTGTTGCAGGCTAGTGATGTCGGGGCTTGTGACACTCCAATCCAACTGCTTAGTCACTCTGGAGTGCCTTGCAGTTCTCAAGGCCCGCTGGGCCAAACGGTCAGGCCCAGCAACTGCTCCCACTTCTCCCACTGTCACTGCTGCTACCACGGATGTGGGGGAGGCCTGCTCAGCTCACCCCCCCCCCACCCCACATCCCAGCCTCACATATGCTGCCTATAATTTTTGAAGTTTTGGGCGCTGCAGTAAAAGTTTTAAAAACTCATGGCGGGGGAGGGCACAGGGGGAGGCTCCGAAGCCTTTCAGGTCCGGGCACCAAAATTACCTCAGTGCGCCCCTGGAACCCACTCCTTGCCTTTTAACAGGCAGAGTGGGATAAGGAGCAGCAGGTGCACAGCGCTACCACTGCCACCATGATAAACTGAGAGTGGGAGCAACTGCAGAGGGGGTGGTGGTCAGTGCCAAAGCAGCACCCAGGGCTTTAAGTGGGGTGGTGTTGCTCAGTCTGCTGCAGCCCGGACAGTGGTGCACACTGCCACCCCTCGTCCACTCTCTGAAGTGACCACCTCACCAGGCCTTCTTAGCGGGACAGCCCTGGCATTAGAACAGATCTGCTCAACTTTGGTCGTCCAGCAGTTGCTACAGCCCAACTCCCATCATTCCCAGCCGCAGTGGACAATGGTCAGGGCCAAAGTTGTGCAGTCCTGCACTAGAGCTGAAATGCACCCGCTCCCCACCCCCCAAGCACAATTTAACTTCTGGAGACCCAAGGGAGGGGATCAGAACATGAGGGATCACAACTGAACCTTGTGGGTGTGTTCCCAGTCACATGTTTGTATGCAAGGAACTGCCACATCTTCCCCAAAGGCAAAACAGGGACAGTTGGAGTGTATGCCTTTGCCATTTTATTTGCTTTCCACTAATTCCAATTCACACACTGTCCTTGGACTCGCCTTTCTGTTTCCACCATCTGTAATTCCTCGCAGGGACCTGCAGGCAGGAAAAAACATGTCAGCGGCATCTGTTGTGCATGCAGTATTGAAACACTGCATATCCTCATCTTGGATTGTGGAGGGTTCTTGCAGAGAACTGTACTTGTAGAGCAATGTTAGGGGCCAAACATGACAATAATTTCTTCTCCTTTTCCTCCTTTTTTTATTTTTAAGCTTTGTTATATTTAAGGAGTTGCCAACCTGAGGCCCTCCAACTGTTGTTGGACTACAATTCCCATAATCCCCAGCTGGAGTATGGGAGTTGTAGTCTTGACAATAGCTGGAGAGCTTCAGATGGGCCATCCCAGTTATATTTGCTTTGGATAGCCTGAAAACCCAGTATCAACCTTTTTATCTGGTTACATTTCTGCATCTTCACCTACATTGTTGGATTCATGGAAGTCTTTGCTTCAGATAGGTGGGAAAGCAAAACAAGATAGGAATGATAATGCCTATGGCATTTCAGAAATGAAGTATATGTGAAATCTCAAAGTTGTGGCATATAACCACTCTGGGCCTTATTGACTGTTTTGGTGGTGACCCCTCCTCCTGGTGTTTTCAGAGAAAGAGAAAGAGAGAGAGAGAGGTGGGACTCAAAAGCAATTCTAAGCATCAAAACTATAAATCAGCTTTTGCTGGAAACCTTTCCCCTTATTCCCTACTACTTAGGGAAAGCATTCTATACATGCTCCAAGTCAAGCTGTTATTGCTTTACACATTTCACACCTGTGCTTTAGCACCAAGAACAGGGTTGGAGTTAAAATGTTGAGAGCTTTGGTCCAAATTGCCATTTATTAATATACTGCCATGTTTCAAAAGAGAGACTTGAACCTCAGAGTTCTGTTACTGTTGCTCTGTGTGCAGTGCATAAATAATTGGTTCTTCTTTCTTCCAGTGTTATGCAAACTGTGTTTCACTTGCTGAACTATCTCTGATCCTGGCCATCTGATTAATCACTGCTCCTAAAATGAAATTAGATCCGCATAGATACAGAAAAGGCTCATTTAACACGCTGCAAACCTTCCAAAGGATTTTTATCAGTTCCTTTAGGGCTAAATAGTTCAGCTTTGTTCAGAAATGTAGAGAGTGCTTGACCTACTTCTGGGTGGAGCATTTATATCAAATGAGCTCCCTGCAGGTTAATACAACAAAGCCAGAAAATAAACTATTTGGTGAGTTCTTCTTGGGTGTTCTTGGCTGCTGCTTGAAGGCAATGAGAGATCACATTTCGGGATTCTTCATTTTCCTCTTTTCAAGGGCCACTATATTTGTCATCAACCATCTCCCAAGTCTGCTGATACCCAGAAAGCAGCAACCTTCCTTCTCCCAAAGTGAGTGGAAACAGATTAGCAGTTTTAAGTCAAACAATATAACCCACTTCCCTTGACTACCATCTCATCATCATCAGTTTTATTACGGCCATTGGCCAGCAAAAATGGTAGTAACAAATATACACAATACGTCAATAAAACAATGCTAAAACAAAATATGACATTACAATCAATAATAATAAATTATTTAAAAACAACAATTATTTAAAAACAACAGACAGCTCTCACAGTTAGGCACTTAATAGGGACCTCAACCTAATGGCAATATAGAAAAATTTAGCCACAACTGCTATAGTCCCAGGGCTCGAATCCACGAGGCAGTAATAAGTATAAAAGAGATCACACCTTCTGGGAAATTTAAGTAACAAAGGGGAAATGAGCTCTTCTCTAGCGTCCCGATACAACGAGCAGTACAACAACACATGGGTGACAGTTTCCAGAAGGCCAACGCCACAAGGGCAGAAAACCGCAACAGGATTATCTTTTGCAAACCTCCGATCCAAAAGAGAAGCGGGCAACACATTGAATCGGGCCCGGACTACCATCTGGAATTGTGCCTGTTTCCAAATTATGCCCATCTTGCACTTTATGTTATTTTCAGGGCCAAACGTCATGAGATTGGCGCCAATGGACTCTTCCTTCCTGGATGAAATGGTTGTGGGGAAGGGAATCTGGACTGAGACCATGATAGGAGCAGATGGTTAGAGCCCTCTACCCCTACATCCATCTATCCATCTATCCATCTATCCATCTATCCATCTATCTATCTATCTAGTTCTCGTTGTTCCAGCCTCTGTGAATCTCACAATGCACCACATGGCATGCACAATGCATTGGGGGATTTCCCCAAGAGACAGGTGCTCTCGATGTCCGTCTCTGTGTGCAGCTGGGCTGGAAGCAGCCTGTGCTCGCACACGAGCAGTATCCAGGGGTAAAGGAGTGCTCACTCCCTTAACCTTGGCTAACAGCCAGGCTTAAAAGCTGGGCTAGGCAGCGCTGCCCCACCGTGATCGGGCCCTATCCTGCCAGTTCTGATGCACAGCCTAACCTGGGCTGGGCGTTAGGCTGCCAGAAATGCTAGAGCAGTCTCTCAACAAAAGCATGCGGCAGAGGAGTTGAAGAAAGGGCATTCTGTACACATTGCAATGCCTGCGGCACGTTTCAGATGACGTCGACAGTTCCGCCTCTATTGGGTGCCACATAATATCATGTATATATGCATGCATAAGCAGTGCATGAGGGAATCAAGAAGGACAAGCACCCCTTGATCTGCCAGTAGCTTACCCCTATCCTCCCATTGCTGGTCCTCCTTTGGTAACAGAAAGGCACTTTTTATAAAAGAGTATTTCTCTTTATGATCAACAGTTCATATGTATTAAAAGTAACAGTATCTAGAAATAGCAGATTCCCATGGGCTCACTTCTGTTGGCTTCCATGATGGGCACATTAAAAAGTGAAGTAAAGTGTGCCGTCAAGTTGATTTCGACTCCTGCTACCCTCTGTGGTTTTCTTTGATAGAATACTGGAGGGGTTCACCATTGCCTCCTACTGCGCAGCATGAGATGATGCCTTTCATCATCTTCCTATATCGCTGCTGCCCAATATAGGTGTTTCCCATGGTCTGGGAAACATACCAGCGGAAATTCGAACTGGCAACCTCTGGCTTGTTAGTCAAGTCATTTCCCCACTGCACCACTTAAGGTGACTAAAGCGAAGTACACCATAGTTCTTCATTCAGAAAAGTAACATGTGGGACAAAGTGCACCTTCCCCCCAACCGAAATACAGTTTGCTCCTTCTGTGCCCCCCCAACATGTTTTCTGGTGCCACCACAGGATGCATGGTAGGTTCTACCCAGATGTACAACACCAGATGCCACTAGTGGGAAAGACACAAAGGAACAAAACAGGGCTTGGCTTTACGTCGTAAGCTGAATCCTGAAGCTCCTCCTCAGATGTATCACCCCCTGATTGGAATCAAGTTCAGCAGACCCACATGGCATTCTTGGGCAGCTGCCAGTGCCCAAGTGCTCTAAGGGCCCCATTGCCCCCTAGGAAGGTTTGAGCCCAGCCAGCAGCTCACGGCTGCTAGCTAGGTGGGCCACTTCCCCTTACTTCAACAGTGGGTGTTGTAGCATGGTGTGGGTTCTTTTTTCTTTGGCAGGCAACATTAATATTCTAGCCAACAGCCACTGGGTACTAGTCATCGTCCCCCACCCCCTGCAAGGCCTTGTGCAGCATCATGCTACACTGGATTGTATTATGTGGGGCAGAGGAAACATGGTAGCTGGTAGCTGGTGTCTGCTGTTGTTGCTGCCCTCTGTGTCTGCTGCCACACCTGCCATCAAGGTAAGGGGAGGGCTGGGGGGGCACATCCAGGTAGGAGGGGACCTACTGGAAGGTGCCTTGCCACACAGGGCTGTCTATAGCTTGTGTGGGGCCCAGGGTAAAATTAGTTGGTGGGGCCCCCACAATGAATCAGTGTTGTTCTAGCCCTTCCGGAAGTAGAAGTGTCTTTGTTGCTGGGCTGTAGCAAGGGGCCCTGGTGACTGTCCCCCCACCCACCCCTCGATTGACGAAGGTCCCCTCAAAGGTGGAGCCAACCCTGGTTGCAATCCTGGGCGTTACCTGAGTAATGATATTAACCCTGAGTCATGCAGTACAACTCCTGCCCATTCTCGCTATGGCTTCTCTTCTGCTTGGAGACATCCTTATTTGCCTATCTGGCGTTGCTATTGTCGACTGGAAACTTGGCAAGGTCTGGAAATGAGATACTTACAGCTTTTACTGTACAGGATTTTGCAATAACCAGGTGGAACATACATCATTAGTTTACCACATAATGACTTTACTTTTAAATCATGATTCCAAAACATTCGGTTACCGTTTAGCGAATTAGGGAGAGTTGAAAGAGAAAAAAGTTAATGCAAAACCACCTTTCCATAATAGTAGGAGAGACAGGATCAGAATAGGCTTTTTATCAACTTTGTTGAAACCAATTCAACTTTCCAAGAACTAAAAATGGGTTTCCTGTCTTGACTGTTTTGGAATTACTTACTGTCATCTGTTTCAGACGTTAAAGGATATGATTTAATATCAGCAATAAGGCCTCTGTGCCTAGTTTGGCAGGTGTTAATTATTTAAACACTACTCATTTTAATTTGGTTCCAGTCACTCTCTGCAGCGATTTGTGGGCAACATGTTTCACTGTGTGTGTTTCCTGTTAGAAAATACAAGAGGTGGGGGAAGGAGTGGAGGGGGGGGAGCAGGTCGATTGCTACATCCTTGTAGCACTCAGTCTGTCTGTTGCAGGGTTTCACAAACCCTCCCTCCCTCCCTCCCTCCCTACCCTTCTCTGCCTCTTCCTGCCTCTGATTCTGGGCCAGTTCACTTGAAGACCGCTCAATCATGCAAAGAGGGGCAGGGATGTGCCAAGAGTGAGCCCACCCTGACATCATTGAAGGACATCCCAACGTGCTGTCAAGGCTTCTTTCAATCACATGTGGGGGCTTTTCTTCCCAATAGCCCCTAAGCATATATTCTGAAACCCTAAAGACCATTCAGATGAACTGTCCCCCTCTACAATTAAAGGATGCCCCAACAGCACCACAGGGCATCCTTTAGTGCAGGGATTCTGAATGTTGGGTCCCCAGATGTTATTGGACTTCAACTCTCATAATCCCCAACCAAAGGCCACTGGAGCTAGGGATTATGGGAGATGAAGTCCAGTAACATCTGGGGACCCAACGTTCAGAATCCCTGCTTTAGTGCATCGCTGCCCTCTTCACAAGTTGGGCAGGATACTCCCGTGGACCAGCCCAGTATGTTCTCAGTCACGTTCCAGAGCAATGGAAAGATATCTTCCCTTCAGCTGCAGGCTACCCAAGCTCCATCTTTTTATTTCAGTAGTTTAGTAACATTTTGTCATGATAAATAATAGAAAAGGAGAAGAATTATAACTATTTTTTTTTAAAAAAAAGATATTTTGTCCCCTTCGATCATATAAAACTATCAGGAAGATAAGTAGTATCCAATAATTAAATTATGTCTTTGTTTCAGTCTTATTCCTCCTCTGGAGAATGATTGGAAACCCAGCCTTCTGTTTTTAGTCAGACAAGTAAGAATAGGTGCAGATCCTGCCCCCCACCCCCCAAGCACTTGAGGAGATCCCCCCTCACTTTACTAACAGCCCCCTGCCAAACCTAAGAACTCATATCCCACCTCCCAAAATTGTCTTTCTTCCCCCCTCCACAATTTAAGTGAAGAGTTTCCCTTCTACCTTTCCCTTTGTCTGAGCATCCCTGAGTGAGAAGATGATGGCATGGCAATTGAAAGTCCCTCCTCCTGATGCCCTGGCACACCTTCTGAGTCAGTGTTAAGAGTTCGGAAATGAGACCGTATATTCTGGAAAGTAGTGATGCTTCTGGGACTTCCCCATGCCAGGCTGCAACAAGGAATCCCAGTGTGACTGTTGTCTCTCCTTTGAGATGATACCATTGTCCTATATTGGCAGAGAAAGAAAGGGGGAATCAATGTGCAGGGCCTCCTTGCTTGGATGGACACAGAGTGATGGATGCATCCAACATGGTGATACTCTTTCAAAGCACTTCCCAGTCCCTCTCTAGCACACTAGTGCCCATCCCAACCTGCCATGTGCTCTCATTATCAACACTCTGTATGCCTTGTGGTACCATTCCCAGAAGCTAGGGGGCATATCAACCCCAAACTGGGCCTTTTCAGGAGTGGCTCCGAAAACTTCACTGAGATTCCGGTCCCCACAGAGGTCCCGACTGCTCCCTCTCTGTTACACATTCACATTCAATCCAAGTTGACTAGTTGAACTTTTGTTGGGGAGATGGGTTGAGGAACTGACATTTAATTAGTCTATCCTGCAGTTTTAACTGGACTGATTTAGACTGGCTTTATAACATTGGGTTCTTCAATTATATTATTTAACATTCATCTAGTTTCATCTCCTTTCCCCCTGCCTCCAAAGATTCCAGTGCCACAATACAAAACAAGTTGTTCTAGTAAGAACTAATCAGCCTACTTTCACTGTCTCTACAACTGCACTAAATTTGGTTCAAATCAAGGTCCACAAGTCGAGGTCCACAAATCGAGGTCCTCTTGCACCTCAAATGTTCACATGTCCACCACCTTGGGTCGGGATGGATGACATCATTACAAACTACACCATTGAGGTGTCCCTGTGTGTCACCTACTACAACTATACCAAATTTGGATAAAATCAGTTAGACAGTCTACAGGTTAGTGCATTTGCACCTCAAAAGTTCACACATCCACCATCTTGGATCGGGGTGGATGACATCATCACAAACTACACCAATGGGGCATCCCTATGTGTCCTTTCAGCTGTAACAAATTTGGTTCAAATTGGTTAGACTATCCACAAGTAAGTGCACTTGCACCTCAAACGTTTACATGTCTGCCATCTTGAATTGAGTTGGAAGGCATCGTCACAATCTATACTGTTGAGGTGTCCCTGTGTGTTCCTACAGCTGCAGCAATTTTGGTTCAAATCAGTAAAGCGGTTCACAAGTTAGCCCACTTGTGCCTCCAAAGTTTACATGACCACCAACTTGAATCAGTGCGGATGACATAATCACAAACTATGCCATTGAGATGTCCCTATGTGTCACTCACTGCAACTGTAACCAATTTGATTCGAATGGTTTAGGAAATCCACAAATTAGCCCGCTTGTGCCTCAGATGTTCATGTGGCCACCATTTTGAATTGGAGTGGATGACATCATCACACACCATGTCATTAGGACATCCCTATGTGTCCCCACAGCTGTAGAAAATTTGGTTCAAATTGGTTACGCGGTTCACAAGTTAGCTCACTTGCACCTCAAAAGTTTACATGTCCGCCATCTTGAGTCAGTGTGGGTGACATCATCACAAACTATGCTGTCGAGGTGTCCCTGTGTGTCACTTATTGCAACTGCACCCAATTTGGTTTAAACTGGGTAGACAGTCCACAAATTACCCCTTTGGCACCTCAGATGTTTACGCAGCCGCCATCTTAAATTGGAGTGGATGACATCATTTGGGCATCCCTATGTGTCCCTACAGTTGTAGCAAATTTGGTTCAATTTGGTTAAGTGGTTCACAAATTAGCTCACTTGCGCCTCAAAAGTTTACGCTTCTGCCATCTTGGATCAGGGTGGATGACATCATCACAAACTATGCCATTGAGGTCTCTCTGTGTGTCACTCACTGCAACTGTACTCAATTTGGTTCATATTGCTCCAGGCATTGCAAAGTTGGTGGCGGGGACACACACACATGGACGGACACACACACAGAATGCCGGGTGATCTCATAAGCCTACTGGAAAGTAGGCTAACAACGTGAATACCATCCTTAAGAACTGTGACCCATTTCACGACTCCTTCCCATGATGTGTAATTATTAACATATAAGCACCCAGCATGCTCTGCCTAAAAGAATAATGTTTCTGTGCGTTTTGAATCACAGTGTATAAGGATACTGTATTGTATATTAGATTCTGATCATGTTCGTAATACTTGAATTATATCCCTAATACTAAAAGTATCCTTCCTTTAACTCATTGCCCTCTGTCAGGTGGCTGGATATAGCTTCATGGCTTAACCAAACTATCATGCTCCCCTGCTTTACATTGCTCACATAATGTAACTATGGCTCACATACCGCCCATTAGTGGATGAACCTAGTACTGTCGCAGGCATGCTAATTGTGCGAACACAAAAATCCAGTTACATGAAAGCAAGCCCATTAGAAGTACTGGACTTAACCTTGTGTAACACATTGCCACATTTTTTGCAACTTACGCAGTTGCACAACTAGCATGTCTGCAACAGTACTAGGCTCATGTACTGCACAGGAGTACGTGAGCCAATATAGATTTAATATACATATTTATTTATTTTTAAAAACGTTATGAGGAATGATCACATTTTGGAAATATGACCTCTCTGTTCTGTTGTCAGAACAAGTCAGTGGTGTACACACGGAAAAAATCTCCATCCAGACAGGCTGTCTCTATTCACTTCAGTGGAGGAGGCAGCACAAACAAACTGCCTTTTGTATTTACAGATCTGACCCTCCATTGAGGTAAATGGGAAGCTGAAACACTCATGTTTATGCTACAGCCTTGAACTGATTTAATAGCCAATCCCTCTACCCCGGTAACCTGGGATAGAGCAGAACTTGTTGGAGAGCAGAACCAGGATTTAACAGAGAATTATCAGTTCCTCATTACACTACAGTTCCCAGGATTCTTTGGGGAAGCCATAACCATTAAAACAGTATAAAACCGATGTTAGTTAGGATGTATCCAAAGTCTCCCAACTTAAAAGGCAACCAGAAGGTACTGGGCAACAAATATTATGATCAACACGATCTCTGCTAATGAAATACACAATACAGCATATTTATCCAGAGAAACTAAACAGACACAGACACAATATTCTCTTGCACATTGCGTAATGGGTGCTTGTTTGTTAATGATTACTCTTTGTGGGGAAGAATCTTCAGGAACCCTGTGAGAAGGCTGGGCTGGTTATTTTGCAAGGCCTTCTGAACTGGGCGATCTGTTTGTGTTTGTTCTGGTTCTATTTGACTGGTGTGATGGGTGGCTTAATAATGCCGACTGGTTTTGTGGTACTGGGCACCTGGCTTTTTACAGCTGTTTGTGACTGTCGTCTCTATTAAGTGGTTATAAATTGTATTTTATTGCATTTCTTTCTTTTATTGTATTCCTTTTCTCATATATCACTGTATGGCAGGGGTTCTCAATCTTGAGCCCCAAGATGTTGCTGGACTACAATTCCCATCATTCCCAGCCACAATGTTCCAAGTTTGAGAATCCCTGAAAAGCTGGGTATGCATTTTTTGAAAATAAAGAAAAATTGTGAATGATGCATGCACACAGGGGCGTAGCAAGCTTGGAGTGGGCCCAGAGATATTTTAAAATGCCCCCTCCCATCAAAGTCCAGGGCCTCCGGACATCCCAGGCTCCCAAGGATTTAAGTCTGATATTTCAAAATAAGCATGCTGCCTGGAAATACATTTCACTGGATACACACATGCACACTTCACAATATATAGTGATATACATTGAACATTATATATTTGTGCTACTTTTAATACCTAGAACACACTAGAAACACTAATTATTAAAATGGGCCCCTCGCTGCAGATTAGCAAAGGAGACTTTCAACCATGCAGTGTGAGCCTATGTATGTTTTCTCAGAAGTCTGAACAAATTCAGTAAAGTTTGATTCCAGGAGGTTTTTCACACAGGGCTTTTAAAGCCCTTTAACACACATCTCCTCTGAATGGAGGTGCTGCATTCACATGTTGGCCAGATTCACCCTGAAGTCCCTGCGAGTTATTGGGGAGCAGTTCACACACAATTCAGGTTTTTCACTGCTTGTTAGAGTGTAGCCTGATTTCTATCCAGAGTTTTAAAAAAAATCCACTATTTTGTGTTGGTTCTTTGCAACAACTTCAATTTTGCAGTAAAGCCTCTCAGTAAACTTGCAGTAAAGCCTGCTGTGTGTAAAAGTCCCAGGTAAGTGTGTGGAGAATTGCAGCCTCAGGCAGCAAATCTAACCACATTTAGCTGGAAGTACATTTCATTGAAACCTAAAGGACTTACTAACAAGGAAAGGATGTATACTTAAAACTCCATTGCATTCAACTGTCTGAGATCCTTCCCTGGTAAGTGCATATAGGATTGCACATGCCCAGGGATGTAAAGCAAACCAAACTAATTTGTGCTCCCAGCATATTTTGCTCCCTATAGGAGACCAGTAAGTCCCACTGAAGCAAGAAAGACAGGTGGGGAGAATCAGAGAAAAGACCAAGTATTAGCACCATACCTCAGGAGAAAAAATGGAGGTGGTGGTGGTGGAGAATGAGGAATCTGCCTCTTCTTGGTAACATTTTAAGAAAGATGAGACATGCCGGGGCTCAAGGAGCTCCTGAAGTTATGCCCTAGTCCAGGCTTCCCCAAACTGCGGCCCTCCAGATGTTGCTGAACTACAACCCCCAGCATACCCAGCCACAATAAATTGTGGCTGGGGATGCTGGGAGTTGTAGTTCAGCAGCATCTGGAGGGCTGCAGTTTGGGGACACCTGCCCTAGTCTGTCCTAAAAGTCATTCTCCCTGCTCCCCAATGTGGAAGTAAGGCTGGTTGTGGTCTCTCACTGTACTTAGATAAAAACCACTCTGCAGATGCTCAGAAGCAGGGTCATCCCTAGTGGGCTGCAGGGCTGCAGGGCAAATCAGCATGTGCAAGGCCTCCTTAACATTTCATATCATTACAAAATCATATTGACTGATGACATACAGTGTAAATAGTGTGAATGAGGTTTTTGGACATGTCCAACCAGCTTGGCATTTCTAAAGAACAATAAAATAAAATAAAAGCACAACACATGCTTCACAGTCCTCACTCAGACCTTGTGGGTTGCAAAAAAACTTGAACATAAGTGTATTTATAAATGAATGAATGAATACATAAAAATATTATATTGTTTGTTCCAGAAGTTTTTGTAATTTTCTGCCATGAAACAAGCCACTTATACGACTTTTTAGATATATATATTTTAAAACCCAGCAAATTTTCCAATCTGTTTCAAATTAAATATTCAGAGACTTCTCATTCTCCCCCCGCCATATCAAAGCCCTATGACAAGCAGATTTCTATATATTGGTGTGGGGGGTAACCACAAAAAGGAATTCACATTCTACCTCCATTACTGGCAAAGGCTGGGCTGGCTGGGCTGGGCTGGGCAGGGCAGAGGGGTCTGCAAAGAACTGTGGTGGGTAAGGACAGCCAGCGCTGGCCACTCTGCCTGCCTGCCTTCTTTGCTTGCTTACTTGCTTGCTGCCTGGAGAGCTTCAGGCTTCAGTGAGTCCTATGAATAGGCCTCTCTGGAAGCCCCACCCACCCACCAATCAGCTGAGAGACAGAGAGAGAAGGAGCTCTAGCAGCTTGCGGGCTGCTTTGATTGCTGGCCAGGAAAAGCAGGAAAGAGGGCGAGGGGGACTGGCTGTGGGGCCTTTTGGCTGGGCGGGCAGGGAGTCATGTGACATGTCTCTGGGGGTCCCTGGAGGCAGCAGGCCCCGCGACAACTGTCTCCTCTTGCCCAATTATAGTTACGCCCCTGCATGCACATTACATTGGCCGGGTTTCCCTACCACAAATGTGGGAAGAGTGGGCTGGTTCTTTTATTATCACGGAATCTGTTTGCATTGGAGGGAAGCCTTACCAGTTCAACATGTCTGCATCATTTTACTTGATACTGAGCTAAATTTATTTTTCCAGTTCCATTTTGGTATTTGTTGTGCTTATTTTTTAAATGTACAATGCAGATCAGCTTCCAGAAGTTCCATGTGTACAATGGATGAGGAAATACAGATGAGCACTGTGATGGATGGAAATTATTTACCCTACAAATCCCATTCTTAACGTTGAGATTGTAACTCCACAGAAATTCAGATCAGTCTTATTAAGGGTTCAGATAGATGTTTAAAATAAAAGAGCTCACTCCTTTTTAGTTCACTTCCTGGCAGGGGCATAGCAAGGTTGGAGTGGGCCCAGAGACAAGGTTTTAAAATGGGCCCCCTCTCACTGAAGCTCAGCACATGAAGTAAAGAAATCTTAAATGAGGCTGAATAGTGGTAACAAAAAGCATAGTATTTTTTAAAATATATATAAACTATGTGCCACAATAGAACATAATCCTAAATTAATTTTTAAAAGGTTTTGTAAATTGTGGATGATGCAAGTCATTTAATGGTACCAGAGAAAGACATGCTGTTCTGGTAGCTCCAGGTCTTAACACTCACATCAATTTCAGAGGATGAATACAACTGAAGGAAGCCTGGGTGTGTGTGTGGCTGGGGGAGTCAGTCATGTGACTTGCCTCTGGGGGGCCCCTCAAGGCAGTGGGCCCCCAGACAACTGTCTCCCCTTGCCCTATTATAGTTACGCCCCTGCTTCCTGGACACCTGTGGTATGAGGCTGGACTCCACTCAGCTTCATAATTTGTGCAAAAGTCATACAATCTATCAAGTCCAATATGAGGTCAATTGTAGTCTTCCCCTTTCTTCAGCTGGGATGCCTGCATTTTTGCTTTTTTTATTTTTAAAGCATCATATGCTCATTATTCCTGCACTGTATTAAAAAAAACCAACCCTGAAACATTTCAAAAACATTTCAAACATTTCAAAAAGTGCTTTGAGTCCGGGGTAAAGGAAAGGTAGTTTAGTGTGGTAACCAATTGGTGCTGCCCACAGCTGGCTATGTGTATGCGAACTAGTTCTGTCTTCAGCTGTCTTTTGCTGCAATCTGGCAGAACTAGTTTTTCATAACTGGATCCTGGGGAGAGAAGTACATTTGTACTGAATATGGTTAGGCACTCTGAAACAAGTCCAGCCACTCTGCAAAGATTTTATCTGTTTTCCCCCTAAGTTTGGTGTGAAAATTTTGCTGTAGGCACGTCTACCCCCATTCTTCAATTCATGGATTGCAATGCCTTCAGCAAGGAATTTATCTAACACAGCATTAGACAAATTCCTCCCTTCCTTTTACCTTTGTTTTATTTCCCCACATTTCACAGGGGACCAGAAAAGCCTTAGCACTGAATAATGGAACTCCTGTATTGTGCAAAGAAAGAAAGAAAGAAAGAAAGAAAGAAAGAAAGAAAGAAAGAAAGAAAGAAAGAAAGAAAGGAGAAATTATAATGATGTGATAGATACCCCACCAGCCACAATGCAGTTCTTGTTGTAAATGTAACGTAAGGAAAACAGAACTGTCTGAGGGGGAGAAAATTCTAACCACCACAGTGGAATGAGAAGTTGACAAGTCGAGGAATTACACAAGGCAAGTCATTTCATCCCAGCAATAAATGGAAAAGGTGGGTGTTTGTTTAGATTTAGGCAACCCCATAATGATTTTAACACTCAGCCCAGCCTCCTGCCAAGACAAGCACAGAGAGGCCAAAGCCTGTAGTGAACTCTCATCTTCTCAATTATAGATTCAAGCCTGGACAAAATGATATCCAATATTCCATCTCTCGGTCGATGGTACGGACGTGCAAAGAGTGCAGCTACATATGGCGCCCTCTTCTTCACGGCGACCCCTTGCTGAGGGAAAGGAATACTCATTCTGGGAAGGCAGCAATGAAGGAATAAAAGTAGAAGGTGTGTGAACAGCCTGAGGGTCAAGATGGGCGGGAGCAGAGGAGGACTGAAAGCAGGGCACAGTGCAAGAAAGATGAGAGATTCTTGGCTATCCTGCACACCTCCAGAGTTTTCCATCCCAATTTATATTCACAGAAGGCAGGAGCTCTAAGCCTGAGGTGATGTGCAATTTGGAAGGAATTGCCTCTGGGAGGAATTGCCAAACTCTTCCAGTGATGCCCAGCAACACATCTTTGGCCTCATCCCTTAAGTCTCAATCAGATTGTAAGCTCCTCAGGGGAGAGACCTATCTTTATTTCTCATGTTATTCAGTAAAGCACCAGTTGCCTAGTCAGCGATTCTCAACATTGGGTCCCCAGGTGTGATTGGACTTCAATTCCCATAATCCCCAGTCCCAGTGGCCTTTGGTTGGGGATTATGGGAGCTGAAGTCCAATATCATCTGGGGACCCAAAGCTGAGAATTCCTGGCCAAGATAGTTCCTTATAACTTAATAATTATGGTGCTATACATCTGGATGACCATTTACGTGTTCAGAAGATTGTTGGTTAATAGCCCAGGATGGTTGGTTGGTTTCCTCCGTGGGAAATAATGGTTAGGAAATACCTGGGAATCTTTGTGTCCCTGAAGGGAATATCCATCAAAACTGAGAACAGGTTATACCAAACCCCACCAAACTAAGGTGGTTGTGCATGCGCGCATTTGAAAAAAACAACAGTCTTGCATTCTGAAAAAGACAGAGAAAAGAGTTGGCTGAAAGTAATTTGGGGGTTCGGGGCTTTTCTCTGGGGATCTGATCTTAGGTATCTTAGGGATCTGATCTGCTGCCTTGCCTCTATATATACACTGCTTATTCATCTGTAAATAAAGTAAACACTGAAAAACAACAACAGCACTAGACCCATTCTAAGTCCCCAACACTCTCAAAAGAAGTAAAATTCTGTAACATCACACCGGAAACTTCCCATCATTCAGGAAAATGGGGAATGTGCATTGTTAAACAATAATGGCCAACATGATGCGCAGCACTTAAGAGCCATAGCACTCTGCCCTAGGACTGCTGTGGACTTCTAATGCAGCTGCAACATGTAAACCACCTTGAGCCATTTTTGGAAGGGCGGTATATCAATCAATCAATCAATCAATCAATCAAACAAACAAATGGACATTGTTCAGGAGCAGCGGATGTATGAGCTGTATTTCCTTGGGCTTCCTGATTGTCACAAATGGGAGAGCTTCCACATCTGCTTCCACATCTGCTGCTTCTGAGCAGCATTGGGGCTGCCTTAGAAGTCTGCAGCAGCCCCAGGGCACAGTGTTAGAGCTCCGACACCATGCATCATGTCATCAAAAAATTATAATTTTTTGCCCTCTTTATGACCGAAAATGTTCCTGGTGAAATGGATTCTTTTGATGCATTCTTGGGAAATGTCAAGAATGCCCACAATATACACCACATTCTAAAAAGTGTTTTAAAATCCCTCCTTCACTTACTACCTCTTGCCCCATTTGGAGGAATGCCACATCTCTCCTTTGCCATGGTTTTGCCAAGAACTCCCTGCTGGATACACGGTATGTTTTATGGACGGTTCCTAAAGAGAGGGGCTATGCCCACGATCAGCCGAAATCAGGCTAGGGGAGCCTAGCCCGATTTTGGCTGATCGTGGGAGTCACCAGGCTCGCCGGTGAGCCCGGTTGCCTCCCGGTGGTTAACCCACCTAAATACCCCTCCCCTTAAACCGGGTTTGCGGAGCGAGTGCTCTGCAAACCTGTTTTTTCTTATCATGAGTGAGCCACACTGCGGCTACTCACAAGTAGACCCCTGGAGGGGAGGCGAAAAGCCACCTCCTGGCTCCGGGGGTCTCTCCAGCATGCCCTGTGCGCTCACACAGGGCATGCTGGAGCTTCTGGGGGCCAATTGGCCCCTGCTCCCCCCAGCACCTGCCGGCTCTGTTATGGAGCTGGCAGTCGTGTGGGCAGCTAGTTTGGCCGCCCAGAGCATACTGTCTTAGAAACTGGGTCTCACTGATCGTGAGACCCAGCTCACAGTGTTCAAGTGCCTGACACAATGATATTTTTCTTTTTATTTATTCATTATTATTTAGCACATTTTTATACTGCCTCATTCAGAAGTCCCTGGGTGTTTCACAAAATAAAAACTACTATTAAAACATTAACACGATTAGAGCAATTTAAAATACAATTTAAAACCTGAAACTTTAAGCCTATAAACTAAAAGTCTGGCTAAACAGGTATGTTTTCAGGTCCTTCTTAAAAACATTCAGAGAAGGGGAGATTTCATTAGAATGCACATTCCACATTCCTGTGGAAACTCTGGAAAAAGCCTGGTTTTGAATCACCCCCAACTGAGCTGGTAGCAAATGCAACCGGACCTCCTCATATGAGCTTAATAGGCAGTGGGGTTGAAGAAGAGGAAGGTGTCCTCTTAAGTATCTTGGACCCAAGCCATTCAAGGCTTTACAAATAATAACCAGCACTTTGCATTTCACCTGGAAACATATTGGCAGCCAGTGTCGTTCTTTTAAAATGGGTGTAATGTGATCTCTTTGGGCAACTGTGGAGACCAACCGGGCTGCTGAATTCTATACTAGTTGCAGTTTCCAAACTACATACAAAGGCAGCCCAACATAGAGATCATTGCAGTAGACTAGTCTGGATGTCACCAGCATATGCATCACTGGTTTAAGATTGTTTATCTCCAGAAATGGATGTAGCTGCCGTAAGCCGAAGCTGATAGAAAGCACTCCTGGCCACTGCTTCAACCTAAGAGATCAAAGGCCAGAAGTGCTCCCAGACTACGTACCTGCTCTTTCTGGTAAGCCCGTCCAGAACAGGCAGATCTAAACCTAAGTCTAGACCTCCCACAATGAGTACTGTTGCTAGCAATGCTTTTCTGTTGGCTCCCAGGAGCCCCCTCATTTGTGTTTGAGTCTCCAGGCTTGGAGATCTCACTCTTGACATGCTCAAGAGTCTCACAGCATCATGAGCTCTCCATTTGCAGCACATGGGGACAGGTCACTTAGTGACACTGGGCCAGTCGTCCCTAGAGTTTGTTCCTAACAAGCAAATTAGAAAGGGGAGCAGATGCATGCCCTCCTTATGCTGGGATACTCTAAGTAGACCCCAGAAGTTAACTAAAAGCAGGGTTACTCTCTGCCAAGACCACTCTGCCCTCAGAGTGAACCACCTTCCCCTCCCCTCCTTTCATAAAGAATAGCAGCTAGCGAATGTGTCAATTAGCTCAACAGGAAGAACACAGATAAGGCTTGCAGAAGTAAACCCCCCCCCCATGAGGTTGAGTCAGTGATGAAGAACTAAGAGATGCAACCATTAAAGTACTGATTGGATTACTGGACCTTCCATTCATGCAGATTTCTTCTCACATCTGTTTTCATGACAAAAGCCTTGGCATACCTCGGCAATTCCTAAATTGTTACACACAGGAAGAAAGATCAGCAACAATAGAATCTTTGTCGATTCCACCCAAGACACATATCCAACAAAAAATGTCACTTGGACTGTGTGCCTGCGTGGCACCCAGGACCTGTTGCATGATGTCAGTGTCATGGACCCCTTAGGGAACAGTTAGATTGTATACCTCAAAGGAGGAAAGGTACCACTAAGTCCAGGAGGATGCCAGCGTGGCTAACAGGTAACGTCAAGGAAGCCATGAAAGGGAAGAACACTTTCCTCCAAAACTGGAAGGCCTCTGGGGCGTAGCAAGGTTGGAGTGGGCCCAGAAACAAAATTTTAAAATGCCCCCCCCCCCACTGAAGCTCAGCTCATGAAGTAAAGAAATCTTAAATGAGGCTGAATAGTGGTAACAAAAAGCATAATAATAATTATACACACACACACACACACCCCTATGTGTGAAGAGAACAGAAAGGGATCTGGTAAAAGAAATGCAAGGTGACAATAAGGGAGGCGAAAAGAGAGTTTGAGGAACATTTAGCTAAAAGCATCAAGGCGAATAGCAAAAACTTCTTTAAATACATCAGAAGCAGGAAAGTTGCCAGGGAGGCGGTTGGACCATTAGACAATGAGGGAGTGAAAGGGATTATTAAGGAGGATATGGAGTTTGCAGAGAAGCTAAATGAGTTCTTTGCATCTGTCTTCACAGCAAAGAATACTGAGCATATACCTGATCCTGAACCAGGCTTCTCAGGGACGGAGGCTAAAGAACTGACTCAGATAGAGGTGACGTTCTAAACTGTCTGGAAAATTAAAAACTAGCAAATTGCCAGAGCCAGACAGCCTCCATCCAAGCATCCTTAAAGAACTAAAATGTGAAATTGCCAACCTCCTTGTTAAAATATATAATTTATCCCTACAATCAGGCTCTGTACTGGAGGACTGGAGAGTAGCAAATGTAACACCGATTTTCAAAAAGGTATCCAGGGGCGATCTGGGAAATTACAGGACAGTTAGCTTAACGTCCGTTCCAGGCACATTGATGGAAAGCATCCTCAAGGATAAAATTGTAAAGCACATAGAAGAACAGGCCCTGCTGGGAGAGAACCAGCATGGCTTCTGCAAAGGTAAATCTTGCCTCACAAACAATTTAGATTACTCTGAGAGTGTCAACAAGTGTGTGGATCAAGGTGATCCAGTTGGCATAGTATACCTGGACTTCCAAAAAGCTTTTGACAAAGTTCCTCATCAAAGACTCCTGAGAAAACCTAGCAGTCATGGGATAAGTGGACAAGTCCATGTGTGGATTGCTAGCTGGCTGAAGGACAGGAAACAGAGGGTAGGGATAAATGGAGAGTTTTCACAATGGAGGGAAGTAAGAAGTGGGGTCCCCCAGGGATCTGTATTGGGGCCAGTGCTTTTTAATTTATTCATAAATGATCTAGAAGTAGGGGTAAGCAGCGAGGTGGCCAGATTTGCAGATGATACCAGACTCTTTTGGGTAGTGAAATCTAAAACGGATTGTGAGGAGCTCCAAAAGGATCTCTTCAAACTGGGTGAGTGGGTGACAAAATGGCAAATGCGGTTCAATGCTGGCACGTGTAAGTGATGCACATTGGGAGGAAAAACCCCAACTTCAAGTATACGTTGATGCGATCTGAACAGGAGAGAGATCTTGGGGTCATGGTGGACAGCTCATTGAAAGTGCTGACTCAATGTGAAAAAGGCCAATTCCATGCTAGGGATCATTAGGAAGGGGATTGAAAATAAAACTGCTAATATTATAATGCCGTAATACAAAACTATGGTGTGGCCACACCTGGAGTACCGCGTACAATTCTGGTCACTACATCTACAAAGGGACATTGTGAACTAGAAAAGGTGCAGAAGAGGGCAACCAAGATTATATGGGGCCTAGAGCACCTTCCTTATGAGGCAAGGCTACAACACCTGGGGCTATTGAGTCTAGAAAAAAAGACGACTGCTGGGAGGTCTATGAAATCATGCATGGTGTGGAGAAAGTGGATAGAGAGAAATTCTTCTCCCTCTCACATAACACTAGAACCAGGGGTCATCCCATGAAATTGATTGCCAGGAGATTTAGGATCAGCAAATGGAGGTACTTTTTTCACACAACACATAATCAACTGGTGGAATTCTTTGCCACAAGAAGTAGTGACAGCCAACAACCTGGATGGCTTGAAGAGGGGTTTGGATAACTTAATGGAGGAGAGGTCTATCAGCGTCTACTAGCCGGAGGGCTATAGGCCACCTCTAGCCTCAAAGGCAGGATGCCTCTGAGTACGAGTTGCAAGGGAGTAACAGCAGGAGAGAGGTCATGCCCTCAACTCCTGCCTGTAGACTTCCAGCGGCATCTGGTGGGCCACTGAGTGAAACAGGATGCTGGACTAGAAAGGGCCTTAATATCTAAGTGTCGTGAAGGATCCAGTGCATTATGTTTATTTCCCATCCTCAAAGGGGTAAAATGGTAGCATTAAGGCATTTTCACCAAGATGTTGGTTTCCCATTATGTGTTATAAAATCTAGCCTTCTCTCAATGAAGAATGGGTTCCAAAGAAGTATTGACAACGTCAGTCTGCCATGAGCCTAATCCCCATCAGTGACTCTGACCATTAAGAGGCAGGGCAAGCACCAGACCCACCCCTAGGCAATGGTCTAGAGCAGGGGTGTCAAACTCAATCAGATGGTGGGCCGGATTGTATTCTAATGCACCTCTGGGAGGCTGCACATAGCCTCATGTTGCCTTTCATCACCTTGCTGCTCCTCCTCCTCATCCCAAGACCAGGAGAGCTGATCTTGTGGTAGCAAGCATGACTTGTCCCCTTAGCTAAGCAGGGGCCACTCTGGTTGCATATTAATGGGAGACTAGATGTGTGAGCACTGTAAGATATTCCCCTCAGGGGATGGAGCCACTCTGGATAGAGCATCTGGGTTCCAAGTTCCCTCCCTGACAACA
Organism: Hemicordylus capensis; assembly: GCF_027244095.1. NCBI lineage: Eukaryota > Metazoa > Chordata > Lepidosauria > Squamata > Cordylidae > Hemicordylus > Hemicordylus capensis. The sequence goes on along the minus strand of NC_069660.1, from coordinate 298,045,142 downwards.
TCTCCAAGATAGGGCTGAGAGAGACTCCTGCCTGCAACCTTGGAGAAACTGCTGTCAGTCTGTGTAGACAATACTGAGCTAGATGGACCTACGGTCTGACTCGGTATATGGCAGCTTCCTATATTCCTATGTTCCTCCTCCTCCTTCCTCTTTCTCTTTCCTTTCTTCCTCCCTCACCCTGCTACTTAAATTAGCTGAATGTACTACTTTTACACCATAATATTCATGGGGGAAATTTAAACAATTGTTGGTAGTATTTTGAATACATTTTGAATATCATACTCCCTGATGACCTACAGCTGAATGTACTACTTTTATACCTGAACATACTCAGGAAAAATTTAATCTAATTATTTTTTTAGAAGGAATTCTGAACTTAACCATCTTATTTTAACTTTTTAACACTCAATACTCAGATCAATAATTGCAAAACAACATCATGTTCCAAGGAAAGCAGAACTCCTCTTTCCCCTTCTACTCCATTCATCCTGCTTTGTTCTTCCTCCTCCTTTCTTCCTTCCTCCTCCTTCCTCCCTTGCCCAGAGAAAATGCACCATGTGCTGTTTTCTGATTATGTCATCATAGTCTTCCTCTTCCTCCTCCTCCCTCAGTCCAGTGCCAAGGGGAGTGACACCCTCACCACCACCCATATCTGTATATTAGTGCCAGGACAGATGAGGCAAGAACAGCTGGAGAGAGAGAGACGAGTCCCAGTCTCCAGGCCAGAAGGCCTTTAAGACTGCTCTCCTTTAGGAAGGGAGGTGAGGTCGAGCAAGTGCAGACTTTGCTCAGAGGTATTGAATAGCTCAGTCTGCTCTGTCTGTTGTTGGAACAATGTGGCCCATGGCTCTGTCCATGGTGCTATCCAACCTACTGCCTGAACCCCCAACTTGTTGCCTTCTGGTGGCCGGATTGCCTTTCTTCAGCAGCCACCAGACCTTGTGGGCTCTGAACTGGGGGATAGGACTAAACACTGCCCATGCTTTTCCTCATTGCAGTGCCTTTTGACTCCCCCCGAAGCTGCTCTAAAAAGTTAGGAGACCACCTAGTTGCCTCAAATCCAGAATGGAAAGATCTAGATCAGGGCTGCACAACCTGAGCCCTCTGGCTGGTTTTGGACTACAGATCCCACCATCCCCTGCCACAGTGGCCAATAATGTGGGGTTATCAGAGTTGCAGTTCAGCCTCTGCAGAAGGGCCACTGTGCACCCCTGATCTGGATGGAATGGGAAGTTGGCAGAGCAATTTGGGTCTATGCCTATACATTGGTGGGCGGCGGGATAAGAAGATGTACTGTAATTATAAGAGTGGGAAAATATACACTGTTTTTGTACTCTCAGTATGATCTTTCATACATGATAAGGTTTGGATTATTATGAATGGAAGCACAATTCTGATATATATGCATGTGCTCATGAGATTGCTGTGACTGCAGTTGATGCAGGACTGCCAAGAGCAAAAAGATGGGCTTCTGCTTCATAGTGAGAAGCTTAGAAGCTGAACGAAAGCCATACATTTATTAATTTTCCATAGTTTTCCAACCTTCTTGGGAAGATATAATTTATAACCTTGCTTTGTGCACAAGAGTCTAAGGGCCTTAAAAAAAATCAACACTTTCAGCTGAAGTTACAATCTTTTTTTTTTTTTTTTTACAGACATGCTTTGCAGTTTTGGGCAAGAAGAGTCAGACTGATATGCGATGCCCTATGCAATATGAGGAAGCATGTACGTGTGGGAGGTCAGATTGACAAATTCAGAAGCACAGGCTGTAAGAGAGGAAACATATGGAGATGGAACTGTGCACACATAGACAGAGCTCTGCTGATGCTGGCGGTGTTACCAGTTTCCATTGCCAAAGAGACAAGCCACCCTTCCATTGAAACAGTGGCTTGTCTCTTCAGTTATAGGAACTGCTGCATCAAAGTAAGCTCTGGTCTGTGTTTCTCCTGTACATGCACATATTGCTACTTTGGATTGCAGTCATAGACCACACATCTTTCACTTTGGTTTACAACATGCTCTCTTTTAGTGGCATGCTGAAAGCCATTATATATCATTTTGTATTTGTACTGTTGTACCTGCTATTTTTCAGAAAAGTGACTAACATGTTTTATTAACAAATACATTCACAGAAGATAGATAAAATAAAGTTGCCTTGTTCCATTACTCTTAAGAAGGTACAATCGAACATCTGTGACTTTGATCCATCTTTGTGGAACATGGGTCATAGAAGATTTTCCATATGTACTTGACACAGCTGAGTCTGGGTTCACCATACTTGAATCAAATCTGTGTGCCTGTATATTTTTTTTAGCAAACCTAATAGCTTCTTCTCTTTTTTCAAGTTTATCCAAATCCATTCTCTTTCCATATAAATGGCCTCTTCCAGTTTAGGCCAATTAGAACAGGTTCAGCAAGTTCCCCATGTATTTCAAAAGGCACCAATGCAAGAACCAGTCTCCCAACACAATTGGACATTCTGGCACCTCCTGAAGACAGATTTAACTGCCACTTCCCCCATCCTTTGGTCCATGCATTCCCAAGTAGAAACCTGGCCTCAAATCCCACTCTAGCAATGCGACCTGATTTCCAGGCCTTTGGAAGACATTGATGTAAGGAGTCATCAATGGTGAATGGTGGATATCAAGCCAAACCACGGATACAAAGACAGCTATTTTGCACAAGGCAGTGGGTCTGTTACAATCACACTCCTGACTAAGTGCAGCTCTTAGTCAGAAAAGCAGAAAGGGAGGAGGTGGATAGAGGTCTCCAGGAACTGTTTTGCTTGTACTCCATCAGGAAGCGTGGTAGAAATGGAGCATGTGGTAGCCTGAGGCCTTCAGAGAGAAGGAAGCTGTATAAGCACACCTGGTGAGCAAAGATCCCCTTTGAGAAGGGGGGAACAGAATGGTTTTCACCTGTAGGAAGCTGCAGCTGCTTTTCTTATTGCCAGTGCCTCTGATTTATTTTCTCTTTCATCCTTTCCCCCAAAGATTTACTCATGAATCCAAAATCATGGTTGTAAGCACTCAAGTGCTTGTAAATACTATTGGCTGTTGGCTGGGTATACAGGCGTGTTATGTCTGTATATCTGGCATATATATATGTGTGTCTGCATGTGTGGAATTTATGTTTGAGGAACATTTTCAATGCATGAACATGCTGTGCAGTGTTACATGCATACTGCAACGCAATGTTTGTACAGTTGTTCCAGAGTGCTTCCAATGGACATACTGTCACAACACATTATTTGCACAATGTTTGATCTCGTGTAAGAGTGCTCTTGCACAACTGTGTGAACATTACATTGCAGTGTGCACATAATGTTGTGCAGTATGTCAGCCACTAGGGATGTGCACAAGCCGGTTCGGTGCCCACAGCCAAACCAATTTGGCAGCTCAGGGAGCAGTTCACTTAAGGGGCAGGTAAGCAGGACCTTACATGCTCTGCTGCCTCCCCGCCCCTTTTCTGGGCTCGATGCTCACACAAGCAAAGGCCATGTGCAGTTGCAGCACTGTTTCCGCAGGCTACGTGCGTTGGCATGCACATGGCTGGCATGCATGAGCGCCAGCATTGCACGTGCCAATGCCATGTGCAGGCAAATTTCAATTAGAAAATTGAAGCCTGAGTCCAGTTCCTGAAGCTCATTAGGCATCTTCAAGCCAGTCTCTATCTCATCCAAACCTACTCCACGGGGTTGTTGTGAGGGTACAATGCAATAACCACAGCATGTTGCCCTGAGCTCATAAGAATGTAAGAACTTAAGAACAGCCCTGCTGCATCAGGCCCAAGACCCATCTAGTCCAGCATCCTGTTTCACACGGTGGCCCACCAGATGCCACTGGGAGCCTACAGGCAGGAGAGGGGGGCAAGCCCTTTCTCTTGCTGTTACTCCCTTGCAACTAGTATTCAGAGGCATGATGCCTCTGAGGCTGGAGGTGGTCAATAGCCCTCTGACTAGTAGCCATTGATAGACCTCTCCTCCATGAAGTTATCCAAACCCCTCTTGAAGACATCCAGGTTGTTGGCAGTCACCACATCTCATGGCAGAGAATTCCACAAGTTGATTATGCATTGTGTGAAAAAGTACTTCCGCTTGTTTATTTATTTATTTGGTCCTAAATTTCATGGCAATCTATTTTATGGGATGACCCCCTGGTTCTAGTGTTATGTGAGAGGGAGAAGAATTTCTCTCTATCCACTTTCTCAACACCATGCATGGTTTTAAAGACCTCTATCATGTCTCCCACCAGCCATCTTTTTTCTAAACTAAATAGCCCCAGGTGTTGTAGCCTTGCCTCATAAGAAAGGTGCTCTAGGCCCCTGATCATCATGGTTGCCCTCTTCTGCACCTTTTCCAGTTCTACGATGTCCTTCTTTAGGTATGGTGACAAGAATTGTATGCAGTACTCCAAGTGTGGTCGCAGCATAGTTTTGTATAAGGGCATTAAAATATTAGCCATTTTATTTTAAATCCCCTTCCTAAAGATCCCTATCATGGAATTGGCCTTTTTCTCAGCTGCCGCACATTGAGTCAACATGTTCAATGAGCTGTCCACCACAACCCAAGATCCCACTCCTGATCAGTCAACGACAGCTCAGATCCCATCAACATATACTTGAAGTTGGGGTTTTTTATCCCAATGTGCATCACTTTACACTTGCTAACACTGAATTGCATTTGCCACACTTGCGCAATGGACCTCTGAGTGGACTGGGTCATGCCCAGGCCACACAGAGGCCAAATGTACAGTCCAAATGGGACTGTTTTTGAAGGAGGGCAGGCCAGCAGGGCCTTCAGATCTACCTTGGCCACAAGAGCTTCTCCAGATCTGCCACCTTGGCCTTGAAGGAACGAACCTGTTCCCTGAGAGCCAGGAGCTCCTTGCACCAAGTACACACCCATGACTTTTGCCCATGGAGCAAATAGTCGTACATGCGACACTCTGTACAATATGCTGGGAAGTGCCCTTACCCTGCTGGCTTTCTATCTTCATTCATAGGTTTTGTAGGCTGTTTACAGTATTTAGAGATTGTTTATTAAAAAGTTAAGTCTTAGCTGTATTGATCAGCTATTTAACTGTTCAAACTTCCTTTCCCAAGAATATGAAGGAGGGTGTAGTGATTACATTCTCTTCCCACTGGGCTCCTTGTGATCAAGAGGACTCGTTTCAGACTCCCCCACACACACTTCCCCGCTAAACTCCAATGCTCTGTTTGCTAATTCCTGTTTGCTAATCTCTGCTGGCTAAGCTTTCTGGCCTTCGCATCTTATAGAGAGAGTAGGCTTCAAACTGAAACAGGAATGTGGCTCACAGGAATTTGGCCCCTCCTACCAAGTGTGACTCAGCCCTAGCTGACTCCTCTCTCTGTCCAGGCCGAGAGAACAACTAAATGCCACAGAGCCCTCAAAGAAAGCCAGGCAATTGCTAGCCCTGGCCAGAAACAAACACAGACACACACACTGAGACTTCTCCCTTAAAGAGAAACCAGCTCCTCAAAATCTCCCCTCCTCCTGTTAGTTTGTTTATAGGAAAAAGGGTTGTTGTTTTTTTGTATAGAAAAGCTTGCTTACCTCCCTGAATCTGTTTCTACTCTTCTCAGAGTAGGCTTCAAACTGGAAGGTAGGATAATCAATAAAATTCATTCTTCGAACATCCGGGGCAACTGGCTGGAGTCAGATTGCTGATACACTTGTCCCTCGCCAACCGTGAGGGTTCCATTCTGTGAAAACCTTGCCGTTGGCAAATTTGCAGTTGGTGAGGCATTATAGTCATTGGGAAGGGGGGAGGGGTTGGGGAACTGCAACAGGGAAATAAAAAAAAGGAAAAAAAGGGGGGGAGGAAAATAAAAGCTTTTAAACCCCCTAAAATTACCAAAACTAAACAGGAATGAGCAGATTGAACACCCTGGAAATCCCTGAAACCCTCCCCCCACAAACCTGGCCAATGCACTTTAAAATCACCAAGAGTCAGAAGAACACAAGAAAGAAATGTTTCCTACCTGACAGCCATGCAGATGGTCAAGATGCAGAGGGGTAGGAGGGATGTGGTGGGAGGAAGGGAGCTGTGGGAGGGGAGGGGTGGGGAGGGGAGGGGGGATATTTAAAGGGAAGAGTGGTAGCAGCCTCCTCCTCGTCCTCCTCGTCCGCTTCCAACGACAACAATGCACTCTCTCCTGCAGGCACTTCACAGGTTCTCCCCAAAGTGCCAGGCTGCTCTGAATTGCTAGGCTGCACTCTCTTGAAGAAGCTCAGGAGGGTTGGCTGTGCCATCTTCTTCTGGAGGTCTTTTTGGACCTCTGAGTAGGCCTGGACCAGGTCATTCAATCCTCTCCTGAATGTCAGGCTGTGCTGAATGAAGGGGTCCATGTCCACTGCCTCATCTGCCAGCTCTGAGGCATACTTCAGGAACCAGTTGATTTTCTCCGGTGTCAACTTGTGATTGGCCCTGCTGTCTTCCTCCTCTTCACCCCCTTCCTCCTGATCACTGGAGGATTTGATCAGGGCCTCGAGGTCTTGCTCTGTGAGTTCCTCAGAGTGTGACTCCAGGAGCTCAACAACATCCTCTATGTCCTCAAACCCCTCGCCATCAAGTCTCCTGGCACAAGCCAGAATCCTTTGGATCTCTTCCTCCACAGCTGGCATGGGGGTGTTGTCTCTCACAGTATCATGGCTCAGACTTCTGTCTTAGAAGAGTCAGAGCAGGAGGATTCACCAGCTAGTGAGGGCTCAGAGGCACAGCAACAGGATTTGGCAGGGAGACCAGAATCTGGAGCTGAGGATTTGCAACAGCTGCCAGACATGATTTCTGATGGGGAGGAGCCTGGGATTTCACCTGTCTTGAGAAGGCATCTCAAAAGGCAAGCTCAGTGGCAGTCATGCAGGCGCAGGAGATCACAAGAGAGGAAGCCGAAGTGCTGACTCAGGGAAGCCTGATTGACTGCTGGTTACCTAGTTCAGTTTAGGGGACTTAATTTGTTTACTATTTTCTTTGTGAGCCTTTTCTTTTCCTTCTTGCAGTTTCGCTGCTGCTTTCTGTTATCTCACAGGGGGAGTGCTGAAGGGGGTTGTAAATCCTGTTGGGTTAGCCGAGCTAACAGATTTACGACACACAGCCTCCTTCCACACCTTCCTCCAGCAGGCAGTCAGGGTGCTGCTCCCGACCTCATCCATCACTCCTTGATGATGGTCAAGGCATAGGTGATGCTGTAACCCTTCCAGGTTTCCTTAAGAGTCAGGTTGGGGTTCACATCTATCAGGTGGGCTATGTGCTCGAAGTTCTGCCTGGTGTAATAGATCTTGAAAGCCTGGATTATGCCTTTGTCCATTGGCTGGATGAAGGATGTGGTGTTCGGAGGCATGAACACCACTTCCACGTGGGGATAGGGAAGCAGCAGGTGCAAGGATGTGCTGGGGCATTGTCCAAGAGCAGCAGCATCTTGAAGGCCAGGTTCTTGTCTCTCAGGTAGCGCACCACCTCATGCACAAAGCAATCATTGAACCACGATATGAAAATGGAGCATGTTACCTAGGCCTTCTGGTTCATAGACCAGAACACAGGGAGGTGGTTCATGTTCTTGCCCTTCAGTGCCCGTGGATTCTTGGACTGGTACACCAGCATGGGCTTGACCATGAGGCCATCTAAGACACTGGCACAGAAGAGAAGGGTCAGCCTGTCCTCCATGGCCTTGAATCCTGGAACTCTTCTCTCCTCCTTGGCAAGGAAGGTGCAGTTAGGCATCCTCTTCCGGAAGAGTCCAGTCTCGTCTGCGTTGAACACTTGGTCTGGCACATAGGCCTTCTCCTCTATCAGCCTCTTCAACTCAGCAGGAAAAGCAGCGGCAGCTTCATGGTCTGCAGAGGCAATCTCCCCAACAAGCTTCATGTTGTGCAGGCTGAAGCACTTCTTGAAGTTTTCAAACTAGTCCTTGCTCGCTTGAAACTTCTCAGGGCTCCCTCTCTAGAATGCTCCACCAGGTGCCGGTAGATCCACCGTGCCTTGGTCATGATCATGCGGGTGCTGAGAGAGACCGTCTTCTATGCCTGGTCCTCCATCCATATGTTCAGGGCCTTCTCCATTTTCTGGACATTGGGGTCCTGCGGCATGTAGGAGACTTTCAGGGAGGACTGGGTCCCACTGGCAACACTGCCTGATGGAATCCTCATTTTTCTTTATGCTGCGGATGATCGATTCGTTGACCCTGAATAATCTCCCAACCACACCGTTGTTCTGGCCCTCCCTCAGGCAGTCCAAGACTTAGATCTTATCCTTCAGGGACATCACATTCCTTGCCGACTTGGCCAGGGGTGGAGCCACCATTGGGCAAATGGGTCCAAAGAACCTGGACTGCTGCCCCCAGGGGCTGTGCCTTGTGGTCCCAGATACACACCCCACGTCTTATGTCTGAGGCAGGGGCATTATTTCACTCCTTTTAAAGGCAGGGAGAGCCACTCCACACAGCCCTGTTTGAGAGGGAGACCTGACCTGATGTCAGACGCAAGGGTGTGGCTAGTTCGCCGCCCCTTTCCGCCTGACATCAGACATTGGGGGTGGGGCCAGGGGGCTGCGGCGGTGTCTGAACACGGGCCGCCGCCAGCCTCCCTCCACTCCTGCACTTGGCCACAGCATCCTCCTTTCCCTTGCCTGCACGCTTTGGACCCATTTGTCAACATGGTGCCTCTCTCACCTCCGCTTCTCTACCTCTCTCTAAAAAGCATTCCAAAAGCAGCAGTGAAGAAACAGCAGCCATACAGCCCCCTACATTTCCAGCCCCTAATTTCCACAGCTCTCACCTTTGCCTCTCCCACTCTCTTTTTGATTGACTGCAACTCCAACAGTCCAGCAATCCCAAAGCCTTCAAAAACCTGTGAAGACACAGCAGCCATCAGCCCGCCAACCGTTCAAAAGCAATGGCTAGGACACAGAAGCCAGACAGCCCCACCCCCAACCCATGCAGCAAGCAGTTCAAAAGACACAGAAGCAGTTAGGACACAGTTAGGCAAGTAGTTAGGACACAGAAGTCCCCCCCGCCCCTACAGCCCCCAATTCCCACAACGCTCACCTGTGCCTCTCCCACTCCAAAGCCTCCCAAAGACCTTAAAAACACCTCCAAATAGCTCTGCAACACTCCTCCACACCTCTCCAATGCTCTCTCCAACTCTCTAGAAACTCTTCACAAATCTCCCTGCCTCTTGCGCCAACACAAACCCACAAGATTCACAGAGACCCAAGTCCAGGTTGGCGAGGGACTCATTTTCCCAATCGCAGACACTCAAAACCACAATTGGGAAAACTGTGGTAGATACGGGATGACTTTACTTTCTGGTGTCATCAGCCTGTCACAATTGTACCTGTATCACAAAACTGACTTCACATTTGTGGATGACCAGAAGCTTGATTTCAAGTTGTATGGGTAGCTTTGCTCAAATGGTATGTCCCGCGGGCCTTGGGGCTCTTCCATAATGCTCAGGCTTTGGAATGTTTTCTAATAGACCAACACACTCACCTCTGATTTTTGTGTGTTTTGGAGAAGACCAAATTTTACTGTCCAAGAGAGGGAGCTTAAAAACAGGAGGAAGTTGATCTTCAGCCACCTGAGGATGGGATTATATTGTCTGTGTGTGATTAGTGTGTGTGTGTGAGACATGCCCTCCAACCACTCATTAATATGACCCAATTTAGCTTCTACTGACTCTTTACCTATGTGCACCACCTAAATCTCCAGTTAAAGTCTACCACATTTCTCTTTACTTCTGCTCTCTCTGCCTTCCATGGGATCTTTGTGTTCCAATTAGTTCTGGGGACAGATCCAAGTAACTGCTAAATTATATATTTTTTTTAAAATGTGAGAACAGATATTTGTTTCTTTGTCCAAATAGCCCTTGGTGCAAGTTGCCTCACACCTAGCAGAGATGAATAAATCAAGTCTCCATAAAACCTCCTGTGTGCCATCTCAAGAGTGCTACAGGGCTCCATCATGTCCAGGGACATCAAAGAGTACTTCTGGAAAACTGCCCCTGCTGCACAAGAACACTCATGCTTTGAAAGCTGGTCTTATGGTAAAGTAAAAGGTAAAGTGTGCTGTCAAGTCGATTTTGACTCCTGGCGCCCACAAAGCCCTGTGGTTGTCTTTGACAGAATACAGGAAGGGTTTACCATTGCCTCCTCCCGTGCACTATGAGATGATACCTTTCAGCATCTTCCTATATCACTGTTGCCCGATATAGTAGCAGCGGGGATTCGAACCAGCAACCTTTGGCTTGTTAGTCAAGTATTTTCCCTGTTTAGACGAGCTCTAGCACTTGCGCGTGTAAATGCTCTCCCAACAGCTGTACTCCATGGGAGATTCTAGGGTATATCATATGCATCAAGATTATGCCCTTGTGGATCTGATAACGTTGAAACAACTGCTCATGTTCTTCTGTATTGTGCTTATTACAGGGACATAAGATGTCAACTAATTGCCCCACTTTTGATTAATTTTCCGGGTCGTGGAGATGATTTTTTAAAAAATTATTTGCTCACTAATCTTAATCTGGATGTTATTCATATCGTGGCTAAATATTGTTATCTAATATGCCAAATGCATATAAATGTAGTCTGATTTTATATGATTATCTCCCCCCTACTTTTCTTATTTGTTTTATATTGTTGTATTACTGGTCTACGACCGAAATAAAGCTTTTACCTTACCTTAGTCAAGCATTTCCCCACTGCACAAGCATTTATTGTCCCCTTTGCTAAACAGGGTCTGGCCTGGTTTGCATTTGAATGGGAGACTGCATGTGAGCACTGTAAGATATTCCCCTCAGGGGACAGGGCCACTCTGGGAAGAGCATCCACATGCTTGCATGCAGAAGGTTCCAAGTTCCCTCCCTGGCATCTCCAGATGGGGCTGAGAGAGACTCCTGCCTGTAACTTTGAAGAAACTGCTGCCAGTCTGTGTAGACAAAACTGAGCTAGATGAGCCAATGGTCTGACTTGATAGAAGACAGCTTCCTATGTTCCTAAACACGGAAGCTAGGGTTGCATATGTGCTTTTGTTAAGAGTGCATGCTCAGTGTTAGTCTCCCTGTTGATCCCTGCTTTTTTTTCCTGGTGAAGATCCTTTCCATCTTCAGGTTGCTACCATGGTAATGGGCTGTCTACCAGTTTATCATCAGCATCTATTTATTTACTTTTATTTTTTTGTTTATATTTATATACTGCCCTTCATCTTAAGACCCCAGGGCGGTTAAAAAGATACAAATAATTCAATAAAAATATTAAAACAGAATAAATGCAATGAAAAACTTTAAAAGAGTGAGGGGTGGCTCATTGGCCAAAAGCCTGAATAAAAAGGGCAGTCTGCACTTTCCTCCTAAAGACTGGGAGAGAGCCATATTATTATTATTTATTTATTTACACAGTCAGACAGGTGTTATTGACTGGTTTGTTTCATCCAGACTTTGAGTCCTTCCCAAGGACCTGGGATGGCTGAATTTTATTGTCAATATTGTTGCTGTTAGAGATATCATCGCAGAATATAGGCTGTTCCCAGTAAAGTTGATTTTGTAATTGGCTGATGGTGATTTCTGTGGCCCCTATGGTGTTGAGGTGCTCTTCAAGGTCTTTTGGAACTGCACCCAGGGCGCCAAGAGACCTGGCCTTCGCCCTTGCTGTCCCCCGAGGTGGCTCCCCCAAAGGGGTGACCCCCTTTGGTGTCACCCCTTTGGTGGCGACCCCACCAGTGGCGGCCCGCCACCACTGGCAGAAGCCTATATAGCCCTGAGCAGGCAGCTCTAGGCAGATGGAATGCAGGAAACTGCCAATTTCACCCTCCTCCCCGGCCCCAATCCTGCAAGGCCTCACCTCAGCACAGCAGCCAGTCCTGGGGGGGGGGGGCAGATAACAGACAGGGGGGCAGCAGGAGAAGCAAACAGGCAGGCACCCAGTCTCTCACTCTGGGGTCTACTTAGGAGCAGATGTTGTCTCTCCTCTTCTCTCTCCTGCAAGCTTCTGGGTCTTACTGAGAGTAAGTTTCATAGCCTGAGGGGCAATCACTGAGAACTGGGCCAGGTGAAGGCTGGTGGGGGTGGGGGAGCTGCCACAGACCCCCCTCGGTGGCTGCCACAGCATCCCCTGAGGCCACCAAAGTCTCAGCGGCGGTAAGTTGCCATTAAAAAAAACAAAACAATTTTACCGCCCCACCCCCCTTGAGCTGGGCCCAAACTGGTTCAGACTTGAACCGAACCTGGCTCCAGCTTGCACAAAACTGAACCGGGCCCGGTTCAGCTTGGGTTCAGTTCAATTCAAGCTGAACTGGGTTTTCCGGTTATGTGCAGACCCCTAATGCACTATATCAGAGCTTTGGCTATATGGGTGAAGGGAAAGTTGGGAAGTTGAGATGTGTTTTATAGCTGCTTCCCTCATACACACAAGGAAATCTTATGTGGATTTAACTATTCAGCAACAACTCAATTTTCTCCTTCTTCTTTCCCTCCCTTTTCTTTTTGGACTCCTCCCCCACACTCTCTACAGGATCCCCCTTGGGACAAATGTCCAAACAAACAACCTGCAAAAGATAACTGGATAGGATACAACAAAATGGCACTAGTACTGCCCTGCACCTGAGAGGAGGATGCCTACCTATTCTTCTAGGTGTGGATGAAGAAAATGCATATATATCTTCTTGAGTGTAAGAGTGCGATGTGCCTCCATTTTCAGTCTAGTGAAAAATATCTTCCCAGATACCCAAAGATTGGGAAGCATTGGGATCTGTGCTAAAAAGAAAGAAAAAAAATGTATACATCAGAGAGAGAGAGAGAGAGAGAGAGAGAGAGAGAGAGAGAGAGAGATGAGTTGCATGAGTTGTGAATTGTAAAAAATACAACCCCAAGCCTCCAACATTCATCTTCTGAGCTTGAAAACTAATTTGGGCAAAGCAGTTTCTTTTCCTTTGGCCTCCATGAACATTGTTTAAAATACAGTTTTATGACTTCTGCGATCAGATTACTGTATATTATCTAGGAGTGCAAAATGAGATCTGTCTGGGCAGTCAGTGAGATGTCATTCATTACTGTTTCACCTCAGGGACTTGGATATTCAATCTGAAAAAATAAACTTTCTATGTATATTCTACCTATATGACAAGCTCTGCTGTTATAACTTCCTTTCTGATATACAGCTTCTGTCTCCCGCTTGCAGCTATATGAAACCCTACCAGTCTTTCTTTAGCTAAAACTTCCTTCTAAAAACCCCAAAGAATACACTGCTCCGTGGATTTCTGCTTCTTTTTTCTTGTTTGAAACAAACAAACAACCAGGCTTCTACAAACAATGTTTTTCACTAGAAATTGATAAGGTCAGCAATAGCCACTAATGTTGCTGCTGGACCAATACTCAAAACATCTATGCTTTTTATGCAGTAAGGAAGAGGAGGGGGTGGAGTCAGCAGTGGCCTTTCACGTGGCATCCTATCACTCCTATATCAGTGCTGTGCCTAGGAGTGCTAGCACAGTCTCAAGATTTAACTTATTTCCATTTCCTATGGAGAAGCTGGGAAATGCTTGACTAACAAGCAGAAGGTTGATGGTTCGAATCCCCACTGGTACTATATCGGGAGCTGCAGTGATATAGGAAGATGCTGAAACGCATCATCTCATACTGCGCGGGAGGAGGCAATGGTAAACCCTTCCTGTATTCTACCAAAGAACACCACAGGGCTCTGTGGGCTCCAGGAATCCAAATCGACTTGATGGCACACTTTACTTTATGAAGAAGGAACTGCAGAGCCATCTATGGGGATAGGCAGACAAAAAGTGAAATATTTGTTGGTTTGTTTCTCAGATTTTTATACTGCCACAAACTTCTGTCTCTGGGGAGCTTACAACAACATAAAACAGATTAAAAATAAAAATCTTAAAGCAACTTAAAACCACAATCGGGTTAAAAATCTTGAGTGGTGGAAAAAAAGTCTTTAGAGACTTTTAAAAAGTTGTCAGAGATGGAGAGGCTCTTCTTTCAGCTGGGAGCGCATTCCAGAGACTTGGGGCAGCAACAGAGAAGGCCTGTCCCTGCATTGCCACCAGACGAGCTGGTGGCAACTGTAGACGAACCTCTCCAGATGATCTCAATGGGTAGTGGGGATCATAGTGACGAAGACATCCTCTTAAATACCCAGGGCCTAAGCTGTTAAGGCATAGGTATAATATATACTTAAGCTGATTTACTAGTTATTTTTCTTCCTGGAAAGCTCTGCAACCTGTGATTCTAATTTTGCAAAGCTGTACTAAAGGTAAAGTGTGCCGTCGAGTCAGTTTCGACTCCTAGCAACTACAGAGCCCTGTGGTTGTCTTTGGTAGAATACAGGAGTTTACAGGGGTTTACCACGCAGTATGAGATGATGCCTTTCAGCATCTTCCTATATCGCTGCTGCCCAATATAGGTGTTTCTCATAGTCTGGGAAACATAGTCTGGGAAACATACCAGTGGGAATTCGAACCGGCAACCTCTGGCTTGATAATGAAATCATTTCCCCACTGAGCCATTAGGTGGCTGTACTAGGGACCTCTAATAAAGATTTCTTAGCACTTTCCCCAAACTACAATTCCCATGATTCTTTGTGGGAGAAACCATGACTGTAAAACTAGTATAAAACCGACACATGATTGATAATAGTCCTATTCAAGCCCTATTCAGACATTATGTTGTATGTGCGTATAGTTGTCTGTACACATATGCATATTTTTGTTTGAATGACCATCCATCCATCCGCTTTAAAAGTGAACCTACCGATAGGGAATGCATTATTGCATATGTGCTGAATATAACATATGAATAACTACATGCATACAGAACTGAACATATATTACGTGCACATAGACTACATGTGCATCAAACAAAAGGCATGAATAGGGCTTTGGGCGTTGGTTAAAGCATGGACACTGTGCTCAGGTACATCATCCATGAGCGTGTGCTGGAAACCCCACCTCCATGCCAATGGGCTTTCTAGCTCCATCCCCTGCTGCACTCATTGACAGTGTGGGGACAGGGCTATGGAGCCCATAGGTATGGGGCAGGATTGCTGAGGTGCTTGTGTGCAGGAGTGGAGCCACCATTGGGAGAACAGGTTCAAAGAACCCAGGCCGCTGCTCCTCAGGGGCCGCGCCTTGTGGCCGCAGACACCCCCCTCCCGCGTCTGACATCAGATGCGGTGTGTGTGTGTGTGTGTGTGTGTGTGTGTGATTTTGCTCCCCAAAAGGCAGAGAGAGCCGTTCCTGGCCACAGTGCAAATGCAGCGCAGGCCAATTTCATCCTGGAGTGGCTCTCCCTGCCTTTGGCAGGGAGAGTTCCTCCAGTGAATGCAGCGCTGGATGACTGAGCTCCTAAATGGGGCCGCGTGGGATTCAAACCACGCGGGATTGAATGAGATTCAAACCACGCCCCCACATTTGACATCAGATGCGGGGGGCATGGCTAACCGCTCCCTGCGTCTGACGTCAGATGCAGGGGCAGGGCTGGGGGGGGGGCTCGGCAGAGGAAGCACCCGGGCTGCCACTGGCCTCCCTCCTCCACGCCTGCTTGTGTGGATGGTTTACCTGGGTACAGAGTCTATGCTTTCCCAAATACCTGACTACGACTATGCTTATACACATGACCACTATACCTTGCTGCTGCAGCACAATGCCAGTCTCTAGGATCTGACTGTGTTAAGCTCACAAAGACAGGACTAGGCCACAACTGTGGACAACCACACTTAGCTCTTGCAGAAGCATTTTTCAGCTAAGGGCCCCTGAGGCCCGCGGCTTGCTCTGGCAGCTGGAGCAAAGAGAATATACTTTGCTATTGACAAGGAAGAACAGAAGGCCAACCTCCTGCTTAAAATGAGGCCTGGCCAACCCAGAGGCCTCGTATGACTTGCCAATCTCAGGGGCTGATGTGGCACACTTCCATTTCCTTCTGTGCCTGAAGAGGGCTTTGAAACTTGAGCATACACAAGGGCAGTTCACATGGTGGTTAACTGGGTAGGACAAGCACCCTACCCATCTCTGAGAGCTGTGCATGCTCCTGATCTTTGATTGTGTGCAAGCAAAAACCTAGGTAGGAGGGGTGGCGAGTGATCATCTGTGGGCGAGGAGCTGGGAAGGATGGCGCTGTCCTCCCCAGCACCTGAGGTCGGAGGAAAAACTGTCGTACCCAACTCCTCTCTTGCAGACAATCACTCCCTCCTGCTAGGTTTTTGTTAGCAAACAATCAAAAACCAGGAGTGCAGACAGTTCTCTCAGCTGGGTAGGATGCCGATCATGTGAACCCAATTGAGATCATGTGATCTCAATCACATTTTTTAGAAAGCTTGTGAAATGTTGGCTTTTTACCCAGACTTTTATATGACTGCTCCTATTGCGGCTGCTTTGCATCTTGTTGTTGTTGTTGTTGTTATATTGTGCTTGTTTTTTAATCTTTTCAACAGATCTGTATTTTTATATTCTAGTTGATATTTTAATTGTGTAATTTTTGTATTCTTGTTTTAATTTTTGTGTGAACCGCCTTGAGATTGTTTTAAGGAAAGGCAGTATAGAAATCTAACAATAAATAAAAATTAAATAATTTTTTTAAAAAAACCCTACACCCCAGTTTTAAACTAGGAGAGGGGTTCCCCGAGTTACCAGATGTTAAGAACATAAGAACAGCCCTGCTGGTTCAGAGCCAAAGCCCACCTAGTCCAGCATCCTGTTTCCCGCAGTGAAACAGCATCGTTTCCCACCAGATGCCTCTGAGAAACCCACAGGCAAGAGGTGAGGGCATGCCATCTCTCCTGTGATTTCCAGGCTAGCTGCTCAACAGCAGCAAAATGGCTCCATTCTGGCAAGTCGCACTGAAAATGTAAACCAGCAGGGGGAGCAGTCTTGCAGCAACTAACAGCCTGAAAAAACAGCAACTTCCCTATGTCGGATATATGACATCCTAATTCTATATCGCAGTGAATTAATTTGAAACAAGGCATTGGAAATGTGAACGGCACCCTGCTGTCCTCAAAGGGACTGCGGTGTCACAATGCAGGAAGTGTGGACGCACACTTCTGAGATCCGATGGGACCCCGTTGCAGGGTCTAATCTGGAAAGCGACCTGCGGTTGCTCCCCTGCAACTGGTATTTAGAAGCATCTTGCCTCTTAGGCTGGAGGTGGCCTATAGTCATCCAACTAGTATCCATTGATAGACCTGCCCTCCATGAATTTGTCTAAGCCCCTTTTAAAGCCATCCAAGCTAGTGTCCATCACCAAACCCCATGGCAGAGAATTCCATAGATTAATTATGTGCTGCGTGAAAAAGCACTTCCTTTTGTCGGCCCTAAATTTCTCGGCCTTCAGTTTCATGGGATGGCCCCTGGTTCCAGTGTTGTGAGAGAAGGTGAAAAATTTATCTCTGTCAACAATCTACTCCATGCATAATTTTATACACCTTGGTCATGTCTCCCCTTAGTCGCTTCTTTTCCAAAGTAAGGAGCCCCAGAGGTTGTAGCCTTGCCTCATAAAGAAGGTGTTCCAGGTCCCTGATCATCTTGGTTGCCCTCTTCTGCACCTTTCCCGGTTCTACAATATCCTTCTTATGATATGGTGACCAGAACTACGTCCAACATATGTCCAATGTTGTTAGACTACAACTTCCATCATCCTCAGCCACAAAGGTCGAAGGCTATTTGATTGCCCCTGGACTAGGAGGTTTCTGCTGTAAGTCTTAGAGTCCCTGATATATAGGCTGCAAACCAAAGCACAGCTGCATGCATTATACATCAACTGATTTCTATGGGATTGGAACATGTGTCATGTGTCTATGCTGTGTGGCCTTAGCATATTTTACATATCCCCGTGATATTGAATCGCCTGTTACAATTTATCTACATTACCAGTTTAATCCCAGTAGACAGTCATAGGAAATTGGGGAAAATAAACATGCATTTTGTCTCTTTCAAAATCATTTAGAAAAGAGCCTTGATTGCCTTAGAAACTGGAACGCATTTTACATTTTTTAAGTGTCCCGTCCCCCCCGCTCGCTCTCTCTGCCTCCCAATAAGTTCAGGAATTAAAAAGCTCCAGGCTATACTTTCATTTCACTTTCATCCACCATGCAATAGAAGAGCGTTGCTGAAGCCTGCAGAACCCCTTGGCTTGTCTGGGAAAGGTGGAGACGAATGCTTGGCTCAGTTCAGAAACACTCATTGGATCAATCCTTTGGCCTTTCTCTGGCTTTCTGACAGGGCTGTAGATAGCCAGAAATTCTGTGGCAGCAGTGGTGGGGCCTAAAGGTACAGTCAATGCAAAACAGGGGAAAAAAAATCAAGTTTAATATTGTTTAATGTATTTAATAATTGTAATTCCAAAAATTAAAATTAAATAGTGAGTGCCAAGCGCCCACCAGTTTGGAACAGGTTTATTGAGAAATTGGGTAGAATGTTGCCTCCACGTCATTTTTCCTTATGTCTCTCCAAATGCTAAGGGTAGAAACGTACTTTTTTAAGAAGCTGAAAATTCAGAGATGGGTCCTATAATAACACACTGTTCAACTGATTCTATGTACAAGTTTCCATAGGGTAGTGGTTATCACGTCTACCTAGCACGTGAAAGTGGTTGGAAACATGAGTGCTCACTTTTCCCTTAGGGGATGGGGCCACTCTGGGAAAAGCAAGAAGGTTCCAGGTTCCCTCCCTGGCATCTCCAGATAGGATGAGAGAGAGACTCCTGCCTGTAACCTTGGAAAAGCCGCTGCCAGTCTGTGTAGACAATACTGAGCTAGATGGATCAATGGTCGGACTCAGTAGAAGGCAGTTTCCTATGTTCCTATGACAGTCCCTTTTTGTGGGGGTACATGTCCCTGATAAATCACTGTACCTATTTTGCCTTTTGGGTGATACAATTTAACAAATGTTAGGATACATATCTACCTTCCTTCCA
The DNA here is from genome assembly GCF_027244095.1 of Hemicordylus capensis. Taxonomy (NCBI): domain Eukaryota; kingdom Metazoa; phylum Chordata; class Lepidosauria; order Squamata; family Cordylidae; genus Hemicordylus; species Hemicordylus capensis. Next base: position 298,026,211 of record NC_069660.1, on the reverse strand, counting down.
CTAGACTTGGAAGCTGACCATAAAAAGAAAACTGATATAATCAGTATATTAACACACCATGCTTCAAAAGCCAGTTGCTGACAGACTATTGAAGATTAATGAATTCTGCAGCTCAGGTTGACAAATTTTAGGTGACTCCTGTAACTATGCCTTTAGCGGAGTCATGATCTGCAGCACTTAGCAGGTGATAACTATCATACCCCCCCCCCCAAGTCCTACTATGCTGTCTCATTGTTGTGGGATGGGTGTGTTCCTGGGAGGAATGAGTGAAGTACACCAGGAGGTATACTCCCAGTAGGGTCACCCAAGGCGCGAAGGTGATCCCAGCTGCCCAGCTAAAGCAAGCAGGCACCTATACTGGACAACAGAAATATAGGAAGGATGGTCATAACTGCCCTGAGCCATTTTTGGAAGGGCGGTATAGAAATTGAATTATTATTATTATTATTATTATTATTAATAATCATAATTTAAAAAATTTTTTAGTGACAATGACAAAGGCATAATTTCATACTGCGTGGGAGAAGGCACTGGTAAACCACTCCTTCATTTTACCAAGAAAACCACATGGAATAGACTAGAATGATTGTTGATGTAGTGCCAGATGATGGGCCCCTCAAGTCGGATGGTACTCAACATGCTACTGAGGAAGAGCTGAGAATCTCTCAGAGTATTGATGGTGTTTATGATGCAGTAAGGTTAAAGCATTTTGGACGTCTAGCTGCTGATGTTGCCATGCGGGAAAAGAAAATCAGAAGCTGCAAAGACAGAATTACAGTGGGAACGTGGAATGTGAGAAGCATGAATATGGGAAAGCTTGATACAGTAAAATGAATCGACTACAGATTGACATCTTGGGCATCAGTGAATTAAAGTGGACTGGAATAGGACACTTTCAGCCAGAAAATCATACCTCTTATTACTCAGGACATGAAAAACAAAGAAGGAACGGTGTTGCTTTCATAACCAGGAAGGGTATACTAATGACAGTACTTATGTACAATGCAGTCAGTAACCAACTAATATCAGTGAGATTGTGTGGACAACCCTTTAACATGGCAATTTTTCAAGTCTATGCCCCAATGACTGATGCAGAAGAAGAGGAAGTTGATGAGTTTTATGCTCAAATTTAGTCTGAAATTGACAGAACATGCAAGCAAGATGTGATGCTGGTGGATGGAGACTGGAATGCCAAAGTTGCAAAAGGTAAGGAGGAATACACAGTCGGACTGTATGGCCTAGGAAACAGAAATGAAGCAGGAGAATGACTTCTTAGTTTCTGCCAATCCAATGATCTCTTCATTGCTAACACATTCTTCAAACAACCAAAGTGGTGCCTATACACATGGACATCACCACATGGAGTACACAGAAATCAAATTGATTACATTATTGGTGCAAAGAGGTGGAAGAGCTCATTTTTTAAAAAATTGATTTATTTGATTTATATACCGCACTTCCAAAAATGACCCAGGGTGGTTTACACAGAGAAATAACAAACAAATAAGATGGATCCCTGTCCCCAAAGGGCTCACAATCTAAAAAAACACAAGATAGACACCAGCAACAGTCACTGGAATGTTATAACAGCCAGTTATAACAACAAAGACGTGGCCAGGGGCCAATTGTGGAACAGATCAGAAACTGCTCATGTGCAAGTTCCAAGTCAAGCTAAAGCAGAAAAACAAAGCTATCCAGTTTCCATGATATGATCTTGAGAATGTACCCACCATTTTCAAGGAGAACATCAGGAACCGCTTTGAAGTTCTGAACCTTATTGACAAGTAACCAGAGGAACTGTGGAATGAAATCAAGGAAGTTGTTAAGGATGAATGTGAAAAGAGACTGCCAAAGACCAAGTAACAGAAGAAAGCAAAAATGGTTGTGAGAATAGACCGTGGAAATTGCCAAGAAGAGGAGAGAAGCCAAGAAAGATAAAGACCTCAGGAAGGAACTTAATAGGGCATTTCAGAAAGCTGTTAGAAGAGACAAGGAGCAATACTACAGTGACATCTGTAAAGACCTTGAGGATGGAAATAGACACGGAAAAACAAGGAAAGTTTTGCCAAAGATGTCTGAACTCACAAGGAGGTTCCAACCTCGAACTGGTATGTTAAGGGATGCAAAAGGACAGATAGAAACTGATTCAGAGAAGATCAAACAGAGATGGAAGGAGTATACTGAAAGTCTGTACAGCAAGGACATCAACATCCAAGATATTCTAGAAGATATTCCCTACTTGCAAGAACCTCTGGTACAGGAAGAAGAAGTTAGATCAGCACTGCAGTCATTACCAACTCAGAAGGCTACAGGAATTGATGGAATATCTACAGAAATATGGTAGGCAACAGAAGAAGAATCAGTCAAGGCTCTAACCAAACTATGCCAGCAAATCTGGGGAATGACACAGTGGCCAACAGATTGGAAGAGGTCAGTCTACATACCCATACCAAAGAAAGGAGACTTAATTGAATGTGTAAATCATTGCACAATATCTTTAATTTCACATTCTAGCAAAATAATGCTCAGGATCATCCAACAAAGATTAGAGCCCTACATGGAAAGAAAAGTCCATAGTGCTGGGAAAAGTTGAAGGAAAGAGAAGAGAATAACCAGCAGCAAGGTGGAAAGGCTCAGTTATGACAGCAATGAACGCACCATTGAGAGACCTTAAAGGCCAAGCTGAAGACCTGAGCATCCTGGAGAGAATCTATCTATGTGGTCACTAAGAGTTGACACCGACTTGACAGCACTCAATCAATCAATCAAACTTATCATAAGTGACATTTCAGAAGTGGCAAGGGGAAACAACCATTGCCCCAAACAAATAGCATATCCCCATTTGTTCCCACATTGACAGACCCTGCACTTATTTGAAGGAAATGCACTTTTCACAGACTCAGAATGCTTTTCTTCAGGCTGGTTTAGATGATACTTTTCTTCTCGAAACAACCTACATTATTAAAGGGGGGGGGGGCGGGGGCGCCAAGAGCCAGCATATCCTTATGTTAACGGGAGGAGAGCTGGTCCTTGAGAGGAGAGCTAGTCTTATGGTAGTGAGCATGAATTGGTCCCTTTGCCTTGGGTTGAATTTTGTTGGGTGACTACATGTGAGTGTGTTAAGATATTCTTTTTAAGGAATGGAGCCTAACTCAGTGGTAGAGCTTCTGATTTGTATGCAGAAGTCCCCAGGTTCACTCCCTGGCAGCATCTCCAGGCAGAACTGGGAGGGCCTTCTGACTGAAACTTTGGAGAGCTGCTGCCAGTCAGTGTAGACAATGCTGAGCTAAAGGGACCAATGGCCTGACTCTGTTTAAGGCAACTTTCTATGTTCCTATGTTTTTTTCATACATCCTGATATCCTCCTTGTGAGTTCCTTTATCACAAACGAGGAGCGGTTAGTCCGAACTGCCACTCAACGCATGACTCAAAAAGTAATATTTTAATCACATGCTACACCCATGTGATAATGAAACATGGCAGAAGGGCATCCAGTTGTCCATGGAAGGTGTCAGAATGGACACACTTTTGGTACATCTGTCTTGGAGCCAGGAAATAGCTGATGAGTCTTCCAAGCCACTGATGCTCAGCTCTCCTCCACAGCCTTCGCCTCCTTTTGTGGGGGAGGATCTGTAGCACTCTATTCCCAGCGTCTGTCTTTGGCCGTTTCCCCTCCCCCCCTCTTTTTGGGGAAGGAAATTTTCCTGTTAAACTGGAGTCTTCCACCACGGCCTACATCCCTCAATTGCAGTGACTACCTCTCCCTGCAGCTACCGCCCTGCCTGCCTCTGTCTGCAGGTAAAAGTCCTCAGGAGATGGGGAGATTCAGGGCAGGGAAGAGGTTAGTCATAAGACCCATTCACATGTTTTGTTGAACACAGGTACAGAACTATGCTTCTTGTCTGTCACATGCATTGTAGGGGCCTGTACCCAGGTTCAATTTTTAAAAAATGAACACAGGTACAATCAAACATATGCACAAATGTACAGACTTCTGTACACTCATATAGCATACTGTCTGAATTATGTCTCCTCCTCAAGGGACCTACATCTGAATTTTATGTTTGAAATGTAAGGCAGTGCCAGGAGTATCAGCAAAAACAACCAAGAAATCAACAATCATATCAACATATCTCTATCATCTGTAATATAGTTCCATGCTATTTGGGTTTAACACTATCTGTGGATCTTTCTGATATTTCCAGCCCAATATTGAGACTCCTTTTTGTGACATGTACACTTTCCCTTCTACAGCAGTGAAGCATCCATTTATGGCAATAGAGGAAACTCCCTATCCCCATGGGTGGATGTGTGAAGGCTGCAAGTACAGATCTGATGTAGTATGGAGTTTCTTGTAAAGCAGATAGGAAATGACAGTGTACTGCGGTGTAACCAAAACAGGTTTGCCTGGTTTGGTTCGAGTCTGATCTTGACTCAAACTGAACCCGGCATGTTGGGTTTTGTGCCCCTGAACAACACCTCCCCCCCCAGCTCGGCTCAAATTCAAACCAGTTTGGGGGTACTAACGTTAAAAAAATTAAAATGAGCTGGCCACACAAATGGCCAAGGCGCATGTGTGGTGGCCTCCAGTACCAGATAAAGGGACAGAACAGCCCGAAAATGGGCTGAAATGGCCCTTAGAGGACCAGGGGGAGGCTGGCGGGGGAGGGGGAGACTGCGGAGACCACAACCCATGGCAGCACCCCCCGAGGCCACCAAACAGGGCAGTTAGGGGGTGTGCACAAAACCAGCTGGCCTGGTTCAGTTCGAACTGGACTCGAACCAGTCTGAGGCAGTTCGGTTTTGCCCCCCATCAACTCCCACAGTTCAGTTCAGTGGGTCCACGAGTACTTACCCCCTCCGGGGAGGCTTCCCCGAGGCTGTGGGTGGGGGTACAAGGGGGGTTCCCCTCCCCCTCTGGCCTTTCCGGAAAGGGCTGAAGAATGCCCAAATGGGGTGATTTTTGGCATGAGGAAGGCCAGCAAGGGGAGGGTGAACCTTCACAGATCCCTCCCATGACCTTGGAGAAGCCCCCGGAGGGGGTAAGTACTAAGTTTAAAATAAAACCTGACTCCCCACTGAATGGTCAGGGGGATTTGGTCCAGGGTTGGACCAAACAGGGGGTAGTTCGGTTCGACCTCCAACTGTTGAAACCAAACCAGTTTGATGTCGAGCTGCCTTGACATCCCACCGGTTTGCACATTCCTACTGGTAGTAAGTGGTTTTTTAAAATAGTTTTTTAAAGAAAATGTTAGAACCCCTGAACTGGCCCTGAGCTGGCCCAGACAGGTTTGGCTCACCCTGGAGCCAAAGCAGGCCCTGTCTGGCTCAAGGTCAAGCCCTCAAGCCAAACCAGTTTTATGGCTAACCGGCTTGACTTCAAGCCAGTTCTCACATCCCTACAGTGTTTGGAGACCCAGAATCAGTCATCACCCCTTGTCCACTTGACATTGTGGAGAAGCAGGCTCTAAGTCTGTCACACTTAAAATGCTGACCAGAAGTAGTTCATCTGCCTCATCCTTATCATATTGTGAATTGGTAATTGAGTGGTTAGCAGACTTGCAAATCTTAGCAAAGTTTCTTCTTTTCTTCTACCTGTTACAAGTGATCTTCCATGTAGGACAATGAACAAAATTGGCTTTGTGGTAGCTAGGGTTGTGCACAAAACCGGCTGGCCCAGTTTGGTTTGCGTCCAAACCAGACCCAATCTGGACCGGGCCAGTTTGGTATTGTCCCCCCTTCTCATGGTGGTTTGGTTCAAACGGGGTTCATGAGCATTCAATTTTTTTTAAGTAATTACCTGAGTAAATACTTTTATTAGTACTTACCCCCTCCGGGGGGCTTCTCCGAGGCCACGGGGTGGGGTTCCATGGAGGTACCCCCACTGGCCTTTCTTATTTCAAAATCGCCCGGTTTGGGCATTCTTCGGCCCTTTCCGGGCCTTTCCCCCTCACGGCAGCCATTTTGGAGACTGCCACACATGCGCAATGGGCCTCTGTGTGGCCTGGGTCTGACTAGGTTTTTTTAAGTCATGACCCAACCATGCAGGGGCCCATTGCACATGTGCGGCAGCCTCCAAAATGGCCACTGCAAGGGGGGAAAGGCCTGGAATGGGCCAAAGAACACCCGAACTGGGCAATTTTTTACATAAGGAAGGTCAACGGGGAGAGGGGGAACCTCCATGGACACCCCCCTGTGGCCTTGGAGAAGCCTCCCAGAGGGGGTAAGTACTTTTTTAAAAAACTCCCCAAATGGTCAGGGGGGTGGGTGGGTCCAGTCCAGAGTTGAGCCAAACTGGAGGTGGTTCAGCTCGACCCCAAACCTTTGAACTGAATCGTTTCAACATCGGACCCATTTGATGTCGAACCGGTTTGCAAATCCCTCTTAGTAGCTCTTCCTTTCTTGTGCTGCCACTTTCTGGGGCAGTGCCATATGAGAATGTTATGTTTGGAAGGATTTAGACTGAACAGCCTGGATTTCAGGAGGTGGGTTTGGGGGTACTGAAGATAGTGATTTGGCACAGGGAAGAACATTTCCCACCCTCCTAGCCATCTGTATAACTTTATCCAAGGTAAGTTTCCGCTCCAGTAGCAGTTTTTCACATAGTTTGGAGCAGTTTGTTTTCATAACAATCTGATCCCTGATTATTTTTCATCAGTAAAGTTGGCCAACTCACAAGTTACACTTAAGGTACGGAATTCTGAGACATATTGATCGATAGATTTACCAGGCAGTTGGGATCTAGAATAGAACTTGTAAAGTTCAGCAATCACATTCAAAGTAGGGTTGAAACGATCATCTAAGGCTTGAAAAGCAGCTTCATAAGGGTTTTCATTCCCCTTCCAAGTTGGTAGGAAGGGACAAATGATTATATGTTCTTTGGCCTTCAGGGCCCAGGCAGTGAAGCAATATAGCCTTCTGCTTTGCTGGAGTAGTCAGGGGTCTGTACAGTGAGGAGGTAATTGCAGAAATAGGATCTCCCTTTTGTCCAGAGAAGAGCAGGTTCTCCTGGGGTGGACAAGAAAAAAATGTGATGGGATTTGAGCCAGGCCACTGCGGGCATCCAATGAACACCAGAGTCCAGGATTGATAAGGAAAAAGTACCTTCAGGGGTTGTGCAGGTCAGGAATCTGGAGAAACCATCAGAAGCAGCAAGAGTAGAATGCAGCAGTTCAGGATTGTAGGCCCAGGAATTCATTGAGAGAAAGATGCATGAACATATGCAAGCTTTGCAGGCTCACACGCATAACGAGGTTCAAAATCTCATCGCCAAATGTTTTATAACTGCTTACCTCATAAATACAAGACTATCTTATGTAGATTACATTAAGACTTTATTCAGAGAACAATTCCCTTTTCTCCTTCTCCTTCCCTTCCCTTCCCTTTCTTACTCCACCGCAACCCCCCTACACACACTCTATTCTACAGGATCCCCACTAGGACAAACTTCTAATTAACAAAACAAAAAAGTTTGCTAGATAGAATTCAATAGTCAAGTATCATTTATGCAAAGCCACACAGCTACATTTGCACTCGTGACCTTTCTGTAACACAGAAAATCATATGAAATGCCCACCTGGAGTGCATGCCATCCTTCTCCAATGGGAGCCAACAGCAAATCTCCCACTGCCTTCAGTGGGGCAGGATTGCAGACTGGGAAAACAATAGCCACATTCAGAGAGGCCCGTGCCAGCACAAATGAGTGAAACACTTCCACGGTCCTCTATTGCAGTCTAATAAGTACAATTTTGCTAGCGATATGGTAATATGCAACAGCTTTCCCCAGATGGCTGTGTTAAAACAAAGAAGTGGTTGTCAGCCTTTCGGAATCAGATGTTAATGATATTTCATGTCTTTGTTGAGTCTGTGGAAAGTAGCTACTGCACCTACAAGGGAAATGACTTCCATACCGGGTTCCTCCAGCCAAAGCTGTTCAGAATGGGAAAACTGGACAGCGTCCATATTTATGCTTCAGAGAAGAGGTGTAAAGGAGAATTTCAAGACAGCCTGGACTGAGCTGTCTTTTGCGTGCTCTGTCCGAAGTTAAAACTTATCATTGTGAGGAAGACCTTTAGTGAAGGATATGTGTTTGTTTTGTTCTTTACTCCTTCTCAGCCCCCCACCCCCCCAACTTTCAAACATATACAGTGAAAGACCGTAATGTAAGCAAAGCTTCAATGTGTTTTTGGCAAACGGGGGAATATTTTTTAACATCCCGTGTATTTTTGGAAGCGCTCACATCCAAAAGCAATGCTTCTTTCCAAATCTGGAAGAAAGCTCCCCACCGCCTCTTCTTTCTTTAAAAAGAGGGATGCCTGTGTGGTTGCAGAGAATAGCTGTCTACCACAACTCCGTAACAGGCAAGTCAGCGGCGTGTTTTTCTAACATTTGTGTTTTTCTGTGCTCGATTAGGTTAGAGTCAAGTGAAAAAAAAAGAGGTTTTCTTGAATGTTATTGCTTCAGAAACTACCTTTTGCAGCCCTGTGACATCTCCACACTTCTGCAAAGCATTTCTGTTTTCAGGAGAAGGTCTTAATATTAATTCAAACCTCTTCCAGAAAGGAAGGGCCCCTCTGGCCTGTATTCCAGCTGGTGGGGATTAACTTAGTCCTTCTACCGGATACATATCATTTTAATCTTAAACCTTTAGACACTGTACAACATACTATTAAGTCTGTGACCAAATAAAATACGAAAGGGCTGATTCACTTAGGGTTACACACCCTGCGCAGGGAGAAAACTAACATTTGCGAAGGGAGGCATGCCAAAAATCACTTACATTTTCACCTCTCTTCTGTTTACTAAATCCCACATCCCCCTTGTGTGCAAAAATCTCCATCAAATGTGCCCCAGGGAAATGAAGAAATCAAAATAAAGGATGTTGCTTCCTCCCCGTGTGATACATCCTCTATTCGAAGCAGTGATTCATGTCAATTCACTTCACAGCCTTGTGAGGGGAAAAGAACGGGCTGGCCACAACATTCAAGCCTAATTCGGGTGTTACTCAAAAGCCCCGCTGTTGCTGTGTACAGCGGGGCAAAGGGGAGGAAATTCCACTCCCACCACATGATTCACCCATGTGCCACACTGCTCATGGGTCTGAAGCCCCACTTGTCTGAAGAGGGAAAAGCCCTCCCCATGATGGCGGGCACATCTGTGACTGAGAGGGTGGATTGATCCACCCTCACCATCATGGATCTGACCGCCATCACGGGGAGGGTTTCCTCTCTTCAGACAACTCCCATTGTAACTGTGAGCAGTGGGGTGCACAGTTGAGTAATGCAGTGGGGCAGGGACTTCCTCCACGTTCACCCTGCTGTACACAGCTACAGCAGGGCTTTTGGATATAACATCTGAAGAAGGTTTCTGTGGCTCGAGGAAATGTGAGCAGCAGCCTCACAATGTTTGGGGCTATGTTCCTGAAAGGTTCTCTTTGTAAGACAGCTTATTCCCACCATCACTGGAAAGCAGGCTAAGGGAGCCTAGCCTGCTTTCTAGTGATTGTCGGAACCACTGGGCCCGCCTAATTCCTCCTCAATTTAACCAATGTTAATGAAGCGAGCACTCTGTTAACCTTGGTTTTTTTAATTGTGTGCCACTGCGGCGCGTGGCGACACATGAGTAGACCCCCACCTGGGAGGCAACAACTAGGCTCCAGTCTTGGGGGTCTTCCCCAGAATGGTCCGCACACTTGTGCAAGGCATCCTGGGACTTCCGTGGGCTGGGCTGCCCCCCGATCCCTGCAGCCCCCAACGGCTCTGCAACGGAGCCGGTTGTCGTGTGGGCAGCTGATCCAGCCACCCAGGGCTTTGCAACTGATCATCTGCGGGGAGAGCAGGCTAAGCCCTCTCTCTCCGCCGAACCCTCCCAGGCTCCTCTACACACTGCTCGTGTGTAGAGCCTTAACACTTCGTTGAGAGTGGAAGGTGGTACACTGGAGGCAGTGGAACCTCTGGTCAGACAGGTTCTGCAGGTTTTTAAGCAGAAAACCTGACAAAACTATGCAACAGAGGCAACAGTAGGGTTGGACGTGCACACAGAGAACAATGCTTCTATCATGCCACCTTCAGCTCTTTAAAAATACCACCAGTCAATAGTGTAGGCCCAGGGTTCTCAGCCTTGGTTCCCCACATGTTCTTGGACTACAAATTCCATCATCCCTTTAGCCATAGTGACTGGGGAAGATGGGAGTTGCAGCCCAACAATGACTGGGGACCCAAGGTTGAGAACCCCTAGCATAAGCAGTTGGGATTTCTTATGGCCCCTCCCACCCTAGTTTTTCTGCCTCCTGATTGGGGCAGAACACAGAGTGCCAGCCACCTTCAGAACACAGACTGCCAGTACCCTTTGGCCACCTTCAGTTAGAGCAAGAAGCTGTACGAGGGGCAGGCAGGGTTTAGCTGCCCTGTAGCCCTGTGCAGACAGTCAAACTGGTCAGAAGTGTGCATGGGAGGGCGGAGGGACTGGGAGAATGTCTGCTGGCCCATCCTCTGTAATTCACATATTGATAATAGCTTCTGCACAGTGACCTATGCACTTACATGCCAATGTGTGTGAGCCTTGTATGCATTGACATAAACTCTTTTGTGGGATACAGATTGCTTCAACAGTTCATCACCTACACATGTTAGGGTGTGCACATGAGTGTACCCTTTGTACTATTTAATGGAATTTAAGGTGGTCTGATAGAGCCACCCTTATATAAAGCATATGGACTTATTTCTTGGCTCACTGATTGGGAAAAATAGTGATGGCTGGTGAAGCCAGGAGGAGCAATCTCAAATCCATTCTCAATGTGTATCATACATTTCTATCCCAATTGACTGTCTGCACAGGGCTGATGACACCTTCTCTGAAGATTTTAAAGGCTGTCCACATGGCACTATTCCATATCCCCTTCTTTTCTTCCCCCCTGATTCAGTGGCAGCCTGTGTAAACAAGCTGTGTGTGTGTGTGTGTGTGTGTGTGTGTGTGTAAACTAAGCCACGGGTGCAGGAATTGATTCTCCTGTTCCACCTCATTCCAGCTACCTCTTTCCCCCTCTCATCTTGTCTCACTCCACCTTGAGCCCAGTGAGCTGTTCCTTATTGGGGAACCTCTGGCCATGCCCTCAGCCAATGGATTCACCACCAGGGCCGGAAGCCCTGTGCTGACTGCCATTTCTCTTCTTCCTGTTCAGCTCTCTTCTCCAGCCAGTATTAAGCATTGGAACATAGGAACATAGGAAACTGCCATATACTGAGAAAGACCATTGGTCTATCTAGCTCAGTATTGTCTTCACAGACTGGCAGCAGCTTCTCCAAGGTTGCAGGCAGGAATCTCTCTCAGCCCTATCCTGGAGAAGCCAGGGAGGGAACTTGGAACCTTCTGCTCTTCCCAGAGCGGCTTCATCCCCTGAGGGGAATATCTTACAGTGCTCACACTTCTAGTCTCCCATTCAGATGCAACCAGGGTAGACCCTGCTTAGCTATGGGGACAAGTCATGCTTGCTACCACAAGACTAGCTCTCCTCTCCGAGAGCATTGCCAGCAGGTCTGCCTCTCTATCCTTCAGCAAATTGTTGTGCTTTGTCTCCTCCATTTTGTTAGAGGGAAAGCATTTGACTAACACCAGTTACAACAGAACTAGTATGAGCAGTAAACTTTGAGCCCATTAAAGAGTAGCTTGTGATAGTTCAAAATCCAAATTCAAGTAAGTTTTATTGGGGAAGTTACATTTTTGGATAGAAAGCCTGTATGCCTGTATACCTGAGCTTTCTGTCTTCATAGTATAGAGCAGAGAAAGAGAGAGAGAGAGAGAAGCCACATGACTAATCGATTCTGCACCAGAGCAGACAACAAGAAGCAGCCAAGGAGCAAGAAAGGTGGAGCAATAAGCCCTGAGTCGACCTCTCAAAGAAAGCAAGATCAGACAGAAAGACAAGAAGAGCGAAATAGAGGACCCTTCCACACTGACACTACTCCTAATGCCCCTAGTGGTCACTAGGATAAAAGGTGCTAAAAGTTGATGCTGCTGGGCCTTTACTGTGGGATTAAGTGGGGTAAAGTAGAGCAATTTATGATGGCATATATTAGCTGCTTATAAGCATAGTAAAGATAATTTATTATTATTTATATCTGTGTAAACCACTTTGGGAACTTTTGTTGAAAAGCGGTATATAAATACTCGTCATAGACATATTCGTATAATTCTGAGAAACCTGGGGCCGTTCACATTGGTGTTGTTTTAATAGGGTTCCACTCCATTCCTTGTTATTTCCCCCCATGCACCATTCGTACTGTTTGTATGACAGTCTTTACTGCTTGTTCCACGGTCTTTCTCTGGCCCCTTCTGGCCAATGGTGTTCTAGAAGAGGCCACTTCTCCTCTTTCCTTCCTGCACATGTGTGGTATGTCTTTGAAAATTTTCAATTGTGCCCATGAACATTTACTTCAATTCCTTAAAAAAAAAAAAAAAAGACCTTATTTTGGGGGACACTTATGCAAGACCAACGACTTGCCAAACCAATCACATTGACACATTTTCCCCTGTCATAAAGCCTGCGGTAAAAATTCTGTCTGTTGCCAGCGGGTGGCACTCTTCCAGGGACGGAGCTGTAATCTGGCACTCAGCAGAAGCCCCCAGCACCCCATTTCTCTCCACCACTCATGGCAGTGGTGGTTGCAGTAGCAGCCTCCTTGAGGGAGCAGCTCAGGGAAGGCTGCCCTGTTGCTGCTGCTCAGCTGCCGCTGTGGGCCGCTGCGGCTACCACCACCACCTCTTCACACATGTAGGTCCCACTCTGATACAGTTTTACACTTGGAGGGGCACATCTATGCCCCCATTGCACATACCCTTCCCTTGCTGACTTCGGGTGTGATTGCAGAAACTGCTTCCACTTGCAAGATACGTACACATATATATCTTGTCTCCATGCTGCACGTGGAGGGAACCCCTTCTCTTCCGGCCGTGCATACAGCAGTGGCAGCAATGGTGGTTGAGTGGTGGGGGCTAGGCAGTCTACTTGGGCTGCTCCCTCAGGGAGGCTGCTGCTGCCACTGCTACCACCACTGCCACTGCCACACGGTGGGGAGAAAAGGGGCTCCCTGTGCATGCAGTGGGATACTTTGAGGAGAGGGCCACTGTGGTGGGCGCCGCTGAAGGGGGAACCAGGTAGAACATGAGTTGCCTATGCCCTCCCTCCACCACTGCACTCTTCTGCTGGGTTTTGTGTTTGGATAGATTTATCTGGGTTTCTTTTGCTGCTCCCCCTTCAGGCCGCCAATTTTGTGGGAGGTCGATGAGATAAGTGGGTGAATTGCTCCTCTTCCAGGCAGTCAATCTTCTGCAAGATCACCAAGTAAATTTACAAAAAAGAAAAGAAAAGTGCGGCTTTAAGAAAAGTCAGTATGATACATATCAGTATATCAGTATGACCCCTCCATACATCTCATAAGAAAGATTAGGATATATCGCATTAACGCAAGAAGGCGATGTAAAAAGTGTAACTTTTTTGAACCAAGATAATGTGGGCTATGCTCCAGTGCACAGGGAGGAATCCGAATCATGTATGGGGGCAGGGACCTTGATGGACTTTGACGTGAATCCCCCTGATGTATGAATGCACACTCACCCTTCGCCATCTGGAGAGTGCCCTGGAGTTTCATCTCCAATGCATTTTGGGAGTAAATGCTGGAAGGGAGAAAAAGAGAGAGTGCAAGCAAAGAAAACTGGCTGCTGTGATGCTTGCTGTTTGCTGCAGCAGGCAGTGGACATTTAGGATTGACAGCAGTCTCTCTTGCTGTGTTGACTATCTGGCTCTCTCTTGCATGCGTGTGTTCAGTTTTTGCACATTCGTGGAAGAGCATGCCAGGCAGCCAGAGAGACCTCCCCGACCAATCCTGGATGCCTGAAGCCTGCTAAAGAAAGCAGCAACATGCCAGCCAGAGGCAGGCAGTGGGTATCAAAGTGGCCAGTCTTCCTAGCCGTATTGCTCACAATGATTTTGCTCACTGCTTGTGACAGCTGTGCCATAGGTTTCTGACACCTGCCGTGGAGTTTCAGTTTTAAGGCCCACGAGTAACTTTTCTTAAATGAAGGCGGCACCGTGGCTTATGTACCATGCAGTCTTCTGAAGGCATTTTGCTCACTGCAGGCACTGCTCCATCTTCCAAATGCAAGTTGTACTAGCTAGAGTGTTTGTATGCAAATGCTGAAGTTGCTTAAGGGAGCTGTTTGATCTCACAGCCATGATGTCAGCATTTGCACAAGTGCACTCTAGCACAACCACCTGCATATGTGAGCCACTTTCTTGGGAGTAAGTGTGCGTTCATTCATTCATTCATTGGACACATTTGCATTTCCCCTGAAACCAGGTCTCAAAGCGGTTTACAACTCATTAAAAATATCTGTAAACATTACAATCAACAGTGAAAGCAGATAAATTAAAATGTAAAGCCAGATTTAAAATCAACCAAAAGCCTGACCGAACAGTTGTGTCTTCAGTGCTCTTTTGAAGGTCATCAGAGATGGTGCAGCCTTTACTTTCACAGGGAGTAACAACCCCAGGATAACTGCAGAAAAGGCTAGCTGTGGAGTCAACACCAGACCAGCCAGTGGTAACTGCAAACAAATTCCTCTTAGTTGGTGGCAGGGTTCATGACAAAGAAGGTGTTCTCTTCGATACCCTGGATACAAGCCGTGAAACATACTTCCATTTTCAAGTCAGTGAAACATACTTCCAAGCTAGCAGGCATGGGACCAGGCTTTAAACTGCGTACATGATGTCTGTGTGCTGGATTTGAATGACACCTTGTGGGTAAAAGATTTGTTGAGTGGTTCTGGAACTTTTCAATGGCATTGGCCATGGGGACAGAGAGAGAGAAAGAGAGTGAGGATGGGCAGGGGGGAAGAATATACAGCTGCTCTTTGGGGTAAGTAATAATACTCTAGCCAAACATGGCTGACAGCAAAGCATTTTACCCATCACAGCAAATCTCTTTGGCCTCTGATTAAGCTCCTTGTGTATTAGATTTCACATTTGGCAAACAAAGTGGTGTCACATTATGTCCTGTGGAAAGACACACACCATCTACAAAGATTACCTGTCACTGTGCCACAGACTTTGAAAAATGCAACTTTTACCAGATAGATTTCTAATTCTATTGATTTCACATCTGCTCCATGTGAACACATGGAGCAAGAAGACAACCCGCCTGTTTTCCCATTCCACCACACCCTTGGTAGGTAGAAATCAATCATGTCTATTTTCAGCTGTCATCAAAGCTGTAGAGGAGACAGCCGCAGTCAACGGCAGTCTTCTGTTTGACACAGATGGCGGAGAGGGGATACAGAATCTGAGAACTGCCTGGTGTTGTCATTATTTCAGAGGCTGTTTGCATTTCTCTGTTCTTTCCAGTGACTCTGAAGGAGAGATTTGGAATGAAATATTTGACAGGCCAGAGATAACTGTGCGTCACCACCTTTTGATAAATCCGGGATGCTCCATCATAATGTGTTTTGTTGACTCGCAAGATTTATGCAGATCCTGCTGGAGAGGGACGGAGACAGATATATATATATAGAGAGAGAGAGAGAGAGAGAGAGATCCATCGGACACTCTTTCTGATATCACCATTGCAAGACAAGACCACACACAGGTTTGAATGTTGTTAGACACATTTAGCCAAAAGCAACGTTACTTCATTCCTGTCAAGGGGGTGAGGAGGAATTAAGCTTCTTCTCTTCAGACTTGAGCGCTGTGAAAATGAGAGTGCCTCGAGAAATGCTTCTTAAAATTCTACAGAGAAATTCAGGGCTCTGTACTGCTCAGCTGTCTTTGCAATTTTATAGCTTCTTTCATTGGTAAAGCTCCTTCGGGCTGAAACGCTGAATCCTATGCAAAGGCAAAAAGTGAATGTTAGGGACACTAAGGCCATGAGCTGTGGTGTTACACTGGGGTAGCATAATAACCAAGAAAGTGCCACTGGCATGGCCCAGGTGAGTGCACCTGTTCTGGAGTGGTTGCACTATATAAAATTTTGTACAAGTCAAATGGGAGTGGAGCTGTAGCTCAGTGGAGAAGCATGCAGAAGATCCCAGGTTCAATCCCTGACATCTCCAGATAGGACTAGGAAAGACTCCAGCCTGAAAGCATGGAGAGCCACTGCCAGTCAGCAGGGGAATGCAAGATTTTTGGAGGATCAATAGCTATTAGCCAATGTGACAGAATTATGCATCTGATACCCAGAGCTATAATCTGATACTTGGAGCACAGAGATTCTACTTAACTAAGTAGAATCTCTGTGCTCCAAGTATCAGATTATAGCTCTGGGTATCAGATGCATAATTCTGTACAATTGTAAATGATGCAAAGATGAACAAGTGATGGCCATTACCTCCACATCCCACTTCTGAGTTTCTCATAGTTTCACATCCTACTTCTGAGTTTCTCATTCCTGATTAAATAAGAATACACTTTATACTAAGTCAGACCGACGGTCTATCTAGCTCAGTATTGTCTCCACTGATTGGAAGCAGCTCTCCAGAGATTCAGACAGAAGTAATTTCCAGCCCTACCTGGAGATACCAGGCCAGGGATTGAACCTTGGACCTTCTGCATGCAAAGCAGATGCCACACCACTGGGCCAGGGCCCAGTCCTCTTGGCTGCTGTTGGAAATGGAATGCAGGAGTAAGCAGATTTGGGTTTTATCTAGCAAGACACAGGAAAAGAGGTGAACCTTGAGCTGGTCCTGAGGTTAAGGTTTTATTCTTGCAGCAGAATGAGTGTCGTGGAAAACGCAACCCTTATACAGAGCTATGAAGCAATATAAGATTAACCAGTAGATGGAGTGAGACACAGATGTGCTGATCAGAGCCAAAGAAACAGCTCTTTTGCATTCCAGTGCTTCCTCTTCCCTGAACAGACCATGGTTGTAACTTTTTAGTATTTAGGCACAACTTCTCAGAGGTGGCTGTACTGGAGAGAGCGGGTGGTGGTGGGAGATGGAATGATCACTCACAAGATGTAATTCTTGCAAAGTGTGTGTGTTGCTAGCAGTTCCTCTGATATATTCCTCTTTCTCTCCGCTCACCCATAGGGCATTTATCCCTATGAAAATCATCTGAAAATGAAAGGAGTTTGTTTTCAAAGAGGGGTTCCTTCGTGCTAAAATGAAATATTGCAAACGGATCCGATTTTATTTGGCATTGGAACAGGAAATCTGCTCACCACTATAACTCACTGAGCTAAACTACACATTACATTAAATCTGTCAGAGAGAAATGTATAGCTGATTTAAAGGTCCATACTAATTGGCCAATTCTCCAGAAAACTGATTATTTATTATGTAACAAAGATCCTGGGATAATGAAAAAGTTGCCACTCTTCTGAGGGCTTTAACCAAGACACATACCAATCTTATTAAACAGATCTAACTGATGTAATAATTGTCTTCCCATTTTTTGTATTCTTTTCCTAGTCTAATCCTTTCTGTACATTTTAATTAATTTTGTGATGTATTTTCCGTTGTCACCCCTGGGTTGTAGTATGTGCTCCCTGTGGATATAAGATGGTTATCTTCTGTGGAGGCCTTCAGGAGAGCCTTAAAGAGCCATCTTTTTAGCCTGGCTTTTAATGATATCTAGTTTTAGTTTTAATTTTAATTTGGTTTAAATGTTTTTAAAATTTTAATTATTTTATGATGTGTTTTTAATTTTAATTTAAACTACCCTGAGCCACTTTAGGAATGGCGGTATATAAATTAGATAGATAGATAGATAGATAGATAGATAGATAGATAGATAGATAGATAAAATTAAATAATGGGCTATGACTGAAACAATAAACTGAACTGGATATTGCATTGATGCTCATCCTGAGTCACAAAATTGTACTCACAAGTAGGACTTCTGAGTAGTCCTATTGGTTACATTAGATGCCCCCCCCCCCAAGTTTTCCAGACTCACAGAACCAACAGTAATTATATATTTCAGGAGAATGCAGAGGTGATCCACCCTGTCCCTCAAACATGGCACCCTGTGCGACTGCTAGCTAAGAAATGTGAATTGCTAGCTAAGAAATATGAACATTTCAAGCCCAACAGTAATGCGGATCCAAATTTCAATATCTCAGTTGTCAGCATTTCAGCTGATAGGACCTGCTGTGACTGACCTAAAGGCATTCCTCACACATCTGGTAGCTGCTCAAGTGCATTCTACAAACCTGCCTCCCTCAGTTGTCCCATCTTTTTGTTTGGTTTCCTGTCAGCTCTCCTTGGGCACCAGAGACGCTCTTACCTCTGGACTTCCAGACCAAAGTCCAAGGACTCCACAGCCCCTGGGCCCCCCCAAATCCTCTTTAATCTGTCCCGGGTAGTGTGGTTGCCCAGCCGAGCATGATGGTGCTTAATTTGCGGGGGGGGGGGGGGGGGCGGGCAGGATCCAAAGTCCTTTAGGTCCAGGCTCCAAAATTTCCTAGGTGCACCTCTGTTGGGCCCACACTACTTGGGTACATACATTACCAACATCTTCTGTCCATCTAAGCTGAACACACATGGCAGTAGTTCCCTTTGTGAATATGGCAGCATCTTTGGGGGTATGGCTGGCTTGTTGCATCTCATAGTGCCTATGCAGGTCAACTCCTTGCTCAGGAGAGCCCCTACCAGCTCTACACTCTCGAGAGAGAAAGGTCATCCTCCAAAATTCAGTGTGGTTCCATGGCCACGCAAGGTGCTGCATGCACAGCAGGCAGGCCTGCATGTCCTTTCTGCAGTCCTCCAGCATGCTCAAACTAGAGGGCAGAGAACTATGCAGTGCCTCAGTCTATTGGCCAGACACTATCACCATTCAAGGTCAATTGACAAAACTGAAGTTGCTAGAGAGAAACAGAACTTACTTTCCTATCCCAAATGACTTAACATGAGGCTGAGATAGAGAAACTACCAGTGGGATCATGATGGGTGCCCCTCCCAGGCCCTGAGGCCCCGGGACATTCTCCACTCACAGCTGATGGTCAGGCTCCGTTGAACATCTTCTCTTCCAAATTACAGGCACTTGGGGGAAATATATCACAAGGTTTGCAAGAGGAGGGGCTGTAATACTACTACTGCTATGAATATGAGAGAGTGGCTCAGTGGTAGAACATCTGCTTTGCATGCAGAAGTTCCCAGGTTCAATTCCTGGCATCTCCCGACAGAACTGGGAAAGACTTCTGCCTGCAGCCTTGGAGAACTGTTGCCTGCCTGCGTAGACAATACTGAGCTAGATGAGCCAGTGGTCCGACTTGGTATAAGGCAGCTTTCCTAGTTATGGGAGGAGAGCTGGTCTTGTGGTAGCAAGCATGGATTGTCTCCTTCGCTAAGCAAAGTCCACCCTGGTTTGCATTTGGATGGGGGACAACATGTGTGAGCACGGTAAGATATTCCCCTTAGGGGATGGTGCTGGTATAAGGCAACTTCCTATGTGCCTACTTACTGTATATACAGCTTTTCAAGTTCTCAAAGCAGTTTAAATAGAAAGGAAACCAACCAACCAACCAACCAGATGGTTCCCTGTCCCAAAGTGCTCACTGTCTAAACGGAAAGATAAGGCCAGCAACCACCACTGGAGGGGTGCTATGCTGGGGTTGGATAGGGTCAGGTGCTCTCCCCCTGCTAGATAGAAAAGAATCACCTCTGAGCAAAAGGTACCTCTTTGCTCCGTTAGCAGGGGACTAACTGTGTGACAAATGATGTATTAAAAGAGGTTCTAAAACCTCCTTTATGGGCAGTGCCCATCCACTGCTCCTATAGTTCTAATTTTAATTGCTTTCCAACAACAGGCAAAAACTATTCAGCAACCTGTTTGGGGAAATGATTTGTCATTCTGTTTCCCCCACTCCCCCCTGAAGCTCTGCATCTTGCCTTCTGTTCTAGCTACTTTCGAGGGGCTGACCCTGCCCAGCTAAATTACAATAGCCAAGCGTTTGAAATGAGTCTGTGATGAAATGGTGCTCTTTTGCATTTGACCTACTTAATAAAATTACGTTCTGAGAACGAATGGCATAATTGCTCTTGCAATTAGTAAAACCAAGAAGCTGATGCTCCTCAGAGTGGGAGGGAATTCTGATCTGATCAGACATTGTACTTTACCAAGGGAGAGGGAGAGGGACGGAGAGGGAGGATAAGATTCCTTGCATATTGTCATCAGCTTGAGGTGTCCCAAGGAAAATGTACATACATGCCCAGAACTACCTTTAAACAATTATGTTCAGACTCCACCTAGCATCTCCACCTTTGTGTCTGCATGCCTGTAATTGTGAAGGCACTGGCTTTGGACTGCTGCTTCTGGCACTGCAGGAATGATATTGTGACGAAACAGGTAGGCAATATAGGTGTGCAAGGATAGGGCACAACAGATATAAGCAAGCATCTAAGCTGCAATTGGTGCAGAATGCTGCTGCCAGATTGGTCTCTGGGATGTCCCTTAGATACCATATTACTCCGATTCCAAAAGATCGACACTGGCTACCAATAGGTTTCTGGGCAAAATACAAAATGCTGGTTATTACCTATAAAGCCCTTAATGGCGTGGGCCCACATTATTTAAGAGAACACCTCCGTCATTAGGAACCCTGCCACCTATTAAGGTCTTCAGGGGAGGTTTGTCTGGGTGCCGCCAGCTTGTCTGGTGGCGACTCAAAGGTGCATCTTCTTTGAAGTTGCCTCAGGACTGTGGAATGCACTTCCTGCGGAGATCAGAGCTGCTTCATACCTCTTGGTTTTTAGGATCCAATGAAAGACACATCTCTTCAGCCAAGCTTTTTATTTCATTGGTGTTTTTATGGATATGTTAAGCTGCTTTTTATGTGTTTTAACTGCTCAGTTCTTGGTTTGTTTTATTCTTGGTTTGTTTTATGCTGTAAACCACCTAGAGACTTCAGTAGTGGGCAGTATACAAATAAAATCAAATAAATACATACATACGTACATACTTACATACAACATCTCATGTGGCTTTTTATGAGACCTTTATATGCTTGCTTATCTATTACAATATGAGAGATAAGGAGTATCTCAGTGCAGTGTAGTGGCTAGAGTATTGGACTAGGAGGACTGGAGAGACCAGAGTTCAAATCTCAATTCAGTCATGAAACTCACTGGATGACTCTGGACCAGTCACTTAACTCTCAGTCTAAACTATCTCGCAGGGTTGTTGTGAAGACAGAAAATACCATGCATGTTGCTCGAGGCTTCTTGGAGAAAGAGCAGGTTATTAATTGATTGATTGATTGATTGATTAGAATATGTATAACCCACCATTCTTACACAGAGGAAACCCAATAGGGCTAACAAGAATCCACTAAAACCAACACAACAAATTAAACAAATACAGGATTGTTGAGCCCCTTTGTGAGAGAGAACCATCTTTGCTATGTAAATCACTTTGAAAACTTTTTTTGTTTGAAGCAGCAAATAATAACATAACATAACATAACATAACATAACATAACATAACATAACATAACATAACATAACATAACATAACATAACAGGCTAGCCATTTTTTCAAGTTTAATTGATCAGGTCTGCATCCTAGCCGTACTCCATAACTGCATGATATGATGAAGATTACTCTTTATCCATAATGAGTCCTCCCCAATATTAACTATTTCTGGGATTTCCAGAAAACTCATTTAAACTCATTTAAAACTCATTTAAAAGGGAAAGACTAGAAATCAGTTTATTTTACTTATGCCACATTTCCAGTAATTAGCAATTGAAAGTAATTTCAAATTAGTAATTTCAACTTTAGCCACTCTAAACTGTAGGGGGTTTCTCTTACAAGACAAAATTCAATATTTTTTTTTTGCCATCTTCCCACATCTTCCCCTGGGTTTCCCACTCCTACCCAGCTTTGGTCAGTCTTGTGAATACTCTTATTATAGCCTAAAGCAGGGTTCACCAACCTGAGGCTCTCCAGCTGTTGTTAGACTACAACTCCCACCATCCTAAGCTGCAATAAAATAGCAGTTGGGGATGATGAGAATTGTAGTTCAACATCAGCTGGAGGGCCAGGTTTGCCCAGCCCTGAACTAGAAAAGGCTATGGCATGCTCCCTGGCTGGATTCATGGGCTTCTGACATGACTTTTGTAGCACAACGAAGACCCTCACTGCAGCAACAATGTGCCCTGAACATATTGTCAAAAGAGGCCCTTAGAATACTCTTTGACTGGGGACCTTTGTCATGAAGTCTAGATTTCCCAGAATTATGGGTTATGACCCTGCCATCAACAAAACAAAACGAAATCAAATGCCTCGTGCATGCTGAGTTTCATCCAAATTGCATAATCTCTTACAAAGGAATGGGAGATACCATGCAAAAGGGCGTATTTTATTCAAGCCATTGAGTGACATCTTGGCTAAACATACAATCCTTGCTTTTCATTGCATAGACAGTCTTTCTCAAATGGTTGCTCATCCTTCTTGATGGGCCTTGGGCAACTTTTTCCATCTTGATGCTATTATTTCTCCTTGTGCCATCTGCAAGAGCCAAACAGAAAGTTGGAAAACAATGTCAAAGTCCTGCTCAGCATGCTCATTATTTTAGATTTCCCGCATTTTCACCCCAGAGACAGACTTAAAATATATCACACAACACACACACATGGAGAGAGAGAGAGAGAGAGAGGACAACATGATGGACATCATTATGGCAATGGTGTAAGAACATAAGAACAGCCCTGCTGGAGCGGGCCCAAAGCCCATCTAGTCCAGCATCTTGTTTCACACAGTGGCCCACCAGATGCCACTGGAAGCCTACAGTAGGAGTTAAGGGCATGCCCTCTCTCCTGCTGTCACTCCCCTGCATACTGTGTGTACTATGGTGGAGTCCAAAGGCAGCAACAATGCTGATGCTTGTGCAATCTGTGTCTCCTCAGTTCTTCCCATTTGACATGGTCCATGCTGCCTTCCAAGCGCATCATGTTGGCCACTTTTGTTGTTGTTGTTGTTGTTTAATCTAGCAACTGAAAATTGTGTGCACTTTAACAAATGAAGTAAATAAAGTATTGGCAACCTATTCAACAGTTTAAGGGCAAAATTGGTTGGTTAGCTGATTGATTGATTGATTCATTGATTGATTAAGTGCCATCAAGTCGGTGTCGACTCTTAGCGACCATATAGATAGATTCTCTCCAGGATGATCTGTGTTCAATTTGGCTCTGAAGTTGGTTACTTCAGAATAATTCCATAGGCCTCAGAGGGATTGCTCTGGTATAATTGATTCACATAAAAATCTAAAAGGCAGCTTGCATTACAACATATATCATAAAATTAAAGGAAGGCTTATGCAGTTGCTATACTGGAACTGGAATAGCATCTGGGCCTGTGCATATTCAGATACTGTATTCCAGAAATGATCTGATATCGGCCATTTTGGAGGATATCAGAGAAAATCCCAATCCAAAATCAAATTAAATCAAATCAAAGTTTATTTCAATCAAAGATCAAATACAAAGTTTAAAACAAATAAACAATAAGTAAGAATATTGCAGCCAACTGGATCATGACTGTGTCAATTGTATTTTCACTGCTGCTTCACAAAATTTAGCTTCTGTTATGGTTATGGTTTGATTTGTATCAGAGAGCAATAGTTTGGTATAGAGCCCCTCCTGTCTGTTCAGGTGCCTCTGCAATAGAGGGGAAATATATCTTGTGCAGGAGTCCTTGTAAACCAATCCAAAATAGAAAAGACTATGTCAGATCAGAATTATCCACTATGGTTTCAGGGATTTTGGTAAAACTTTGGGATTTGGGGGCACAAAATGGTAGTGGAAATACAAAATGGAGGCCACATTTTCTTCCCAATCGAGACTGGGGGAAAAAAAAGCCATTTCCTGCCACCCGCTTGTTTTCTTGCTTGCCTTCCCATGCATTTATCTCTTTATTTAAGTGATTATTTACTTACACATTTAAAAAATAAAGTGGTAGATTCTTGGATGTTACATCACTTTTTACCACAATTCTCAAATGTGAACACAATTTCCAGGTAACTTTAATTTTTTAAAAAAATAAATAGATGGGTCAATTTAATTGAAATTAAATACAATCATCCCTCGCCAATGGCGGTTTACCAATCACAGTTTTGAGTATCCCCGACTGTAAAATTGTGACTGGTCTCGCCAACTGCAACCCATGTATCCGTGGTTTGTGAGATTTTTTAGTGATGGGGGGTTTCCTGAAATTTGGGGGGTAGTGGTTCAGAGGTTCAATCTACTCAGTCCTCTTGCTTACCCTGATAGCTCCTCATGATTTAAAATGATTTTGAGTCGGCGGGGGGGTCAAAAGTGCCTTCGAGAGATTTGGGGGAGTTCAAAATTTTCCAGAGGTTCAATTTGCTCACTCCTCTTGCTTATTCTTTTAAGCAATTCCAGTTGATTTTTGGCAATTTTTAAAAAAATCTCTTCTTTGATTTCTCGGTCTTTTTTCAACTGCTGTTCTCCTAACCCTCTGATTCCATTTTATTTCAATTGCTCGCCTATCATGAATTTGCCAATGGTGAGGTTTTGCCATAATGGAACCCTTGAGGTCGGCGAAGGATGATTGTACATAGAACCCTGCCATCCTCAACTATATGTGTGACAAATTTCAGAGCTCCCTGGCCAGCCATCCCCTCCCCCCTTTTTTTATTTCCCCATAGACACCTATGAGGATATTTACTGCAAATTATCATATTTTTGAAAGGAAATCCAATACTGAAAATTTAAAAAATGATATTCTGAGGGGTCCAAAGGACCCAAAGCCAAAATCCATGGTTTCAATTGGATTTGGATCTGATTCAAAATTTATGATCATGCACAGGCTAATAGCAACCAATATAGTTGCTGTACTAGAATTGGTAAGCTCTAAATAAACTAGAATTTTATTTCTGAGTTTCTGTTTCATGTCCCATACATCGGACAGCAAACTAGGAGCTGGCCAGGTAATACTGAAAGGGGAAAATTGACTAAAACAATAAAAAGATTAAAACAAAATTCCAATCTCCCAAGGCTTGCTGCCCACTTGATGAGGTCATCTGAGGGGGCTCTGCTCTGGCTGCTGACAATGAGGGAGGCTCGACTGTCATTCGGTCGGGACAGGGCCTTCTCTGTTGCTGCCCCCAGACTCTGGAATGTTCTCCCGGTGACTATTCGCTCCTCAATCTCCGTCACAGTTTTTAGAAAGCGTGTTAGATCTTGGCTTTTTACCCAGGCTTTTATATAATTGTCTCTACTGCTGCTTCTTTGTATATTGTATTTTGTATGGTTATTTTATGCTTGTATTTTAAATATTTAGTCAGATTCATGTTTTTATTTTTTTAGCTTAATATTTTGATTGTGTATTTTTATAGTCTTGTTTTAATTTTTCTGTGATCTGCCTTGGGATTGTTTTAATGAAAGGTGCTCTAGGCCCCTGATCATCTTGGTTGCCTGCTTCTGCACCTTTTCCAGTTCTAGGATGCCCTTCTTAAGATATAGTGACCAGAACTGTATGCAATACTCCAAATGTGGCTGCACCAGAGATTTGTATAAGGGCCTTCTAATATCAGCATTTTTATTTTCAGTCCCCTTCCTAATGATCCCTAGCACGGAATTGGCCTTTCTCACAGCTGATTTCAAAGATCAAGTAGGGATGATGCTCAATCCATGCTACAAGAAGTTGAGCCAACAACCCAGCAGATCATCTCCTTCCCTCTTTGGTCTGGTAATCATGTTATTCGGATGCTGTGTGATCCAGCATCACAGGGGCCTGGCATATGCTGCAGTTCCTCCCCAAGGAAGGAACCTAATTCTCCAAGGACTATAGGATTTCCAGGGAACTATAGCTCTCCAAGGACTATAGTATAAGGAGGAACTATAGCATCGATCGTTTTGAGTAGTGACTGCTGTTATCCCAGCAGCATAGGAGGCCGCCGTGACCACATCACCAGGGTAAATTGAGAATCCAGACTATTGGTCCATCTAGTTCAGTATTGCCTACTCTGACTGGCAGCAGCTCTCCAAGGTTTCGGACAGGAGTCTTTCCCAGCCCTACTTGGCAGGGATTGAACCCGGGACCTCCTACATGCAAAGCAGATGCCCTTCTACTGAGCTATGGCTCCATTCCCAGGTTTAGCCAGTATTACAGGTATAGCTAATATTTGAACAGCCAGCCCATCATAGGATTCCACTGATATTTTCTAATTTGTATCCATACCTGCTAATGTAAAATAGATTATGAGGGAACTTCTAAATGATTATGGGAAAGGGTGGTTCATACACTGTGGGAAGAGAAGGAGATTGAGGTTGGGCTGGAGAAAAATAATCTCTCGGGACATAGGAGGGGATGTGTTCAATTGGGACAGAAAGGCAGCAGGGTGGTGAACTGGCAGCCCAAGGAACAGGGCGGGAGGAATTTCACATTTAATCATAGTGATGTTCCAACATAGCTGGCCAAATCTCTGACTGCCCTAGGACACACAGAGCTGCTGAATCATCTCCCCTTCAATTATATAGATAGGTATATTTGGAAAGTATATTTATTTTTACTCTGTGACACACAAGGTATCTGAAATGGAGCTGTTTATGTAGCATGTCAAACTGTGCCCTTTGAAGGCTGATTTTTGAAAAGCTGTCCTGGGACTGGGAGAGAATTTGTGCTGTTGGTTTTACCATGTAAACCACCTCCCTGTTCAGTGGACTTAATTAGCAAAGCATTTATGCAGTCTTAAATGTTATGGACTGGACTCTGGCATATCAGCAACTGGCACCAGGCCCACAAGAGCATCTGGCCAATCGAGTCAACAATGGTGCTTAAACCAGCCTTATGGTGGGTCTTCTTATACCGCGCTCTGTTCCTTTCCAACCCTGAAGTGTTCCTTTCTGATCTGCTCTTATGGCTGCCAGCTCTGACTGGGGATTCCATCCCTGCCCCCCCCCATATAAAACCATTAACATCTCTAGGATTGCTTTCAATAATCACTTTGATTCCCATTCCTGGAGATGCCAGGCCTGTTCTGGAAGGATGGCAGCCCATCCACTCCTCTAAGCATCATCGAGTAACAAATGCTGGCAGCATATAGGGTTGATAGTCAACGAGAGGCAAAAAACCCGCAAAAACCCCAACCCCAGTCTGGCCCCTTTCTTCTTTAACCTAGTTGCTACAAAAGCAATGGGAAGATCTTTTTCTTCTTCTTCTCTCCAGCCATTTCAAAAAAGCTGTATGCTTTAGGCAGTGGTGATGAAGAAGAAGATTTCACTTTCTTGGAAAGGCATTCATTGTGGTTTGCAAGAATACAATAAAACCAGGAAGGGAGAAAAAAGCAATGGGAATGGATACAAAATGCTAAAATAGTAGCACTAAGACTGACTTACAGTTTAAAAGTAGTCAACAGTAAAATCCCTGAAAAGCAACAGATGATCAAACTTAATTTTTGAAATGAGGATTGTTTTATTGTTGTCAATGATAGATATTTCTAGAGCCTGGACTCGAGGCAGAAGTCCACGTGGTGCATCCCTCTCCCCTGCTGGGCAGGACCATCATGCTTACAGCTTTCATCTGAACCGGCGAAGGCTATAAGCATGGGGTGGGGGTGCTTCTGTGACAGCAAGGCTCATGATCAGGGATGATAAGAAGAGAAAATGCAAAATGACAAACTCAAAAACCAAGACAGCTCAGTTAAAAGCCTGAACATTTTTGCCATTCCTGGAAGCTAGAACTGCATTTCAAACTGAAATAGCCAGAGATGATAGCTTACATTCTGTGCAGTGAGTTGCCAATCTAAGGGAGAGGCATGCTCACTGCTGCCAATCCACTGTACATCCACTGCTTCCGAAGGCTGGGAGGCTCCATGCCTACTAAGGAGTACATCATTGCACTGGCATTGGTAGTCCTCCTATTCAGAATGATGGGAGCACCATCACAAGAGTTAGAGAGCTTGGAGGAGAGATTTCTTTATCTAGCCCAGCTGCAGCAGAAGTGCACAGGTAAGGAGTCTGGAGACATGGAGTTATAGTTCTAAATAAAGTAGCTTGTTTAGGACATCCATCAGGGAGATAGATAAGGCCTACATGCCTAGTTGCTTGCTACATACAGGAAGAGGGGAAGGGAGAAGATGGTACTCTCTCTTTCCAGGTGAGAGAATGAAACCTATCAGTCTGTTAAAAGGGGAATAGAGTAAAGAAAGCATAGTCAGAGAGGGAATTCCCTCGCTACCCCTATTTCTACCCCTAGTGGTCAATAGGGTTGCTGATGCTAAGAGCCGATCCCATCAGGAGATTCTATCAGGAGCTGCATCTCCAACAATGAGTGCAATCAATGATATACTCCTCAGCAGGTATGGAGCCTCCACATCCATGGGAATTGCAAGTCACAAGAGGGTGGGTGAGTGGCTCCCTGAATGCAATGTAAGTTAGTATTTGTAATCTTTTTAATTAGCCTATGCTTTTGAAAAGAACTAGTCCTAATAAACAGCTTTCCATTTCAAATCTGGAAAATGTTTTAAAACAACTTCAGGTTGAATGATTAAAATTAGACACATTCAAGCTTTTGATTTCAATTTGAAATCAAATGTTGCTACACAAAGGTGCATAGTCAGAGAATCTGTCCTAGCTTGTATATATTTGCCACTATAATAATTACCATAGTCCCTTTCTAGCTGAAAGAAATATGGTCTCTCCTTAGTTTTTCAATCTGTATTTTCTTCCCAAATTCCAGGGTGAAATCCGTCTTGCCTAAGCAGTTAGCAAGCTCTGAAAAGGATTTATACAGGTTTCCCAGCAACGGTAACTACACAGAGTGTTCCTGGCCACATTTCTGCTAAAGAGTTGTCTTCCCTCCATTCATCGCAACTGTTTTCGGAGGCGTTCAGGAAAGGAACTGGTTAGACTCAAATTGATACAGTAAACAGAATCAAAAGGAATGGTGGCAGAATTTGGCTCCTTTCTGCAGTTGGAAAAAGTGCAAGGCTGAGACAAGCTTTTCCAACCACTGCAACTGTGTCATGGGAAAAGTAAAACTAGGCAGAATTCTCTCCTCCACACAGCTCTTAAAGCTATGGGAGTCCTGTCCCATATGAATGTTGTATCCCTATTACTGGATGATCAGGGTGTGGTGCAGGGTGGTTATTAGCATCCTCAGTAAATAAAGTGACATACAGATTAACAGGAGGTGAAGAGAGTTCCCCACCCTGAGAAGCATAAAATCTAAATTTAGACTCAGGCAAGCAAGTTGCTAGTCAGTAGTGGAAAGACACTGAATGTATTGACTCAGAGGTAATGTTTCTTTTATTATTTCTTGTTTACACAGTCAGACAGGTGTTATTGACTGGTTTGTTTTATCCAGACATCGAGTCCTTCCCAAGGACCTTGGATGGCTGAATTTTATTATCAATGTTGTTGCTGTTGTTATAGATATCGTTGCAGAATATAGGCCGTTACCAGTAATGTTGCTTTTTGTAATTGGCTGATGGTGATTTCTGTGACCCCTATGGTGTTAAGGTGCTCTTCAAGTTGTTTTGGA
Source organism: Hemicordylus capensis (assembly GCF_027244095.1). NCBI lineage: Eukaryota > Metazoa > Chordata > Lepidosauria > Squamata > Cordylidae > Hemicordylus > Hemicordylus capensis. Next base: position 297,996,714 of record NC_069660.1, on the reverse strand, counting down.
ATTGCACCTAGGGTGCCGATTACCGCTGGGATTATTTTGGTCTTTTTCTGCCACAGCCTTTCAATTTCAATTTGTAGATCTTTGTATTTGGTGATTTTTTTTCTATCTCTTTTTCTTCTATTCTGCTATCCCCTGGTACTGCTATGTCAATTATTTTGACTTGTTTCTCTTTCTTCTTGACTACAGTTATATCTGGTGTATTGTGTGGCAGATGTCTGTCTGTTTGTAGTCGGAAGTCCCATAATATTTTTACTTCTTCATTTTCTACCACTTTTTCAATTTTATGGTCCCACCAATTATTGGCTACAGGTAGCCTGTATTTTTTGCAGATGTTCCAGTGTATCGTCCCTGAGAACTTGTCATGCCTTTGTTTGTAGTCAGTCTGTGCGATCTTTTTACAACAGCTGATTAAGTGGTCAACTGTTTCATCTGCTTCTTTACAAAGGCAGCACTTGCTGTTTGTTGTGGATTTTTCTACTTCTGCTCTTATTGCATTTGTTCTTAGTACCTGTTCTTGTGCAGCCAGTGTTAAACCCTCTGTTTCTTTCTTCAAGTTGCCATTCTTAAGCCATTGCCAGGTCTTGGTGACGTCTGATTTTCTACTTATATTGTGCAAATATTGACCATGCAGGGGCTTATTTCTCCATTTTTCTGTTCTGTTCTTGACTTGTTCGTTCTTGTAGGCCTGCTTTGTTTCATTGGTGTTGAATAGTTTCTCATTATTGAGCATTTGAAGTGCATCTTCTTGACTGTCCTTGATATATTCTTCAAGGCCTCTTTTCTCCTCCTCTACTGTTTGATGGACTTGCAGTATTCATCTTCCACCTGAGCTGCGAGGGATGTATAGCCTATCTACAACACTGCGGGGGTGCAGAGCATGATTGATGGTCATGATTTTCCTGGTCTTACTATCTAGCGTCTCTAGCTCTGCCTGGGTCCAGTCTATTATTCCTGCAGTGTATCTGATAACAGGTATAGCCCAGGTGTTTATGGCATGTATGGTGTTCCCGCCATTGAGTTTGGACTTGAGGATTTTTCTAACTCTCCTGATGTATTCACTTCCAATTTTTCTTTTAACTTCAGTCTGTGCCATGTTATCAGCCTGGAGAATGCCCAAGTATTTGTAATGTTCTTTCTCTTCCAGGTTCTTGATGTTGCTTCTATTGGGCAGTTCTATTCCTTCTGTTTTTCTTATTTTTCCTCTGTTCATTATTAATGCAGCACACTTGTCTAGTCCAAACTCCATTGCTATATCGCTACTGAATATACGGACAGTGCTTAGCAGTGATTTGATTTCTGACTGGGACTTTACATACAACTTCAGGTCATCCATGTACAGCAGATCGTTTATTTTACTTAATGTTTTAGATGTTTGGTTTCCGAGGCCTGTTTTGTTGAGTATTTGTGAAAACGGAGTCATGGCGAAATGCCTCTTCTAATGCTAAGCTGTCCAAGTGTCTTGCCATTTATTGTTAACTGTGTACTCCACATGCTCATGGCTTTTTTATAAATATCTGAATGTTTTTGCTGACACCAGTTGTTTCTAAACATTTTAATATCCATGTGTGAGGCAATGAATCGAAGGCTTTCTTGTAGTCAATCCATGCAACACTTAGATTTGTTTTTCTTCTCTTGCAATTTTCTAAAATCATTTTGTCAATCAGCAGCTGGTCTTTTGTGCCTCTGGTGTTCGGACAATTTCCTTTCTGTTCAACTGGGAGCTGTTTGTTAGTTAATAAGTGTTGCATTACTTCATCTGCTATTATTCCAGTTAATAATTTGAACATCGTTGGCAGGCAGGTTATCGGTTTAGAATTACTTGGAACTGGACCTTTTGCTGGGTCTTTCATTATGAGATGAGTTTTCCCAGTTTTTGGCCATTGTTCAATATCACTCCTTGTAAAATGTGATTGAACATCATCATCATCATCATCATCATCATTATTATTAATTTTACATTTTCTATCCCGCTCTTCCTCCAAGGAGCCCAGAGCGGTGTACTATATACTTAAGTTTCTCCTCACAACAACCCTGTGAAGAAGGTTAGGCTGAGAGAGATGTGAATGGTCCAAGTATCATGGCTGAATGGGGATTTGAACTCAGTTCTCCCCGGTCCTAGTCCAGCACTCTAACCACTACACCCCACTGGCTTCTTCATGTCTCTCATTCTCTCTTTTTTATACCCCACATTCTCAGATTTGATGAGAAAAGAAATATTAAAAATGGCTTTATTTATAAGAGGATGGTAGGGTTGTTGTTGACTCCAGCTAACTGAGCAAAGAAATACCTTTTAAAGTGGTGATTCTTATTCATTCATTCATTCATTCATTCATTCAATTTCTAGACTGCCCTTCCAAAAATGGCTTAGGGCGGTTTACACAGAGAAATAATAAATAAATAAGATGGATCCTTGTCCCCGAAGGGCTCACAATCTAAAAAGAAATATAAGAGAGACACCAGCAACAGGACGTACTGTGCTGGACCTACTGTGCTGAGTGTGGATAGGGCCAGTTACTCTCCCCCCCCCCGCTAAATAAAAGAGAATCACCCCATTTTAAGGTGCCTCTTTGCCAAGTTAGCAGGGGGAGAGCATTTGGCCCTTTCCAGTCTCAGCACACCATCCTTCTAGTGGCTGTTACTGGTATCTGCTTTATGTTTCTTTTTAGATTGTGAGCCCTTTGGGGACAGGGGTCCATCTTATTTTAATATGTAAACCGCTTTGAGAATTTTGGTTGAAGAGCAGTATATAAATATTTGTTATAGTTGTGTTGTAGTAGTCATTTTTACATTGCAAGTTGTTTCAACGTAAGAAGCTCTTCATTCAAGACAATGCCCTACATACAACTCAGTGAACCATGCACCCAAGAGGGATGCCATTTCTGCAGTATTTGTTGAAGCTGCAGCTCCTGATGGCATTGACTCTGAGCACCAGCAACCCTACTGACCACTAGGGGTATTGGGGTAGAGATAGTGAGCAAGGGAATCGCCTCTCTAGCTACGCTTTCTCTACTCTACTTTCCCTTTGTTACACTGGTAGTTCCAGGTTTCATTCTCTCACCTGAGAGACTTCCTCTTCCTCTTCTTCCCCTTCCTGATGTAGTCAGCAGCTAGGCATGTAGGCCTTTCCAATCTCCTTGATGCATTTCTTAAATGAACTACTTTACTTCGGACTTTAACTCCATGTCTCCAGGCAATATTAATTTGCAGTGCTCTCCTAAATTATCTCCCCTCCAAATCTCTGTAACAGCATTTACCAGTTGATCACTGCATCTAGTAAAAGTGGAAGAGACTCTGTGAAAATGACACTGTGCATCATCGCAACTCCACCCAACTCAGTTCTCAAAGGGAGTCAGGCACATCAGCGATGATGCATAGTGTCATTTCAATGGAGCCTCTTCCTTAATCACTAGAAGCACTGATGAACTGGTAAGTGCCACAGAACCAGTGAGTGTGCATCTCTCTTGAGTGTACAGCACACTGTGCAATATGTGGCCCATTGTCTGTAAGAAGACTAACCATCTTGCAGACTAACCTTACTTCACAGGGTTGCTGTGTGGATAAAACAAGGAGAAAATAGATGCTTCCTTGGAAAAAGGGGCGAGGAAGGGAGGAAGGAAGGAAATATGAATATATATTCAATGAATGAATGGTTTACCATGTTCATGGTGGGGAACTTGCATTTGGATTGGACCATATTTCTGGCAAATGGATCATCTGAATAATTTTTTGTGAGCCAAATCATGCTTTGGCGAATCATCAGAAAGGTTGCAGCTGTAGCCTGGATTCATTGCATGTGAATGGCAAATAAGAAAAGAAAGGGCACAGAGTGGTCATGTTAATTAGCCTTCACAATTAGCATTATAATGTTCTTTATGTATTTTAGTGTTCTTTATACAGAGTAATGCCTGCTCCCACCACTAGGACTGGCAAGGAGAACAAGCACTTGGGATGTGCATGAAATGTATTTTGTGTTTTGTTTTGTGCTCAAAACAAAATGCAGATGGCCAGAATGTTTAGTTGAAAGATTGGTCGAACTGGTTGTTTTGATGAAACAAAACCCGAAAGATTTTGAGTGTTTCAGCCATAGGGAACAATGGGAAACTCAAAACACCCAATTGTTCCCCATGGGTAGCACTTAGGGAAACCAAAGTGGGTTGGGTGGTAGGACATGACAGGTGCTACCTACCACCCAACCCACAAAAGAAATGGGCAAGTAGGTGATTTTAAATCAATTTTTAACCTTTTCCCCAAACCCCTATAGGATCTTATGGGTATTTATTTTTATTTATTTATTTTTTACATTTTATATCCCACTCTTCCTCCAAGGAGCCCAGAGCGGTGTACTACATACTTAAGTTTCTCCTCAGAACAACCCTGTGAGGTAGGTTAGGCTGAGAGAGAAGTGACTGGCCCAGAGTCATCCAGCAAGTAACATGGCTGAATGGGGATTTGAACTTGGGTCTCCCCGGTCCTAGTCCAGCACTTTAACCACTACAACATGCTGGCTTGGGGGTAAAGGTTAAAAAATTGTATTAAAGATTAAAAAAAATACCCACTTGCCCATTTCTTTTATGGGTTGGGTGGTAGGTAGCGCCCATTAATTATGCCCTACCACACAACTCACTTTGGTGTCCCTAGGAGCTACCCATGGGGAACAATGGGGTGTTTTAAGTTTCCCCATTGCTACCTATGGCCAGAACAAGCTGCACTAACAGAATGCACATAAGTTTTGCATTGAAATTTGCAGTGCATTTTGCAACCCTGCCTTGAAAAACACTGCAGAGTCGTACAGTCAAAGGGAACATGCCCCTTCCAACACAACACACATTTCAAACACAGGCCAAAAATGGCCAAAAAAGAATCACTAACCCAGAATCCACTGCTAGCCACAGTGCCTGCACTGCAGTAACATCATTGGCACAAGCTGCTCTCTCATACAAAGACTTCTTACTGCCTAGCATTGCAACAGCTGTCACAGCAGCACTCTTAGCAGTAAGCATAGACATAAACTCAACTAGAGCAAATTCAGCTACATTTTGACTGAGTACACCTTGCAATGCAGATTGCCGAGCAGACCAGAGCAGTGAGTGAAGCTCCAGACATGGAGCTCATCTCAGCAATCACCAAGAAATATTACACACACACACACACACACACACACACACACACACACACACACGGAAAGAGCTGCCACTGCCCATTTCTTGCCACAACACTATCTCACATACAAACCAAGCCACAACTCAAGGAAAGAGGACACCCGTTCTGCCTTTGCCAATCTGAGATTTAGCAAAATCCGATAGGTATATATAATCAGTGCTGAGAAAACCACAAAATCAACCTTCCTCCTCTCCTGATGTATCCTCTTCAAAAGAGATACACTATAAGGCTCTCTCTTCCTCCCAGTGTTGGAATTTCAACACCAGTCCCTTTGAATACATTTTGAAATTCCCTTGTTTTGGGCTCCTCCTCCCTCCACCCAGCCAACGGGGGCACAATTGCCCATGATAACACTTGCTTTTTATGAAAACAAGCCAACCAAGAAGTAAGGGGATCACAAGCCAATTGGAAGACAGTGCCAGAAAACCAATCAGCAAGGGGAAAAACAGGTCTTCAAAATGGGGCACAATTTGTTTTGGTGGTTGCACCCCATTTATGGAATAGCCTCCTCCATGAGGTTTGCCTGGCTTCATCACTTTTTTCTTTTAGATGCCAGGTGAAGACCTTTTGGTTCACTCAGGCCTTTTAAATTTAAATTTAAAAAATATGATCTTTAAACTGATTTTAAAAGAGTGCTTTGTATTGTATTTTGTATTTTCTCCCCCCCACCCCCATTTGGACTGTTATGATTTAATGTTATATGTTTTTATTTTATGTTTTAATGCTGTGTTGTGAGATGCCCAGAGAACAATTTGTTATGGGGAAGTAAACAAATAAAGTTGTTGTTGTTGTTGAAACATTTCAAACTGAAACAGGGTTGTTTTGTTCTATGCTTGAAATAGGACCTTTATTTAAAGGGTGTTCTGTTTTGAGCGTGAAATACTCAAAACAGTCCAGTTCCAGATGCTTTCCTAATCACTTTGGAGAAAGGAGAGTAGCTGTAGGTGGACCCAGGGGCTGGCTGGTAATAAAGATGCTAACCCACCAAAGTAGCCCTTCCACTGATTTGCAGCAGCATCTCTTCGACTCAGCCAAATGCCATCTTTCAGCCAAATGCCACTGTCATCTATGGGGCTTAATGGGGAAAGGCAGAGTCTATGCTAAAAAATGGCTTAGACCAGTTGTAGGGAAAATCGTTTGGGGTAATATTGGTGGGTGAGAGGGAGAAGAAAAACACATTGGAGAATATAATTTGCCTCTGACTGGTCTGGTTTGGATAGCACAGCAGCATAAGGCAAGCTGGAAATGATAAAATTTTATATTTTCTCATTTTCATCCTTGAACTGATCAGAAATTTAACTAAAGCCATTTGGTTCTTCAAGGAAATTACAACAGGTGTACTGTATTTCCCCCCTCAATTAAATTTTATTACTCCATGTTTTTTCTCTGACAATTTTGATATATATTCCCCACAACAATGGAAGATTGAGGAATGTATTGGGAAGAAAATAATGATTTTTAGCGAGACAATGGTTTTTAGGAGCTAATTTCATATTTCAGGGCCCATGGAAAGAAAAGGTTTGGGCCTATAGTGCACAAAAGAATGTAGTTAGTATGAAGAAATGTAACCTCTATACATCCTCTGTGTAGAGAAAGAAATCCACATGATTTACAATTCTTCTTATATTTACCCCGCTAACTTGGCAAAGAGGCACCTTTTAACATGGTGATTCTCTTTTATTTAGCAGGGGGAGAGTAACTGGCCCTATCCACCCCAGCACCGTACCTCCAGTGATTCTTCATTTTGTATATAAGATTTTATATTGCAATTGCCCTACTTATTCCCTTTGTTAATGTAAGCTGGCAGGGGTCATAAGTTCATGACGCCTGTTCTGCAGTTTAGTTTTGGAGGGAGAAGAGCGTGACTGTTAAATTTTTGGAGGAAGGTGGGGATTTTAATTTATTGGGTATCTGTTGTTATTTTTTAATGGAGGGAACTTAAGTTGTGTTGGTTGGATGGTTTGGAAAAATTGGAGGGAAGCTGGAGAATATAAGGAGGCTGCCTTCAGCAGAGTTTTAGTGCAGGTTGAGAGCTGAAGAGTCAGAGTGAGAAGGAGTCGGAGTGAAGATCAAGTGGACAGTTGCAGGGGAGTAAGAGCAGGAGAGAGGGCATGCCCTCAACTCTTGCCTGTAGGCTTCCAGTGGCATTCGGTGGGCCATTGTATGAAACAGGATGATGGACTAGATGGGCCTTGGGTTTGATCCAACAGGGCTGTTCTTATGTTCTTATGACATCAGAGCTGGAAAGAGTAGCAGAGTCGGCATGGGAAAGAATAACTGAAAAGAGTTGCTGAGAATACGGGCTGAAAAATCACTAAGAGAGAGTCTATCTCTCTGGAGAGCCGAATCACTTACCAGCAGTCTGGGATTGAAACCCCAGAACTGTGAAGTACAAGTTGGACCTAAGGCTAAACAAGGGACAAGATGAGTTTGCTGGAGAAACTGAGTTGATTGCAGAAGATTCTGGGTAAGGACCCTGAAGTTAAGGCCCAGTGTTAGACAGGACAGTTTGGATGCATTTTGATCTCATTTTATTTCTTCCGTGTACTCATTTGGTATGATATTCTCCATTTAAACTCTTGTTTTAAATGGCTTTAGGCATGGGGTGGATAAAAACAGATAGAAGCTACAGATTTTTTAATACAAACAAGAAATTTTACTTTGAAAACAATCGGTAGCTTCTCTCTGCATTCTCCACCCCACGCCCAAAGCCTTACCACACGACTTATTTTTTAATACAACCGAAATTAGAAGGCTGGTTTTAGTAGACTCAGCCAGAGAAAGCATAAAAGTCTACTTTATGGCAGTGGTTAAACTTAAAAATCACAGGGCTGGTTGAGACCGGGCCGTGACATGTGGTGGCAGCACAGTGTGATCTGTGACACAGCCATTATTATGACTACTGAATATTTGTACCACTTATCAACAAAGAGGTTCTCAAAGCAGTTTACACAACCAAAGAGATGGTCCCTGTTCCCAGAGTCAAAACACAAGAGAGACATCAGCAAACAGCCATTGGGAGAGATACTGTGTTGGGATGAACAGGGACAGTTGTTTTCCTCTTGATAAATATAAAACACTCCCATCTTGAAAGGTGCCTCTTTGCCCAGTTAGTCAGGGCTAACTGGGTGCTCTTTCAAAGGGTCATCAAAGCCCCGATAATGGCCATGTTACCTTGTTCCCCTCCTATATTTAGTGAATGTGTGGAGGGGGGTGAGATCCATGCTCAGTGGTCAGACGCCAATGTTCATCAATTCAGCTGAGTTCATGTAGTTCTTCTCTCCCTCCATCTTATGAAGCCCATAGAAGCTTTGGGAGAGAGATATCCAGTAGGAAAATGGTGTGGAATTAAAGAGTAAAAGGGCTCTGCACTCTAGTTGCCATCCAGAGTGGGGTCCTCCTGTATGCCATGGCTCCTAGGAGTGCATGGCTTCTAACGGAAAGTGCAAGTAAGCCCCAAACTAGACAATGACACATCTAACATTAGTCTAGTTGGCCCTAAATCCATGACAAATGCATTTAGGAGATAGGTATGCCATAAAACTAATATAACTGATTCCACGGAGACTACAGTGGCATGTGAATATCTCTAAAGATAATTGCCAAAGTTTCCATGTTCAGGTGATGAATTTACATTCTCATAAGATTAAAACAAAAACAAAACTATTGTACCTTAGAGACTAAGCATTTTATTCTGCCAAGTAATTTCAAAGGCAGCAAACTAACTCTCATCCTGAGACATGACATTTTACCCATAAGTAAGACTTCTTATTCTTAAGTAGCCCCATTGGTTACATTAGATGCCCCCCCAACCTTTCCAGACCACAGAACCTACAACAATTGTATATTTCACATCAGGGGAGTGCAAAGGTGATCCCCCGCCCCAAGCATGGCAGCCTGTATGACTGCACAGTTCACTGAGAATGTGAGTTCTTAGCTAAGAAAAGTGAACATTTGAAACCCTACACTAATGAAAATCCAAACCTCAGCATCTCAGTTCTCAGCATTTCCATTGAAAAGACACACTGTGGCTGACCTAAAGGCAATCCTCACACATCTGGTGGCTGCTCAAGTGCATTCTACAAACCAGCCTCCCTCAGTTGTCCCATCTTTTTGTTTGGTTTCCTGTCAGCTGTCCTGGGCACACAGTATTTGTGTACATACAATACAAAAATAATTCTGTCCATCCAAGCAGAACACACATGACAGTAGTTCCCTTTGGGAATATGGCTGCATCTTTGGGGGGTATGTCTGGCTTGCTGTGTCTCATAGTGACTACACAGGTCAATTTCTTGCTCATGAGAGCCCCTGCCAGGTCTACACCCGAGGGGAAAAAGTTATCCTCCACAATGCCCTCCACAGTGTGGTCCCATGGCTGCACAAGTTGCTGGTGAGGCAAGCTGGTCTGCTTGTCCTTGTTGTGGTCCTCCAGCTTGCTCAAAATAGAGGACAAAGAAGTATGCAGTAGCCAAATTCACATGTAATGTGGAACCACGGGTCCATTGGATGGACTGTGGGTCCATTCCATGCCTTCTCCCCCTGCTCTCCTGTCCGCATTTGGACTTTCAGGAGAGAGTCCTCTCTGCAGTCATTTGGACATAAAGGAGGCTCCCTGGACCCTCAGTTTGGAGCAGTGAACCTCACTACAAACCAAGGGTTCAAGTTGGAGACTTGTCAGTGTGACCTCATGTCATGCTACAAACAGTACTGGGGTTGGCTAGGTTTGGACTTACCGGCAAGGAAACCATGGTTCCCTCCAACTCCAATCCCCCATTACGTACAAATGCAGCCAGTGCCTCAGACTATTGGCCAGACACTATTACTTTCCAAGGTCAATTGGGCTTGCAAGGGGAAACAAAACTGAAGTTGCCCATGAGAAACAAGACTTACTCTCCTGTCCTAAATGACTTGACATGGGCTAGATAGAAACAACCCCACTATAGAGAATGGGTGCATTTGGGGGGCAGTTTTCTACCTTGTGCCATATTTTTATTAACAACAAAAATACCATAACTGGTAACTGGCCATATAGGAGGCTCATTCTCAGGATCATGAAGAGGGTAGAAGACTCTTCTTACCCTCCCCTAGGCCCCGCTGGTGCTCTCAGCTGGGCCAGAACCTCTGCACATGTGCAGAGGACCTAACCAGGCTCCCGCTGGCCTGCGCTGATGGGGAGGAGTGCCAGTGAGGCCTAGGGGAACCACTGCCAGCATGCTGCATGTGAGGTGACCTCCCGACTGCCCCCCACCACCACTTGCCCTTTTCATGGCTCCAAGTAGCTGGAGCACTTCAACAGCACTTCAAGTAGCTGGAGAGGAAGTGGAAGTTTTGGTGCCCTAGGCGGTTTGATCCCCACCACCTCCCCCACCCCCGCAGCAGAGAACGGTGGAACCCCAGCTTTAACTCAAGCAGTATTGACAAGGATAGGTTGAATGACCAGCCTGTGTAGATGACCAGCGAAGGACTAGCTTGAACTAGTTTGAAGAGACAGTGGGAGAGAGTTCCTAGTCTATTATCGGAGCAAAATTCTAACACTTCAGACATGAAAAGATGTTTCTGTTAATTTGGAAATCCAGTTGGAGGCCATTTCTTTTTGGAAATGAATGCTGAGGCAGGTGATTCATACACAAGAGAGGGAGGGCAGTTTATGAGACTAGCTGCTTATCGGGGGCTGAGGTGCAATCAGCAAAGAAGACTGTGTTTGGGGGGGTGCAGAAAGGGCAGGCCATTTGTGGGGGCAGGGGGCAGGATTGCGTATTACACACTTTTTTGCAGTACTTCAGGGGTGCAATATGGGAGAGGGAGAGGGAGAAGAAGAGGGAGAGAGAATAATTGCCAGGGCTATGTTCTGGCACTCTTTATGTGCCCCCCAGTAATTGGTACTCTAGGTGGCTACCTCAGTCTGCCTAGTGGATGGGCCAGATCGGAGTGGTCTCATTATGAATCAGACTTTTGTCGATCTAGCTCAGTAATATCTTTTCTCCTTTGCAAGCCCTGTCCTCTCTGTTACAAGCCCTACCACCTATTGAGATAATCTGGGGAGGTCTGTGTCTGCAGCTGCCACCAGCTCCTCTGGTGGTTACTCAGGGACGAGCCTTCTCCATTGTCACCCTGAGGCTTAGGAATGTGCTCCCTGCCAAAATAAGAGCCTCCGCATCTCTGACAGTTTTTAAAAGGGCTGTTAAGACACATGTATTCATCCATGCTTTTAATTAGACTTATAGAATCAATCATTGTTTTAAATTGCTTTAACGTTTTAATGTTTTGATTTTGTTTTTAATCTGGGTTTTTTTACATTGTAAACTGCCCAGAGATGTGGGTTTGGGGTGCTATATACTGTAGATATGCTAAATATCCACAAGCAAACAAATAGAATACCCCATCCTGCATTGGCTCTCCGAGGCCTCAGAAAGAGTGGCTTTCTTTAACTGGAAATGCACAGGTTGAAGCTTGGACCTTCTGTGGACGTTCTTACCCTCTTTGGATAAGGTAAGGCTTACCTCAGCCATTTGGCATTTTATTTGTCAGTTTGTAAAGCAATAACTCAGCTGAACATTGAGATAGTTGGATGCAATTTGGCAGACATGTCCAATCACAATTCTATCTTTTAAATGTGAATAATGACTCAGCTCCCACATCTCATTTTAAATACAAAAGAAAAAACGCAAAAGTAAATGCCACGCAGTTAAATAATCTGCTTGCAGGATAGATACTGGAATGAAATTTGCAGTGCACATTTATGACAAAATTTCATGCTTAAAGCCAAGCTCCACTGTGTAGACTTTTCAAGGGGCTGGGACTGAATAAGATCTCCCAAATACTGTGCTTTATTAGTTTCGAACTAGTAGAAATGAAAAGTGGAAGCTCAAGAACAACTAGTTTGGGGGAGCAAAGAATATTTGCTCCCCCATTCTCCAACCTCTCTTGGTTGGGCAAGGTGATTGAGAGGGTGGTGGCTGATCAGATAGATTTGGAGGATACTGGTTATCTAGACCCATTTCAAACTGGCTTTAGAGCAGGCTGTGGGGCTGAGATAGTCTTGGTAAGCCTGATGGGTGATCTATTCTATACCAAGGTATTGACAGAGGGAGTGTGACACTTTGGATACAATCAAACATGGTATCCTTCTGAATCGTCTGAGGGATTTGGGAATAGGTGGTACTGCTTTGCAGTGGTTCCATTCCTATCTGTCGGGCAGATTTCAGATGGTGTCACTCTGGGATAGTTGCTCTGTGAAACAAGAGCTATTGTATGGTGTCTCTCCGGGCTCCACACTATCCCCAATGCCTTTTAACATCTAGATGAAACCACTGGGTGAGGTAATGAGGGGATTTGGAGCAGGGTGTTATCAATATGCTGATGACACCCAAATCTATTTCTCCGTGACATCATCATCAGGAAATGGTATAGTTCCCTTAAATGCTCATCTTGAGGCAGTAATGGGATGGATGAGGGATAATAAATTGAAACTGAATCCAAGCAGTACAGAAGTACTAATGGTGAAGGATCATAATTTAAGGGATGTGATAGAACATCATGTTCTGGATGAGATTACACTCCCCCTAAAGGAACAGGTATGTAGCCTGGGAGTGCTTCTGGACTTAGGGGTGTGTACAAAACCAGAAAACCCAGTTCAGCAAGTAGAACCAGACTTGAACCAAACTGAATCTGGGAACGAAATAAATGTGGACTTACTGCCATTGCGGGGCTATGGGGGTGCTGCCACAGGTTCAGGGGATCTCCTGAGGTTCCCCCTCCCCCTGATCATTTTCGGCCCCTTTCAGGATGTTTTTGGCCCATTACAGGCCTCTCTGCACTGGCAGCAGCCATTTTGGAGGTTGCTGCACATGCACACTGGCCATCTGTGTGGCCAGATCATGACCCCAGCCAGGCAGATGGCCAGTGTGCATGCATGGCTACCTCCAAAATGTCCACCGCCAACACAGAGAGGCCAATAACAGACTTCTAATTGCCCCAAACAGGCCAAAAACAACCAGGGGAAGGACAGCAGGGGGGAACTTCAGGAGACCACCTCCCCACAGCCATGGCAGTACCCCCGAAGCCCCGCAATGGTAGCAAGTCCACCATTTGGGGGTAAAAAACAAAAAAACAAACCCGAACCGGCCCCTTACCGGCCCAGTGGGTTTGTCTTGACCTCAAGCTGAACAGGCCAATTCGAGTGTGAGCCAGCTCAACCTCGAGCCAGCTTGAACATCCCTATTTGGACCCAGGCCTCACCCTGGTGTCTCAGGTGGAGGCTATGGCCAGGAGTGTTTTCTATCAACTTTGTTGATACATCAGCTGTGTCAGTTCCTTGCAGATAATGATCTCAAAACTGTGGTACGCTCACTGGTAACCTATAGGCTTGACTACTGCAATGCACTCTATGTAGGCCTCTCTTTGTATGTCACTCAGAAACTTCAGTTAGTTCCAAATGCATCATACAGAATGGCCTCTGTGGTTTTGCAGAGACACCATATTATGCCTGTTTTGAAATAGCTGCACTGGCTGCCATGATGTTTCTAGGCAAAATACAAAGTGCTGGTGATTACCTTTGAAGCCCTAAATGGCTTAAGACTGGGTTACCTGGTAGAGCGCCTTCCTCAGTATTATCCTCACCATACTTTAAGGTCATCATGAGAGGTCTGTCTCCGGCTGCCACTGGTTGGTCTAGTGGTGACCTGGGATTAGGCCTTCTCTGTAGCTGTTCCTGGGCTCTGGAATGTGCTCTCTATGGATATTAGGGGCTTAAGAATTTTACCAGCCTTCAAAAGAACCCTAAAAACATTTCTTTTTAGACTGGCTTTAGTGAGCACTGAAATGATTTTAGACTGGTTTTAATTTTGATTTAATGAACGATTTGTTTATTTTAAAATATTTTAGCCTACTTTCCAGTAGGCTTATGAGATCACCTAGCATTCTGCACGTGTGTCCGTCCATGTGTCTCCTCCATCAACTTTGCAATGCCTGAACCAATATGAACAGTACAGTTAAAGGGACCCATAGGGACACTCCAACAGCATAGTTTTTGATGATGTTATCCATCCCAAACCAAGATGGCAGACACGTAAACCTTTGAGACCCAAGTGGGCTAACTTGTGAACCACCTAACCGATTTGAACCAAATTTGCTACAGCTGTAGGGGCACATAAAGGAAAAGTGTGCCATTGAGTCGGTGTCAATGCCTGGCGACCATAGAGCCCTGTGGTTGTCTTTGGTAGAATACAGGAGGGATTTATCATTGCCATCTCCCGTGCAGTATGAATTGATGCCTTTCAGCATCTTCCTATATTGCTGCTGCCTGATATAGGTGTTTGGGTGCCCAAATGGTGTGGTGTGTGATGATGTCATCCACTCCAATTCAAGATGACGGCTCCATGAACATCTGAGGTGCTAGCGGGCTAATTTGTGGACTGTCTAACCAATTTAAACCAAATTACGTACAGTTGCAGTGAGTGACACACAGGAACACCTCAATGGTGTAGTTTGTGACAATGTCATCCACACCGTTTCAAGATGGTGGATGCATAAACTTTTGAGGTGCAAGTGGACTAACTTGTGAACCACTTAACTGATTTGAACCAAAATTGCTGCAGCTGTAGGGACACACAGGGACATCTCAATGGCGTAGCTTGTGATGATGTCATCCACCCCAATACATGATGGCAGACACATAAACATTTGAGGCGCAAGTGGACTAACTTGTGAACCACTTAACTGATTTGAACCAAAATCGCTGCAGCTGTAGGGACACCTCAACAGTGTAGTTTGTGATGATGTCATCCACCCCAATCAAGATGGTGATCACGTGAACTTTTGAGGTGCAAGTGCACTAATTTGTGGGCTGTCTAACCCATTTGAACCAAATTGGGTACAGTTGCAGTGACACACAGGGACACCTCAGTGGCATAGTTTGTGATGATGCCATCCACACCGATTCAAGTTGGTGGACATGTAAACTTTGGAGGTGCAAGTGGGCTAACGTGTGAACTGCTTATGTGATTTGGACCAAATTTGCTACAGCTGTAGGGACACATAGGGATGCCCCATTGGTGTAGTTTGTGATGATGTCATCCACCCCAATCCAAGATGGTGGATGTGTGAACCTTTGAGTCACAAATGCACTAATTTGAGGACTGTCTAACTGATCTGAACCAAATTTGGTACAATTGTATTATTGTTTGTTTGTTTTTGTAGTGAGTGACACACAGGAACACCTCAATGGTGTAATTTGTAATGATGTCATTCACCCTGATACAAGGTGGCGGACGGATGAACATTTTAGATGCAAGAGATTTAACTTGTGGACCTCTATTTGAATCAAATTTAGTCCAGTAGTAGAGACAGTGAAAGGAAAGTAGGCTGATTAGTTCTTACTAGAACAACTAGTTTATATTTGTGAACCACCTAGAGCCATCTGGATGAGGCAGTATAGAATCTAAATATGATGATGATGATGATGAAGAAGAGATTAGGATTTATGTATTTTAAATACTTATAGAAGTAAGGTAATCAATGTTGTTAATTTAACTTATTAACGAAGCTTTCTTGACATTTTCAAACATTCAGAAAATGGAACAGATTCCTCTTAGAAAACACTGTCTTTTTGGATTAGGCCCAAAGTCTGCTGCTTCCAAGCTAGTTTTCTCTTCCCATCCAAGACCATGGTCCATGTGGTAGAAAAGACTGGGGTGAGGAGAGAGGTCAGTACCAGGCCAGCTGAAATCTGCAGGGGAGATGACCCAGCACCCCCACCTCACATATGGTATCACCCAACCTAATTGTTGGCCAGGAAGGAAGCAAAGAGCTTGGCCTGACTCCTAGGAGGCTGGGGGAGTATCCTACCTACCTGGTTGCACTGGCTTCTGCTGCTTGTTCTGGGCTAGAGGAGTGAGTGAATGAAACTTTTTTTTAAGCATTGAAAAATAATTAATTCAAGCCATAAGACTACAATATAGAATTGCTATATTGTCTGACACTATGCTGTAAATTTCCAGTCTGGTGGATAGGGGAGTGAAAGGGGGGGAGTGGATGGGGGAGTGAAAGGAGTGAAAGGAGGAGCAGGAAATATGTTGGGAGGAGCATGTGCTATCCCTTGTGACCCCTTGCAGTCATTCCTGATGATGGCCAGCTTCTGAGAGGATGGTCTTGTTTAGCTTGGCAATTTACTGACCTCTTCCAATATGTTAATTGCATACACACAACATGAAATCAGTCCCCACGTCTGCTGCGTTGGGTTGATGGCAGGCATGATCCTTCTGTAGCTTACCACTGGCCAGACACATCCGGCAAGCATATATTTTGGATCAAAAACCAGCACCGTGCATCTTTATGGCTTCTAAATACAGTGTCCTGCCTATGAATACTATAATAATCTTTGCCAAATATAAGCTGTGGCATTAAAGGATGCTGCATGTCAGCTCATTAAAAGAGGATGTCACCATTAATTGTGAAGTCTAAAACCCATAAAATGACCATCTCTCCCCAATATTTGGTAACCTCAAAACATAAGTTCCACGCACTGTCTTCTAAGCACCAATACTATTCCAGGAGTAGAGCCCTCATCCGTTGTCCTGTTTCTGTGATCATGCATTACATCAAATCTTTCATTTGGCCCTGACTTTGCAAAGTTACTGAAGTGACTTGTCCTGGTATTCCAGGGCAGATTGCTGTTGAATTATTCAAGCACCAGCCTCTGCTCTGTGTGAGTGGGTGTTTCTACCTGTGGAAATGGCTTGGCAGGGCTATGAGCATTCAAACTCTGCTCTGATAAGGTTTTTCTCTTTGTCTTTGGAGTGCGGAGATTCCTCGCTCAGGTACTGTATAACCCTCAGGAAGCTTCAGGGCAGCAAAAAAGAGAAAACTCCAAAGCAAACCTTCCCCAAAAGAAAAGCAAAATCCAACAAGTCTGCTTCAACAGAGGTGGCGCTGGCATCACACCTTCCACAGCGGCACAGCCTATAATTGCTATGCACCACAGGCTGCTTTGAACTGGGCCAAAATCACAGCCAAGGAGAACCAGGGGGGAAACCCACTCCACTCCTGACTTCACCTTCCCTTAAGTACGGTACTTGATTAGAGGAAGGGCAGAGGGGCCCTTGAATCCTTAGGTTTTGTGACAGCCTTCTTAGCCATGGTTTTTTGAAGACTGTGGTTGGAGGGGGAAGCACATGATTGGTCTAAAATTGGGGCGAATCAGGGGCTGAGGCTTATTAAAATAGGGGAGAATCAGGGGATGAGGCTTATGTAGCTCTTCATTAAAGGCATCAACCTCTTCCCTCTGAGGATCACTGCCCTATGTTCATGGTCATGCTCCTGATTCAGAGCCTGGTGTTAGGCCCACAGCACACATAAATGTCATGTGCAAGAGCACTTTCCCATCCTATCCCACATCATCATCATCATCATCATCATCATCATCATCATCTCCCTTATTCTTATTCTTCCTATTATTATTATTATTTCTTGTTTACACAGTCAGACAGGTGTTATTGACTGGTTTGTTTTATCCAGACATCGAGTCCTTCCCAAGGACCTGGGATGGCTGAATTTTATTGTCAATTGTTATAGATATCGTCGCAGAATACAGGCTGTTCCCAGTAAAGCTGCTTTTTGTAATTGGCTGATGGTGATTTCTGTGGCCCCTATGGTGTTGAGGTGCTCTTCAAGGTCTTTTGGAACTGCACCCAGGGTGCCAATGACCACTGGGATTATTTTGGTCTTTTTCCGCCACAGCCTTTCAATTTCAATTTCTAGATCTTTGTATGTTGTGATTTTTTCTATTTCTTTTTCTTCTAGTCTGCTGTCCCCTGGTATTGCTATGTCGATTATTTTAACTTGTTTTTCTTTCTTCTCGACTATAGTTATATCTGGTGTATTTTGTGGCAGATGTTTGTCTGTCTGTAGTCGGAAGTCCCATGATATTTTTACATCTTCATTTTCTTCAACTTTTTCAATTTTATGGTCCCACCAATTTTTGGCTACAGGTAGCTTGTATTTTTTGCAGATGTTCCAGTGTATCATCCCTGCTACTTTGTCATGCCTTTGTTTGTAGTCAGTCTGTGTGATCTTTTTACAACAGCTGATTAGGTGGTCCACTGTTTCATCTGCTTCTTTACAAAGGCGGCATTTGCTGGGTTTTTTTTGGATTTTTCAACATTTGCTCAGATTGCATTTGTTCTTAGTGCCTGTTCTTGTGCAGCCAGTATTAAACCCTCTGTTTCTTTCTTCAAGTTGCCATTCTTAAGCCACTGCCAGGTCTTGGTGATGTCTGATTTCCCACTTATATTGTGCAAATATTGACCATGCAGGGGCTCATTTCTCCATTTTTCTGTTCGGTTCTTGACTTGTTCTTTCTTGTAGGCCTACTTTGCTTC
Source organism: Hemicordylus capensis (assembly GCF_027244095.1). Classification (NCBI taxonomy): domain Eukaryota; kingdom Metazoa; phylum Chordata; class Lepidosauria; order Squamata; family Cordylidae; genus Hemicordylus; species Hemicordylus capensis. The sequence goes on along the minus strand of NC_069660.1, from coordinate 297,978,178 downwards.
ATTGGTGTTTAATAGTTTCTCGTTATTGACCATTTGAAGTGCATCTACTTCACTGTCCTTGATATATTCTTCAAGGCCTCTTTTCTCCTCCTCTACTGTTTGATGGACTTGCAGCATTCCTCTTCCCCCTGAGCTGCGAGGGATGTATAGCCTATCTACATCACTGTGGGGGTGCAGAGCATGATTGATGGTCATTATTTTCCTGGTCTTACTATCTAGCGTCTCTAGCTCTGCCTGGGTCCAGTCTATTATTCCTGCAGTGTATCTGATAACAGGTATAGCCCAGGTGTTTATGGCTTGTATGGTGTTCCCGCCGTTGAGTTTGGAATTGAGGATTTTTCTAACTCTCCTGATGTATTCACTTCCAATTTTTCCTTTAACTTCAGTCTGTGCCATGTTATCAGCCTGGAGAATGCCCAAGTATTTGTAATGTTCTTTCTCTTCCAGGTTCTTGATGTTGCTTCTATTGGGCAGTTCTATTCCTTCTGTTTTTCTTATTTTTCCTCTGTTCATTATTAATGCAGCACACTTGTCTAGCCCAGACTCCATTGCTATATCGCTACTGAATATACGGACAGTGTTTAGCAGTGATTCGATTTCTGACTGGGACTTTCCATACAACTTCAGATTGTCCATGTAAAGCAGATGGTTGATTTTACTGGATGTTTTAGATGTTTGGTATCTGAGGCCTGTTTTGTTGAGTATTTGTGAAAGTGGGGTCATGGCGATTACAAACAACAGAGGGGATAGTGAGTCCCTTGGAAAATACCTCTTCTAATGCTAACCTGTCCAAGTGTCTCGCCATTGATTGTTAACTGTGTACTCCACATGCTCATGGCTTTTTTTTATAAATATCTGAATGTTTTTGCTGACACCAGTTGTTTCTAAACATTTTAACATCCATGTGTGGGGCAATGAATCGAAGGCTTTCTTGTAGTCAATCCATGCAACACTTAGATTTGTTTTTCTTCTCTTACAATTTTCTAAAATCATTTTGTCAATCAGCAGCTGGTCTTTTGTTCCTCTGGTGTTTGGGCAATTTCCTTTCCGTTCAACTGGAAGCTGTTTGTTAGTTAATAAGTGTTGCGTCACTTCATCTGCTATTATTCCAGTTAATAATTTGAACATGGTTGGCAGGCAGGTTATCGGTCTAGAATTACTTGGAACTGGACCTTTTGCTGGGTCTTTCATGATGAGATGAGTTTTCCCAGTTGTTAGCCATTGTTCAATATCACCTCCTTGCAAAATGTGATTGAACTGTTTTGATAGTTGTTTATGAAGGCTTGTTAGGTGTTTAAGCCAAAAACCATGAAGTTCATCATCGCCTTATTCTTATTCTTCCTATCATCATCATCATCATCATCATCATCATCATCATCATTCTCCTCCTCCTCCTCCTCCTCCTCCTCCTCTGATATGTATAGCCTGACTTTCTGTAGGATGCCAGGGAGAGGAAAACAAGAAGGATGGGTCACGATAGGGAGAGGAGAGGAGAGGAGAGGAGAGGAGAGGAGAGGAGAGGAGAGGAGAGGAGAGTGGTGAGCCAGAGCATTTCCCTGGTTGTGAAAGCAACGGGCAGGGTGGTAGCCAGGGAAGTAGGTGCCACTACTTGATAACTCTCCATTTGAAGTGACCACTCCATTTCATGCACCTGGGTGATGGGACCCATCTCTGCTAATCTAAATGGATTGGCAGATTCATGTGGGAGGAGATGGTCCCTTAAGTATTCCAGTTCTAAACCATTTAGTTCTTAGAAGTAAAGAGCAGCACTTTGAGTTGAACCTGAAAATGGAGCAGAAGGCCATGAAGCTGAAGCCAAAAAGGAGTTATGGGAGTCAGAAAATTGTTCATGTTAATGGGATGGAAGTTCCATATGTATGTGTTCAAGGGAACTTTCCCATTCACTGAAGTTAATGAGAAATCCATTGTGAGCAGGGGAATTGTGTGTATTCAAGTTCCCCCACCCATAAAGAAGTATTGGATCAAGATGAATATTTATTTCATTTCATTTCATTCTTACATTTATATCCTTTTCTTCCTCCAAGGAGCCCAGGGTGGTGTACATGGTTATGTTTGAAAGGAGCAAAGAGGCGCCTTTTAAAAGTGGTGATTCTCTTTATTTAACAGGGGAGAGCAACTGGCCCAATCAATCAATCAACCTTTTCAATCAACCAACCAACCAAGGCCCTATCCATCCCCAGCACAGCATCCATCCAGTGGCTGTTGCTGGTGTCTATCTTATGTTTCTTTTTATTATTGTGAGCCCTTTGGGGGAAAGGAACCTATTTATTTATTTATTTATTTAGATGTAAACCTGCTTTGGAAACTTCTGTTCAACAGTGGTATATAAATCTTTGCCATTTATTCGTATTCATATGTTCATCCTCACAACAGCCCTGTGTGGTAGGTTAGGCTGAGAGAGAAGTGACTGGCCCAGAGCCATCTAGTGAGTTTCAGTGGGGAGATTTCTTCACAGGTCAAAATGACATTCCTCTTAGAGAGTGGCCCTTCTTCCCTGAAATTCACTCAGGAGGTCCATGGGCTACCTTCTGACACTAACAAGTAAGCAGTTCTTATTTATCTTTTGTCATAAGTGGGCTAGGTACATTTAGGAATGGAACCTCTTGGCTTTTTTTCATATATTAATTGAGAGTATATTAAATTTTTATTTTTCAGTAAATTGTGCTATATTTTAAAATAGATTTAAAAGGGAAGAACATAGTTACAAAACTAGGGTCCTGCTTGCATCTATAGCACCGTCATCTGCTTTTTCCATTCCAATTTTTTGAAATAAAGATATCAAACTAAATTAGAACTCTGAGTGAATTATGGCTAAGATGAAACCACTGGCATGACATTAAGACGTTCTGGAAAAAAAGTCAGGAGGAGAACTGAAGAAGGGATTTTTCCCCCTGTTACACGTTGTTTGAAATAAACTTGGCAAAGTACATTTTCAGTAATAAGGTTTTGAAAACAAACAATTTAACCTAAAGTTTCTGCACATTTTATGTCTTGAAATATGTCCATATGAAGAGGCAAGAATCCAGCCTCGTTGTGGTTTTCAGGCTTAACTATTTCTTAAACTCGATCAGTTCTTCAAATATAATCATCAGGATTGTTCATCACAAGTACAAGCTGCATTGACATGTTCCAGTATGTAAACAAGCCAAACTGTAGCGAACCAACATGATGTAGTGATTTGGGGAGTATTGAAGTTGGACTGGGAAAACCTTGCTTCAAATCCCTGTTGTGTCATGAAGCTTTCAGGGTGGCCTTAGGCAAATGACAATTTTCTCAGTCTTTTCTCCCTCACAGGGTTGTTGTGAGTATAGAATGCATGTTTGTATTCAAATGTTGTCTCCTTGGAGAAAAGAAAACAATATAAATGTATGAATGAATGAATGAATGAATGAATGAATGCATGCATGCATGAATAAAGTTTCTGGGCAAAATACAAGATGGTGATTATTTAAAGCCTTAAACAGCTTGGGCCCTAGGTATTTAAGAGAATGTCTTCTTCGTCATGAACCCATTGAAAAAACCAAGATAGGTCCGTCTGCAGTTGCCACCGGCTCATCTGGTGGCTACTGTTGGAAGTGAAGGACTTTGTGCTGTCTCATGTCTCAATGACAGAGGGAGACAGACTAGTGAGTCAGAGGGCTAGAGAGGTCAAGACACTGGTCATCCCTTCTCTACTGCTCTGACACTATCCCTTTGGTATGTAGATTGCTATTCTTAGGGACTTCCTTCCTTCCTTCCTTCCTGGCCACTTCCTCTTCTTTCTCTTTTCCTTTCTTCTCCCTTGCAACATGCAAGTTCCTTTCTCTCCTTGTGCCATGTGTACAGAGATGCCTCCATCTGCATCCAGCTAGCTAGCTAGATTAGAGATCCTGTCTCTCCACTTTACTATCTAGAATGGAGTTCACTAATAAATTCTCCTTATATTGATTTGAAACTATGAACTGGCTCCAAGATATTTTACTCTCCGCATACACGCATGCCTGGGCAGATTCCGCTGTGTCGTGCCTCTGTGCACTCTGCTATATTAGAAGAGTATCTCTTACCACAGAGAATTCCCAACAGCTACTCAGGGACAGGCCTTCTCTGTGGCTGCCCTGAAGCTTTGGAATGTGCTCTTTAGGGCATGGATTATTAAGTATTTTAATTTAATTTAATTTAATTTTAATTTAATTTAATCAGATGTGGGGGGGCAGCCATGTGGAGGCAATGTGAGCTATGTGGAGGACTCAGGAGCCAGGAGGAGGTGAGCAACTGCTGGCCCATGGGAACTGGGTGGCAGCAGCGGCTGCAGGGGTGGATGGGTGGTGAGACCCTTCAGAGGGAGAAGAGCCACTGTATGCACCTCAGGTAAACAATTAATGGCGGCTGAACTGGGAGGGAAATGGCCCCGTGGGCCAAGAAAAAAGGCCTTGCAGGCTTTGTCCAGCCCACGGGCCACATGTTGTGCAGGCCTGCTCTGGTGGCATTGTTGGGGTCCCACTTTTGTCTACAACACCCGTTGCCTGAGGCAGCGCCTGTAGTCCTGTGCAGGCCTCTCTTAGCCAACATGAAGTATCTCCTGTGTGGAGTAGCAGAAAGAAATGCAAGGAGCAGCAGGCCTTAAAACACAACTGCCCTCTACTTACAATGTGAAAGATGAAGCTCTGCAGTAGCTCCACCCTCAGCTACTGCTGCCAAAATGATATGATCTCCCAGAGGTCTCCTGTGTAAAGCACACTGTTGGGGAAATGCACAGAATGGCACAGAACGGCGGTTGAGTTCCATTGTTGAGCACTCTTTCCAAAAAGAGTCAAAAGAGTAGGGTTTTCAAATACCCCCGCTTTTGGAAGTTGGGTCCAGAAATTATCTGGCAAATGTGGCCACTTGGGAGAGAAGCTGCAACTGGTGGTGCCAATGTTTTTCCTACTTTTGATTGTGACCCCACTCCAAGTTGTTCTGGGATGAGATGGCAGGATACAGATATCTTAATAAATGACATTCTTCCAGACCCCTTGCTCGATTAGCTCAAGCACCACCAACTTAGTGTTTCTTCATGGCGCAGCAGGGAAACGGCTTGACTACCAATCCAGAGGTTGCCAGTTCAAATCTCTGCTGGTATGTTTCCCAGACTATGGGAAACACCTATATCGGGCAGCAGCGATATAGGAAGATGCTGAAAGGCACAATCTCACACTGCGTGGGAGGCGGCAATGGTAAACCCCTCCTGTATTCCACCAAAGACAACCACAGGGTTCTGTGGTTGCCAGGAGTCAATACCGATTCGATGGCACACTTTATCTTACACACTCCCAGTAGATCTCCTGAGCCTCCTTTGTTATGTGCTTCAGATAGAGCCCAGGGTATCAGATGCCCCATTGTCAGTAATACCTGCCCTATTGCAATGTCTAGACAGTTGTCTGTTAGGAAGTGTCTAGTTCTGGATTTCCTGCATCTAGCAGGGATTTGTGCTAGATGGCCAACACAGCACCCCCAACAACTCTCTGATCTTGTGTTTCTAGTGCAGGGGGTGCTTAACCTGGGGGTCTATGGAAAATTAAGCATATAATGAAAGAGAATCACCACTTTGAAAGGTGCTTCTTTAAACTCTTATCAGGGGACCTAAGCCTTCATGGAGCAAAATAACTGAGCCTCACTCGCTGGCTTTTAGTCACTAGGGCTGACCTCCAAGCAGAGGAAAAATGTGTGGGCCCTTGCTCGGATCAGGTTACATGCTCTTCTTTCGAGAGTCCTACCCATGGTGAATCAATACTTAGAAATGAAACAAAATTCTACTGAACCATCAAGATACGGACATGCTCGAGTAACCTATTATTATCGCATCAGCCTTGCCACTCCCTTTCCCCACCCAATATCTGAAAGGATCAAAGCATTTTCCTTTGGGCTTGCTGAACAATCACTTGAGATTTTTCAAAGTTGATTAGGGCTCATACTGTCCCTCATTCCTCTCCCTCCTTAATTCTCATGAAAATGCATGAGAGTTTTGTGGCTGATTTCAGCATCTCAGTCTCACCTTAGGGATCAAATGTAGGTTTTCGGCACGGGCGGAGCAGAACACAAGCCACTTATCTGAAAATCTTTATGAATCAAAATCTCTGTTTGCACTAGGACTTTCCTTTTTTATTCCCTTTGAAAATAAAGGTACCCACAGATCATGCCTTATTGTTATGAAACATTATTGCATGTCTAGAGAGAGAAAAATATTCAAGAGATAATGGGGAGGAGATCTGGTCTTGCAGTAGTGAGCATTAATTATCCTGTCTCCTATGCAGGTTCTGCCCTGGCTTGCATTTGGATGGATGATTATATGTGGGCATCACTGTATGCTGTAAAATATTCCCTGTAGGGGATGGTCCATAGCCCAGTGGAAGAGCATCTTCCTGCCTGGTCCCAGCTTCACTTCCTGGCATCTCCAGGTAGGAGAGACTCCTGCCTGAAACCTTATGAATACAAATATGACAAATATTTATATCCCACTTTCAACAAAGTTCCCAAAGCAATTTACATAGATATAAGTAAATAAATAAAATGGCTCCCTGTCCCCAAAGGGCTCACAATTAAAAAAAAAGAAAGAAACAGAAGATCTTGTGGTAGCAAGCATGACTTGTCCCCTTAGCTAAGCAGGGTCTGCCCTGGTTGCATATGAATGGGAGACTTGATGTGTGAGCACTGTAAGATATTCCCCTCAGGGGATGGAGCCACTCTGGCAAGAGCATCTGGATTCCAAGTTCCCTCCCTGGCAGCATCTCCAAGATAGGGCTGAGAGAGATTCCTGCCTCCAACCTTGGAGAAGCTGTTGCCAGTCTGTGAAGGCAATACTGAGCAAGATAGACCAATGGTCTGACCCAGTATATGGCAGCTTCCTATGTTCCTAACAGCCACTGGTGGGATGCTGTGCTGGAGGTGGGCAGGGCCAGTTGCTCTCCTTCTGCTAAATAAAGAGAATCACCACTTTTTAAAAAGTGCCTCTTTACTCAGTTAGCAGGAAACCTTGGAGAGCTTCTGCCTGTCAATGCAGACAATACTGATCTAGGTGGACCAGTGATCTAACTCAGTATAAGGCAGCTTCCTCTATTCCTGTGTCTCAGTAGGGGAAAGGAATTGGACATTCCAGGGCAGGATCTGACTCCCAGATACTTGCCTTCGGACCCCCTAACATAGCTCTCCTAATTAATAGCCATTTGCTTTCGCACAAGCCGAGACACAGCCAAAGGGCTCATCAAGCCACTCCCTGCCGTGTGAATAGCAAGATAGACGTCATCAGGATTCTTCACTAAACAGTACTGAGAAGCACTCTGACAAAACTTCTCTTGTTAATATGGAGGTGGAGTGGGGAATTAAGGGCCTTTTAACTGTATCTTGAAGTGAGTGGTTGAATGCCATAATAAGGGGAGGCTCTCCAGGGCCTCTGTTGCTCTTCACACTGGAGCAGAAGTGCCCTTCGCCACACAGGAGTAAGTAAGAGGACAGAAACAATACTGCTGGACCTTCCATCATGTTCAAGGCAAAATATGGTCCCTGTGAAAAAGCAGCTGCTAACCAAGGGGATATGGCAATTAGATTCCTTGTACAGTCTTGCCAGAACTTTTGGATCAGCTTATTGTGATTGATGTAACTCAAAAGACAGCGGCTGTCATCCTTACTAATGAAGCACTGGTACAACAGAAGAAGCACTGGTGTAGGACCAGTGCTTCTGAAGAGTAACTTTCAGCCTAATGCTGCACGTGCGTGCACGTGTGTGTGTGTGTGTGTGTGTGTGTGCATGCACGTGTGCATGTGTGTGTATATGTTAGTAAATTTCAACAACCTCCCCTTCCTCCAGCAGCCATCTGTGTCACCTGAAAGATGTCTCTGAGGGCTGCATAACCCTCAGGGACATGTTTTCAGGTGGAATAAAGTGCTTCCTGGGGAAGGTAAGGTTGTAGAGATTTGCCCCCACCACTGAGCCAGCAGTGGAGCTGAGTTAACTGAACTTTTCAGAATCACCAGTGCTCTTTTGTTGCACTGGTACTTCATTGGTTAGGATGTCAGCAGTAGCCCTATTCAGGTATTCTGCTGTATGTGTGTTCAGGTGTCTGTACACATGACTATGTTTTTGTGTGAATGACTAAACATGAATTCATTTTTAAAAGCAAACCTAGGTACAGACCCTCTGAAATGTAGGGTACAAATAAGAAGTATACGCTGTATGTGCATTCAACATAATTAGTACATAACTGTACTTGCATAACTATCTGTATGTGCATGCATTGCACACAGATTGTACATACATTGAACACTATGAGTGAATAGGGCTTTGATATTAAACCCAGTGTTTAATGTAGTGATTAATCATTCTGATCGGGAGCATCTAATTCATTCATCAGAGGATTAAGTGGAAGCAGTGGGTAAACTGGGAGATCACTTTAAAACAAAGCCATACCTTTGATTTCCCCCATGAAACTACACGGCTGATCTGCAGTGAAATGAAAAATGCCCTCAATAAAATTTCATTACTCTAATTCCAGGTCAGATCCACCTGAAATCAGATCAATTAGACACACCAAATATGTCTTCTGCAGGTCAGTCTTGCAGTTTACTGGGGCTAGATTGGATGATGCTCCCCTGATCTGACTTATTCCCTCATGCTGACCTCATCACCAAGGTCCCTGGATGTCCATGTGAGGTTGTCCTGTTTGAATATGGCATGTGCTTGTGGCATCCCACATGTGGAGGCCAAAAATGTGGTCAATTTCCTTGATAAAATCCATAATCATGCAATCTGGGCCCAGGAATATGATATGAGCATGGATTAAATTCATTCCACTCGTGTTGATATGGTGGCCGTGATGATTTATGCACAATTAGGAATATGATAATATGAAAATCTTATTCTTCTTCATCCCAAACGTGTCTGTAAAAAAAATCATTATTTCAAAAAGTGAATACATCAGCAAACAACAACAACAACAACAACACATAATTATGGTTGCATGCATAATGCTTGTTATTTACTTGCCTCTGGGTTTTTCTGTTTTTAGCACAGATTGGCATGCGGTCTACAGCCAAAAAGCTACATTAGATACTTGCTTTGTCTTTGAAACGAAAGCTGTGATTGTGTCCTTTGGGGAGCGGCTCACTTTCCTTTTGAGTTCTGCAATCTGCGCAGGATATTGTTGTCAAAAAGTTAATTCAGTCTTAAGAGTGGCTGACGTCCAGACTAACAAAGCGTGCGCTCAAGAAATAAAAGTTGCTCTAGTGCAAGATGACTGCATAGCTGTAAAACATCTTGGGGATGGTTGGAGTTGTGATCTTGCACTCTTGCACAAAATATGGGCGGTGGTGGTGGGGAAGCAGGTTCCAGACAGTCAGTGGTCCCTCTAATTATTTTCACCTCTGTTTTGTCCTAGGCGGAAGTATCAAGGTGGTGCGTGTGCACATGCATTCAGAGTGAGGCCTTTCTGATTCAACTTGAGTGGGATCTAAAATTAACTGAGCAGACATTTAAAAAAAACTTGTGAGTGGATGCACTTGCACACACTTGAGAGGGAACATTGGCTCCAGCTTTAGCACACATGGCTAGTGCAACATACATGCAGGGCTGCTCAACTTCAGCTCTCCTACAGATGTTGACCTGCAGTTCCCATAATCCCTGGCTATTGGCCGCTGTGGCTGGGGATTATGGGAGCTTCACTCCAAAAACAGCCAGGGGCCTAAGTTGAGCAGGCCTGCACTAGTGGAACATGTTTGCACACATGCTTCATTAGTCTGTATATAAGTCATTGGGCTTGTTCACACAACCATCCCGGGGGGAGCTGGAGGGAAGGCAGGATCCTATCTTACTGCTCCCTGACAACCAAAACCTGTTAACTGTTCTGCCACTCATGCACCCACATGAACGGCACATATGATCTCAATAGCTGAGGTCGGGGGTGGGGGGAAACCAAGCGGAGTCCCTCAGTATGTCATAATGCATTGTGTGAGCAGTGGAGAGGCAGCCCTCAGTTCAGCAACAGTGCTCCTCTCCCTGGTCTTGCAAGCCATAAAAAAAACTATGGTAAACATGGCCACTGACTGCAGTTTAAAAGCGGAGGTGGCACAGGCAACCAGAACAAGAAGTAGGACAGATTCTATCTTCTTCCTACTCCACTTTTAGCTGAGTTGGGAGGTTTGGGTGCTCCCAGTGACCCAAGATTCCTGGGTTAGCCCTTTCCTACCAAGGAATCTCTGGTCATGAGAATAACTTTAGCATTTTAAGTAAAAGGTTGTGTGTCCCCTCTTTTGTTGCCTGTTCAGGTCTTGGTTGTAAGACATCAAATCTTATTATAAAAACACTAATTCACATAATGGTTCCCAATTCTTCATCATGCTGCTTTGGACTTGACCAGCCGCTCTTCCTGCTTTTCCTAGGATAGACAAATCCATGTCCTTCTGCCTCTGGGGAAAAGAGGGCTGATTCACACATGCATATGAATAATCAAAGGTGCATTTAGAGCAGATGAGGTAGATCAGCAGTCCTGTGCTTCAGGCACTGTGTGATTATTTCTGAGATTCACTGAGTCAACTGATTGGTTTTATACTTTGCATGACTATTGTGAGAGACAATTGCAAGGCTTATACACTAGGCATGCCCACCACACATTCATTGGCTAAAAAGCTTTGAGCGGTAACAATAACATAGCAATTGACATTATGAAATATGACACGTAGTTCTGGTAAGAACTAATCTGCCTACTTCCCTTTCACTATCCCTTTAACCAGACTAAATTTGTTCCAGTTAGGCAGTTCACAAGTTAGGCCACTTTGCCTCAAATGTTCACATGTCCACCATCTTGAACTGGGCTGGATGACATCAACACAAACCAAGCCTTTGAAGTGTCCCTACAACGGTATCAAATTTGGTCTAAATGGGTTCCCGCTTGCACCTCAAATGTGCACATGTCTGCCATCTAGAATTGGGGTGGATGACATCAACACAAACTATGCCCTTGAGGTGTCCCTATGTGTCTCTACAACTGTACCTAATTTGGCTCATATTGGTACATGCATTGCAAAGTAGATGAGGGGAACACACACACACACACACACACACACACAATGCTGGGTGATCATATGAGCTTACTTTTCTTAAGGAAAGTAGGCTAAAACCAATGGGTGATATTCAGCACAGCATTATTTTATTTATTTATTTGTTTGTTCGATTTCTAGACCGCCCTTACAGAATAGCTCAGGGCGGTTCACAAATACCACAAAACAGTTAAAATCAATGATCAGAAACAAAGATTTTAAAATACTATAAAGCAGCTAAAAAATAAAACAATTCAAAACCTTATAAAAACCCGATACATTAAGAACCCTTTAAAACAATTTTAAAACCATGGAAGGCCAGGCCAAACAGGTAGGTCTTTAGGGCTCTCCTAAATGCCAATAAAGAATTTAAATTACGGATTTCTGCATGGAGTACATTCCACAGTCTAGGAGTGGCTACAGAGAAGACCTGCCTCTGAGTCACCAACAGACGAGCTGCTGGCAACTGGAGCTGGACCTCCTCAGATGATCTTAGCGTGTGGTGGGGATCAGACCGAAGAAGGTGCTCTCTAAGGTAACCTGGACCTAAGCCGTTCAGGGCTTTAAAGGTAATAACCAGCACTTTGTATTTTGCCCAGAAACATATCGGCAGCCAGTGCAGCTGTTTCAAAACAGGAATAATATGGTCTCTCCAAGTTGCCCCAAAGACCAGCCTGGCTGCCACATTTTGAACTAACTAAAGTTTCTGAACTACGTACAAAGGCAGCCCCATGCAGAGTGCATTACGGTAATCAAGCCTGCAGGTTACCAGCTGGTGCACCACTTTTCTGAGGTCATCCTCCTCAAAGAATGGATGCAGCTGTCGAGTCAGTCTAAGCTGATAAAAAGCACTGCTGGCCACAGCCTCCACCTAAGATACCAGGGTGAGGTCTGGGTCCAGGAGTACCCCCAAGCTGCGTACCTGCTCCTTCCGGGGGAATGTGATCCCATCCAGCACAGGGAGATCTAACTCATTCCTCAGATTCTGAGCCCCTACAATTAGCACCTCCGTCTTGCTTGGATTCAGCTTCAATTTGTTCTCCCTCATCCAGCCCATTACTGCCTGTAGGCAAGCATTTAGGGAATGAATGCCATTTCCTGATGAAGCAGATGAAAAGGCGAAGTAGATTTGGGTGTCATCAGCATACTGATAACACCCAGCACCAAATCTCCTGATGACCTCACCCAGCGGTTTCATGTAGATACTGAAAAGCATTGGTGACAGAATCCAGCCCTGAGGGACTCCATATAACAGCTCTCATTTAGAAGAGCAACTGTTACCAAGCTCCACCATCTGGGATCTGCCCTAGAGATAGGAGCAGAACTACTGCAAAGCAGTACTTCCTATCCTCAACTCCCCCAGGCGACCCAGAAGGATACCATGGTCGATGGTATTGAACACCACCGAGAGATCCTAGAGTGTCTGTAACACTGTAATGCTGTGCCACAGGGCTGCTGCGCCCTCTAAAGGCAGCTTTGGGGCTGCACAAAATGGGCAGTTGTGCAAATAGTGCTTTGGCAGATCCCCCCACCCTGTTTTGCGCAGCCCCAGAACTGCCTTTGGAGGGTGCAGCAGCCCCACAGTGCAGTATTATAGACATGCAATGCTGCATGGGATGTCAGCCACTAATTCTAAAATGTATCTCTTTATATCAAGCCAGAGGTTGCCGGTTCGAATCCCCGCTGGTATGTTTCCCAGACTATGGGAAACATCTATACTGGGCAGCAGCAATATAGGAAGATGCTGAAAGGCATCATCTCATACTGCACGGGAGGAGGCAATGGTAAACCCCTCCTGTATTCTACCAAAGACAACCACAGGGCTCTGTGGTTGCCAGAAGTTGAAACCATCTCAACTGCACACTTTACCTTTATATTAATATTATTTAAATGTCAGTAATTCCCCTGAACAGTAAAAGATTACTGTCACTCTTGAAAATAAGAGGCTGTATTAAAGTTTGCCTTCTAAAAATTCCTGTAAGCTGGTCAATCATTTATTAAAAAGCATGGTGTTCCATAACTTCTGCATTCATTTCATCAGAGTAGGGGCCCAATTTAATGTCCAGTATTCAGTGTGGAATCGAAACATGCACTCAAAAGGTTGATTACACCAAATACCGTATTTACTCAAATAGAAGACGACTTTGAATTTAAGGCAACCTCCTTAAAAATAGAGGTTAAATACAGCCTATACCTATTTACCCAAATGGAACCGGACTCTGAATTTAAGACGTGCCCTCAATTTCTAAAATCAAAGAACTTGGGGGGAAAAATCTAGTCTTGGATTCAGGTAACTGCAGTATCTGTGTTCTTTTAAAATATAAGCTTCAGTATATCCCCAAAGGAAAACTAAGGGTGAAAAGAGTATCTGCCACTTCTTTCCATGGTTTTTTAAAATTAAGACATTAATGTCATTAATGGGGAGAGAAATCAATCTGGAGGCAGTAAGCATGAATTGTCCCTTTTGTGAGACAGGGTTCACCTTGATTTGCATTTGGATGGGTAACGACATGTGAGCACTGTCTGCTGTAAGATATTCCCCTTAGGGGATGTGGCTCTGGATCAGTGGTAGAGCGTCTGCTTTGAATGCAGAAGATCCCAGGTTCAGTCCCTGGCATTTCCAGGTAGGGCTGGGAAAGACTCCTTGGAGAGCCACTGAAACCTTGGAGAGCCACTGCCAGTCAGTGTAGACAATGCTGAGTTAGATGGACCAATGGTCTGACTCAGTAGAAGGCAGCTTCCTGTGTTCCTATGTAATATGAAGGAAAGATGGGTAGCAGTTCCAGTTGCTGGGCATATCTAGTAACAATTTGGCTTTCTGGCATGGTTGCTTGTTTCAGCTCCCTCACAATAGGAACATTTCCTGGGACAGTCACGATCCTGCAGTGATGTTACAACTCTGTTTGGGGGCATATCTCCAAAAGATCTGATCTGAGTTGTTGGTGACTGACCAGGAGAGGGATCTTGGGGTCGTGGTGGACAGCTCGTTGAAAGTGTCGACTCAATGTGCAGCAGCTGTGAAAAGGGCCAATTCCATGCTAGGGATCATTAGGAAGGGGACTGAAAATAAAACTGCTTATATATAATATATATATAGAAAACTATGGTGCGACCACACTAGGAGTACTGCATACAGTTCTGGTCACCATACCTAAAGAAGGACATTGTAGAACTGAAAAAGGTGGAGAAGAGGGCAACCAAGATGATCAGGGGCCTAGAGCACCTTCCTTATGAGGCAAGGCTACAACACCTAGGAGTTTAGGAGGTCTATAAAATCGTGCATAGTGCAGAGAAAGTTGATAGAGAGAAATTTTCCTCCCTCTCGCATAACACTAGAACCATGGTTCATCCCATAAAATAGATTGCCAAGAAATTTAGGACAAACAAAGGGAAGTCCCCCCCCGGCCCCATATAACACATTATCAACTTGTGGAATTCTCTGCCACAAGATGTGGTGACAGCCAACAACCTGGATGACTTTAAGAAGGGTGTGGATAACTTCATGGAGGTGAGGTCTACCAATGGCTACTAGTCTGTTGGCTGTGGGCCACCTCCAGCCTCAAAGGCAGGATGCCTCTGAATACCAGTTGCAGGGGAGGAACAGCAGGAGATAGGGCATGCCCTCAATTCCTGCTGTAGGCTTCCAGTGGCATCTGGTGGGCCACTGTGTGAAACAAGATGCTGGAATAGATGGGCCTTGGGCCTGATACAGCTGGGCGGTTCTTATGGTCTAAAGTGTTCTCTCTAATTTTTTTTCATCTGTGTGTGGAATGAATTTTGTTCTGGGCGGCAGTATCAAGGCAGTGTGTGCACGCATGCACTCAGAATGGAACCTTCCTAATTCAACATGAGTGGGATTTTAAATTGACTCAGCAGACAACAAAATATATGTGAGCAAGAGCATGCATGAATGCCTTCAAGGGAACATTGGTCTCTAATGTCTCACATCTGAATGTGTGAACTGTAGGGTAACCCAATAAAAGATAGACAGGACTCCTCTGCATTTAGCAGTCATATAAGAATTTCAGTGTTTATTCACCCCTGCAGCACTGTGGTGCAACAACCCTGCTGGTGGGTTTTCTTGGAGGCGATTAAAGGCATGGGAGACCCAGCCCTCTGTTGTAGGGGTAGGCAAGGTGTGGCTCTCCAGATGCTGCTCAACTACAACTTCCATCATCCCCAGCTGTAATAAATTGTGGCTGGGGGTGATGGACATTGTAGTCCAGCAACATCTGGAGAGCCAACCCCTGCTCTATTGCATCTCTGATCATCCTGGTAAACTACCTCCATAGGGAAACCATTATGTTTGAGGTTGAGGCAGATGATGTGCATGGTAACATCTGGGTTCTTTGATCTTTGACGTCTGTTTCAAATACGCAAGGCATCAACTGATATTGCAGTCATCAAGTGATGAAAATGCATGTGAGTAGATCCTGAAGTCAGTTGAGGAGAGTATTATGATGGGCATGTTCCCCCCCTCCCCCACTTTGTGTTTTTTCCAGCTTGGAAGATTTTTTTATTTGAAAGCAAAACACCTTGGGTCTTTCCTAGTACTTAAAAAGCAAGCCAGACAGCCAGACAGCCAGCAAGCAAACAAACTAGGAGCAACCAAGCCTCAGGGAGTTTGTCCCAGCCATCCCTGCTAGTTCCCCTGTTCCTCATCAAACATCCTTGAAAGATTGGGGTGGTGTTGGGGTTGCAGACAGGAATAACCCTCCTTTTTAAGACCTCAGAACAGAAGTGCCATTTCCTACTAAGATGTATGGGATTTGTTTTTCCCTCTGCCTCCTGATCCCACTAACTGAATGAGGATGCATAGGAAATTGTAGCTCCCATGCATCCTAGCAGAAAATGACACTCCTGGGCATGCTCAGGAGCAATTAGGTCTAGAGGATGAAGCCTACAATGCTTCTCCTGTTGTCAGTGAGTCCTCTCCCCACTGCTGATCCACCTCTTTTGCAATGATTTATTTGCCTGGGAGTGGGGTAAGGCTGATGGTGACAGAGAGGGCAGCTGGTAGGGAACTCAGTACCAGTTGAGCCCAAACTTCAGAAAGGGTTATATACTGTTTCCTATTCAGGGCAGGATCTCCCTGCCCCATTCAAACTGCCCCATTCAAAATTTGCCACCATCGCTTGTGGGGAGATAACTTCATCCACTATATACATTTATTCAGATAATCCCACTGAGTTTATCAGCTCTTACTCCCAAATAAATCTAAATTTGATTTCAATCTTAAAATCTCTCATGGCACAGGCTACTCCCTGATGCTGGATATTGAAGGATATGGAGTTTGTGGGCTGCTTTGAAACATACAGGATTTACAACACGACTGATCTGGCCCTGTTCAATCCAGTAGGAGGCACTGCCGAATGTGGGTACCAGGCCTTCCTTCCCCAACATATTAAGCCTGCAATTATTTAATTTACATATGCCCTGTGTGATAATTAATATCAGGATCTAGGGAGTGAACCCAATACGTTGCAGATAACAAGTGTAATCTGGGAATGGGAGCAGATACAAACAACAGAGAATGGTCATAATATTCTTAATCCTGTGATCAAGGCATTTGACTGGAAATCTAATCCTGATATTACATAAGCCCTACCACATAGTTGTGCTTATCATCTCTGGATTCCCACGCCTGTTGGTTATTATATGAGCCTTGCTCATTTGAGTGATGATGTATTACTTACTAATTACGTACGGTATGCCAACAATGCTCTCTCCCAATCGTTTGCCAACAAAAGAAAAACTGATTAATGGCTGTTATCTCAAATCCTGAAGCTGGTGGAGCACTTGTGGAATCGGGACATTAGCATTTTTTATTTTTAGAGAAGTAATTGCCCCCACACCTGCTGGTGGTTCCCCCCTAGGTCGTGTTGCAGATCATCCTGGAAACACCTACCTCAGCCTGTGCCATGTCCCAGACTGCATCATTAGGACAGATTGACAACCTTCATCATGCGAGATAAGACAAAATTTGCTCACAGCTTCACTTCCAAGGTAAAGAGGAAGAGATCCAAAAGATCCAACCCCTGATCAGCATCCCTCCAGTGACTGTTGCTGGTGTCTTTCTTATGTTTCTTTTTAGACTGTGAGCCTTTTGAGGACAGGGATGCATCTTATTTATTTATTATTTCTCCCTGTAAAGCACTTTGGGAACTCTTGTTGACAAGCAGTATATAAATATTCATAGTAGTTCATAGTAGTCTCCTCCATGTGTAGTAGCCTCTTCCATGTGCATGATAATGTCTGGGTTCTTTGATCTTTAATGTCTGTTTCATATACGCAAGGCATCAACAGATATTGCAGTCATCAAGTGATGAAAATGCTTTTAAGTAGTTCCTGTGGTCCGTTGAGGAGAGCGTTATGATGGGCAAGTTTCCCCTCACTTCACTTGGTAAATGAGGTCCCCCCCCCGCCCCACAGTAGTCTCCTCCACGCTCCATTTTTACGGCATTGCTATCATTTGCATTCTGGAACTTGCTAGACTATTATTTTATTTTATTTTATTTTATTTTATTTTATTTATAAACTGCCCCATCCAGAGGCTCTGGGCGGTGTACAACAACTTTTAAAAAGACATAAAAACACACAAATCAAGAGTTTCTCTCAGCCCTGGGGATGCCAGGGAGGCAACTTGGAACCTTCTGCATGCAAGCACAAAGGTGCACTTCCCAGAGTGGCCCCATCCCCTAAGAGATGGCATTGTAAATATCTTACAGTGCTCACGTGCAGTCTCCCATTCGAATGCAAACCAGGGCAGACCCTGCTTAGCAAAGGGAACAATTCATGCTTGCTAACACAAGACCAGCTCTCCTCCCAGATCATGTGGGTTCCTTAACCCTTTCCTGCTAGGCTGTGTTCACAATGAAAAATGAGCTATCAAAGCTGCTGTTAGCCCTGGAAGGGAAACATTCAGTAATGCCAATGAAATCATTCCACCCAGGGCTATGAAATGCTTTAGGGGCATAATTTTCATTGGGATTGCAGTGCAGGCGGAAAGGATGAAATCACTTTCTTCACAGTCCTGATTGTGCTCTGTGATTGTTATTTAACTTTTTTTAAAAATTCAAGACTGAACTACATGTACAATTCAATGTTTAATTTAACTTTCATTTCACCAATCTATCCTTTTACATTGGCAAGACACTTTCAATCTCTCTCCCTAGCTATGCGCATCCTCATTGTTGACTTGCAAGTGGAAGACTTCTAATAGTATTCAGAAGGCCTATATTTTGTTTTATTTGGCCTTAGCTGCTTTTTTATTATGGTTATTGGTGCATTGTTTTGCTACTTTCATGATGCTAATGTCTGCTGCCTTATTTTATTATTTTAATGATGTCTCTTGCTTTCCATGAATTTGTCTGTAAGCTGCCTTGAAGGCTTCTTCAAGTCAAAAGGCTGGGTGTGTGTTTTTTAAAATAAATCAAATGCTGCTTTTTGTTCTCATCTAGCCTACAGTCACCTTCATGGAATTGGATCCAACGTGGATTTCAAGATGCATGTTTCCCAGGAAACTGAGGGTCAGCCCTAACTGAGCTCCCTGAAAGCACAGCTGGCTCCGAGGTCTGAGGGGATGCTCTTCAGGCAGGGGGCTTCTCTAAGGATCGTGATGGGGCTACGGCTTACCTGGGCACTGCCAGGATGTATGTGTGTGTGTTTTTCATTCCTATATATCACCAGGAAAGTTGCTCTTCCATGCCCCTCCTCCTATCCCATCCACAAATGGGAGGTTGCCTCTTCTCCAAGACTCCTGAAAAATGGATAGAGATTGAGAACCGTGTAAATTGCCCCAAGCTACTGGGAGGAAAATGAATGGGTGAATGAGGGAGCAGGACTATTCTCTTGAGGTGGCGATGGCGCAAGGTGGCCGGTGTATACTTTTCAGGTGCATTTTAGGGGTGTGCATGGAACCAAAATTTGATAAAGCCTGTTTGGCAGTTCGGGTGGCCAATATGCTTGTAAATCCTCACCGGATTCCCCTTTACAAGTACAGGGGTATGGGGACTCTTTCAAATGTAAGGGGTGCCCGGGCATGGGAGGTGAGATAGGTGATGAGCTCCTTACCTAGCCAGCATGGCTGCCAGCATTACCACTCACCCTCCTGGTGAGACCCCAAGCATGCTCCTCTTTCCTTTACTGAGGCTCTGACTTGGTGGTGCCTTGTTTCTGGCCTCACATATGCTTATTACCTTTCTCACCAGTACGGGTGTGCACAAATTGATTTTTTCATTTTGATTTGTACCCAAATCAAAACACCCCCCGATTTGTTTTGGGTCCAAATCTGACCTCCCCCCATCACCTCAAATTGTGCCAAATTTTCTAAATCCTAATCTGAATTGATTCAGATCAAAAAAGGGTCCCAGGGACAAAAGAGTGGGATGGATGGTAGTGCCGAATGGGTGGAAGCTACCACCCAAATTTCAAAGAAATTGGGCAAAGGGGTGATTTTAAAAGGATTTTTGAAATTTACACATCCTTATGTTTTTCCCCATAGGGAATAATGGGGATTTCAGCAACATTATAGCTCCACTTGGGGTGGTGGTGGCCCAGAGTGGAGTTGGTGGGTGGTAGCACCCAATGGGTACAAGGAAGCTACCACCCATATTCAAAGGAATTGGGCAAAGGGCTGATTTTTAAATTATTTTTGAAGTTTACACGTCTTTAAGCTTTTTCCCATAGGGAATACTGGGGATTTCAGCAGCCTTAGTTATAACTCCCGGGGGGGGGGGTGGCATCAGGGTGGCCCAGAATGGGTTGTGGTGAGTGGTAGTGCCCAAATGGATTCAAGGAATGAATCCACTCTCATTTGCTACCAGAGAATCTACTCTCAGAACACCTCAGAAACAACAAAACCCAGTACCCCATGGGCTTGTGGGCATGGGGGTGGTTGGTACCCTATGTGAACTACACCACTCTCTCTGGGTCACCCCAGTGCCCCCCAAGTGGAGTGGTGGGGCTGCTGAAATCCCCATTATTCCCAATGCGGGGAAGCTAAAAGATGCGCAAACTTCACAAATGCTTTAAAAATCACCCCTTTGCCCAATTCCTTTGGAATCTGGGTGGTAGCAGTCACCCCTTGGGCCACTACCACCCAACCCAATCTTCTGCCCCTGAAGCCCCTTTTCTGCCCATGGCCTCAGACTGCTATGTGCTCTCTAAGTCTGTGTGACAGACATTTGTGAGGGCACCAGCAGCAAGCCCATACTTGTGCATGGTTGGGGGTGGGGGTAGGTGGGTGCATGTGTGTATGTGCTGCTGCTTCAGTCACAGTCCTTCCATGGGTGGAAAAAAGCCAAGCCAAGTCTCAGACAACAAACATTAAAGAGACTAGTGAAAGCCACATTACAAAAGAGAAACGCACGAACAACTCATCATCACATCATCAGCATCAGCATCATATTATCACATTGACATTCATCATTTTCATTTCGGCATCAATTCAGTGGGCTGCACACTGCCTGCATGTCTCTCTCTGCCCCTTTTCTGCCCCCAATTTGTAGGCTGCTGGGCAAGGAATAATAGGCTGCTGCTGGACTGGGGCGGTGGCTGAAGGCTTTCCTTGTTTAAGGTGGTAAGCTAAATGCACAGTGAGGAGGCTGGAGTGTGTGCCCACTCAGACCCTGTGGGTGGCTGGGCAGAGAATATTAC
The DNA here is from genome assembly GCF_027244095.1 of Hemicordylus capensis. Classification (NCBI taxonomy): domain Eukaryota; kingdom Metazoa; phylum Chordata; class Lepidosauria; order Squamata; family Cordylidae; genus Hemicordylus; species Hemicordylus capensis. The sequence continues at coordinate 297,957,457 of NC_069660.1, read as the reverse complement.
TACTGATCTATATTATGGGCACAGAGGGCTGGAGGACAGGCTTTTTAAATGCAAAAAAACCACTTGGAATGGGGAAAAAGACAGAATTGTTTTTTAAAACCACGAGGCTACACTACCCTTCTAACCACCTACTAGAACTAGCTAATGGGGATCCCTCCCACAGACAGAACCCCTATTTAAATTTCTTCTAAACTAAATAACACACAACTTTTTAAATTCAATTGCAACCCCAAACCTTCCTCCAAACAGGAAAAAAAGCCCCAAGAATACACAATTCCAGAGACGTTTGTGTGTATGGTGTATGTCTCTCTGTGTTAAATGGGTACACACTCAGACTAGGGCTTCACCCATGTTGTGTGTCCAGTTGTCCACTTCTGTGGTCTGGTCTCTGAGTCTACTCTTTCTTCTTCAGTCTTCAGTTCTTTTCCTTCTCCAGTCTTGCGGCGGGGGGACTGGGGCAAAAGCCTGGAAAATCGGGTGGGGAGGAGTGGCTGGCCAGGTGGCCAGTGGCCACAGGGGCTCTGGGGCTGGTGGCTGCCTGGCACAGACAGCAGACACAGGCAGGCGGTGATTCTCTGTGCAGCAGGAAGGGGGTGAAAAAAGATTTTTCTTTTCTTGAACCAGCTGCAGGAACAAAAGAGCAAGGCAGCAGAGAATCCATTCCAGGCTGGCAGACAGCAGGGGCAGGCAGGTTGGATGGCAAGGCAGGCTGTGCTCGGGCTGGCAAGCAAAAGGCAATAGGCAAGGCAAGGCAAGGCAAAGCAAAGCTCTCTCTCTCTCTCCCCTCCCATGAGGCAGAAAGGCAGAATGGTGGCTGCTGCCTCTTTAAACCTAATTGAAAATCCCTCCTTGAACTCCCTCCCACCCTTGCCCCTTCTTCGACCCTTCCTCTGGCCAATGTGGGGTCAGTTAGCAGTGGCAAGAGCCAAGAGAGCCTATCTGGAACCAGGAGGGAATTGTCAGCAGATCAGCCGATGCTTTTGTTCGCTGATCTGAAGTTTGGAAGGGAAGAAAATTCAAATAGACGTCAAAAAGACACAAAATTGAGACTACACGGAGATCACCACAAAATGGAGGTCCGAAACAACAAAACATTTGGCTCTGAAATTTGGGCAATTTGTTTTGGAGCTGAATCTTGCTGGGCTTGCAGAGGGATGATTTGTTTTGTGTTGAAATTGCCTGAAACAGGTAGATTCGAGAACAGATCGTTCTGTACCCGAAATGTTTTGCACATCCCTATTCACCAGCCCGCCTGGCCAACCCTTACCATTGTCAAACCAGTTCTCCTGAATCGAGCCTTTTATGGTTCAGGCATGGACCAAACCATCCCAAGTTCCAGTCCACGATTCAACCTCTGAACCAGGCCTGGTTAATGGCAACATTAACCAGTTTGCAACAAACCATTAATGCACAACCCTAATTTTTACATTGGCTTGCCGGAGCAACTAAAGACCAGAGGTCTGGGGTAGCAAAGGACATTATTACGGGAGCGGTGATTTGCTATACATTAATTTTTTACAGAGGTAAGATAATTAATATAATTAAATTAAGATGATTAATGAGTCTCCTATCTACCTGACTTCACTGGCTTCTGCTGCTTTTTCTGGGATAAAGGAGTGAGAGAATGAGACTTCTGAAGACAATCTGTAGACAATGTAAAAACAATTAATTCATGCTATAGGAGCGCAATATTCTATGACAGTATTATCTGATGCTTTGCTGTAAAGTTGCAGTCTGGTGGATGATGGTGGGGGATAAAAGGGGAGTGAGAAATTTTTGGGAGAGGGGAGAGCCTGCTACCCCATTCTACTACCTGGAGTCATCCTGTTGGCAAGTTATGTGTGTGTGTGTGCCCGTGTGTGTGTGCCCGTGTGTGTGTGCTCGCTGGGGACTATCTTGCTTTCCTCCAATGTGCAAGGCAGCATGTTTTACTGAACACTGGATGATGCCAACACAGCTGTTTGTATTCGCTGAGAGCTTGTGCACACTTACATGGGAGTAAGCTCCAATGGACTCAGTGGGGCTTACTCTGAGTAAACATGCCAAGGAATATATGTCTGGTCAATTTTAAAAAGTGAGGTCATGCTGTAAATAAATCCAATATTAAATTTAAGCTTTTCAAGAAGGATCCCTCTTGTTCATGAGTATTATAGAATGATAATGAACTTGACACTAAATGGCAATGAATTAGACGTAGATGGGGCCATAGTTCAGTGGTCAAGCATCTGCTTTGCTTGTAGAAGGTCCCAGATAGGGCTGTCCATTTCGATTTGGAAACAAAATGTTTTGTGTCTGAAAATGGCTACTTCGGACATTTTGTACACCTCCTGGAAATTAAAAATGCAATAATGGAGAATTTAGTTTCCAAACCAAAATGACCCTGCTTCGGCACCAAAAGTATTCTTCTTCAGAAACGTTTTGTACCCCCATTTAGTGATCGAGCAAAGTCTTTCACTCGTTCTCCTCAGACTCCATTTTGATTCCTGAGGCGTCTGCTTGAATTCCCCGCCTTTCAGGCCTGCAGATTAGCAGACGAAGGCAGGGCCGGATGCGTGGTGGCGCAGCAGTTTCCGGAGCGGCAGGGACTAGGGAGCTTGCCGAGAGCTCCTTTGGGTGGGCAATGAGGCGGCAACAGGCACGGCCACGGTGGGGAAGTGGATGGCTGGTCAAGGAGGTGGATGGCTGGGTGAGGAGGCGGTGGCAGCGGAGGTAGCAGTGGCGGGTCCTGGCAAAGGAGGCTAAGGCAAGTGGGCAGGCGAAAATGGCGGCGACTCGGGAGGGAGCCTGGAGGGGAAAGAAAGCACTGCTGGGGGGCAGGGAGAGAAAGCTGCCGGTGTCCAGGAATGGACTGGGGAGAAAGGTTCCCCTGCTGGTGGTGGGGAATGGACTGGGGTGGAAGGTGGGCGGGGGGGGACTGGCATTCAGTTTCGGACTCTGGGGAAAAAACGGCTCTGAAACTGAAAATGGTACACTTTGGAAAGGCCAGTTTCAGACCCTCACCGAATTGGGGGTGTGTGTGTTCTGGATTCAGCCTGGAACAAAATGAGAAAAGTCCAAAATGCACACCCCTAGTCCCAGGTTCAATCCCTGGCATCCTGCCTTGCTACCAGACAGTGTTGACTAGGTGTCAAACCGTGGCCCTCCTTCTGTTGTTGTTCTACAAGTCCCTTCATCCTCAGCTACTGGTCGCTGTGACTGGGGATGATGTGGGGTGTAGGCCAACCACTGCTGGAGGCCTGCAATGGACACCCCTGGAATGCTGAGTTAGATGGACCAATGGTCGAACTCAGTATAAGGCAGCTTCCTATGTTCATAGAGACTCAGCCTCTTCACTAAACCTCAACTAATCCTCTCCTCTCTCCAAACATTAGCTCTGCTCAGCTCTGCTCCTCCCTCTGTAACTAAGCTCCGCTCTCCAGGCATGGCAAGCAGGGCTCTGCAATTGGCTGCTGGGTCCTAGAGAACGTTCTGTATGTCTCCCTTTCCTATTGTAGAATCCAAGGGAAAGGGTTGTGGTATGCAAGGACAAGGCAGTGGAGTGGAATATTAATAGTTTAGTGAAATAGATATTATACACAGAGAGGCAAGTGCAGACTGCTTTTTTAGCGCTCTTGCTGCTGGCTGTTTGTTAATCTTGCCTCTACTCCAAGACTGGAACACAAGTAACTAAAGCCCCATTCAAAAACTGGCATGGGAACATAGGAAGCTTCCATATACCGAGTCGGACCATAGGTCCATCTAGCTCAGTATTGTCTTCACAGAGTGGCAGCGGCTTCTCCAAGGTTGCAGGCAGGAATCTCTCTCTGCCTTATCTTGGAGATGCTGCCAGGGAGGGAACTTGGAACCTAGATGCTCTTCCCAGAGTGGCAGCTCCATCGCTTAAGGGGCATATCTTACAGTGCTCACACTTCTAGTCTCCCATTCATATGCAACCAGGGCGGACCCTGCTTAGCTGAGGGGACAAGTCATGCTTGCTACCACAAGACCAGCCTGGACCAAGGCATGGATTAACCAAAAACATGACACCTATATCAATCAGCAGCAACTACACATTTCTCTCTCTCTTGCCCTATCTGCTGCCCTCCTTCTGGGGACCAAGGGGATCCTAGCATGAAAGAGAGTATACAAATGAAGAATGCCAGTTGAAGGAGCCTCAAATCAACACTGATGCCTGGTGAATAGTAATGCTAACAAGGAAGTAGCCACCTTTCTATGAATATGTCCAGTACTAGGGACATAGGAAGCCAGAGGCGCTCTTAACCCCTGGACTTCTGGGCTGAAGTCCTGGGCCTCCACAGCCCCTTTAGTCTTTCTGGGTGGTGTGGTCACTTGGCCAAGCATGATGATGCTTAATTTGCAGGGGGCGGGGAGGCCTCCAAAGGCCTTTAGGTCCAAGCTCTTAGGTCCAATTATCAAGGTCCAACTCTGTAGGAAGCTTCTTTATACCAAGTCAGACCATCAGTCCTTCTAGCTCAGCATTGTCTAGACAGACTGGCAGTGGCTTCTCCAAGTTGGAGGCAGGAGTCACTCTCTGTCTTGGAGATGCCAGGGAGGGAATTCTGAACTTTCTGCATGCAAGCATACAGATGCTCTTCCCAGAGTGGCCACACCCCCTGAGGGGAATATCTTATATTGCTCACATATGTAGTCTCCCATTCAAATGCCAACCAGGGCAGACCCTGCTTAGACCCTGCTTAGCAAAGGGGATAGTTCATGCTTGCTACCACAAGACCAGCTCTCTTCCCATTTCCATATTATACTATTCCTAACAAGGGTATCTACAAGTCATATCTCCATCTGAGAGGTTACAGCAGCTCCTATCTGCTCTATTCTACTGGAACGAGATGGCATCCTCAGGCACCTGGACCCTCGCCAGCATGGCCCACCCTTGTGCCAAGTCTGGGTGCCTCTGACTTAAGCAGCAGTGGGCCGGAAAGTGGTTTAACGGGCGTTGTTGTCTCCAGATAATCACTGGGCTGTCTTCAGAGGGCAAGTGCCACCTTGTTGCTATTGTTCGTTTATTATTTCATTCAAAGATTTCTTTCTTTTTTGTCTCACAGGTGTGTCATTGTACCCATGTGGATGTGCCTCTTGGGAGTGGGTGTGGAAAAAATAGGAACACAATGACATGCTTCAATCTGGAAAAGATGTTCCAGGAACTGAACTCTTTTTTTAAAAAAAAAGAATTGTGCATTTCAAAAGGAAGAGAAGATTCCTGAGAATCAACAGATTGATTGATAGCTTGGTTGCCTTGAGGGGGTGACGGGGTGAACCTGTGGATTTGTGAGCTTCAATTTTATGATACAGTTTCCTCCCATCCCCCCCAATAGCTAGTGAATTTCCCAGACAAGTGGTAACATTCATAGTGTGTTTTTTATCATTCCCCATCTCTGCATGTCAACAAATTGCACTACAAGGAAACACTGAGAGGCAAAGGCAGGTGAATGATGCTACACGTGTGGCTGATATTCTGGTTCCTGTACAAGAAAAGGAAGTTCTGTTTGCTGCAAGAGAGAAGGGAAGCATGGGTGACTTGTGCTTCCAAGGCTTCTTCCTTCAGAAGTTGCCCAGAGAAGGAGATGCACATTTGCTAATGAAGGGGCAGACCATGCACCTTCCACTTTAGATGGGACCCAGGAGGAGGGGCCATCGCTCCGTGGTGGAGCACCTGGTTAGCATGCAGAAGGTCCCAGGTTCAATCCCTGCTCATTTGTCATTTCAAAAGGAAATAAGGTAGCAGGAATTACGTGCATCTGACACCCTGGACAGTTTCTGCCAGTCAGAATTAAACCATGATGAGCTAGGTGGACCAATGGTCTGACTCAGTGTAAGGCAGCTTCATGCATTCATATGAGCTGGTTGGATGGAAGAGCAAGTCCGTTGTGCTTCCTCTTCTGTCACCTCTCTGTTAATACCTGAAGTGGTGGACAGGAATGCACTCCCACTCAAAACAAGAGATTCTTCATCCCTGGCGGCTTTGAAAAAAGACCCTCAAGATGCACCTGCTTTCTCAGGCTTATACTTAAAGTTAATTTCAAATTGTTTTACTGTTTTTATTCTGCAAAATTGTTTCAATCCTTTTTATTCTGTTTTCATATTGTATTTTAAATTACATATATTGCCTAGGGATCAGGCGGCAAATGACTGACTGACTGACTGAAGAGATTTCATTGTGAGATCAGCCTAACAATGGGATAATCCTGCTCATTTGCCAACTGCCTTAATAGGTTAGAGAGGCCAAGACAAAGTATGGTGCCCTCCTCGGTTGTGTGGTGGTGGTGATTTTGAATGAATGAATGAATGAATGAATAGCTTTATTACGATCATAGATCAGCCATGATTATTGCCAGTAGGTGTCACAGGTGGGGACATCACGCACCTGGAGCAAGTTCTGGAGGAAGCTCTGGAGCAAGTTCACTACTAGCCTTATTGACCAAGACCCCACGCTGTATTCGCTGCAGCACATCAAATAAAGCAAGGGTGAGTGCACAAGAAGGGGAACGATTCCCTCAAGTGTGTGATGTAACCCCGCAGGCTCCCACAGGCTTCACCTTTCCCCCACAGATGACACAGACAGCCGTTCTTGGCTCCAGCTTTATTCAAAACACATTTCAAAGGCACAACTGTAAACCATTAGCTCCTGCCAGCAAACAAGTGTTATGCTGCAAATTGGCTGATGAGAAGAAACATGATGGACTCGCCCTGCAAGCTGGGGCACGTTGCAACCTCACCCGAATCTTCCTTTCCTGGGAGGACAAGCCTCTGTGGAAGTCAAGCAAGGACAATGCCTCTTCCCGATTCACCTCCTGCTCTCTTGGGAGAGCGACAGAAGTCTGTAATCAGCCCACTGATCTCCTTCCTGCTTTTATTATAATCCCTTTCATGCCACCCGTGTACCTCCAAACTTTCCCAAGAGATGACATCAGATTGGATTACAGGCGACCTGCTCATCGAGTCGTGAATAAAGGACTATTCTATCTTGAATGTTGGGTTCACACCCAGGAAGACTCCCAAACTGCTGCTTTACATCCAGGCGGAGTGACACACTTTCATGTTTAGATGGCATCCCTTTCTTATGACAGACTTGGGGTTACATATTGCCTATGCCAAGCGTTCGGCTCACCACAACGTCTACACCCAGCGATGACCCACCTCGTTCTTGGCACTTCCAACCTCCTCCCTTCTCACTTCCGTTTAGCCACAAGAAACTGTGTGCCAACTAGACTTGGGAAAGTCTATCTACAATTTGATTATGTATTTATTTTTGAATATCCTGCACCTGCAGCTGAAAAGGACTACTAAAAGAATAAAACGGCACCAGCAAATTCTCAACCATGGATGCTCTCATAGACCACCAAAATTCAAAAGCGTAAAATCCTATTGCTTCAGGGCACAATGATGAATCTGTGAAAAATTAAATCTGTCTTCTTTTACATATGAATGGATGCTGATTATTACCAGCAATTACCATCTTAGCACCAGGAATTAGTGTCTCTCCGCAGGGGAGGCCTTCTTTGAAAAAGACAGTTTGTTTTAAGATATGGAAGTAAGAATATGTTTTGAATTAATCAATTTGATTTTTGAGTACTCTGAGCATGGGATCAGCACAAGGTCACCTGGTTAGCTTAGTGGTTGAGAAGGAGACTTGGTCATGGGTTCTTTTTCTAATAATCTGAAGACTGTGGTGTGGCCATACTCAGATTTATATAAAAGAGTTTGGTACCTTATGACACTAAAATTCTCTTGTTTCCCTGTGGGTCCCCAGCTGTGGCTGGACCTCCAATGCCTATCACCCCATTGTCAGTCGCAGCAGATGGGAGACAGAATCCAACACCTGTAGCCGGTCCAAAGTTGGGCAACCATGCTCCAGGATATGGATGGATTCTGAGGCTTGCCAGCTCTGGATGGACTCCCATGCCCACAGCCCTATTGTCCATCCCAACAGAGCATTATTGAATTCAGAGTCCAACACTAGCAAGGAAGCCATTTGGACAGCAGTGCTCTAGTTTGGGGGTGGGGTGGCCATCCTGAGGCTTGCTGTCTGTGGCTGGACCCCAAAACCTATCACCCCATTGTCCATTGCAGCAGGGCATGACGAGAGACAGAGTACTACACCTGCAGGCAGGCCAAAGTTGGGCAGTCATGCTCCAGGTCAGCTGTGGCTTGACTCCAAGGCCCCTCATCCTATCATCCATCACAGCAGGGCATGATGGGATTTGGAGTACACCACCTGCAGGAGGGCCAATGTTGGCCAGCCATGCTCCAGGTCAGGGATGGATCCTGAGGCTTGCTGTCTGTGGCTAGACTTTGATACCCATCACCCTATCATCCATTGCAGCAGAGTATAATGAGAGACAGAGTACAACCCTAGCAGGCTGGCCAAAGTTGGGTGTACAGATGCCTGTACACTTGTACATGTTTTCTGTGTGAATGACTGGACCTGTGTTTATTTAAAAAGTACAGGTTCCTCAAATGCATGTTACAGATAGGAAGTGTACTGCTATACCTGTCTTCAACATAATGTGTGAATAACTGTACCTGTGTACAGATCTGTACTTAAGTACATTCTATACTCGTTGAACGAGTGTTGAGCATAATGTGTGAATAGGACATGTATGAGTGGTGGACATAATGTGATTAGAATGTTCATGTTTTGCTGGGGTACACCCCCAGCATATGGAATTTAGCACTACATCAAGAACTGTGGATTCTCTGTGCTTGGGGTGTTGCCAAAAGGATTATAATACAACATTGGGAAGACAAATTTACTCCTGAATTACATTTTTGGATTACTGATATGTTTTCTTGGTCTGCGTTTGAACTGATTTTTTTCTTTCTTTCACCAAGGTATACAGGAATTCTTAGCTCTTTGTTCAAACTTCAATGAACTGCTTGTGCTTTGACATTATTTAGTCAATTTTTTTAAAAACACACACCACCCTTTTCACTCTCTCTTCTTCTCCTGTGCTGGTTTATCCTATCATGTTAAGCTGTTAAAGGATTTTTTTTTTAATTTTTAAGTTATATTTACAGGTATTATTATCATCCTTGAATATGTCTATATAAAGGTAAAGTGTGCCATCGAGTCAGTGTCGACTCCTGGAGACCACAGAGCCCCGTGGTTGTCTTTAGTAGAATACAGGAGGCATTTACCATTGCCTCCTCTTGCGCAGTATGAGATGATGCCTTTCAGCATCTTCCTATATTGCTGCTGCCCAATATAGGTTATGTGATGTCTTCACACAGGGGTTTCCTCCTCCACTTCAGCCCTATTCACATCACACCCCCTTTTCTTTTATTGCAATAAGGTTACAGTATATGTCTATATACTATAATCTTATTGCACTAAAGGAAAAAAGGAGGGGGGCTTGGTGTGAATAGGGCTGAAGTGGAGAAGGAAACCCCTGTGTGAGAGGGCAGGAGGAAGGTGAAAGAGGGAGTAGATGAGGTTATGGCACATATCCCAGCCTCTAAAGCATAGTTTGTGGGTTCATCTGAACCAAATCAATTTCAAAATGGCTCCCTTTCCCTAGTCGTTGAGGGAAAATGTTCCTTCACATTGCATTCACACCATTTCCCCTGCGGAGGAGTGTATGAGAGCTGTGGTATTAAATACAGACCACTATACAATGTGCTGATTTTAGACTCACTGCAATATTGTTAAAGGAACTGGGGGGACGGGGACGTATTGAGTCTAGTAAAATTGCCTCATTTAAGGGAAAGAGCAATTGGTATTCAAAAATGATGGCACACATTTTCAGCCACCTACTAATGGCAAATTAGCAAGACACTGACTGAGTTGTCTTAACAAAATTACCACGTGCAAAATGGAATTAATTATGTTTTCATTTCATTCAGGATGCGAAACCATGCGGCCAGCTTTATCAAGATATGGGCTTGTCATCAAACATACGCTCCCTATCCCAGATGGTTTTCAGTTGGGACCCATCAAGTGCTTTCCCAAGAAACTCTTGTTTTTTGTTTTTTAAAGCGGTATCATTCAGCCTGATGCACAATGCAGAGAAACCTTGATGCAGCCAGTCCTAACGAGAGATGGGCAAGCTGTCATCAGTTTGATTCTTATTTAAAATAGGCCACCAATTCTGAATATTTTTAGAGAATGCCAGGAAAAAAACCCTCATATTTTTCTAGATTGACTTTTAAAGTTGGCTGCATGCTAAGAGTTGTTCACACACCACACTGTACACGCAGAGCCAGTTCAGCTGACATATCCCAGCTGGCCTTTTTGATCCTGTGGTGAGGTGCATGTGTGTGAACATTGTGCATGTCCCATCCCCCTACCTAACAAACGGTGATGTAGCTACATACTGTAATCACATGGGGAAACAGACCACCTGAATCTCCCATCACAAGCAATTTAAATCCTAACAATTAATTAATTGTTCATTCATTTATTCATTTCATGATTTATATTTTTAGAACACCCTTTATCCCAAGACCCCAGGGCAATTAACAACAAGGACAAACAGTATAAAACTGCAATAAAAGCAAACTGCGAAGCCAAAAAGAGAGCTATGTTAAAAAGAAACCCAGGGGTCACTCATTAGCTAAATGCCTGTTTAAAAAGGGCAGCCTTCAGATTCCCTTGAAAGGATGAGAGAGAGGGAGCCATACAGATCTCAACTGCGAGCGAGTTTCAAAGCCTGGGGGCAATCACTGAGAAGGTCCTGTCCCAAGTGGTCAACAAACAAGCCTCAGTAGTTGTGGGCTCGTGGGGCAGAGCTCTCCCAGCATATCCAGTCAGGTGGGTAGATTCAGCTGGGAGAAGGTGGTCCCTAAGGTATTTGGGGCCCAAGCCATTTAAATCACATGCAAGGGGTGGTTCTGATGGTCTGCCCCCACATGTTTAGGTGGCCATGAGATGGTGCACTAGGACTAAGAGGGGGGAAGAATGTGCATGTACACGTGCCTCATTGTGAGCTTAGAAGGGCTGGTTGGGTGGTATCAAACGGGTGCACATACAGGTGTCTGTATGTGTGTGCAGATTTTCATGTGAATGATTGTGTATGTGTACATTTGAAAACTCAACATGAGGACTGCACTCCTCAAAATTTGGAGTACAGATTGCAAACTGCTGTATGTGTGTTGGACAGAACGTGTGAATTACAGTATGTGCATACAGATCAACAGTCATAGCCTGTACTATTATATTGGCTGACATTCCTGGCAGGACAATGAATACAGAAGTACCCTGCAGAGATGCAAATGAACTGGAGCCTAATTGCACCCCAGTCTTTCCCCATAGCCCCAGTGGTGGTGAAGGTGGGAGGGCAAGTTTTTTTGCTTCTTTCGCCTTCCTCCAGATGGAGTTTTTACTTCCAGGAATCTTTCTCCAAAGGGGCTGAGCAGCTCTACAAGGACAATGAAAACCACTGTATTCACCTGAGAGGCACATCCAGACACCTGAGAATGTGTGGCATAGATCAGAGATGGACAACCTGAGGGTCTCCAGCTGTTGATTGATTGATTAAGTGCCATCAAGTCTGTGTCAACTTCTAGCGACCACATAGATAGATTCTCTCCAGGATGATCTGTCTTCAACTTGGCCTTTAAGGTCTCTCAGTGGTTCATTCATTGCTGTCATAATCGAGTCCATCCACCTTGCTGCTGGTTGTCTTCTTCTTCTTTTTCCTTCAACTTTTCCCAGCATTATGGACTTCCTAAGGGAGCTGGGTTTTCACATAGTATGTCTGAAGTATGATCAGGGGCGTAACGATAGGGGGGGCAGGGGGGCACATGCCCCGGGCGCCACCCCAGCGGGGCACGTGGGGGGCACCAAAAAGTGGCTTCCCCCCTCCCCCGCCCCCCAGATCGCCCGCCGAGTGTGGCGGGCGGGCGGCGGCGATGTGGCGGGCGGCGGGTCACCCGCGGCCTGCCGAGTATGGCGGTGGCTGGCGGCATGGCGCCGCGGCGCCAGCCACCACCGTACTCGGCGGGCCGCGGGTGACCAGCCGCCGAATCGCCGCCACCGCCGGCGATCTGCCACCGGGGGGGCGCCGCCACGCCCTCACAGGTATCTGGGGGCCAGGGTGGCGGAAGGGGCCGGGGGGGGCCACCATTTCAGGGCTTGCCCTGGGTGCCGTTTCCCCCCGGCATGCCACTGAGTATGATAGTTTGAGCCTGGTCATTTGTTGCTGTTGCAGTCCTGTTGCTGGACTACAACTCCAAACATCCCCACCTACAATTTATTGTGGCTAGGAATTATGGGAGGTGTAGTCCAATGACAGCTGGTGACCCTCAAGTTAACCACCTTGGCCACCCCAGGCATAAATGAATGGAATTGAGTCCTCTCTATGCTGCAACCAGTAAATACAGTACAACAGGAGTTCCCAACCATTTTAAACAAGTGTACCCCTTCTGTCGCTAACCTTCAGCTCAGGCACCCCATGGAAAATTTGTGTGTATGTATAGAATATGTATGTAATTTTGTACACACAAAATTAAATGTTATGAGATAGGGTACTCCAGTCACTGGCTTACATCCAGACTAAGTTAGAATCAGAAACAGTATCTTTATTATTATGGTCACTGACTAGTTGACAAATGTACAGAAAAACATAATGAATAACATTTTAAATACTGTACACAGTAAGAACCACCTTAGGTGTCAGTATCCCGATAACCCATTAAGCCCAATAATAGCCAATTCTAATAATAACCTAAAATAACACAAAAACTAATTATATTTTTAAAAACCCTAACACACAGCTTTAACCTGCTCTTGTTTGATAATGGCCGCCCCACAAAATTTAGCTACCTTAAGGGCAATTTCTAGATTCTGTCTGGAGAGCAAATAAGTAGCATAAAATGATTTGGAGCATCCAGATCAGGTTACTCATGAGTACTTCCACTGAAATTAATGAGACAAATTCTATTAATTTCAATGGGAGAACTCAGTGTTAATTTGCTGAAGCCTGTCTATCAGCCTGAGGGGAAGAATATGCTGAGCCTCAGCATATAGCCAGTTAATCAGGATCAAAGGAGTCTGGTCTTCGCCCTCCTCTCCCCGCTTCTCTAGTGGACCCATTGCTGAGGACGTGTTTGCTTCAAGCCAGTGATCCTCAGATGGGAGGGGGGGGGAATAGCACAGCTTCAGCATAGGGAGGCATGAGTACCCCTTAGAATACCCCTTGGAAACCCTTCCATTACCCCCTGTCAGAAACCCCTGTCATACCAGATAGCAAGATAGTGTGTGGGGCACACCGGGGAAATGCTGGACTAACAAGCAGAAGGTTGCCGGTTTGGATCCCTGCTGGTATGTTTCCTAGACTATGGGAAACACCTATATCGGGCAGCAGCAATATAGGAATATAGGAAGATGCTGAAAAGGCATCATCGAATACTGTGCGGGAGGAGGCGATGGTAAATCCCTCCTGTGTTCTACCAAAAGAAAACTACAGGGCTCTGTGGGCACCAAGAGTCAAAATTGACTTGACCGCACACTTCACTTTTACCTGTACATATAGAATCCAAACCACCAACTTTTCTCACCTTTTATAAGGGCAAACTCTCCCCAACAAGTGCTCCTCCTTCACAAGCTGCATTCATTTCAGCAGTGTTCGCTTTCCTCAGGACAAGTCTCCATTCATTTCAGTAATATTTAATGATTTCTCCTGATATTTACACACCACATTAATGTCCTCAGGCATTTCTGGAGCCCAATTTGCAACGTGCAATTATATGGCGTGAATTTCACAAGCAACTGCCTGCCTTCAAAATGTGCATTGTTTTTGGTTATATACTGGACGTTATACACTGACTTAGCAAGCTAAATTACTTTAATTTATACTTTAAAAAAAACCCTCCTGCAATATAAGCAAATGATATTAGATGTTCATATAAGCAAACATTGCCTTTTGGGGCATGGTTTTCCAAATGCATATTGCTTCTTTTATGTCTTCTATTACAGTGAAAATGTGTTTTCTGTTAAATCTATTGTTATGAGGAAATTAAGCCCCCAAAATCTGCCAGCACGGCTTTTTCCATAACTCAAAAACTTCTGTTATGGAGTCATGAAAACTTTTATTTATTTTTTTCAAAGGAAAAGAACAGCGCTTGCTTTGCACATTGCTCCATAGAAATGTAAAAAGAAAGGAAAGAATACTTTTGTGTGAACTTAAGAATAAAAAGTTCCTGTGAAGGCAAAGGACCTCTTCACACATAACATTGTAAAGTATACCCAAGAGTTTTCAGTGTCCACCAAAACATGGAAATTGAGAATGACAGGAATAGGCGCTTGTACACATGTCTGTCATATAAGTACACTAATCAAAAACTTTCAGAAGTTATAAAAATGCCCCACTGCAGCTGTGTACAATGGGGCAAAAGGAGAGGAAGTCCTGCCCCCACTGTGTCACTCACCCACATGCCCTACTGCTCATGCTTACAGTTCACCTTGTCCAAAGCGGGCCGAGTGTTGGGATTTTGCCATGGACATTGTCTCATGAGTCGTGCTTGTATATATTTGATTATATACAATATATTGTACTTGTGTCTGTGTACTGGCTTGCGGGGTGGAGTCACTGTGTTTGTCTCCTTCTTACTTGCTGTCTTGAATTTCAAACTGAGAAGTTCTCCTTCTCTCTGCACAAGAGACTGTTAGTCTGTTCGTTGTTTCCTTAGCCTATGTTTTAGTTAGCAATACATAGCAAACTCTTCTTTCTCAGTTAAAGTTGCGTCCTGTGCAATTACTTATAGAGGAAAAGTAATTTCTCTGCAACACAGAGCCCTAAACATGATGGTGGCTCCACCCTTGCAATCACAGATGTGCCTGCAATCAAGGGAGGGCTTTTCCCTCTTCAAACAAGCCCCATTGAAACCGTGAGCGGTAGGGGTGGAACTTTCTCCCTCTTCTTCCTGCTGTACACGGCTACAGTGTGGCATTTTTAAAGTAATATGTGGATCAGGCTAAAGAGTCGGGATTGACTTGGGCTGTGGTATTTTGTTGAGAATGCTCATACTGGCAAACCTGGGCTTCTTTCCAGACGCATAGCTAGCCTAAATGTTTGGGGGTTGCCAAACAGGTAGGAGGGGAGCAGAGAAAACTTTAGGGGAGTCAGCCCCCCCACCCAGCCCAGCCGCTACAGGTCTATATCTTTCTGTGTAATGTGTAAAAAAAAAGACATATGTGCTTAGCATGAACATTTTATATTATTATTCCCAGACAGTTATTATGGCACAAGCTCTGGTGGATTACAGCCTACTTCTTTAGATGCATGATGTGTTATCTTCAGTTGGCAGATAAAATGTAAGCGGACATCCGGACTAATGTTCCAAACATGTTGCATTAGTACAAGAATGTTGTGCTATGCTAAGTCAGGAATTGATGTCCTAAACTAGTGTTGCTCTGGTGCTACAGGGTGCACTTATGCACTCTGTGGCACACTCCCTGCTGTGAAACTTCTTCCTCCGCCCATAAATGTTGCAGGGAATGATGCAACGTTATCCAGTATCAGTGTTGTACAAGTGCAATGCTTGCACAAGGGTACCAAGAGTACAAGAAATTATGCAGCAGTGAGCATCCACCCAGGACTATGACCTTCTTTCAGGTGTGCATCTTTGTTCATTGCACTGATAAGTCTGGATTAGATTACTTATATCTCATGAAGTGGACTCTAGTTCACCAAACCTTAAGAACATAGGAAGCTGCCTTATACTGAGTCAGACTATTGGTCCATCTAGCTCAATATTGTCTACACAGACTGGCAGAGACCTCTCCAAGGTTACAGGCAGGAGTTTCTGGTTACATTCGCATGTAACGCAGACCAGAAGTTGAATGGGCCAGAGATTCCCCGAGCAAATGCGGACTAGTGCGGCTACGTACCTGAGGTTTCAAGTTTCTGACTCCAATCTGCACCGTCAGGTTGTAATGAGTTTTGTTGGTGCACCCTGAGGTTGGACGCAGCCTGCCTTGTATCCACATGAGGAACCACAGCCTGCATCCCCTTCAACCGGAGTTGAGGGAGGAAGCTCCTCCCTCAACTCCAGGAGTTATTGGCTGTTCAGGCTGTTCTTCCAGCAAGAAGGGAGCCCACACAGCCAGTTCCCCCTCTGCTCTGCAGTCCCGCTGACTGCAGAGAGGTCACTTTTCATTACATCTGAATTCAGATAGGAGAGCAGGGGAAGAGGGGAGCAGAACCGCAGGTCCGTTGGACGTATGGTTCTGCATTATGTGAGAATGCAGCTTCTCTCAGCCCTATCTGGGGATGCCGGGGAAGGAACTTGGATTCAGATCCAGAGCAGCTCCATCCCCTATGAGAATATCCTATAGTGCTCACATGTAGTCTCCCATTCAAATGCAAACCAGGGCAGACCCTGCTTAGCAAAGGGGACAATTCATGCTTGCTACCACAAAACCAGCTAATCTCTTGTGAGATTAAGCAGAGCTGTGAAGAGAAAAAGGTAGCTAGACAGTTGGATGTAAGCCAGCCAGTGACTGGAGAAGACCATCTCATAACTATAGTGTGTGTGTGTGTGTGTGTGTGTGTGTGTGTGTGTGTGTGTTCTACTATTCTGAATAGGGGTGTGGACAAAACCAGCTGGCCCAGTTTAGTTCAAGTCTGAACTGGACCAGGCCAGTTTGGTCTGGCACCCCCTCCAATCCATCCACCCCCTCTTCTGGCAGTACCATTTCAAATTATAGTCAGGGCTCCACAGGAGTGAATACTCCTCCATCCAAAAAAATCCCTCCACAGAAAAATCTAGTCTTGCCTTGCCCTTGCCTTGCCTTTCAGATCTAGTTTTCCTGGTTGCAGTGAATTTTTGGTGTGCAAGAGCACCCAGTTATATGAACCCCCACCTGCAGCCTAAAGTGGTACAACCCAGATACAGGTTTCCCAGCTCAGTGAGAACTAAACCTTCATGTGGAGCTACTTCAATACCTGATCCTGGCAGCAAAGAAGAGGAGAAGTCTATTACCTTCATGTCCTGTTCCCAAAGGCATGTGGCTGGCTAATATTGGAGAGAAAATGCTGGACAAACTCTTTGTGATCTGATGTTTAGCAAGGCAGTTCTTAGACGCTTAATCTGCAATCCCACACAATCTGCTTAAATTGATTTTGGTGGGATTCAAGCAACCTAATTGTATGCAGGAGAGCGGTACTGCTGTTACTATACCATGTGGTGATGCATATTTGACCCACATTGCTGCAACAGATAGGAAAGGGTGCTAGGGTGCTACAGATTAAAGGTAAAGGGTGCCATCGAGTCAGTGTCGACTCCTGGTGCCCACAGAGCCCTGTGGTTGTCTTTGGCAAAATACAGGAGGGGTTTGCCATTGCCATCTCCTGCACAGTATGAGATGATGCCTTTCAGCATCTTCCTATATCGCTGCTGCCCGATATAGGCGTTTCCCCTAGTTTGGGAAACATACCAGAGTGGGGATTCAAACTCGCAACCTCTGGCTTGCTAATCAAGTCATTTCCGCACTGCACCAGATTACTCTCTCCCAATTTAGTTGCCGGTATCCTGTATCCTGTTTCCAGTATCCAAATTGTCCAATGGCTAGTGTGACAAATGGTTTCTTTTATCATCAACCAGAGGAGATCAAACTGCTGAACAGCAGAGAGTTTGCGAGTAAGGGTCCAACTATATATGATGTTAAATGCATAATTCCTTTCCCATCTTTTCACCTTTAAAAGAAATGGCAGCAGGTGTGTGTGGTGGGGAGGGTATTGGGATCACAGCACAGTAGAAGAGGGGATCAACCCTTTCCACACACTATTTTCCTTGTGAAAATGGTTCCTCTAAAGTTGCTATTTGCCCTGGAAGGCAAGATGCTACTCCCAAGACAATTTGTTTGTTTGTTTGTTTATCATATTTCTATACTGCCTGATATAGCCATCTCCAGGTGGTGTACAAGTTAAAACAAAATATAAAAATAATATAAAACAGTTAAAAATTCATAAAACAGATAAAAATGGTTTCAGTAAGTAAAAATTTATTAAAATTTAAATTTCAGTGAAAAGCCTGGAGAAACAGGTAGGTCTTGAGGTTCTTCCTAAAAGAACAATAACAATGTAGGGGATGCATTTTTATCATTACCGCTAACCACACCATGGGAGGCAGGGA
Organism: Hemicordylus capensis; assembly: GCF_027244095.1. Lineage (NCBI taxonomy): Eukaryota > Metazoa > Chordata > Lepidosauria > Squamata > Cordylidae > Hemicordylus > Hemicordylus capensis. The sequence continues at coordinate 297,939,367 of NC_069660.1, read as the reverse complement.
GGTTTAAACCCATCCATAACACTATAGTTCTGATCCAGATTGATGGCCCCCATCAGTAGCACCTGGTATGGGCAGGGTGGGAGGAGGGTGGGGCAGTAAACAAGCCACAGGTGTGGCTTGTTCCTACTCTCTGCTTCCCATCCTGGCCATCTCTTGCTGCCCTGTCTTGCCCTCAGCCACTTTAACTCTTAGCACATGGGCTCATTAATCACAAGGGTTAATGCAGGCCAAATGGAGCAGAGAGAGGTGGCCAGGGTGGGGAGAGGAGAGTGGAAACAAGCCAGATCTGCAGGTCATCTACTCCCCCAACATCCAGCTCATCCCAGCTGCTACTGGCCCCCATGGGTGCTTTATTTTTTCTTTTTTTAAAGATGGAAAAGACATGACATATTTAAGGTCACATAAAATTTGACCCTAAGATGGAGGAAGGAGGTGTCATGAGGGATGCAGTCATTATTCAGATAGATGAGCACAGCAGAAGCATTTGAAGTGGATATTTGAAGGAAGTTAAACTGTAGGCAGTTGAGCCAGACAGGAGGTGCTTAAACAATGAAGACTTGAGATGACCTAGATAAGATTCTTGATAATGCTGGCAAAGTACAGAGATCAGATCTTAGAGATACAGTAAAATGAGAAACAAGGTTTATCACAGCTGGAACATGTGAGTCATCAAGATGACAAATGAAAACATGAAGCCAAGAGGATTATATGCAGGAGAGAAAGAGAGAAATAATGAGAGTAAATGTAAAATGAGAGTAAATGTAAAATGTAAATGATTCAGATTGCAAGACTGACTACTAAGGTTGTCACATGTCCAGGAGTCAGGCATCCTGTCCATGATATAGGAAAAGTGTCATCCTGGACATAACATTTCCTGGAATTTGCGTGGGAAGCTTACCTTAACAAATTTCACCCATTTTTCTGGTGCTACTCTCCAGTCATTGTAGCTACATGGTGTCTATGTTTAAATCCCCATATGCTGAATCTAACATCAGTGCTGTCAACTGGCTACATTGGCTGTCTCTCTCTATGGCTCATTAAACCCCTTCCTCTCATTTCTGGATAATCTTTAAAGTTAGCAAGGGAGGTAGTGGGCCTTAGGGTAGTAGGCCTCTGTGTTTATGATTCGAGGTCTAAGGAGAGACACAGAATGACTGCAGATGGCAGATCTATAAGTGAGACTAAACTGCAATGGAACCTGTTCAGAATTTTCTGCCTTTTTAAGTAGATATGAATAAATAGATCTGCTGAAGGCAGCAATCAAGGACAGACATCAAGTATAGAAGGAAAAAATAACAAGTTGTTCTGGTAAGAACTAATCTGCCTACTTTCTTTTCACTAAAATCTTAATTGATAATTACCATCCTCACAAGTTAATCCACTTCAGCCTTAAACATTCACGTGTCCGCCATCTTGGATCAGGGTGGATGACATCATTACAAACTACACCATTGCAGTGTCACTCACTACAACTGTACCAAATTTGGTCCGACAGTCCACCATTTAACCCACTTATGCCTCAAAAGTTTATGGGTCCACCATCTTGAATTGGGGTGGATGATATCATCACAAACTATGCCATTGAGGTGTCCCTATGTGACACTCACTACAACTGTACCAAATTTAGTTCAGATTGGTTAGATGGTCCACAAGTCAGCCCACTTGCCACTCAGTGTTCACAAGTCCACCATCTTGAATTGGGCTGGATGACATCATCACAAACTATGCCATTGAGGCATCCCTATGTGTCCCTACAGATGTAGCAAATTGGTTCAAAATGGTTAGTTGTTTCACCAGTTACCCCACGTGGGCATCAAACATTTACGTATCTGCCATCCTGAATCAGGGTGGATGACATCATTATAAATTATGCTGTTGAGGTGTCCCTATGTGTCTCTACAACTGTACCCAATTCCACTCATATTGGTTCAGGCATTGCAAAGGGACACACACATTGACAGGGACACACCCACACACAGAGAATGCTGCCTGATCTCATACATTTACTTCCCTTACGTTAAGTAGGCTAAAAATGATCCAAGTCCTGTTATGAAGACTGTTGCCTTCCTATACTGCCCATGGGCTTCCCAGAGACATCTGGGGGCCAGGATGTTGGATGTTGTGGAATAAAGCTGATCTTGTGGTAGTGAGCATGAATTGTCACCTTTGCTTAGCAGGGTCTGCCCTGGTTTGCATTTGGTTGGGTGACTACATGGGAGCACTCTGTGCTTGTAAAATATTCCCCTTATGAGATGGGGCCATGGTAGAGCATCTGCCTTGCATGCAGAATATCCCAGGTTCAGTCCCTGACATCTCCAATTAGGGCTGGGAGAGACTCCTGCCTGAAACCAAGCCGCTGCCAGTCGGAGTAGACCATACTGAGCTAGACGGACCAATGGTCTGACAAGGTATAAAGCAGCTTCCTAGGCTCCTATTAGATGGAAATTTGTCCTGATCCAGACCAGCACAGCTCTTCACCTGTTCTTAAATTACTATGGTCTGGACTAATTATTAGCACAGACAGGTTGAAATTACAAAGCAGCAGATCTAGAGTAGATATTAGGAATAACTTCTTAAGAGCTGTTTGACAGTGGAACAGTCTGCCTCATGCAGTGGTGGGCTCTCTTTCACTGGAGGTTTTCTAACAGAAGCTTGATGGTCCAGGATCCTGTAGCAGTTTCCTACATTGAGCAGGGGAATGGACTAGAGCAGGCGTGCTCAACTTAGCTCACCCCAGCTGTTTTTGGACTACAACTCCCATAAGCCCCAGCCACAGTGGCCAATAGCCAGGGATTATGGGAACTGTAGGTCAACATCTGCAGGAGGGCCAAAGTTGAGCAGCCCTGGACTAGAGGATTTCTAAGGTACCTTCCTACTCTAACATTCTGTGATTCTATGAAATACATATGCATTCAAAACCCCTCCCAAATGTTCTGCCAAATCTCTGCCCCTTAAATTCTGCTAATTATATTTATTCTCCCCCGCTTCTTTTTAGTTATATTTACATGTATTATTATCATCCTTGATTATGTCTATATACTGTAACTTTATTGCAATGAAGGAAAGGGGAATTTTTTAAATTGTGCTAAGAAGACAAAAGTATCTTCAGTATTTCTTTTTAAATTCCTTATTACAGTAACCCACCAGAACCAAAATAGCCTCAAGTGTACCATGATGTTGCATCGCCATCCATAAAAGCTGGCTCCTACCAATGAATCAAATAAAGCTTCAGAATCCACATATTAAGCCTATTAAAGAGTGCAAGCATGATACTTGCATTATGGATTGTTCTGTTCCCATGGGTGGATCCATCCATTTCTAATCAGAAGACTAAATAGATTGGGTATTAGGTTGAAGAGGGCTTCTTTGATGCCATGGAATATTCACAAGTAAGCCAACTGCTCAAAGAAAACTCCCAGTAATAATCAACAAAAGACAAACACTGCTGGTCCTATGAATGCTTGTAAGGGAGCTTTTGTGATAGGAGATTGGAAATCTTGGAGTCAAAGAAGCAGAGGGGAAAGAGAAGGCTGAATTTCTCATGTTTATTTGAACAAGCCAGCCAAAATCTTTGGCTTCAGGTCTCTAGTTAATCACTAATTATCATAGTATAAACAGCTTTGAGATCTCTGCAATCGCTTTGAGATCTCCAGTAGCTGCAGAAATATTTGAGAAATGAAAACACTTGGAGAGCTTTGCCAGAGATGTGGATACTGAAAAATAAGGCTTTCTGATCTTGTGCATTCTCTACCATTCTTCTCTTTGAGTGAAGCCATGAGAAACCCAAGCTCCTCATAAGCACAGAAGGCCACAGAGCTGCTAGATTCATTAGATCTCTTCAGAATGAGATCATGCATATATTGTAATCCAGAAAGTGGTTTTTCTGAACTTGAGCGCAACTTACAGCTTGAATATCAGACAAAAATGAGAAAAGAAATAAGTTGGAAGATCAACAATGGGGAATTTAAGAGCAAAAACAGAACAAGGCAAGCCCATCAAACAAGCTCACCCATGTATAGTCTCCCAGCAGTGTTAGCTTAGAACACCCAGTTCCTATGATTCTTCCCTGATATGTGTCCAGTGACAGGATCATTTTCTGGGGGGCAATTCTGAATGTATGAACCATTGTCTTGAGAATATTAGTCTATTGAGTTTACTGACCAAATGTGTTCTGCTTTAAGTTTCATGGGGAAGAGGTGGGATACAAATATAAATAAAATAAAATAAATGATCAGTATTAGGGTTTTTTTTTTAAGTGATGCTAAGACCCAAACTACATGTTGTGTTAAATGTGTAGTAGGAGTCAACATCGACTCGACAGCACACTTTCTTTAGGGCCTTGCAGTTTTCTTTACTTTAAATAGCTGGAATAGCCCACAAAGCAGCCCCAAACCAAGATGCCTCTACCACTGTGCTTTGACTGTTGGGATGAGGTTCTTACTTTGGAAGGCAGTGTTAAAAAGTATGCTAGTTTGGGGGTTGGCTTGCAGTACTCCGGCACAGTGCCCGTGAGTGAGAAGCCAGACTAATTCTGCACTAGTGCAATGAGCAAAGCTGTACACACACAAGAAGATCACATAGCTGAACAGATGCTCAAAGTTGTGTGCAATCTCTTCAGCTCTCGGTCCACATGGAAAAGAAAGCAGATTGCTTTGCATCCTTTCCTGCAGCTTCTATGGGCTGAGGAAGAGGTTTCATAGCAGGAGGCATGCCACGGGTTGTGCACATGCATTCTGTCACATCAATGCAAAGGAAGCAAGGAGTGCAAATTTTTGACTTCGTGGAACTAGCTAGAAGAATGTATTTGCATTATGGAAGTCTGAATGTCTAAAAAAAAAGTGTACTAACTAGTAGTCAGTGTTTCCTCTAACAGGAATTCCCAGATGTTGTTGAATACAACTCCCAGAATGCCCAGTCCAAGGCCACTGCAGCTGAGGATGCTGGGAATAGTAGAGAACAACGTCTGGGAATCCAAGTTAGAGGGAACAGTGGTAGGGATGTGCCCGAACTGGCTTGGGCAGCCACAGGCAGCCTGGGGACTGGGTCCTTTTAAAATGAGGTGAGCAGGTCCTTACCTGCTCCTCTGCCACCCCACCACTTTTCCAGGCATGGCGCTTGCATTTCAAAAGGCCACACATGGCTGAAGCACTGCTCCCAGCACCCTGTGTGTGGCATCAGCATGCGCATGGCTGCTGAGTATCCACGGTGGCCATTTGCGTGGTCAGCATGGTGCTGACCATGCGCATGGCCGCCATGCATGCGTGACAGCCATGTGCACGCCAATGCCACACTCAGCCTCCTGGGAGCAGTATGGCAGCTGCATGCGGCCTTTTGAAACACAAGCACCATGCTTGGAAAAGCACTGGGGCGTCAGAGGAGTAGGTGAGGACCTGCTTACCTCGTTTTTAAAGGACCCGATCCCTGCCCTGCCAAACCAGTTCGGCTGAGGGCATCCGAGCTGGTTCTGCATTTCCCTAAGGTACGGGCACATCCCTGCTAACTAGTCAAAGAGGGGTATTTCAAAATGGTGGTTCTATTATATTTAGCGAGTCAGGGGAGCAACTGGTCCTATCCAGCTGCAGCACAGCATTCATTTGGTGGCTGTTGCTGGTGTCTACCTTGTATTTCTTTGTAGACTTTGAGCCCTTTTGGAGGACAGGAATTCTCCTTCTCCCTCTCCTCCTCCCTCTCCTCTGTAAACTGCGTTGAAAACTTTCCCATTGAAAAGCGGTATATCAATTGTAGTAGTAAGCAGAAAGAAAACAAAATCTTTTTAAAAAGAAAATATTTGAAATGTAGGGAACCGACTGTGGCAGCAAGTGCATGTACAACCAAGTCAAAGAAACTGGAATCCCACTGATTGCCTGTTTGGCCCAGAAGGGTGCCCAGGGTCACTGGATCCTTGCTTTTGCTTCTCCTCTGAAGCCACTGATTGGTGGGAATCTAGTATCAGTTTGTCTGGCAGTCTGCCTGCACCTCCAGTGGCTGGATCAGCTTGTGGAATCAGAAGTTCAGTAGTAGCTGCTTGTGTGTGTGATTCCTCCCTCCAAGCAGAGAGGATACAAAATCCTGCTTCAGCCCCTGTGTAGTAGGGGTGTGCACGGAACCAGTATGGGGAAGATCAAAGGTGGAGGGAATGACTTTAAGGATGGGGGAGGGTATACTCATCCCACCCTCCTCTTTCCCCCCACTGGCGCTCCATTGTAAACCCATCCAGTGGGGCAACAGTGTACCACCCTGCCACACTGTCCACCCGTCGAATCGGAAGTAAGCAGAAGTACCGGACGTGTGTGCACACATCGCATGCACCCAACATGCACGCGAGCTAGTGTGACATGCGTGAGCCTGATGTGCACGTGAGCAAGCGTGACATGCACGCACATGTGCCTGACACTCCAACGTGCGTCGGGTACTAATGCTTACTTCCGGTCTGACAAGGAGACGGGGCGGCAGGTGGTACGCTGCCACCCTGCCGGACCGGTTTACAATGGAGCAACGGCAGGGGGCAGGGAGCAGCAGTGCACCCTCCCCCACCCTGAAAGTCACCCCCTGCCTTTGAACCGGCAGAACTGCTGGTCTTTCGAACCAGTTTGGAGGTCCATAAAGGGCCTCTGAACTGGTTCCGTGCACATCCCTGCTGCGTAATGGCTTTCTGGAGCAGGGCGTATGTGTCTGGCAAACCAGCTGAGAACCCAGCAGTGATTACCTGCTCTGGCTGTAATGGAGGGTGTCTTTTCACAGGCAGCCTTTATATTCCTGCCTTGAATGCTGTTGGAACCCTGGAGATGAGTGAATAATAAATAAAAGCATTTATTATTTGCTATCATCTTGGATAATTGCCTGTTGAGATGCCCTGTAAGGGAACGGAGAGGCAGGATGCGACATTGGCACAGCACGCTCTCTGTTCTCTGTTGTGGATTAGACAGTGAGAGTTCATTTCAGATCTCATTGCGCTGCATGCTGCTGTGATTCTTCTGAACTCACACGGCCACCTCATGGCATGCCCCCCGTGCAAATCAGTTCCGGGAATGCAGATGGTGTTACAAACTGCTTTCTGAGAAGGTAGGTGGGCAGACTTCTGTTGACCTGCATAGAGTAATGCTTAGACCCTTCTCTTTGCCAAAGAGGTTTTCACTGGCTATGTAGCTGTAATGTTATCATGAATTCATCCGATCACACAGGCCTTTTCAACTTGCGCAGTTTTATTTTTTCCCCTGGCTTCCAGGCCTGGTGCAAGCGAGAGTAAAATGGGTCCATGTCTGCAACTTGACTTCATTTATGGTGATCTTTATATAATATATGTGTTGCATTAGTCACTGTGTATGTTCCTTTAAGAGACACAGTTGAACGGAGGAGCAATCACTGTATGTGTCCACTTTGAGCTGGTGGCTCAGTTTTGTTGAAGCTGCCCTCAAGTGAACGAATGGAAGCTGTATGGCAGTCACAGACCAAAGCTAAAGGTGGTGAAGCTTTATTCCCTTCTTCATAAAAACAATGCAATATTCATCCTCTGACTCAAAGGGGATTTTGATGCTTTTAAAAAAAATTGTATTTATTGAAAGAAGAGTTTTTATACAAAGTGGAGTATAAGGAAGAGAAAGTTATTACAACAACATAATAAATACAGAAACATGCCTGAGAGTCTAATTTCATACATTAAGGTCTAGTATAGGGGTATGCAATTTGAATGGATTTGGGTCAAATCAGGGGTGATTTGCAAATTCAACCCTGAATTGAATCACTCTCAGTTCACCCCTGATTTGACCCAAATTGATTCAGGTGATTCAAACACCATTTTGAGGCCTTTTTGCTGGGAAAATGGCCTCCAAATGGTGCTATTTTCTTGGGAGAGCTGGTTTACCAATTGGAATTGGTGAGTAGACCAGCCCTCTGCTCCAGACGTAGCATGTCTGGTACACCAGTCCTCTGAGGTGGGCTGACATGCCAAGTCCAGAGCAGAGGACTGGTCTATCTGCCGATCTCAGTTGGTAGACCAGCTGTCCCCGGAAGAAGGGCAGTTGAATCACTTGAATCCATTTGAGTGATTCGAGGTTGATTCACTGAGGCAGCTCACCAAGCTAGCTGTTCTCAGTGAATTAATCTGAAGTTTTTGCTATTTGATTCGAGTCTGCTACCACTTTCCTCTGCTCTGGTCATTCTCCTTGCAAGCTTTTCAAGGAGTGTGAGGAGAGGCCCTCCTTGCAAAGCTTGCAAGAGTCAGAGTCTTAAAGAACAGCAATGGCAGAGATAGGGCATGCCGCATGTTGCCACCCTGCTGGTGCCTCAGTATTCTGCCGCCTGAGGTCACTGCCTCACCTTGTCTCATGAAAGGGCCACCCCTGCTCCCTGCCTTCCCATTGTCTCTCTTAAATCACAACCCACTTCTTTTCTTCTTTCAGATCTCTCACCCTTTCTTCTTTTTCCATTTGAATGGGAAGAGGAAATCACTTTTAAAAATAAATAAATAAACAGATACAGAAATAAATGCAGAAATAAAAGCCTTCCTTCTATCCTCTGCAGGCCATCAATGGTGGGGGTGTTGTGCTGTCCTGAGAATTGCCCCCTGATCTCCCCTTGAAGTGGTCCACTTCACCCTGCTTCAAGTAAGGTTGGTCCTGAACACATGTGGCCATCATAGTTCGTATCTCCAGCCCGAATCTCTCAGTTGACCACATCTTTATTCCAACCTTCCTTCAAGGAACCTAGAGCAGCATAAATTCATCCTCACAACAGCCCTGTGAAGGAGATCAAGCTGAGCAATAGTGACTGGTCAAATACCACCCAGTGAGCTTTATGGCTGAGTGGGGATTTTAACAACCCAGTCTAAGTCCAACACTCTAATCCACTATTACTACTGCTATGAATATTTATATACCACTCTTCAACCAAAGTTCTCAAAGAACATACATAGAAAAATAGATAATACATAATCCTATCCACCCTATCCACCCCCAGCACAGTACCTCCAGTGACTGTTGCTGGTGTCTATCTTATGTTTCTTTTTAGATTGTGAGCCCTTTGGGGACAGGGATACATCTTATCTTATTTATTTATTATTTCTCTGTGTAAAGTGCTCTGAGCCATTTTTGGAAGGGCGGTATAGAAATCAAATGAACTAACTAACTAAATAAATAAATAAAATAAAGATGGCCCCCTGTCCCCAAAGGGCTCACAACCTAAAAATGAACATAAAGCAGATACCAGCAACAGCCACTGGAAGGATGCTGTACTGGGGATGGTTAGGGCTAGTTGCTCTCCCCCTGCTAAATGTAAGAGAATCACCACTTTAAAAGGTGTCTTTTTGCTTAGTTAGCAGGGGTCAAACTCATACTGGTGTTTGAGATGACCATGCATTTCACTTACATGTACATATATTTTCTTAGCTTTCAAAGGACTTAAATTTGCCAAACTCTTTTTGGATAAGTATTTAGGAGAAGTTGGCCCAATACTTTCATGTTTGCCCTTCAACCATGGAGGCTGGAAACCTTTCTTTTAAAAAGTATTATTATCCAAGATTCGACAGTAGCAACTAGATTATGTGTCAGAATTGGAAGCCATATTCCATCTTTCCCTGTGTAATCAAAGTCAGGGAGATTGCTAGGCCTCTTGGTGACTGGCCCTGGAATTGTGTGAGCCTCAAATGATTGAGATGAGTTTCCTGTGTTAGAAGAAACCATATAACAAGGACAAGGGTAATTAGGAATCATGGCTTATGCTTCAGCAACAGAGCACAATGTAATATTTTATCAGAGTATAGAATGAACTGCCATATAATACAATTCTAGAAAGGAACCTTTCCGAACACAGGCTCAGCTACTGAGAAAGCAACCATACAAGCACATGGACACAAATGCAATGCTGAGCATAGCATGTGCTGGAGTATGTGGGAGATGATCTGCTGTGGTGCACAATTTACAGATGTATAATAGAAGGCATTGTGTTAAATGCATGTATTAAATGCATTCAAGTTGTATTTTATATTGCATTTTAAAAATGTTATTTTAGTTTCTCCTTTCCCATCCCCTCCTTCTCTTGTCTCCTCTACTTTAAATGTGGCACACATCTGTCATATTTGTTTATTTTAAAGCACCATATACATCAGTGGCGTCATAATGTGAATCATCACCACTACCACCACCACCACCACTGTTGCCACGGCTGCCACCAACACTACCACCTTCCTTATGAGGGAAGGCTAAAGTATTACAGACTTTTTAATTTAGAAAAAAGACAACTAGGGTCTGGTTTGGAAATACTTTCCCCTCCTGAACTGGCTGACCCATGCAATCAAGAAGCTGGATGTGCCAAAAGTGCACCCATCCTGACATCTTTTTTGAATGTCCTGATGTATTTCCATTGTGTTCCTTTATCATATGGGGGCAGTTCATCTGAACTGCCACTCTATATATGACTCAAATACTAGTTTAATTTACTACATAGGTCATGTGTGGTTTGGATTAGCCTCCCTCTTACTTGATAACAGCATGCATTGGAAGGACATGAGGACATCCCAGAAAGATGTCAGAACAGACACGCTCTCAGTGTTCCCCCTTCTTTATCTTATGCGTCGGTTCATGGGGGGAGTATCATCCAAATCAGCCCTTGGAAGAAGCATAATAGAGGTGTTTAAACCATGCATGCTATACAGAAAGTGGACAGAAAGAAGTTTATATTTCTCTCCCGTAACACTGGAATTTTGGCTTCCACAATGTTCTGATGATGGCCACTGGTCTTGATGCTTTAGAAAAGGATTATAGGGCTTCTCAAACATGGGGCCCCAGATATTGTGGGACTGCAACTCCCATCATCCCCAGCCATAATGGCCTTTGAATGATGGGAGCTGCCGTGCAGCATTTGGAGACCCAAGTTTGAGAACTGTCACTGAGATAGCTTGTTGTGGGGCTCCCAGGAGCATCCCTACACCTGTTTTGGAGCTACAGGCTTGTAGTTTCCACTTTTGTCTCTTTGAACCCATGGGATCATGAGTTCACCATTCAGTTCACACGAGCTAACTCATGGAGTATGTCACTTGGCATGTAGCTTGGGAAAGGTGACTCTAGGTCAAGCTAACCCACGACTGCAGGAGGATTATCCCTCTACTTGCCTCCCTGATTCCAGTCCAGGTGAGGAAGCTGGGATAGACACAAGTTAATTAAGCACTGTTCTTATAAAAGAACTAGCCAAATGTTCTCTCCTTACATTGGCACATCAGATCAGTTCAGTCCTATCGTTTTCACAGGAAGGGATAGATCTGAGGTAACAAGATCATCTCCTTCTCTAACAGAAGTGCTAATGGCTGGCTCAGGTCACGGAAAGCAAGCTTGTTAAAACATTCCCAGACCCTCCCAAAGTCCTTCCTGACCACAAGACGAGCTCTGATGCACCCATTTCATTCCACCCTATACAGGTTCCTTAACCTCTTCACCTTATTGTGCTGGTAGAAGCATACCCAGCAAAGTTTGAAACGGACACAACGTCTTCTTTTTTTCATCACTATTGTCACCCTTTCTGACAGAAAGATGTGGTCAGCATTCCTCAACAGGACGAGATGCTGTCTATTTCTAGCCAAGATTTAATCAATTCATGTGTCTCTTCCTTGGATTAACCAGTTGTGTGTTTGTGCATTTGGGCATTAGCTACATCATCTTACTGTGCCTGGACTCTCATGCACGTCCTGCTTGTTGCCTCTGGGTCAGCCCTGCTTCCAAGCCCAATCTGTGCAGTGTGATTGGCTGCCTCCAGATACTGGTCTCCCAAGATGAGACCCTCTTTGGATTTTGCCTGGTTCTTGGATCCTCACGTGGCACTTGGGTCCCCACTCCTGCCTTCTGCCTTCCTGCCTGTCCCAGAGGAAAGAGGTCCCTCGACATCAGTCAAACTGCAAAGGTCCACACAAATATGAGGGAAAGAACTATTAGCAGCTGTTAGTCATGATAGCAATATGGAGCCAATCCCTGGCATCTCCAGGTAGGTCTGAGAAAGACTGCTGCCTGAAACCTTGGGAAGCTACTGCTTGTTAGTGTAGACAATACTGAGCTAGATGGACCAGTAGTCTGAATCAGGATGGGGATGTAGCTCAGTGGTAGAGCATCTGCTTTGAATACAGAAGGTCCTGGGTTCAATCCCTGGCATCTCCACGGAGTGCTGGGAGGACTCCTGTCTAAAACCCTGGAAAGCCACTGCCAGTCAGCATGGACAATCCTGAGCTAGATGGACCAGTGGTCTGATTTGGTACAAGGCAGCATCCTATATTCAGAGGCAGTATGTCACTGAATATCAGCTGCTGGGAGACAAGGATGGGGGAAAGCTGTGACCTCCATGCCTTGGTTCTTTTCTGCGTGCCTGCTTGCTGGAGGTATCTGGTTGGCTACTGTGGGAAACAGTGGATGATACCATCACTATGTAATGTTGTCCATAACATCATTTCTGCAAACTCATTAGAGCTCTCAGAACCATAATTCATAGTTTGTTTCCAAAAAATGACATAATGTACCTTCTGGCCCTTGCAAAATAGCTAATTAAAATAAAAAAAAGATAAAGGAGAGGCTTTTCCTTTAATATTTAATTAAACGCTACCAAATATAATTGTTTTTCCAGTTCGGACAAAATATGGAAAAGCTCTGTGCATGTTATATTTGCGCACTCTTGCTGAGGTAATTCTGAAAATAAAAGGGTCACTTCAGGGAAATGGGGATATACTCTAGGTTAGGGTGATTGCAATCACAGACTCAACAGGGTTGCATGGTTGTTATAGTGATGAAATAATGTTTTGGGAGAAACACTGAAAATTGATGGCACCCATCAGATGGACTCCATTCCAAATCCCCAGGGTAGACCAACAGGTAGATATGCAAGTTAAGCAGAAAGGTCATTCAGATGGAATGGGGGATGGAGGTTGAGGTTCAGTGATAGAGCTCTGCTTTAAATGCAGAAGGTCCCACGTTCAATTCCTGGCATCTCTAGGTACTGCTGAGAAAGACTTCTATTTCAAAACTCTGAAGAGCCACTGCCAAGCAGAGTAGACCAGGGGTTCTCAAACCTGTGTCCCCAGATGCTGTTGGACCCTACAACTCCCATTACCCTTAACCATAATGGTGTTTAGGGATGATGGGGGTTGCAGTCCAACAACTTCTGGGGAACCAAGTTTGAGAAGCTGTCACATAAAAAATACTGGACTAGATGGACCAGTCATCTGAAAGCAGCTTCCTATGGAGTTTCTGGTCAAGCAAATGGGATTCTGGGTAGGAAAGCGGCAGGAAATGATAAGTAGAACCCAGCTTGGATCCTAGTAAACTGTGTTGTCAGGTTGGTGTCAACTATTGGCCACCATGGTAAACCACTATAAATGGTTCAGGTCCATGGAAATCTCTACTCTGATGGATTATTTCTTCCCCTCAATAATAATAGTTTGTTTCTTAAAGGTCTTGGGAGGCTATGCATTCCAGCAGAAGAACAGAGTGAGGTCAGGAAGACGGCTCAACCTTTTCCCTTTCACCAGTTCCCCTCCTCAAAATTGCACCTCCAGGTGCTTTTCCCCCTGAGGAGAGGAAGATATGGGTGCTATTTCAATTTCTTTATATACTGCCCCATATAAAATCTCTGGGCGGTTTACAAACCAAAACACAACAACCAGTATTAGTTAACAGGAAAGCAAAAACGATAAAATACAGTTCTGAAATTGTTTTTAGAATCAGAATTTGCAGATTATATTTCTTCCCTGCTTCCTTGGCAACTGCTCTTTTTGGCAGGGCTAAACTGAGAATGGTTTGGGGATGGAAGAACAAAGGGAGCCCCTCTGAAGAACGCAAACACCAGCAGTGTGCATGGGATCAGCTGGTCCGGTTCAGTTTGAGTCTGAAATGGACCGGGTCAATTTGGTCCAGCATCCCCTTGAACCCCGGTTCGGTCCTGTATGGTGGGGGGTATCATGAGTTTGTTTGTTTGTTTTTGAAATTTTTTTTTTTAAAAAAAACTTGTCCGAGGTGGTGAGCGGGGGCGGAGGGGTGTCCACGGAGGTTCCCCCTCCCCCTGCCGGCCTCCCTTCTTTGGATGGTTTTCAGCCTTTCCTCCTGGTTCAACAGCCATTTTGGAGGCCACCATGCCTGCGCAATGGGCCTCTGCATGGCCTGGCATGACCCAGGCCACACAGAGGCCCACTGAGTATGGGAGGCCGACGAGGGAGTGGGAACAGGGAGTGGTTCGGTTCGGCCCCAAACAGTTGTACCAAACCGGTTCGATGTGAAACACGTTCGATGTCAAACATGTTTGCACATCCCTAACCAGCAGTGCAGGCTAGCCAGGCAGAGAACCTTCTCATTCAGCTACTGCACACAGGGACAGAGCAAAGCTGTGATGGCAGCAGGGGCATGCTTGGGGGTCCCTATAGTTTCTATTGGGCCACCTTACTGATGTGGCCAGGGCGAGGTCTGGTTTATGAAATAGCCTCCCCAGTGCGGCTTCCCTGGCACCTTCACTTTGTTCTTTAAGACGTCAGGTGAAGACCTTTCTGTTCACTCAGGCTTTTAAAAATTGATTTTTAATATTGATTTTTTTAAAATGAAGTTTTATAAATGTTTTTATTGTATTTTGTATTTTTTTTGCTTTGTGTTGTGATTTGTTTGTCATATTGTTATTGTGTGCTTTTATTGGATTTTTTTAATGTTGTGTTGTGAGCTGGCTTTTATCATCATTATCATCATCATCATCATCATCATCATCATCATCATCATCATCAAATAAAATATTTATGCACCGTCCCTCTAGTATACTACTGTTCGGAGCAGATCACAACATTAATAAAATAGATATAAGTTAAAAAATAATAAAATTAAAACAGTTAAAGGACCAAGCTAAAACCACATTCAAAATTACAAATTTTTAAAGTTTCAGAATTGAAAGTTACTAGGTAATAGCAATAGCAATAGCACTTACATTTATATACCGCTCTATAGCCGGAGCTCTCTAAGCGGTTTACAATGATTTAGCATATTGCCCCCAACATTCTGGGTACTCATTTTACCGACCTCGGAAGGATGGAAGGCTGAGTCAACCTTGAGCCCCTGGTCAGGATCGAACTTGTAACCTTCTGGTTACAGGGCGGCAGTTTTACCACTGCGCCACCAGGGAAAAACACATCTCATCCATGATTTAATTGTGGATGAGCATGCTGACCCGATATGTGTGACCAAGACCTGGTTGGGCAAACTCGGTTGATTGAGTCTCTCCCAGTTCTGCCCTCCAGGTTCATGATCCTACATCAGCCCCACCTTGAGGGTAGGGCAGGAGGAGTTGTGGTTAGCTATTGTGAGTCCATTCCCCTCTCCAGATGCCCAGTTAGGCAATATCAGAATTTCAAGTGTTTGTCCCTGAAGGTGGGCCTATGAGATAGGATAGGGATTCTGTTGGTGTACCGACCACCCCACTGCACCTCAGTCTCTTTGCTTCAGCTGGTTGGGGTGGTCTAGGATGTGGCATTGGGTTCCCCTAGGATTATTATCTTAGGGGACTTCAATGTCCACACCTAGGCCTCCCTAGTAGGAGTGGCTCAGGACTTCATGGCCACCATGACAACCATGAGCCTATCTCAACTAATATTAGGTCCTACTGACGTGGCAGGTCATATGCTGGACCTGGTTTTTTCCAACCAGTAACTGAATTATCTGCAGGTGGGGGAGTTAGATATAACTCCTTTGTCATGGACAGATCATCATCTGGTGGGGTTTCATTTGACTGCTTGCTTTGACCAACCTCTGCAGGGTGGTGGACCAATTAGAATGGTCCAACCCACAAAGGCTTATGGATCCACTCAGTTTCTAGAAAGCCCCTGGAGAGTTTCTAGTGTCCAGAACTCTGAATCTGTTGAGGCCCTGGCGAATCTCTGGAATGTGAAGACAGCCCAAGCTATTGACACGGTTGCTCTCCTCTGAACCCATAATGAACCTATTCACATGACTGTAGAAAATCGGGCTAGCCTCTGCTAGCCAAATTTTCTACAACCATGAGAACCACAGGGCTTGGCTGTGAGCCCGGTGGTTCCTAAGTGGGTAACCCGCTCAAGTAGCCCGACCCCTTAAACCGGGTTTGCGGAGCGATAACACTTTAACCAAGATTGTAGTGATTGTGAGAACACAGTGAGGCTATTCTCATGATGGGGGGGAAACTGGGCTAAAGGAGCCCAGCCTGGTTTTCTCCCATTGTGAGAACTACTGGGCTCACAGGAGAGCCTGATGGTTCTCTGGCAGTTAGCCCGCCAAAGAAGCCCTCCCCTTAAACGGGGTTAGTGGAATGAGTATTCCGCTAACCCCATTTTCCCAATCATGAGTCACCATGGCATGGCTGTGCTCCATGGTGACTTGTGAAGAGACCCCCACTGGGAGGCTAAAACGAGTCTCCTGGTGTCGGAGGTCTCCCCAGGATGCCCCGCGCAAGGATCGTGTGTAGAGCCTCAGTCTATGTTTCATCTTTGCAGAATGGCAGAAGCAGCCGTGAAAGCTCTAGTTCTCTTCCTGGAATCTGGCTCCATTTGGCTTCTGGTTTTGTTCCTGGATGCCCCTGGAGTGATGCCACATCATCATGTTACTAAAAACAGGCAGATGTGTGGAGGAGAACACCAGAGCACTTCCACTGGTGCTTCTGTTGCCATACTGCCTGTCCACTCTTTGAATAGTGCCTTCAATTTTGGCACCTCCGAATGGGGCCCATTTGAGTCAACAATGTTCTTGATAGAGGGTTGATTCAGAGGATTGAGCCACAGCTTAAACTTTGTCATTATGGGTCAGTTTGGCTATTTAATTGATTTTTTCCCCTTTTATTATATTTGTATACTGCCTCAAACATGCATCTCTGGATGGTTTACAGCAACATAAAACAAATTAAAACAAAAATCAGAACCTTGAAAACAAGTTCAAAAAACCACAAGTCTGTTATTGGATTGTGCATGTTTTTAGATTGTGAACCGCCCAGGGACTTGCGTATGAGGTAGAATTCAAATATGTTAAATGAATAAAAATAGTTTAAAAGCTTAGGTGAATAAATATGTCCTTAAAGACTTTTTAAAAGTTGTCAGAGATGGGAAGGCTCGTATTTCAGCAGGGAGCTCATTCCAGGGTCTCAGGGTGGCAGTAGAGAAGGCCTGTCCCTGAGTGGCCACCAGAGGAGCAGGTGGCAACTGCAGACAGACCTCTCAGCATTATCTCAATGAGCAGTGGAGCTCATGGCGAAGAAAATGTTCTCTTCCTGGGCCTAAGCTCTTATTCCAGTTCCACATGATTATGCCGGGCGGTACGTTGGAGTTGCAAGGCCAGAGCATCACAGAATAGGCCCCCTATTATATGTAGAGCATAGAAAATTCACTTGAACTGGTCCAAAATGTTGTTCTAAGGAGGCTTCTGGGGTGGGGGTGGGGAAAGTGTGAGTTCAGAAATTAATCAGAATTTCACTTCCTGAGATTTGAGTGGAGAAAATGGGAGGGACATTTCATATCAACTATAATATAAGGTGGGCCTCTGTTGGGGGAACACTCAACCCTTGCAGAGTTTCATGGACCTTGTTCCATGGTCTGATATGGCATATGGCATATTCAGCACTCAGCACTTCCAGCTGCTATGCATAAGATAATCAAATTTTCTCAAAGATCAGATTAGCTCAAGGGCTGCCGCTTTCTTCCACACGAACCTTCTTTGCTATGAACAATTCTTCCAAGGTCCCCCCGATCTTCAGAAGTAACTGGGTGAGGACATGTGATGTGAGCTGAGTGTCTGGAGGGAAGGCAAGGGGAGGGGCTTATTCCCAGATAAGTGGCTATGGGATTGTAGCCTCCCCACCACACACTGGGAAAAGTGGATTCCCATGTGATCTGAGAAGGTATTTCCAGTTTTGGCACCCAGCTTTTCAAATTCCTACTCCATGAAGTCTCACTTGTTGCCTTGCTGTCCACTCTGATGCCTTTCCTCTTTGCACAACACATTATGAATTGGTGGAATTCACTGCCACAAGGTGCAGTAATGGCCAGTAGTTTAGATGACTCAAGGGGAAGTAGAGAAATTCATGGAGAACAAGTCTATCCATGACTATTAACCACGATGGCTATATGGAACCTCCATGTTCCAAGGCAGTATATCACTGAAAACCAGTTGCTGAGGAAGGGGAGCAAGAACCCAGAAGAGAGCTATTGCCTTGCCAGTGGGCTTCCCAAAGGCATCTGGCTGGCCAGGGTGGGAAGCAAGTTGCTGGATTAAATGAACCTTTGATGGTTTGATCTAGTCCATCTGGACTAAATGGTTTGTTCTAGCAAGGCTCTTCTAATGTTTTCCTTCACTGAGCGCACCACCTCACTTACAAAGAAAAACACATGATAGAAAGGGAATGAGGAAAAGGGAGAAACAAGGAAGTGGGGGAACGAATTAAGAAGACAAGAAAAATGCAGCAGGAGCAACTTGCCCTCGGTGGCTGCTAAGCACTCATGGCATGCTTCCCCTATATCATTGTCTCTGTCATGATGGCCCTTTCCAAAGGAACCAAGGCAGCCTAAACGGTCCACATTCAAGGCAAAATGAGTTTATAACTGGTCTTCAGAAAGCCTAGCTGTGCCTTGAAAGCTGCAGCAATGGTAAACACCAGGGAACTGTAATGGTGTGAATGTTTCACAGCAAGTTAAATATTAAATAATATTTAAATTGGGACATAAATATTGTAATGCATAATTCAGCAGCAAGACAACTTTGTAGTCACATTATGCAGAAGGTCATTGCCCTCTGGTGACAGTCATTCTTGGAACTTACATTAAGCCTTTGTAATTCTTTGTTTCAAATTTATATCCTACCTTTCTTCATACAGGGAAGTACATGATATTGAAGCCCAGACCTTTATGTGGTCCTGTTTGCCTTTCAACTGAGGATGTATTATTCATTCGATCACACACAAGGAAATGGGCTTTTATCTGAATGCAATGTGATGACCTTGAGACACAGTATTTGTGCTGGATTTTGGACATTCCATGTTCTAATGCCCTTTTGACCTAACACTTACATACATACCAAATAGGAAATTGTTTTGTGTTAGATAGATAGTGAGGCTTTCCACACAAGCAGTGTGGAGAGCTGTAAGGGGTTTTGCGAGGAGAGCGGGCTTGATCCCTCAGACGATCAGGTGGCTAGCCCTGGCCAGTCGGATCATCTGCCCACACGATTACCGACTCCGTTACAGAGCAGGTTGGGGCAGTGGGGATCGGGGTCTTCCCGGCCCCCAGAAGTCCCAGAATGCCCCATGTGAGGGTGCAGGGCATTCTGGGGAGCCCCCTGATGTCAGGAGGCTTGTTGTTGCCTCCCCATTGGGGGTCTCCTCATGAGTAGCCATGCTGCCAAGCTGCACCGCAGCGACACACTATCAGGTAAACAGAGTTCGTGGAGCACGGGCTCTGCTAACCTCGTTTGAGGGTGGGCAATTGCGCAGGCTGGCTGCCGGGAGCTGTGTGGCTTCCGTTGCAGCACATGACCCATAAAAACCGGGCTGGGCTCCCTTAGCCCAGTTTCTGTGGGTTGTGAGAATAGCCTCGATGTTTAGTTTCACTTTGTAGTAAATTGTACGTCAAAAATTGTTTATTTTTTTGTACAAAAAATGAGCGGAAATGGCTATGCACACATATTCACATTTGCCAAGTTTTCCATTTTGGCATTCAGATTTTGAATGGGAAATTTCCATTTCAAATTCTGAATCTTCATTTTATATGAGAAATGTTACCTTTGAATTGTTGGCACATGTTGACAGCTTTGATTTGGGCAGATATCTACTATGATACGCATTGTATTTATGTATTAAGAAATCCCCCAAACCATCGCTTTTTCCTAAAAGAGGTGTTCAAAACAGCTTACAACATAATTACAAAAATTTTACTTTCTCTAGAAACCAAATCTCCAAGTCAGGACCATACCTACAATGGAACAAGGGGGAAGAAAGTCCCTGGGCTCCTGAGGGAGTGGGGCCCACCAGCTAGGTGACAGCTTGCTCTGACAGCTGCTCCCCTCATGCTTGTCTGAAGAGAGTGGGTGAGGTAGGGGCCCACTCCAACCTTGCTACACCCCTGCTCCAAGTGGAGCAGATTGGGGAATCATAGCCAGTCACAAAATGGCAACTTAGGGAGGCGGAGCCAGTTGCAAAATGGCAGCTGGTGTGAATATTACCATCAACAGAATAAAGGATTTTAACATCGAAATCCCTGAATTTTGCTGTAGCACAAGAGGGGAGCAAAAAGAACTGCTTTGCATGTGTGTGGAATGGGAGAGGAATTAACGGGAGAGAAAGTAAAAGCAACCCTGAGCACTTAAGACAGAGAGAGAGAGAGAGAGATTAAAAATGGCATGGCCACATCCTCACTCAGCATGCCCTCAGACTGCAGTATTGGCTGGAAAGGAAGGGAGGAAGAAGCACACTGAAATGCCTGGAGAGCTTCTCCAAATGGGACCAGGACCTACCAGCAGCTCCTGAGCCACCTAATGCCTGCCCCTTCTCTTGTGCACTTGCATGTCAATAGGAGTCTAACACGAAGGCACGATGCAGGAATTCCTTAATTAGAAGATCAGCAATGGGAGACAAAATTTTCTGAAAGCCTTTCTGCCTACCCAGTGCTGACCTTCCCTGGCAGCACCAGGAGAGCAATAGGTGTGCTACACAGACCACTATTAATTCAGCATTTTAGCATTTAGATGGAAATAGGCAGGTGACGCTTGCTGCTTATGGAGTGTGATCTCCTATAATACCGATATATTGGAGGAAGCCTCAGCTTGATCTTGTCTGATGCACAGACATACATTTATAGCCTCCTTCCCTCTGTATAAATAACCTGCCCTTAAGTTGGGCACATTGACACTTCCTAGGTTGAAATGTACTACCACAGTCGGCATTTTTATGGCTTGGTACTTGAACAGCTGAGAAGCAGTTAAAAACATACTTTGTTTGTCGAATAATTCATTTCGATCCTTGACAGATTGATTTTCATGGGTTTGTTTGCTCCTTTCTGCACCCTCCTCGGTAACAATGCTAACGAGAAACATTCTATTAAACCCTTGCCAAATTCTTTGTTACCTTAATAATTTGATTAACTCTGGGACATGAGGCTGAGTTATTTTACCCCCAGGTCTTGGAGGTGATGCTTTTCAATAATAAATGAATAAGGGTCATGAACCACTTAGCCCTTTCCAGTTTTTCTGTGCCAAAAAATGGAAACACATGCTTGCTTTTCTCTAAGGGACATTTTGACCAGACACAGACGAGCAGGCCAAGCATTTATATCACTCGCAATTGCCACATAGTATTTGTCCATACCCATCCCTATTTGGATGCATCTCCATCTGAAATCAGGCCAGGGATGGCTTACTCCAAATAATGATCTGGATGGAGACTGGGAGTGGCCAGAAGGCATGATCTAGCCGTGAGAATGTCACAGACGTTTGCAACATATGGGACTTCATTCTGGAAATGGTAGCATAGCCATAGAGCTTCAAAAGGTACAGAAACAGGCAACCAAAATTAGCAGGTTGTATCTTCCCAGATTGTATCTTCCCTACAAGGAAAGGATACAGCATTTGTGGTTTTTAAGACGACTAAGGAGGGACATGTAAAGGCTGACACAATTGTGTAAGCTATGGGAAAAATAGGTTGAAAGCAGTTTTTCTCTCACACATAATGCTAGAATACAGGATTACCCAGTGAGATTGATTTGCAGTAGATAGAGGACAAATAATAGAAAGCAATTGTCCAAATTATGCATCATTAACCTTCAGAATGGGCTGCTACAAGAGGTGGTTCTGGAGACTTCTGCAAAAGAAGAGATCCAGTTGAGATTTCTGCAAATGGAGATTTGACAAATTCATGAAGGACAAGTGCATCAAGGGAAAGAAATGCTGTATGGATAGGTGCATCAGCACAGATCCCAATGACGGTCCTCCAGATCTTTGGAGCCAGAGCATCTGGCTAATGCCTGCCCCTTCTCTAGTGCACTTGCATGTCAATAGGAGTCTAACATGAAGGCATGATGCAGGAATTCCTTAATTAGAAGATCAGCAATGGGAGACAAGATTTTCTCAAGAAGGTTTGCCTACCCGTTGCTGATCTTCCCCTGCAGCACCAGGAGAGCAATAGGTCTCAGAGCCTCAGAGGGGCCTCAGGGATGCAGTGCCCCTTCAGTAGAACCATGTTCATTATGCTCAAGTCCTCAGGAGTGGAGGCAATGACACACTAGGCTGAGCCCCAGCTCCAAAGAAGGACTGAATGCCTGGTTGCTTGGAACCTCCAACCCAAAAAGCCTACTCAGGAGGAAGGGAGGCTTGCTCAGGGCTGGCCTGAGGATCCAGGAAGGGGTGGGGCTCTTTCTGGCTGTAAACACCTTCAGTTGGAGCCAGGCTTTTGCTGGCTTAACAGTTTCCTTTGATGGTTTGATCCTCTAGCTGCCTTTGCTGCCTTGCTGGACTCAGCTTTAGAAAGATGGGCTGGTTAAGATGAACAACAGTGTAATATTCTTTTGCTTAGTGGGTTCCAAGGGAGTAGTCCCTAAGTCTGTAGAGCCCCTGCATGTTCTGTTATCCTAGGTCAGCATCAGTCAGAAAGAGGGAATCTTAAAACAGTATATCTTTATTGAAACTAAACTCAAATATGAAAGTACTACATATTACTTAGAAGTCAGTGGAATGGAACACAAAATGTCTAAAGCATTCCATTGAAACAACTGGGTGAGCTGGTCAGGACATTCTGCCTCGGAATGAGTAGTTCCGTTCTATACTCGGAACAGGCCCCCTTTTCGAAGGGTGTACTGTGTGTCCAGGGATGGAATGGAACACATGCGGCAAGTGTTCTGTTGGAAAAACAGGGCAAGCCGGACCGGGGTCTGGACATTTCACCTCAGAATGATTAGTTCCATTCCAGGCTAGGGACAGGCCCCCTTTTCTAAGAATGTTCTGTGTGTTCCTATTGTGCAATGGAACACAACATGCTCAAAGCATTCCATTGGAACAACTGGGCATAACGAACCCATCCTGCCGGACTGGGGTCAGAACTAGGGGTGTGCAGACCCAGTTTGACCAGTTCAAACTCTAACTGGACCAGCCCCCTAAAGGTGGGGGGGGGCAGTCAAAGTTTGAACCAAACTGAACCCAATTTGGATCAAACTGGTTCAGATTGAACTGGTTCGGCTGATTCAACTGGTTTGGCCTTGCTTGTAAAGGGGAATCCAGTAATGATTCCCCTTACAAACAAAGGGGAATTTCCTACCTAAAATGGTGTTCAAGGATTGGTGGGGTGGGTGGGTGAGAGGGAACCTTACCGGCTGTGGTGGTGGTGGGCTGGCAGGCAGCCCTGTTCTGGCTTCCACGCATGCGCAAAAGCCATTTACCTCATCACACCATTTGCCACTGTCGCCACTGCTGCTAGTAAGGTGCCTCTCCCCACCCACCCCACCCGTCACTCGAATTGGGTCAAACTGGATTAAACCAGGTCAAACTGGTTCGACCTGATTTGAGAGCAAGAACCCAACTGCCAGCTGATTCTAATGAACCAGTTTGCGGAACGGCAATTTGGTTAGAATTTGGTTTGAATTAGCATCGAACTGGCAGTTCTATTCACACCCCTAGTCGGGACGTTCTGCCTTGGAATGGATAGTTTTGTTCTGAGCTTGGAACAGGCCTCCTTTTCTTTCTTTTTTCTTTAGAGTTTGGAATGCTCTAAATGAACCATTTTGAGGCAGAATATTCTAACCTTGGAACGTTCTGCACATCCCTAATACCACAACTTGCAGGTATATAAAACACAGCAGAGACTACTTCTAACCACATCCACAGAGTAGAACCTAAGTAACTGCATTCTAGTCTTCTTAGAGGTATATTATACATATGCCACATCCCTCCTTTTTACGCTTAAGCATCACCCATATAATCAAATATTCACCAACACTTATTCAACATATGCAGTCACAGGAGAATGGAGCCAGAGGTTTCCAGCACTTAGCTTAATGATGGAGATGAGGCTTTACCACTATCCCATTATGTAGTCCTTGAACTTGGAGGGTAGCTTCACCATGCATCTGCTTCTAGTCTGCATGGTTTCACCAGGCAACTCCACAAGTGGTGGTGAAGTCTCAGCCATGTCATGATGTCCTTGCTCTTGCTGGACAGGAGTTGCTTCTGATGGTTATTCTACTGATGATCCTTGGAGTAGAATGTCTGTTTCTGTTGGTGCAGATGAGAGATCTCCTGTCAAGTGTTTGTGGTTTCTCATGTACATGTTGCCATTGGGGGTCTCTATCACCCAGAAAAGTGGTTCCTCATTTTTCATTGTGATAGATGCAGGTACACAACATTTTTCATTGTGATAGATGCAGGTACCCAACCCAACAAGAAAGTTTGCATCCTCACTTTCTACCCCTTCTGCAGAGGTGGCAAGAATGCTGCCCACCTGTCATATTGCACCTTTTGTAGTCACCGACAGTGCTTTAACTTGTGATAGGCATTGGGGCGATTCTCATGACCAACAAAAGTTGGGCTAGGAGAGCTTAGCCCGATTTTTGTTGGTCATAAGAACCACCGGGCTCGCAGCCGAGCCCGGTGGTTCTTGAGCGGGTAACCTGCTCGAGAACCCCTGCTAAAAAGCAGGTTTGCGGAGCGAGCACTCCAGCAAACCTGCTTTTTAGGCTCGTGAGTAGCTGCGGCATGGCTTTGTGCCGCACCTACTCATGGGTAGACCCCTGGCTGGGAGGCAAAATGCCGCCTCCCAGCTCGGGAGTCTCCCCAGTATGCCCTGCGCACTCGCACAGGGCATACTGGGGCTTGTGGGGGCCACGTGGCCCCCGCACCCCCTGCCGGCTCTGTCACGGAGCTGGCCATTGTGTGGGCGGCTGATCTGGCCACCCAGGGCTCCCTGCCCCCTCGTCTGCAGGGCTAGTGGGCTTAGCCCGCTCTCCCCACAGTTTTAACAAAAGCGGGTCTCATGGATTGTGAGACCCGCCTCATTGTTTGTAAATTTTGGCTTCAACATCTGATAAATGTTGATTAAAGGTTTTTCACTGATAAAGTTGCTCACCTTTGGTTGGAGTTGGATTCCAATTGTTCAGTATCCACTGAGGTAATAGAGGCTGTGTCTTGTGATGCGATCTGGGCTACCTTTGAGCTTGTTGAGGCTGATGATGTGGACAGGATTCTCACCAACATGGGCACAGCAACCTCTAGCCTGGACCCTTGTCCCCGCTGGCTCGTTAGGGCTGCAAGGGGGAATGTTCTCTCCTGGCTTTGGGAGATGGTTAATTCCTCTCTTCGGGAGGGGTTTGTCCCATCAGCCCTTAAAGAGGCGGTGGTCTACCCTCTCCTGTCCTCTTGTCAGGGTCGAGAGAAGAAGCCTTTTCTCAACCGTGACAATCTGGATAACTACTGTCCGATCTCCAATCTTGGTTTGTGCTCAGTCGATGAGAGTCCTGGAGGAGACTGATTTCCAGGATCCTTGCCAGTCAGGTTTTAGGCTGCAGCACAGTGCTGGAAAGGCATCGGCCGCCCTGTTTTTATATTTATTTATTTATTTTAAATATTTCTATACTGCCCAAAACATGCATCTCTGAGCAGTTTACAATTTAAATGGTTTCTGTTTTAAATTGTAAACTGCCCTGAGCCATTTCGTAAAGGCGATATAAAAATCGAATAAAGAAATAAAGAAATAAATAATAAATTTAAAAAATCATTTAAAACACCATATCAATTAACAATTAAAATCATTTAAAATGATTAAAAACATTTTAAACCCAGTATTATAATGATTTAAAAGCCTGGGTGAATGTGTCTTCAGTGCCTTTTAAAAAGTTGCCAGAGATGGGGAGGCTCTTATTTCAACAGGGAGCACATTCCAAAGTCCAGGTGCTGCAACGGAGAAGGCCCGTTCCCGGGTAGCCGCCAGACGAGTTGGATGACCTGTATCTTAACCTTGATGTGGGAAGCGCACTTTTCTTGGTTCTTCTTGATCTTTTGATACCACTGACTATGCTATCCTTCTGGAGTGCTTAAGTGGGCTGGGCCTTGGGTAACAGTAACTCATGCCTTTGTTACCTCTCGTTTGGATTACTGTAATACGCTCTACCTAGGGTTGCCTTTGAAAATGAATCAGAGGCTTCAACTAGTCCAGAATGCAGCGGCCCGCCTCCTCATGGGTGGCCGTAGATTTGATAGTGTCACACCTCTTTTATGGTCACTGCACTGCTTGCCTGTTCGCTTCTGCATCCAATTCAAGGTGCTGGTTCTCACCTACAAAACCCTTATGGGCTTAGCACCTGTATATCTCCGGGATTGCCACTCCCGGCCAGTTGTATCCCGTCCTGTGTCTTCTCAGCCAGCCCTCCTTAGTGTCCCAGGCCCTGGTGTAGTGCGTGGTGCCTGGGCCCATAGCAGCACCTTTTCTATGGCCACCCTTCTTCTTTGGAACACTCTCCCCCCACCCCAGATTCAGTCAACCCCCTTCCTGGCTGCTTTTAAGGCCCTTCTTAAGACACACCTGTTTCGCCAAGCGTTTGCCCTTTAATAATTTTTTCTAATTGATTGTTGTTATTTTTGTTGTTCACCGCCTAGAGTCTTTGGAGGAGGCGGTATATAAGAAGTTTCAATATACAAACAAACAAACAAACAAACAAACATCTCTGAAGTGGCTGGTAAGATAGTGTGTAGAAGTCTTTCCATCAGCAGCTGAACTGTGGGATATTCATATTGTTTCATTCACATTGTTTCTCAAGTAGAGCAGAGCCAGATTTGGGTCTGTGGCATCCTGTGAAGTCTTTTGTACATGTGCTTGATGGTTTTGAACCATTTGCTCTGCCAGGCCATTTGACTGTAGATAGCCATGATTTGAGTTTGTTATAGTAATGTCCCACTCTGCAACAAACTTCATCATCATGGAACTCATAAAAGAAACGTGGTCACACACAATTTCTCGAGGGATGCCATGGTGAGCAAAGGTGGCCTTCCTTTTGCCTACAACTGTGGCAGCTGTCTTGTCAGGTAACAGCTGGACTTCAGGATATTTTGAAAAATAATCAGCTATGATGAGATAAGATCGCCCATGAAGGTCAAAAATGTCTGCTGTAAGTCTGAGTCAGGGCAAGTCATGAATCTTATATGAGATCATGGGTTCAGTTGATTTCTGGGCTGAAGTTCTTGACAGGATCCACAGTACCAAACCCACTGTTCAATATGGGCATTCATATTGGGCCAGTACATAGCTTGTTGACCTCTGAATACTTTGATGTGGGAGATGAAGTGATGTTAACTTCTCTGATCTCATCCTTTGTGGTATGATGATTTTTGGCCCAATCATTAACAAGTGATCTACAGTTCTGATTTGGTTTCAAAATGGCCAGTAGGGCCTGAGTTCTGGTTTGACTTGCTTTTTGTATAGCCAGCTTTGTAAATGTTGAGCTTTGAGAGTTTGCAATCCACTATCAGCTGCCTCGTGCTCTTGTAACTTCAGTAGCAAGTTGCCACTGAGAGGCACTGCCTCTGTGAAGCTGTACAGGTGAAACTCGGAAAATTAGAATATCGTGCAAAAGTCCATTAATTTCAGTAATGCAAATTAAAATGTGAAACTGATATATGAGACAGATGCATTACATGCAAAGCGAGATAAGTCAAGCCTTAATTTGTTATAATTGTGATGATCATGGCGTACAGCTCATGAAAACCCCAAATCCACAATCCCAGAAAATTAGAATATTACATGGAACCAATAAGACAAGGATTGAAGAATAGAACAATATCGGACCTCAGTATACAGTGTACTGTGCTTGACTGGCCAGCAAACTTGCCTGACCTGACCCCATAGAGAATCTATGGGGCATTGCCAAGAGAAGGATGAGAGACATGAGACCAAACAATGCAGAAGAGCTGTAGACCGCTAATGAAGCATCCTGGTCTTCCATAACACCTCATCAGTGCCACAGGCTGATAGCATCCATGCCACGCCGCATTGAGGCAGTAATTGCTGCAAAAGGGGCCCAAACCAAGTACTGAATACATATGCATGCTTATACTTTTCAGAGGTCCGATATTGTTCTATTCTTCAATCCTTGTCTTCTTGGTTCCATGTAATATTCTAATTTTCTGGGATTGTGGATTTGGGGTTTTCATGAGCTGTACGCCATGATCATCACAATTATAACAAATTAAGGCTTGACTTATCTCGCTTTGCATGTAATGCGTCTGTCTCATATATCAGTTTCACCTTTTAATTTGCATTACTGAAATTAATGGACTTTTGCACAATATTCTAATTTTCCGAGTTTCACCTGTAGATCACCTTTTCTTCATCAGCCCCAATGTTCCCAAAGGAGCAGTATAATTTATTTTCATTATGACTGCCTTTGTTGGATGCAGTGTAATTGGATGAGTAACAAAGCTATATGAACCACCGAGCTGCCAGCCTTCCAAGATCAGCTTGGTGTAGGATTGTCAACTCTGAAGCTGTTCCTGGAGGGCGCCCCCGCCCCGGCCAATATTTCCCCCATATCGAGTCACTTACATCTCCAGGACTGCTTTCTATAATCATCTGTAGATTGCTACCAACTCCTGGAAACTCCAGTGTAATTCTGGAGGGTTGGCAACCCTGGTCTGGAGTCTCCAGGAACTGGATCTATCTCCAAATGACTGTTGAAAGGAATCCTGAAGATTGTAATGGCATGATACCATGGAAAATATTGTGTCTCTGTCTCTTCCTTAAATTGGGATTTAAAAGTTAAAGGATTTTCTCTTTAACTTTTACTGGATAACAGAGAAGCCACCTTTAGCTGAGAAACTGCACAGCCAGATTGAACAGGCTTCCTGGAACTCCAACAGAGTTCCACCATGACAGAAGGGATTTTAGTTGGAATTCTGACTCCTGTGAGTCCCACCTGTCCTTCCAGTAATACCTGACAAAGAGCACATCAGATCCAACATCCCTGTTGGACCAGGGGCGTACTAGAGGAGAGGGGGCCTCTGTTCACCCCTCTCTCTGGCGGCCCCTCAAAGTGAAGGAGACAATGAAGAACATAGGGAGGGGTGGAGCGGGGGGGTTCCTCAGGAGCTGGGAGCGGGGCTCGGTTCTTTGAATCCTTTCGCTCAATTATAGCTATACTCCTGTGTTGGACTGACATTACTATATAGTCCTAGGACTAACAGGTTAAGACAAAGGCTTCATGTCAAAGAGGGTGCTTTCTGTGTATTTGATTTATTGTAGAACAGCACATCCAAAATGAAAAACAAAAACAAAAAACCAAACAGCTGTAACTTAAGTATCATCTGGAAAGTCTTGTGGAACCTACCATCAGATTTCAAGGGTTTTTCCTGTCTAAACTGTAGGTTAGCCTGCAACACTGAAAGATCTGAATTCAACACAAATGTCTTTAGGGTTTTTATGGATTTAGGATCCCTTCCAGTTCTTTAGAGCAATGGACTTGTCTGGGCTACAACCACCATTTTGTCTTTATAACATTTTTTTTAAAGAGAAGGGAGGGAAAGAAAGAGGTTAAAGATGGGAAGGGAACATGGAGAGAAACAAGGAGAATCTGTAGGAAGTCATGCATGGTGGGGTGGGGGGGGAGAGAGAGAGAGAGAGAGAGAGAGAGAATCAAGGCACACATATGAAATGCATGTCTTCAATAGCAGGGTGGAGTTAAAGGTGAGTTGCAGCTCAAAAAGGATGAAGACTGCTACTTCAGAGCATTTTCTCCAGTGGTGTTAAGAACATCTTTTCATCTGAAACATCTTATGAAAATGTGAGACAAAAATCAGAAGAGAACTTGCCTGCAAAACCTTTGCATTTGACATACCGCTGTGGGAAATAAAAGCTGATTTAAACATCACTTGTGAAGAAGGAACAAAGATATTGCAGAGAAGAGCAATATATTAAAAAGCCCTTTGAGAATGTCCACCTAGACTTAGGCCCATTCCACTAATATAGTTATTAATAAACCTCATATGTCTAGTGCTAGATGAGCAGAACTGTCTTACCTAGCTTTGATGATAATGGAACGATAGACTCACAGAACTGGAAGGTTCTTGCAAGTGACCTAGTCCAAGAACAGGGGCATCCCCACTGGCCTCTGCTTGGAAGACTTCCAGCAAGGGAGAGCCCACTCAGGGCCAGATTATGACATGCTGAGGCCCTAATCTATGCCAAGCTTAAAAGGCATTACCAAAAAAAAAAAAAAAGTATTATTCTAACAAGGAGGACAATGAAAATAGAAATGATAAAGCTTTATTTTTACTTGGCAAAGATGCAATGAAAAACTAATAATCTAACAAAAACAGTTATCTTGCAGTAAGCCTATTTGTAGAAGAAATACCATTAAATAAAATACATTCTGTAAAGCTTGAAATGTAGTCATTTATTTTTTTTTGGTATTCAGAGGGCCTTCATAATGGAGGCCCTAAGCTTGTGCCAAAATTCAACACTGAGCCCACTCATCCCCCCCCACCAAATTGGGAGGAGAGCTGGTCTTATGGTAGCACGCATGAATTGTCCCCTTTGCTAAGCAGGGTCTGCCCTGCTTTGCATTTGAATGGGACACCACTTGTGTGAGCACTGGAAGATATGGGGCTGCTCTGAGAAGAACACCTGCATGCTTTCATCCAGAAGGTTCCAAGTTCCCTCCCTGGCATCTCCAAGATAGGGCTGAGAGAGACTCCTGCCTGCAAACTTGGAGAAGCCGCTGCCAGTCTGTGTAGACCTGGCCTGCTCAACCTAGGCGCGCCCCCCCCCAGCTGTTTTTGGACTATAACTCCCATAATCCTGAGCCACAGTGGCCAATAGCCAGGGATTATGGGAGTTGTAGGCCAACATCTGCAAGAGGATTGTAGTTGGTGTAGTCAATTCTGAGCTAGATGGACCAATGGTCTGACTCAGTAGAAGGAAGCTTCCTATGTTCCTAGTTACTGGTTCCTTTGTCTTTGTTTGTTAGGCACATTTCTATACCACCCCATATACAAATCTCTTGGCGGTTTTCAATCTAAAACACAATTAAAACATCAACACAATTAAAACAGTTTAAAATATAGATAAAACTCTAAAACCTAAATCTTTAAGACTATAAAATGAAAACCTGATTAAAATGGTATGTTTTCAGATTTTTCTTTAAAACCTCCAAAGAATGGGAGGTCCTAATTTTGTTAGGAAACACATTCCAAAGTCCCAGGGCAATCCTAGAAAATGGCTAGTTTTAAGTTGCCATCAACCAAACTGGTGGAAATCACAACCAGACCTCCCCAGATGATCTTAACAGGCAGCGGAATTCATGAAGAAGAAGGTATTGAAGCTCTTGTCATGATCAGTGAGAAGAGCTTTGGGGCAAACTGTGGGGAAGGAGGGTTTACCTTCCCTTCCCCACAGATGATTGGTGTTCCATCCCTGGGCGGGTAGATCGCCCGCCCAGACAAGAGGTGGCTCTCCTTTGGGCTGCCCATGCCTCGCTCAGCTGCTCCGAGGGTCAGGCTCAGGGAAGTGCCACCGTGCGGTGCCTGACTCCCCGGAGCCCCAATAATGCACCATTACTGGGAGCCCCCCTCCCCACCCAAGTGTGCCCTCCATGGCTGCAAGCACCCATGGCTGACACATGATCAATTTAACGAGGTTAACAAACCGCTCAGTCCCCTAACCTCGTTTAACGAGGTGGCTACTTTGGTGGGTTTGACTCCATGTAGCCACTGGGATCGGGCACGATCCCAGTAGTTCACACAAGTGAGCAAAACCAGGCTGGGCTCCCTTAGTCCGGTTTTGCTCACTCGTGTGAATAGCCTCATTCTCTTAAATATCTTGGACTCAAGCCATTCAGGGCTTTATAGGTAATAACCAGAACTTTAACCCAGAAACCTAAGAGTAACCAGTGTAATTCTTTCAGGATGGGTGAAATATGATCTCTTTGGGTAGCTCCAGAGACCAAGCTGGCTGCTGCATTCTGTACCAACTGCAGTTTCTGGGCAAAGTACATAGCCCAACGCAGATTGTATTGCAGTAGTCAAGTCTGGATGTTACCAGCATATGCACCACTGTTTTAAGGTCATTTATCTCCAGAAATGGACGTAGATGAAGTATCAGCCAAAGCTGATAAAAAGCATTCCTGGCCACTGCCTCAGTATGAGAGATCAGGGAGAGGTTTGAGTCCAGACGTACTCCCAAACTATATGTACCTGCTCTTTCCCGGGAAGTGTAACGCCATTCAGAACAGGCAGATCTAAGCCACTTCCTAAGTTCTGGCCTCCCACAATGGGCACCATCTGCTTGGACACAGCTTCAATTTGTTCTCCTCATCTATTATTTATTATTATTTATTATTTATTTATTCGATTTCTATACCGCCCTTCCAAAAATGGCTCAGGGTGATAATAAATAAATAAGATGGCTCCCTGTCCCCAAAGGGCTCACAATCTAAAAAGAAACATAAGATAGACACCAGCAACAGTCACTGGAGGTACTGTGCTGGGGGTGGATAGAGCCAGTTACTCTCCCCCTGCTAAATAAAGAGAATCGCCACATTAAAAGGTGCCTCTTTGCCAAGTTAGCAGGGGTTTTAGCCCATTACTGCCTCCAGGCAGGCATTTAGAGAAGTTAGGCCATATCCTGATGAAGTTAACATGGAGAAATAGACTTGGCTGTCATCAACATAGGAACATAGGAAACTGCTATATACTGAGTCAGACCATTGGTCTATCTAGCTCAGTATTGTCTTCACAGACTGGCAGCGGCTTCTCCAAGGTTGCAGGCAGGAATCTCTCTCAGCCCTATCTTGGAGAAGCCAGGGCGGGAACTTGAAACCTTCTGCTCTTCCCAGAGCGGCTTCATCCCCTGAGGGGAATACCTTGCAGTGCTCACACATCAAGTCTCCCATTCATATGCAACCAGGGCAGACCCTGCTTAGCTATGGGGACAAGTCATGCTTGCTACCACAAGACCAGCTCTCCTCTCCTCATAATGATAGCATTTTGATAACACCCTGCACCCAACCCCCTGATGCTTTCTTCCAGTGGTTTCATGTAGATGTTAAAAAGCATTGAACTGAGCCCTGCAGGAGCCCATACAATAGCTCTTGTTTCGAGAGCAGGAATCTCCAAAAGACACCATCTGGAATCTACCCGAGAGGTAGGAACAAAACTACTGCAAAGCAGTGCCTCCCACTTCCAACCCTTTCAGGCACTCCAGGAGGATACCACGATGTTGCAGAGAGATCTAAAAGGACCAACAGAGTCACACTTCCGCTGTCTATTCCTACTTGGAGATCACTCAACCAGCCAAGCAAGTCCATCTCAACCCCACAGCCCACCCAAAAGCCAGTTTGAAATGGGTCCAGACAATCTGCTTCTTCCAAGACTGCCTGGAGCTGAGAAACCACCACCCTCTTACTCTAATGGATCTATTATTCATTATTCATCGATCAAATTTGCTGTGGTGTAAGCTGATAACTATTATATTTTATCCCTCTCCTGACTGACTGTTGTTTAATTAATTAGTGTTATTTCTGCTGCACCTAAACATTTTTATCAGGGCCATGCTCCCCCTCTCATGGTGCCATTCCATTCATAAGTGCATGGCCAGATGCCTCCAAACTCTCTCTTCACATGTGATTTAAATACTACTTTGATGTAGCATTTGAATTTTACATGAGAGGGCAGTTTGTCCGATGAATCCCCCCACCCCCAGTATGTGTCTGTAAAAAACATATTGGCATGCCTTTAGCAAGAACAGAACATGTATGTCCACGTCCATAGCTACATGGTGTGTGGGGACAGTCAGACATATGATGTGAACCAACCCTATGCCGAGCATGTGTTTATGCTGCTGTCCGCATTTGATGTGTTTTATTGCAGGAGCTCTCAAACTTGTCTCCCTAGATGTTGTTGGACTACAACTCCCATCATTCCCTTTCACAATGATCTCTGTAGGGAATGATGGGGTCCAACAACTTCTGGGAACCCAAGTTTGAGCCTGTTTCACTGGACCCCCACCCCCAACCCACCGTGAAGGCTTTTAAACGTTTGTGCGTTGCTTTGAACACTTGGCTGATGGGAAAGCAACTCAGAAATGTTATAAATAACCAAAATAATTAATAAAATGACTGCTTGTAGACCGGCTAGTATGAACAAGGCTGTAGATGTGAGGTTCTTTTTCCAGAATCTGCAGTCGCAGAGATGGCTACAGCTCTCCATATGTACACCCCAGTTGACATATCCTTATCCCACAATCATTTGGAGGCATTCAAAA
This sequence comes from Hemicordylus capensis, assembly GCF_027244095.1. Taxonomy (NCBI): domain Eukaryota; kingdom Metazoa; phylum Chordata; class Lepidosauria; order Squamata; family Cordylidae; genus Hemicordylus; species Hemicordylus capensis. The sequence continues at coordinate 297,905,125 of NC_069660.1, read as the reverse complement.
GTGTCAAATGAGTTTCAGCTGCATTCAGAGCCTCTGACATCTCTCCCAGACATTCAAATTGCACATGTATACTTGCACTCTCATCCCCTAATCCACCACCCTTCTTCATCCACTAATGGGCATCCAAAACCAAATTGCTCTCTTGCAATTGCATGAGCTGTTTGGAATGCAATGCAACACAATTTGGAAGATGTAAGAGAGCTTCTCCTTAATGAAGCGGCTCTGCTGAAAACTGAAAGCAGGAGACCCTTTCTTTCAGAATCATCTTCTTTATTTAATTTGATGTAAAATATTTCTAGCTTGCCTGTTTTGGACCGAGTCCTCACAAGACAGCTTCGTTTTCTGGGGAGAGCTGATTTGCCTTCTTTAGGTAAGTGCCATGCCATGGTCTTGACTGTTTTCATTTTGGCTCTCTGCAGTATTTGCTTGTTGTTTATGAAGGCACTTTAATCAAGCTAGCCTTCAGCCTATTATAATATTTGTTGTCAGTCTCTTTTGATCTTCCTGACTTCAGTCTGGCTGCCCAGGCCAGAATCTCTCACTTTATGAGGAGAGAAGGAAAAATGACTGCCAGATGGAAGAAAAATACTTCTCTATGTATTTTAGCTTGCGAGTGTATTTTCCCCCACACGCAATATTTTTGGCCATCGTCTGAGGATGTTTGCGACCTGCTTTATCTGATCTACACACCCAGTGGAAGCCTTCAGATCCAATCTCATCTTGCAAATTAAAAGCAGAAAGCTTTGAAGAGATTCCATGTAAATATCAATATTAATGGTATGTTGCTCTTCATGAACTGTACCCTCCTTATCTGCATAGGAAGGAGGGTGTGTATGTGCATGTGTGTGTGTTTTGGCTGGACAGACTATAAAACAACATTCCTTAATGAACCTGACGGGTGTTTCTCTTTCTTCATATTTAATGGAGGGAAACACAGTGTTTCTGATCTAAAGCACACTGGATGGCATCCAAACTAACAAAGAACTGATGCTACGGAATAAGCAGTGATGTAGCCATGGGCGGCCCTTCAATGAGGCAAGGTAAGGCAGTCACCTCAGGGATGCAGGAGGCAGCATGTGTAGCCACCACCACCCCAACACTGCAAGTCCATCACACAGGGGCTTCCCTGCTACTGATATGACCTCCAGTGTTCCCTGTAACAAGGATTCCCAAATGTTTGTTTGTTTATTTATCTATCAAATTTGTACACTGCCCCAAACTTTTGTCTCTGGGCAGTTTACAGAGATATAAAAAAGGTTAAAACACAGGAAATAAAAACCTGACTTGAGCAGTGGCAACTGGAGACGAACTTCTCTGCAAGATCTCAATGGGCGACAGGGCTTATAATGAAGAAGACCTTCTCTTAAATACCTAGGGCCTAAGTCATTTAGGGCCATAGGTTATAACCAGCACTTTGTATTCTGCCTGGAAACTGAGCCAACTGCAGTTCCTGGACTACATACAAAGGCAGCCCCAAGTAGAGTGTACCGCAGAAGTCAAGTCTGGAGTTTACCAGCATATGTACCACTGTTCTAAGATTGTTCATCTCAGGAAACAGACGTAGCTGGCATATCAGTGTTGCTGACTACAACTCTTATAATCCCCAACCAAAGGCCATTGGAGCTGGGGATGATGGGAGTTGTAGTCAACAACATCTGGGAATCCCTGTTACAGGGAGCACTGGTCATCACCCTTCTTCATTCCATAGGAACTCAGGAAGCTGCCTTATACCGAGTCAGACCATTGGTCCGTCTAGCTCAGTATGGTCTACACAAGCAGTGGCTCCTCCAAGGTTACAGACAGGAGTCTCTCTCAGCCCTCTCTTGGAGATGCCAAGGGGAAACTTAGGAACTTCTGCATGCATGCAAGCATGCAGGTGCTCTTCCCATATCAGTTCTATCCCCTAAAGGGAATATCTTCCAGTGCTCACACATGTAGTCTCCCAAGTTCAAATGCAAACCAGGGCAGACCCTGGTCAGTAAAGGAGACAATTCATGCTTGCTACCATCACACCAGCTCTCCCAGACCACTAGAGCATGCTGTTCATTTTCCTCTCACCCTACTGGGGCAGCCTTCTCCTTTCCCCTCTTCCCCTGCCCCTCAAGGTGAGTTACAAATATCCCTGCCACAACTGCCTAGCTGAGCAGCATGGTCTGAAAGTGTTCTCCTGCTGCTGCCTTAGCAGCATGACCTGAGAATGTTGTGTAACTGCCCACAGGTAGGGGCAGTGTCATATTGTCCTTTGCCTCTGGCAGCAAAATGTCTTCACACCAGTGCTTCTGAAGGGCTTCAGAGTAACGCTACACTGGTGCTTGCGTGCAGGGTGGGTGTGGCAATTTTGACAACCTCTTCTTCCCCTGGAACCAGAAAATATGTTCCTGAGGCCTGTGCAACTCTCAGGGACATATTTTTGGGTAGCACAGAGTACTTCATGGGGAAAGGGAGGGTTCTCCCCCCCCCCACCACACACACACTGCATGAACAGTGGAGCTGAGTTTGTTGAACTCTTCAGAAGCACAGGTGCTTCTCCCACAGCACCAGTGCTTCATTAGTCTGCTTGTCAGCTGACATCCATTCAGGGCCAAACTAGATGTGACATTAAACAAGTCATTGTCTAATTAGGGGCTTATTTTTACTCAGAGCCATGCAGGGCACACATCCAGATCAAGGCCACAGCATGGTGAAAGTAGGGAGTATCCTCCCTCTGTGCCATTTGCTATAATGGCATCTTTGGGGGCTCATAGCAGCTTTGGAGGGATTTTCATCAGGAAGGCAGTGAGGTGGTAGACCCTGAAAAAGCCCTCCTTCCATGTCACATCTGATTCAGGTCCCCATGTGGCTGCCATTTTTGGTGCATGGCTGAGAGTGCTTGCTTGTCACTGCCGCCCCCCGCCCCCAGCACGATGGCCTGAGATTGCTGAGCACCTACCCGCAGATTGAAACGTCAGAGCCCCTGGTGGCGCAGTGGTAAAACTGCCGCCCTGTAACCAGAAGGTTACAAGTTCGATCCTGACCAGGGGCTCAAGGTTGACTCAGCCTTCCATCCTTCCGAGGTCGGTAAAATGAGTACCCAGAATGTTGGGGGCAATATGCTAAATCATTGTAAACCGCTTAGAGAGCTCCGGCTATAGAGCGGTATATAAATGTAAGTGCTATTGCTATTGCTATATTGTCCTTTGCCTCAGACAGCAAAATGCCTTGGAAAGCCCCTGCTACTCAAAAGGAAAGGGGGGGGGGAATCCTTGCATATTCTAACTTCTTTCACATGAGTTGTAATTTTCTCAGTTACAGCAATTGACCATAGATCAGATACTTGGGTCTTCTGGGCAATACAGTTTTTAGCTGCCACACTCAACCTGCCTGTTTAGATAACCAGGGGAGACTCTTCTAATACCCCACTGCTGTTGAAGGTGACGTTGGTGAGTACTCAGGTCAGCACTTTCTCAGTTAGTCCACCCCTCAGAAGGCCCATCTTACTTCTTCCCTGCCAACATTTAGAAAAGCAGGATTGCCTGATGTGGTTCACGTTCTTTGGCTCTCATTTGAGTTTTTATTGTTTTCATTCTATGCTGTTGTATGTTAGTAATATTGGCTGACATGCACACCACAGCGTGCTGTGGGCTTAGAAAACAGCAACAATGATGCTGTGGATGTGCAGTTGCATCCCCACAGTTTCCCCCATTGTGCCGAACAGAAGGAATTCCAGGGACGCTGCTTGCACAACTGTGCATTAGCAGCAGTATCCTCAATGCCTCCCAAGCCCACAGCCATGTTGCCGCAGTGCGTAGGGGTGTGTGGAACCGGTTCGACTGCTTTGAGCTCAAACTGGACTGGCTTGCAAAAAGAGGGGGCTGGCCCAAATTCGAATCGAACCAGGCCTGGGTTGGATCGAACCGGTTCAGCCTGATTTGGATCGAACCAGTTCAGATTGATTGCCCTGCTTGTAAAGGGGAATCTGGTAAGGGCTTGTAAAGGGGGATCCGGTAATGGGTTTGGGTGGGTGGGTGAGAGGGCACCTTAGCGGCTCTCACAGTGGTGGCTGTGGTGGCAGCTCCCTGGCATCAGGTAGGACAGCATGGGATTTTTCCCCCCCTAGATACAATTTAAAATGATGCAAATCATGTCAGTTGGCCATGCTGTCCCTACCCAGATTGCAACTAGCGCACAGTCATTTTCCCATTCTCCTACCTTGATTTTTGCTGACGCATGACTGTTGTTGTTTTTTAAGTGTTCAGAGGTCTGGGATCCTGGCAGGATGCTCATCCTATCCAGCTTTTGATCATGAGAATGGACCCATTCTATAGTTGCAATTTTTTGGACCGTCATCAAATTTGGTTGCTTTCAGTGGATATCAAGCTCACAGGATGGAGTCTCACCCTATCACTGAGCTGTACTCCAGTACCATAAGAAGGAGAGAGAGTTCAGTGTTTACTCAATCTTCAATTAAATTGGGTGGCGAGTGGAAGGTTGCATGTACTGCAGAAGAAAGCCACTGCATTCATTAAGGGCGTGCTTTATTAAGAATTGTCCAATGCGACATCAAGGTCTTATCTTCAGGTGTGTGCACATTACACAGAATAATGGGATAAGGCTTTCATTACTCAGCAAGTCTTTCAAATGAGGAGCTTCAATCTCTTTCTCTTAAGGACATAAATGGTGACTTGCTGCTAATGGAGACATGCTCACCAGCATTTGCATGTTTTCTTTTACAGCAACACAATATATTCTTGTATACACTCGTGCTGCGTAGGTGTACTCTTAAGCAAGCCATTATTTCTCAGCCTTGGCTCCCCATTTGCACTTAAATTATTATCTACTACTTCTAATAAAGGCTTTCCTTGCTGAGTTTTTGTAAGAATTAATGAGCTAATGTAGGCAAAGTCCTTGGAACACTCAAAGGGCACTTGGCAACAGCACCCAGACTACTGAGTCAAAGCTAAGCACCATTGAAATCACTGGGCAGGCTCACCCATGATGGCAGCACCTGAAGTTCCCGTGAGCACCCGCAGCTTCACAAGCTGTGCACACAAACTGAGAATGCACTCCCCTCCATCACCACATGAGTCTATTGCCTTCCCAGATTCTGATATGCCAAGATTGGTCGTGATGTCTGAACCCACCAATTTAAGCATTTCCTGCCCTACTTCTGACATGGAACTCAACATCTGTAACTGAGATTTGAAGTATGTTCTGGCTGGAAGTAGGGCAGGATATGCCAAGATTCATGCGTTCAAATATCGCATCCAATCCTGGCATATCCTTACACCAAGTTGGCTCATACAGGGATGGGGCTGCAGGTGCTCATGCAAACTTCAGATGCCACCTTTATGTGTGGACCTGCCCAGTGAGACATGCTGTCCACTATTCATTCATTCATTCATGAAATATTTCTATACTGCCCAAAACCTGCATCTCTGGGCAGTTTACAATTAAAATCATTTAAAACATCAAATCAATTAACAATATTAAAATCATTTAAAACATTTAAAACATTTAAAAGCCAATATTAAAAATACTAAAATTATGAATCTAATTAAAAGCCTGGGTGAATAAATGTGTCTTCAGCGCCTTTTAAAAAGTTGCCAGAGATGGGGAGTCTCTTATTTCAACAGGGAGTGCATTCCCAAGTCCAGGGGCAGCAACAGAGAAGGCCTGTTCCCGAGTAGCTGCCAGACGTGTAGGCGGCAACTGCAGATGGACCTCTCCTGATTATCTTAACATGCGGTGGGGCTCATAGCGAAGACGATGCTCTATTAAATACCCAGGGCCTAAGCTGTTTTGGGCTTTATAGGTAATAACCAGCACCTTGTATTTTGCCCAGAAACATATTGGCAGCCAGTGTTGTTCCTTCAACACAGGAACTATATAAATGCCAAATTATTATTATTTATTCAATTTCTATACTATATACCAATTTCTATATTATTCATATATTTTCTTCTATACTGATTTCTATATTAGAGCAAAACTGGGCACAATATTTGGCATGCTGAGACCTCCATTTTAAATTCTCCCCTGATGTGGAGCATGAATGGAACTTGGGAAATGACACCGGAATATCTGACTAAAACGTTACAGGGAGAGAGCAAGGGAGTCACGTTCTCAAGTGAAGCTGGACAAATTTTTGTGCAACGCAGGGAAAACTGCAGTGGAAACTAAGTTCTTGTGCCGTTGGGCCAATGGAGTTTTGAAAGGAAGTGGGTTGTTTCTTAAAAGGAAATAGAGGAGGAAATTAAAAGAGAAAAAAACACTGAATACTGTTTTCTTTCATTCTTCATAAGCTTATATAAAAAGTACATTAGAGCCTTTTGGTGCTTCCATTCTTTGCAAGGTGTTTCCATTTTGTTCTTGCTTGCTTGCTTGCTTCCTTCCTTTCTTCCTTCTCCTCTTCCTGTCTGTCACTTCCTTTTTCCAGTCATTCTCATTTCCCCTTCCTTTCTCTCTGTAGAAAATTCTGGAGTTAGGGGGTGCTTGTGCATGGGGGTGGGCTGCACCATTGTCCCTTGTGCAATTGCAAAGAAAGCCTAGAATAGTCCTTAACAGAGGAGAATACCTAGCTACTGCGCTGCCCTTTGGGTGGCAGCCCCATCTAGAGTACAAGGTCCAATTGCAGCCTCATTATAGCAATAATACTTTGTGTTCATAATATACTATAAATACTACTTACCTATGTTCGAAGCCATTCACATTATTTTAAAAGCCCTGTATGGTAGATTTTACTAATCATATATACCTACTTAACTTCCTCTTGCAGGGATGCTTCCAAATTCTTCACATCCAACAATCTTTCCAGGTTTTGGCATCTGGAATCCCTCAGTCTTGTTTCCAAAGTGGAACCACAGCATGAGCAATCCTCTATTGCTCCATTTCTTTTTTCATTAATTTGTACAGTTTACAAGCAGGTTACTGCTGCTTTTCCTTCAGTTCATTCATGTGTGTTTTCTAATTCATTAAAAATCATCATTCATTCATTCATCCGTTAAAAAAACATCATTTGTAAAAGAAAATGCATTCAATTACATTTGTTTAAAAATGAGCTTTGAGTTCCTTCAATTCATTCATGTTTTTATAAATACATTTGTACAGTGCAACACACTATGTACAAGCAAGTTGTTGCAACTTTGAATGCCTTTGATTCATTCTTGTAGGGCTTTGGGTGTGTGTGTTTTGCCTTGATAGAACACTACCAAAAAATTGCATTGAGAGAACACTGCAAAAAAACAAAAACAACAACAATGTACATGCACATATAGTTACATTACAGTTCTTTTTGTGTGGTGTTTTACCAGTACTCAAACACAGTAAAACAACACAAGGAGAATCTTTTTGCTGCACTCACTGTCAAGACTGTCTGTTTGCACTTCATAAATGCTTGCCCTTTAGTATTAAAAAGGGCAGAAATGTGCTCATTAACTGAGTGCTACAGTTAATCACTGCACAGGCTCCAATTCTGGAGATAATTTTAGAAACTTTCCTTGGAAAATCAGAACCAAATAGGAGTGATTGACATACTGTGCAAAGTTCTAGGTGTATTTTAATGAAAAGTGCATGCAGTTATGCAAGAGTGCTTAATTTGTGCCAATGCAAAATTAGCACAAACACAGTTTATGACCGAAATAAATATATATATCTCACAAACACAGTTGTGTGGTAGATGGCCATTATTTCCAATGGCTTCCCATCATGCAACTCTGTGCAATTTTGTGTGTTTACACAAGAGTGCTCTTGCACAACTGCACTCACATTTCATTAAAATGCACATGGAACATTGTACAGTATGTCAGTTAAGCAAATGGAGCACAGAGTGAAACTCTGAAACAGTCAAGGATGGGGGAAATCCACTAATTCCTAAGAAAAAGTGGTTCCTGATAGCAGTGCTTAGAATCAGGCCCTTACTGGATACACTTTACTCTCGGGTTCTTGGTTTTCCATCAACATCACTATCTGTATGATTGCCAAATCTGACCGCAGCTATTCCTAGAGGGTTCCCCCCACCAATATTTTTCAAAATATCAAGCCAGCACGTCACTAAGTTTGTCAAGGTTACTTTCAGTAGTCACCTAGAGGTTGATGCCGCTAATCCAGACCTGAACACTACCATCTGAGCAGCATGAACCTTTGGTAGTGCTTTTAAAGGTCCACATGCATTCATCACAGACACAGAGGTGCATCTAAGTAATTTTGGAGCCTGGACTGAAAGTCCTTTGGAGGCACCCCCTCCCCTGCAAATTAAGCATCATCATGCTCAGTTGGGCAACCATACCACCCGGGACAGACTAAAGAGGATTTGGGGGCCCCCAGGGCCTGTGGAGGCCCCGGACTTTGGTCTGAAGTCCAGGGGTGAGAGTGCCTCTGCACAGACAGTGCTAATTCCCTCTGCATCAAGAGCCTACTCATAGGTGTAGAAATGACTACTTAAACAGCACTGCTACGGTGATCAATTAAAAGGCTCCAAAATGGACAGAACACACTGGTTTTGTTTTTACTCTGGCACCAACTTTAGTAGCTCTACACTTCCAGAGGGAAGGAATACTGGGTCAAATGAAAGTGCTGTTGTCTGGTAGCTAGGCATAGCCATCCAAATAATCTCCCCACTGGATCCAATTCAAAAGACAAGAGTTAAGCAAGGGATTATTTTTTCGTTTTTCATTTTTTGGAGAGTCACATTTTCACTCCAGATTTCTGTTTTTACTGGCCAGATTGAGGTATTTAAAAACTGACTTTCCAGTTCAGGTCTGGCTTTAAATGTCAGCCTTTTGACAATAGTGATATTGTGCATAGATAACGGAGACAGAAGAATGAACCTTTGAGAAGTTCACTTTTTTATTTCTCTCTCTCTCTTGGATAGTTAGAAACACCACTATAGGGTTTGTTTTGTTTTCAAAATTGGGAAGAGGACCAAGTTGGAACCAAAATGCAGACAGGAGTGGGGGCAAAGGCCCCACAGCATAAATTCCAGGAAATGGGTTGGATGTATAAGGACATAATTAAAAGATATTGTGACAATATCAGAATTCTATATAAGTAAGGAATAATTGGGTCAGGAAGGAGAGAAGCTAGATAACATTTTAAAATAGTCATCTAACAACAATATTTTAAAGTTTATATATGTCATTATGTGTCTTCACTCTCAAACAATACCCTTTCACAGTGAGCAAAACAGAATATTATTTTGTTGTTTTGCTTGGGCATTTCACAACATTTGGGAATTGTCTGCAAGTGAAACTAGTCATGCTGAAGAATGTGGGGCCACCACTAAAAACAGTCACATCATGTCAAGTTCCTAAAGGACCTGGGACCAGAGTAATGAAGGTACTCCTTTTCTTTACCCATATGAACTGGGCCAGCTGCTCCTGACATCATCATCACCTGGGTTCATGCTCTGGTTGCCCTCACCTTTGAGAGCTGGACAAGTGGTTACCAGCAACAGGTTCTTCTTGGTGGTGACACCCTGATTCAGAAACATCCCCCTAGATACAGTTGCCTGGTGCCAACACTGCTGTCCATTAGATACCAGCTTAAAACTATCCTGGGCCTTTAGTAGGAAATAATATTGATGTGCTTATTAATTTTAACAGCCGCTTATCTTTGCTCTTATGAGTGTTTAGGTTTCTAGGTTGTATTGTTTTAGGTTTTGTTTGTTTGTTTTGCTGTGGGTCTTATATTATTCTAAATTTAACTATAAAGGAGGGATATATACATATATAAAGTCCTCCCCCCTTTTCTGCGCAGTGTAAGCACAGAAGCACATGACATCATATGACGCAAACTCCCCAGGGGCGTAGCTAGGGGAGAGGGGGCCCGTGTTCACCCCCCTCCCTGGAAGCCCCTTGGAGTGAGGGACAGAATGAAGAAAATAAGGAGGGGTAGAGCTGGAGGGCCCTCAGGAGCTGGGGGGCATGGGTTCCTTGAACCCATCCACTCAATTATAGCTACATCCCTGGCTTCCACTCCTTCCGCAGAAGCCAATAGTCTATAGTGAGAGGAGAAATGTGATGACGTCAGGTACATGTTCCTATTACTATGTGTTACAGGATAGGGAAGGGAAGGAATGCAACATGGGATTTTCAACAGCAGCCCCATGTTCTTACATGTACTTCCAAAAACACTTTTAAAACCAACTGTTATCCATACAGAGTAAATTGCATACAAATGATTAGACTGGCGAATGTACTAACAGAGGCTGGAGGTTTGGCTGCATTTTAAACCATTTGCTTTGGGTACAATCCAGTTAGCTGCACAACTATATCCACTAATTGACTGGAAGAGAGATAATCACATGCTGAACTCTTCCATTTAAAAAATATTAGCATTTAAGTGTACTTGTATATTTGAATTCACATTACTGATGAACAATAAACTGTGTATATTCTGTAGGAAGGTGCAGAATGTTTTGAGCTCGAAACGGCTGTTTCAAATGTTTCAGGCTCGAAACAGAATGTCCTTAAAATAAAGGGTCAGTTTCAAGCTTGAAACAGAATGACCTCATTTTGGACAAAATGGTTCGAGTGTTTTGAGTGCCATTTTGGAGGCCTGTTTTCTCCTTGCTGATTGGTTTTCTGGCACTGGCTTCCGATTGGCTTGTTATCACCCAAATCAAGTGTTGTCATGGGCAACTGTGTCCTCATTGGCTGTGGGGAGGCAAAAGGAGGGAGTTTCGAAATGTATTTAAGGGGACTCTGGGAGGCAGACAGACCTTAGTGTGACTGTCTCTTGAATAGGATACATCAGAGGACTGGATCATTGGAACAGAGACTGCAGCAGCAGAGCAGGTGGCTTGGGGGCCTGCCTGCTGGCTTCTCTCTCTCTTTCCTTTCCTTTCCTTTCACTTTTACTTTGCACTGCCAACAACTGCTTTTCTTTTCTTTTTCTAATTTTAAAAAAGTTGTATCAGCAGCTCCAGTGGCTTTAACTGGGTGCTGCTTTGAATTAGAAAATGTGTGCACTCTGCTTGTTCTAGCCACAGGGAACAATGGAGAACTCGAAACACCCCATTGTTCCTCATGGATAGCTCCTAGAGACACCAAACCAGCTGGGTGGTAAGGCATGATGGGTGCTACTACCATCCAAATGATTTTTAAGAAATGTTTACGCTTTTCCCCACCCCCACCCCCCCGGATCCTACGGGTGTTTGGGCAAAGGTTAAATATTTCTTTAAAATTGACCACTCGCTCATATCTTTTGTGGGCTGGGTGGTAGGTAGCACTCAACATGCCCTACCACTTCATATCCCTAGCATGCAAGCATGCAGATGCTCTTCCCA